>NW_027266265.1:49222909-49890409 GCF_022045235.1 Haliotis cracherodii
ACAAAAGTCACTCGCCTTGTGTTTTCTTCAGCGTAGTAAATCATGTTTTTTTATCTCATAATATTTTCTTTGGAAAAAACCCGTCTTAGCCAATCTGAAACGTACACGCCTATATACTCAGCATGTTTGTACTTCTCTCACACCAACAGATATTTCGCACGGTTCGTGTTAATCGGTTCACTCAAAATACACCCACCGTGCGATTGCGGACATTTCCATTTGGACGTCAACGCCATGTTTCAGACGGTTGAAATGACAGAGACAGTCTCGTGTCTTTATATATCCTGAAAACGGTTGTTTTCGTTTAAAAATATTAAGAAGCGGACAAATAACAGAAAACTAAAAAAAGAACTGTTTGAATATAATTGGTCAATCCAAATAGAGTTGCCTGTCGTAAATAGAGTGTCATAAATGCAAGAAATCCATTTGTACCATCTTTCAACGTCTTTTGGTATGACGCGGCAAAGGATCGAACCCCGGACCTTCCGCTCTCCTGGGCGGACACTCTACCCCTAGATCACGGAGGCGGTCCTATGACGAATCTATATGTAGTGCCTGTATGATGAGTGTATAGTGTATGAGTAATGGAATATTTTACAGCGAGAAACCTCATTCATCATTAAACAACCTTTTAGATATTTAGCACACATTAATCTCGAATAGTTGATAAACATAACTTAGTAAGTACACCAAATATACATACTTAATTTCTGAATGACAAAATGTTTGCTTTGTGAAAGTACGACTTTGGTGATTTTGTTGTGTCATTGAAAGAATTAATATTTTTCTGTTTTTTCCTGCTTTATCTGATAATAGCAAAGTAATATTTTATAATTTCTAATTAACTTCTAAAATGTATCAAATAATATCGTGTCATGTGATTTCACTCTTATTTACTAATATTTTAAACAATTTGTCTCATTAATGTAAATGAGAATTTGTAACACAAATGTGTGACGGCAAGAAGAATCATGCAGTCTTGTGTTTATTTCACAAATTTATATAATATATGATCCCTCCATGCTCTAATTAGCTTGGCAAAATGAAACAAATAATAAAACAAAACACATTTACTGAAAACCATGAACAGGTTTACGCGTTTTATTTTAGTATTGTAAATTTCCTTTCATTACAGTGGACACTTGAAGATCCGGGGTAGAACAGGTCTTCAGCAACCCATGCTTGCCGTCAAAGGCGACTGTGCTTGTCGTAAGAGGAGACAAACGGGACTGCTGACTTGGTTGATGCATGTCATTGTATCCCAATTGCGTGGATCGATGCTCATGATGTCAATCACTGGATTGTCTGGTCCAGACTCGATTATTTATAGACCGCCATCATATAGCTGGAATATAGCCGAGTGCGGCGTTAAACAACAATTCCATTCCACTCATATTTTTTTTGCACGAATCAGTTTATAGGAAGAAACCGTACCCATAATTCCCTATTCCTTATTCCTTATGAAAAGGTACAACGTCCCTATATTAAAAAAGGAAGATGGAGGAAACATCAGGACCTCATGTGGTCATTCATGAAAGGCGGAGAAGTAGTATTCAGTTTTTAAAGAACCATCCCTTTTCTAAGCAGACAGGGGCGGTCGGGTAGCCTAGTGGTTAAAGCGTTCGCTCGTCACGCCGAAGACCCGGGTTCGATTCCCGGCCTGGGTACATTGTGTGAAGCCCATTTCTGGTGTCCCCCGCCGTGATATTAATCGAATATTGCTAAAAGAGGCGTAAAACCATACTCACTCACTCTTAGCAGACATTAACTTTATCCTATAAGCTTCAGGAACAAATTCGTAAGCCTTGAAAACTTTCAGCTTTAGCAATCAGATCAATAGGGAAGGCAGAATAAGCTTCCTGAGCTTTTCCCCTAAACGCATTTAGCACCAAACATCGTCCAGTGATGTTGCGGCCATTAAAAACTGTTAGCCATCTTTCCAAAATGTAAGAAAAAACTTCTCAACATCACGTGAAGGGAGGAACAAGTATAATCTGCTTGGCTCTGTGAGAGAGATCATTCTGCAAATCAATTTGCTTCAGCTTAATTTCTTTATCAGATTCAATTCCTAATTGCTTAATCCGAAATTCCCTAAAATTTGTGATGTATTAAATTTCAATCCCTCACGAGCCCTAAATTTCTGTTACTTGTCAATTCCCAAATTGAAACAATATGTTAATCCAGAAATCTGTACGTAAAAGTACTTGTGAAACGATCAAACCAGCAACAAGTGGTGTACAATCAACACATGTATTACAAAATCAATAGAAATTACTGCACAGTATATAGAGAGTATTGCAGAGTGTGGCGTGAAACAACAAACAAACAATATATGAACATGTATGATAACAGTCATGATACGAGTCTAAAATGCACTCTCTTCCGAGCGCCAGAAAAGACCCTTTGCGTAAATACCTCATCCTTAGTTTTTTGAGGGATGCCCACTGACATAACTGATCTTGTAATCCCTTCTGCTTCTTTCGATTGTGAATGAGCATCAATGTCTGATGCTTGTATGAAGAAAAAAACAGCAATTACCTCACGGCATTCATTGGGTGATGTATCTGTTTAATAAACATTCACAGGTCATCTATAAACTGAGACGCGAGGTCCCCAAAATGAGGCTACCACCCACTATGGTACGCGAAGGATAAATCATATGAGGAAATGTAATCTACAGTCAGTCTCATGGAGCATGTGTCTTTAATAATAGTTTAACTATCATAGATATCAAAACCGGAACAAGGAGACCGAGTCATCCATGTCCCCCACCTTGCTTGCAAACTTACAATGCTTACCATTGAAAATAAATATTGTTAAAGTATGCAGATACTTCATTAAAATATTTTCAAAAGGTCTGAGTTTTTAGACAAATATACCAGGAAGTTTACATGAAACTGTTTTCTAGAGTCTCACAAATCAGAGTCCGTATAATTTGTCAATGTCACACTACGACCTGGAATTTATGTGGGCCAGCACTATGAAAACGTGTGCATTAGGGAACGAGGTTATGGCGATTCAGTCGAAAAAGTCTACACACGTGTGACATGTATACACTGTATACTAAAATAGCTCACCACCAGTGCCCACGCATACTAAACAGTTAATCAACCAATGAAATGCTGTGAGATTGTTGTTGTATCCTTCATATGATCATCAGATATTGATGCTCATTCGCAATCGAGATAAGCAGAAGGGTCACTAGATTAGTGATATCATCCCAGTGGGTATCACTCAACAAACTAAGGACGAGGTATGTACACAAAGGTATTTTTGTCTGGCAGTAGAGAGTGCATTTTGGAATAATATCATGAGGGTTATCATACATGTTCACATATTATTTGTTTGTTGTTTAACGCCGCACTCAACAATGTTCCAGCTATATGACGGCGGGCTGTAAATAATCGAGTCTGGACGAGACAATCCAGTGATTAATATAATGAGCATCGATCCACGTAATTGGGATCGATTACATGCATCAACAAAGTTAGCGAGCCTGACCATCCGATCCCGTTAGTCGCCTACTACGACAAGCATAGTCGCTTTTTAGGGCAAGCATGGGTTGCTGAAAACCTATTCTACCCCGGATCTTTACGGGTCTCTGAATTAGTGAATGAAGAAGTACCATTTGTTCAGTACAAATATATATAATTCTTGTTTCCTTGTTTTCGGTTTGTACATTCTACGAATGCCAACATTACACTATTTAACCAGTTATGAAAGGCATTCGACGGGTTCATCTTCAGTGATGGTCTAAAGTTGTGATCCCAATAGGTAGAGGAATGCTCACGATATTTTGGTCCATAATTGTATAATTTACGAAGCATTTTATTGTCGGCTATATATTGAGGTCATCTATGAGTATATGACCAACATGTTGGCAGCAGTGGAGGTAGGACCCAGTCCACAATCTTTAACACGTTCCTATAATTGAACAACTAAGATGAGACGTTGTTCCTATAGCGAAATGGAACTGTTGAGAACTGATTTTCCGATACAGCCCGGATTGTGCACTCAACTCTGTTTAAAGCAGTCGAAATGTGAGTATCATACATATGCATTTATTACGCAGGTCATGAACTAAAAGAACATTTAAGTGACTATGAACATATATGACAGACTTGTGTAAATAGGGGATACTACATGTATTCTTATAAGTGCATTTGTGACCTGTACCTCACCATAAGAATATCACAAGTGTTCTTTCAATCTGTTCCTTTAATGTTGGCTAGCATTGTGAACAACCACCAGTAGCTAAAGTGATGGCGTAAATCCTGCTGGGGTATCAAGCAGGAAGCAGAGGTACTGCAAGTCCCCATGATCCCCAGCAAGGTGGCCTACCTTTGGTTACTGGTGGCCGAAAGCCCGTGTTTTAAAACCGTGTACACGATATTGCTATGCTCAAATATGTTTCAAGAATTGTTTTTAGATCTAGTATGCTCAAATATGTTTCATAAATTATTTTAAAATATAACCTTGTATAAATTACTAAACTGTGAATATATTAACTTGGTCTCGACGCTATATGGCTGTAATAATGCCGATGCGACGTTACATTTTAACTCACTCACTCTAGATCACAATTACAAACATGCAATTGTCTTTCCCGATTTACCTTCGAACTCACCTCTGTAAAATTGGAAGTCGTATTCAGAAGAATGTAAACGAATGTATTTAGTTCAGTTGAGTATATCACAAACGCGTTTTCTTTTCAACTGGTTCCTTCATCATTCAAGTTCATGTCGCATGTACATTGACATTTTTCCTGATTTCTTGCTTCATTCGTCACAGAAAACGTTCTCCGTTCTTATTTTCTGATCCCTGCCTATCTTGAAATGTCTGTGAACTCTCCAGTGAAGATACTGGGACACTTAAATGGCATGTTTTGAGTACCTGAAGGTAACTACTACGTCACCCATTTCAAGAACTAATATTCCGAAAATAAAGGTCTATTTCTAACAGTATGACCTTTCTCATAAGCCAAAACAGAGTATTTTTGCATACGGCAGCCACTGAAGCTGGGGTCCCAGGCAGAGTCTCGTTGTATTGAAGACTGTGATTTCAAATTATTTCATGACCAGAGCCTTACTATTGTCTCAACTAATAGTTAGTAATCAAATAATTTAGATCTCTGTCTTTATGTTAGTGGTAGGCACTACTCCCCAGAAGACATCTAATTCGTAACTACATGTATGCGGCAAAAAGTGTTCAATTGTTGTCCGATAATTTAAACGCGTATTGATGCTTAAATATCCGAAACTTGTTTGAATTTGTTCAGAATGAAAACATTTTAGATTATTGAAGCAAAATGATACAGTATTCAAATAAGCAAGTATTCAATGTCGAAATGTGTTTAGGTTGGAAGACATTATCCAAAGATGTGTGACTGATCACTTAAAGACCTAAATTGTATCACATGACGATCGACATTTCTCTTCTGACTTGTGCTTGATTTTACTGCACTGTGATTTAACTTTCCCAAGACTGCATGAATTTGGCAATAACGATTGTTGCAAAAGTAAATCTGCTGTAAACTTAAGCACTTCATACTGATGCGCTAAAGGTACGGTATAACTAAGAAATGACACCATTAAAAGTTCATTAGAAGGAAGTTTCATAAAATCCTTTGAGCCTGATTTTTTTTTTGGCGGGAAGATATTTGATTTTTTTAGCGAGAAGATATTTCGTCGCTTGCAGAGCTGGTGTCTTCTGTGTAAAGTACCAACCATTAACAAATGTACAAGATTTAACATTTCGTAAATATTTTTAAGTATTCTAAATACTTGACCATTAACATTACCTGTCCAGTGTTTGTAAAATAAACTTGTCCTACTCACTGAATTGAACGCTGGCTTAAGATCTATGAAGGCACAATAGAATCTACTTTTATGTAACAATAAGTATTTTTTAATCAAAGTATTGATAACATACATATCATCAGATGTCCTAAATCCTTTTCTAAACCCACCCTGCTCAGGTACTAAAAACTATCTTGATCTGCCCAATCGTTTAAACGTTTACACATTATCTTAGCAAATATTTTCCCTGAACACCCAAGTAAAGAGATGGGTCTATAATCAGAAGTGTTGCTTCTACTGCCTTTTCTGAGTAGAGGCATAATTACACCTAGTGACGAGGCTTTAGGATAAACATATTTCGTCCTTTCAATAATTTCCAAAAGTCCGCATTTATAGTTTTTAATGCTGTTTTTAAACTGTCACAATGTGTATTAGAAGCGCGTTTTGACGCCTGGTTGCAGAGGTGTTTATAGTGGTTCCATGACCCGATGTATTCATGCCGTGCACGAGCGTTGTTGGCGGCTTGAAACACACACAGCTTGTATCCTGCATGTAATGTAGCGTTTGGGCATTCGTCGTCGTACCAGTTGCTTACCTTTGCAGAATTTGACGTTTTCGATGTTTTCTTACAGTCATTTGCACAAATTAACTTATTTTGAAATTCGTCATATACACTGTCTACATCACAGGAAAGTTCAGCTGTTGTTATCAGCATTCCATTTATCTACATATTTTTCATTAAAGTTCTGTGCCCAGATATATCTAACTCTCGGTAACATATATTCGTGTCCATTAACGGGATGGTTATGTAATGTAAATAACGAAAAACAAAGCGGCATATGGGAAGATCCTACTTCTGTCATTACCTTAAAGTCACTTAGGATTGATCAAATAGTCAATAACACTTTGCCCATCATTTGTGATATATGTAGATTTACCAATATCTTTGTCACCGAATAGTCTTCCATTATAGGTTCTGAGACCATTTCTTTTACACAACTCAAGTTGTTCACGACCTCGCTTGTTAACAATTGTGTCCTGTGATGTTCATGCGCACGGAGTATCTTGTGAATAGCCTGCTTCTTCTTCAAATGGTAACAGAGTGACGTCATAATCTACAATGTGGCGTCCCAGTTCTAGTGTTTAAATCACCAGTGATGTAAACATGACAGTGTTGATATTGAGATTTAATGTTTGATATATCATCTTCCAAGATATAAAATATAGGTTCATCAGCGTGGATGCAAAACCCAACAGGCAAAAAGTAACAAATACATATGAATACTGGAAATTGAAATAAAGAGTTAATTTTCAGCCACAAAATATCATTAGATGTCTTTTCCAACATAAATCATGATATCGTCTTTAATTATAGCACACACACCACCATAGTTTCTAATAGCTCCTGTAGATTTCTAGTATGATGCAGAAATGTATATCCAGGGAGGGAGAGATTATCATTCTGATTTACCCATATCTCAACAAACAAGATGATATTGTAGGATGCAATTAGGTTAATAATGTTAATGTCTATAGCCATGTCACACACATTTTAATAGTGCTAATCTTGAAGCGGATGAATACACTGTGTCAAAGGTATAGGTGTCAGAGGTTCAAATGATGAATGCTGATTGGCTCGCTTCCACCACTCACCAGATAACACACTGCAAAGTAGTCCATCCAGTGTCCAAGTTTAGAAGAAAGGGAGATATCTGCTCACATCTGGAAAACATAAGAGATGTTTGTGTGAATAAGACATAAAAAAATGAGTTTCGAACAATTTTGCTACCACAGAATCTTTGACTAATACACAGACATGGCACACATTAAATATGAAGAAAATAGACATATGATAAACATTTCTAATTGACCCATGAAAAGTACATATCATAACACAATGTGATGATGGCACCCAAATAAAACTCCAATATGTAAGGAAGAAATGCAAATTTGATTAATGTTATTACATATAATTATTGTTCACATGACATTACACACATACTTATGTAAGGAGAAGAAATCCTTTATATGTGAAAGAAAAATTACATGTCGGCAAAAATGGACCCAAGAAAGGGACACGATACCAACTAAAATGATCATCAGCGCCATATATGAAAGTGCATGATGCCATACATGTGAGGGATCGATGTGCTGAAAAGTAGGTGAAATGTTAACACTTCAGGTTCTAGTGACAAATGCAATACCTGTCCAAAAACACCTGTGAAAGTCGTCAAATAACACCTTTTCCCCAAAAATATAACACTCAGAAAAATATGCAAGTGCAAGGTGACATAGCAGTCATGTGACTTCATGATTTCTTCAGTTGAAGGGATGCGCTGTCAAATATCATCGGCTACCCAACCGTATACTTAGTTGCAGAGAAAAAAATGATAACCACAACCATGAAAAGAACAAAGAAATGGTCAGAAGTTAAAGGTGCACTGCTGCTGAAAATGGATTGATGAGGAAATTGTGGCTTGTTGGAGATGTCCTGGGGAATTGAAATGGAATTGAGAACAGACAATAAAAGATGCAATCCTGAACCGACAGAACTGGTTAGTAAGGAACTGAGGCAGGTCATTTGCTGCAGTTAGCTCAAGTAACTCAAGGTCCCCATATGCCAGTCCTTCTCAAGGCGCATGTGGTATATGTTGTCATTGCCATCATACTGCACATCATACAGGTTATACTGTGCAAGGTTGGAAAGGTCATCATCCTCTGCATAAGAAGGTTGTGTACCAATGCAGCTATGGCACAGAACTTGTCTCTCGTACCATGCGTGTCCGCGCTTGGTAGACAGTTTCCACTGGTGTGTGATCCGTCTTCCTATCAATGGGACCTCTACACTTTTTCTTCTGGGGCAGACCTGGAATTGAGTATTGGCTCAAAATTCGCTTGCGAGCAGCACTCAATGGTCCCTGTCGATCTTCTTTGGAGGTGAAACTGGCAGCTGCTGAGGGTTGTTGTATGGTGTGCACAGATTCCTCGTATGTCGCAATAATGAGTTTTAAGTGGTTGGCCAGTTCATTGTTGGTGAAGGTTTTTCCTTTGAGGCTGTACTGATAGTACGCTCTCCCAATGCCGGGTGCTTTCACAACCTGCATGAAATAAGACAGATTTGTCTTCAAAGTCTGAGTAAGCTCTCGACTGCAGAGATTATTACTGTATTTTGCCAAGAGGTCATCAACTGCTTCAGTGCTTGTTCAGTGTCCCCCTGCTGCAAGCACACCATCAACTGCCTTTCCCCTGGATATGGACTGTCTAACAGCCTTCTGCTCCTGTTTTTGTTTCTTTGACTCCAGATGTTGGATACGCTCCTCCTTCAAGTGAAGTTTTCTTTCCTTGAAGAGCTTATGTAAAACAGCTGACTTGGTGCGGGCCACATCAAATGCCTTCTTCTTCTCCTCCTCCTCACTCAAAGAATCAAGCCACGAGATGGTTTTGTTGTAGGTCCACAGAATGGTGCCTTCCAGATGATGAGTTGTTGCATTAGGTTTGAACTGTCGAAGACGTTTTAATGTACCAAACATACTTTCAGAAATGCTGTCTGTGATCTTGAAGTATGACTTGACAGAAGGGATCGCTGGCTGTTGAACTGACGAGAAATGTGACTAAAGTATGTGAAGAGATAAGACCAAGAACATCAAGCATGACATCCATCTGGCTGTCAGAAGAAGGGAGAAAGAGATTTTTTCCAATACCTGTTCGACTTAGGAAGTCTGTACACATCTGGAAATCTGGTGAAAGAACAATCACAGGGGACTTTGACATCATTTCGAGGGTCCTTTGCATTGTCTGTAGGTAGGACAATACATCCAAAATATGAGCTGCATGAGATTCACTGAGAATGAGTCGGTGGAACGGTTCCGTTATGGTAACATAGAATAGTCCAGCAGCTTGGATCTCCGCAAACAGAAAGTCATCCTCCATGTCTCCAACAACAGTCTGCACCAACTGATTGCTGCTAGGCGTTTTCTTCAGGAATTCTCGAACATCAGATCGATGATGGCAAGCTGTGGCAGCATTTTCAAAAATGACATTGAACCGATTGTGTTCAAATCTGGTGATTCATACTGAACTTGTCAATGGAGTCCAAAAAGACGCGAAAGTCCTCCGATAATCCCGCTGCTGCATGGCCCGTTGGTGTGAGAAGCTGGCAAAGTGAACGAAGACATTCCATTGCCATGGATGTGTCGCCCTTAAACTTACGCCCAATTCCCGATTTTTCACGTCCCATTTTCACCCGGTGGCCATCAGTTAAAATGCTTTCATATTCCTTCAGGGCACTGTCTGTAGCATCCGCCAAACCATGGAGAACATGAAGCAAACAGAAAAAGTGATTCACTTTCACAGCTGTTATGGGGTCTTCAATAGACAATCCGGACCATCGTTTTCCACATTCACTAATGAGTTCGCCACGTAGGTCTTCAAATTGTTCACAAAACTTCTTATTGACGATGTGTTGATCGCTAATAAAATTCTTTATGGACATCATCAGGCGAGCAGAAAGAGACTTCTCATCCTCACAAGATTTGTCCAGGATCTTGGAGTAATCACTGCAGATATTTTTGAAAGTGTCCATTTGAGTGTTAGTATCTCCCCTTACAGATTCCGACATTGACATGACCATAGACTCCTTGTTCTGATTAGTGAGCTGAAATCCAAAGAAATGTCTCTGATGATCTGATGTTCCATCAAAGTGTAGGGTGTTATTTTCTGTTGTCATCATGGCATTGGCAACTTGCAATCGGCCAAGAAGATTAGCTTCCAATAGGAATCCCTTGATAGTTGAGGACTTTGGGAGGACACCAATATCAACATGTAGCAGTTTCCCACAGACAATCTTAATTCAGTCAGCAATACTGTTGACACCCAAACCAAGAGAATGTAGTGACATCACTGTCTCCCTGTGTAAACACCGGAATTCATAGTTTCAACTTCAAAGCGATCTTCCATCATTGCTGTAAGATCTTGAACCAAAGCATTGATCTTGCGGTCTTTTTCTCAGGATCGTATTTGGAGTTGTGCAACATCAAGCTGGGGCTTCCGAACTTCCAGAGAGAGATTTTGTGATTTTCCTTTATAGTTAAAGGGATTTCTTCACTTCTCTATCGCTCTGTTGTATCTTCTGGACATGTTCCTTGTGCAACTGCATGTCCTTTTCCCTTCCTAATTGTTCTGATGTTACTTCCTGTTGCAACGTAATGTTAGCAGTTGTTGCTGTCGTCAGATTGTCCTTCAGCTGATGAATAATTACTTCCTTTCCCTTTTCGCGTTTCCTGGCATTCCTTGGATTCCATCTGGAAAGCTGTGTCCTTGCATTGTGTAGTTTAGTACGCAAATCATTACATTCCTGTGACACCTTGTCATACTTACATTTCAGATGTTGACTGTAGGTGACCTCTTGCGACATTTGTTACAAAAAACTGTCCATTTCTTTGGTGAGCACTTTGAGTGATGACAGTGTGTCTTCATACAATTCTTTGTACATTTCAAATAATTTCGGTAATAGGGCTTTCATCTGTGTTTACAATGGCCTAAGTTACTCTCATGTTGACATGCCTAAATTGTAAACATTTATTATTGCATTAACACATGTACCATGATGAACACCAAATTCATTTTCCTATTTATCATGGCAGTTACTTATTTTTGTTCCTTTACTTTTACATTTCACATAATTTCGGTAAAAGGGCTTTAATGTGTGTTTACATTGGGCTAGGTTACTGTTATTTGAATAATCATTGTACAATAATTGTCATATTGCAGCGTGTGCTTTTCAATGTTCACCATTTGCTAGTAATATAGTAGACGAATGCATTTGTTATTATCTTAGCCTAATTTCTACCGCACTTTTCGCAGTGATGTGTGCGTACAAATATTGTGCACTGTTCTTGTTCATTAATGAAAAGTACATTGTGTGAAGCCCATTTCTGGTGTCCCCCGCCGTGATATTGCTGGAATATTGCTAAAAGCGGCGTAAAACCATACTCACTCACTCACTCATTGATGAAAATGCATGGTCGCCTTTTCATCGGCGCATCAATTTAATTTCGCAGTAATGCCTGCATGACGCTTCACAAACTGTCTTCATTTTACATATATCACATTCAGTTTGTGTTATTTCATCTGCAAATTGACAAAGTACCTTTGCTGCACCTTCCTTGGTTGTTTGCGTTCAGGCCAATTCGCCATTTTGTCGTCTGCACCTCCCCTTTTTGCATTGGGTAATATTAAACAATTATGATTGCCTATTTTTCATTTATAAAATATATGACCTGTTTCAAAAATATTGGCGCATTGTTACTTTTTCATTGTGTTCTGTTTCCATCGTATTTCTTATCGTTGTATTTTTTTCTCAATTTTCTAATTGGAAAACAATTTCACTTTTTTTATGTAGGATTTAGCATTACTGCAAACTTAGTCAGTAATTTATATTTTTCCCCAACTTAAATGTGTATATTATCAAAATATATTTATCTTCAAAGATACGGTATCATATCTATTTGCATAATCACGTGGTGTACATCTGACCTATATATAGACAGCGGCCATCAGGGGCCCGCAGTTGAGGAGAGCAGCGGTGGTGGCAGGTTGCGAGTCGCAGATCGCCAACAAGCATTTATTTATTTTTTTCCATTTTTTTTAACCCCCTTCATTCATCAATTGTGCATGACTTCATCTCACCAGAAAGTCATTTCAAACAATTATGGCCATGTTATGACCCTTTGTATTTGCACTTTTATTTCTGATTTTCTCATGTCTACACACTTCGTGACGTCATCCGCCGTCGCTAATGTCTATATCCAATGGAGATGACTGATTTCGATCCAATTGGCCTTGATCTTCATGTTCTTTATCTTCTCACAATGTAAAACCAATGTCAACTCTCAACTTTCGACGAAAGTAAATTTATCTGCGAGCGCAGTTTTTTCAACTAGATCGCTTACATCAGTTTCGAGTTTCTGTATTTTCAATGACAGGCCTTTGAAGTTATTGTGCATTTCTTTCCGTCAATATCAAACCACCGTCAATTGTCGTTTGTCGCCCGGGGCCGTGTTTTTTTCTCAATATCAGGCCAAGTCTGTAGCAATATACACTGACAGAAACAACACAAGTCTCACAGCACATTTGTTCCGAGGGGCGTGCAGCACGTGCACACGCATGGTCGACACTCGTTGTTGTCTTGCAGTCATGTAGTTGATGAAAACTGCCAATATAGGCCCTATATGTTGCCAAATCGCACCCCATGATGAAAACAATACCTCTAGTTATATTTCCGTCTCACTACATGTAGTACTAGGTATAGTTTTCAGCGCGAAATGATCATCAAAGCGAGAGCCCGCTCATCGTGCGCCCTACCACGATAACCGCTAGGTGGCGACCCAAAGAGTAACATAACTCACAATTATAAAAGGCACTTGACCTAAACTAGACAATCCCAGGAAAATTGGATATTTAGGAGATAAACCTACAGTGTTTTGAAATTTGATGTAGTCCCACTGTAGAATAGAAACCTCTTTGTTATAATTTTGAACCGAGCGCTTTAGCGCGAGGTTCCAAATTATAATAAAGAGGTTTCTATTCTACAGTGGGACTACATCAAATTTCAAAACACAGTAAGTTTATCTCCATTCTACCATGACTGCAACTACGCCTTGAAAACGGCGTTCTCTTGCAACGCGCAATAACACATGTGCACAGGTCCGCGATCTTAGAACATTCCGAAAAGTGGTCACAGGTAGTTTTATATGTAACAAATATTACTAAAGTTCAAGATTAAAAACACCAAAGTCGTGAGTAGTTCATAATAAGTGTTCAAAACACATAGTTTTTCAAACGAAGTTGACAAATAACACTCCTAACTTAATCCAAAGAAAGATGTTTTAATTTCTATCAAACTGTTGCACACTGTTGAACACTGTGGACTTGGCTGTCGTTTCTCGGAAATTTGTGCGAGAGGTCATTTCTTGGAAATCGAACATGCCATCATTTCTATTGTAGGGGTGACGGGTAATAGAAAAAGGTTTTAAAATGCTAAACGAATATATTTCTACAGCAAACTTTATGAATAAACATTCATATATACATTTAACATGTCTAAGAGTTATTAGTTAGATAGCAATTACCCCCAGTAAACAAGAATAACATCAAAGTAAATGCCTCTCTACCCCGAACTTGGATGTGGCAGAACTTGACCTAAATCACGGTTACTCACACCTCACAGCTGTCAATGGCTGACAATCATGTGTTTACATTAACTTGATCTAGTTAAAAGAAGCAAGATGACAACCCCGATCTATGATGTGGTTCAACATTTACCTGTAGATTTACTGGGATTGATCGAGCCTGCTGGTACATCCATATGCTTACTAATGGAACTGAGAATGACTGAACAGCCACCGTTTAGGCTGCAGACGAGCCGGATATTTTGAAACGAGGAATCTGCATGGTGTGACCTGTCAATTTCAAGATTTCACGGATCCAAAGCCAAATAGTGACAGAACTTAGACATTTGTGGTCCAGAAATAGTAGGTCGTGTATAATTTTCATAAATGTGCGTGTTCTGAAATGAATTTCATCAAATGAAGTTTAATAAGCTGTCACTTCAGTTGGGACATTGTTTTCGTGGACTTTCGAAAGCGAGTGTGTTCTGATGCACTTTCAAATCCCCTCCTGCCAAATTCCAACGGTGGTGGTTGACGGAGTTGGTAATGGATATCGATCAGAAAAAGGTTTGTAAACACCATGTTGTCATGAATAAAATGTCTTCAAACATATTTCATTATGTTATATTTCACTTTCATTGTCGGTTGTTTCAATATGAAATTACCTGTTCGTGGGTTTCAGAAAAAGTTACCAAAAAATTAAAAAATGAACAATTATTATTTTCTAATTTTTTTTATTAGATATCACTCTTTCACTTATTTTTAATGTGTGAATCTTTGAATTATACCTCCCCACCCTGAAATGAGAACCGTCCTAACGTGTCCCGGTTGTCACTGTACCATCTGCACTGCACTCTCAGTTATGGCTGCCAAAGAAATTGTTAACAGTAACGGAGGAAACCAGAAGACAACCCAGTACTGATGCACAGTGTGATGCTGTTCAACATTAACACGTTGACTAACTGTCCCTGCTGATGTAATGTTTTTTTCAAACAATTTTTATAATGTTATATTTTACTTTCATTGTCGGTTGTTTCAATGAGGAAATAGCTTAAATTGTTCCGATTCTGGTCACCATAGAACATTTCTGTAGATCTAACAGTTTCATAAACATTTCATTTGTAAGCAAAAGATATGCCTTCGTTAGCTCTTTTAATGTCATCATCGAAGCAGTTAGGGTTGCGGCCCAGAACGCCCCAAACATCCGATATGAAACTACCGTGTTTCCTCTGTTTGACACTATACGCCGTCTATTAATTTCGCGAGAGCCCTTGACTCGGCGTGTATTAGAGACCTGTCTGGTATTAGAGACCCAGCGTGTATTATAGGAAATATAGATATGTTTTACAGTTCATATGGGGGTGATAGATCGGCAGCCATTTTCTGTGAATCGATATGTAGGCTATCTATGTATTCATACGCACGTTTTTTTGTGAAAAGGCTTACTATATTTGAAAGGGGTTTCCGTAGCAAAAAGGAAACCTCTTTTTAACCAATCAGAATCAAGCATTCATCAATGTCATGGTAGAATTAGGAGATAAACCTACTGTGTTTTGAAATTTGATGTAGTCCCACTGTAGAATAGATACCTCTTTTTTATAATTTTGAACCGAGCGCTTTAGCGCGAGGTTACAAATTATAATAAAGAGGTTTCTATTCTACAGTGGGACTACATCAAATTTCAAAACACAGTAAGTTTATCTCCATTCTACCATGACTGCAACTACGCTTTGAAAACGGCGCTCTCTTGCAACGCGCAATAACACAGGTGCACAGGTCCGCGATCTTAGAACAATCCGAAAAGTGGTCACAGGTAGTTGTATATGTAACAAATATTACTAAAGTTCAAGATTAAAAAACATCAAAGTCGTGAGTAGTTCATAATAAGTGTTCAAAACACATAGTTTATCAAACGAAGTTGACAAATAACACTCCTAACTTAATCCAAAGAAAGATGTTTTAATTTCTATCAAACTGTTGCACACTGTTGAACACTGTGGACTTGGCTGTCGTTTCTCGGAAATTTGTGAGAGAGGTCGTTTCTTGGAAATCGAACATGCCATCATTTCTATTGTAGGGGTGACGGGTAATAGAAAAAGGTTTTAAAATGCTAAACGAATATATTTCTACAGCAAACTTATGAATAAACATTCCTATGTACATTTAACATGTCTAAGAGTTATTAGTTAGATAGCAATTACCCCAAGTAAACAAGAATAACATCAAAGTAAATGCCTCTCTACCCCGAACTTGGATGTGGCAGAACTTGACCTAAATCACGGTTACTCACACCTCACAGCTGTCAATGGCTGACAATCATGTGTTTACATTAACTTGATCTAGTTAAAAGAAGCAAGATGACAACCCCGATCTATGATGTGGTTCAACATTTACCTGTAGATTTACTGGGATTGATCGATCCTGCTGGTACATCCATATGCTTACTAATGGAACTGAGTATGACTGAACAGCCACTGTTTAGGCTGCAGACGAGCCGGATATTTTGAAACGAGGAATCTGCATGGTGTGGCCTGTCAATTTCAAGATTTCACGGATCCAAAGCCAAATAGTGACAGAACGTAAACATTTGTGGTCCAGAAATAGTAGGTCGTGTATAATTTTCATAACTGTGCGTGTTCTGAAATGAATTTCATCAAGTTTAATAAGCTGTCACTTCAGTTGGGACATTGTTTTCGTGGACTTTCGAAAGGGAGTGTGTTCTGATGCACTTTCAAATCCCCTCCTGCCAAATTCCAACGGAGTTGGTAATGGATATCGATCAGAAAAAGGTTTGTAAACACCATGTTGTCATGAATAAAATGTCTTCAAACATATTTTATTATGTTATATTTCACTTTCATTGTCGGTTGTTTCACTATGAAATTACCTGTTCGTGGGTTTCAGAAAAAGTTACCAAAAAATTAAAAAATGAACAATTATTATTTTCTATTTTTTTTTATTAGATATTACTCTTTCACTTATTTTGAATGTGTGAATCTTTGAATTATACCTCCCCACCCTGAAATGAGAACCGTCCTAACGTGTACCGGTTGTCACTGTACCATCTGCACTGCACTCTCAGTTATGGCTGCCAAAGAAATTGTTAACAGTAACGGAGGAAACCAGAAGACAACCCAGTACTGATGCACAGTGGGATGCTAATCAACATTAACACGTTGACTAACTGTCCCTGCTGATGTAATGTTGTATTTTTCAAACAATTTTTATAATGTTATATTTTACTTTCATTGTCGGTTGTTTCAATGAGGAAATAGCTTAAATTGTTCCGATTCTGGTCACCATAGAACATTTCTGTAGATCTAACAGTTTCATAAACATTTCATTTGTATGCAAAAGATATGCCTTCGTTAAATCTTTTAATGTCATCATCGAAGCAGTCAGGGTTGCGGCACAGAACGCCCCAAACATCCGATATCAAACTACCGTATTTCCTCTGTTTGACACTATACGCCTTCTATTAATTTCGCGAGAGCCCTTGACTCGGCGTGTATTACAGACCTGTCAGGTATTAGAGACCCAGCATGTATTAGAGGAACTATAGATATGTGTTACAGTTCATATGGGGGTGATAGATCGGCAGCCATTTTCTGTGAATCGATATGTAGGCTATCTATGTATTCATACGCACGTTTTTTTGTGAAAAGGCTTACTATATTTGAAAGGGGTTTCCGTAGCAAAAAGGAAACCTCTTTTTAACCAATCAGAATCAAGCATTCATCAATGTCATGGTAGAATTTCTGTGAATCGATATGTATGATATCTATGTATTCATACGCTCGTTTTTTTTGTTGTGAAAAGGCTTACTATATTTGAAAGGGGTTTCCGTAGCAAAAAGGAAACCTCTTTTTAACCAATCAGAATCAAGCATTCATCAATGTCATGGTAGAATCACGGATTACTAGAAAAAGGGGCATAAAATAAACACTCTAGCTAAAATGTGTAGCTGTGTCACACCAGAGTAAGTCAGTACAGGATAAAATCGTCACACAATTACTTACAAACTTAACTCAGTTTGGCCCTGACCACCCATTTACAAAACGGCCACGTCTTGCAAATCCTGGCGGAAGAGATACACTTGACAGCGCCGAGGCCATACGCGCGGACGTCATAGGCGACAACGTCACCTTGCTAGCCGGGCGGAGGGTGAAGCCTTGTGAGCTAACAGAATTGTGTTTTCTGAAATAAAGAGAAATCTAGCAGCAAACTACTACTAAACCAAAATGGGAGATGTAGGTACCAAAATAAAGGGCTGAACATAAGCTACCCATAGCTAAACACATTTACAACCAGATATGTACAATTAGTAAGGTGACTGAAATGGCCATAAATACATGAGAAATGTCTACATAGTACTAGATAATCCTGCTACTGCGTGAATATCAATGTTATTAAAAACACTTTCAATACATGAATAAGCTTGCTCACAAACATCAGATAACATATCAAATCAATACATTTTAAAAGTATGAGATTTAACTGCTACAGAATATAATTTACGGGCAACAAATTGTCTAACAACGTGCTGAAGCACATACAGACACCGAGCTGTGCCGGACTGTGACGACCGATTCCGAGCACCCGATAGCGGCGAGTTGGAGGCGCTACGGTCACTGGACCGCGACGGACCTTGTTTTATGACCCGGTGACAGTAATACTACCCAGTATGTTGTTACATTTGAGACATGTAGATTTACAGTAGATTGTTGAGAGAAAAGATGGTTAAAAGGTTTGTAATAAATGGAGTTAACTTTCCTTTCTAGAAATATCATGGGATGGTGATACAGATGCACAATTATCCCAAGTGTGTGTCGTTGACTAAAATCTGCTTTTTGATTTCAAATGATCACTTTCACCGTGAGGTAGTTTTTTTTCTCTTTTCAAATTTGTTTCATTTCAAAAATACGAATACTGAAATGAATAGCAATTTTGGCATGTTATGAAATAGCCCCTGCCTTGTATGAGCCACATTCGCTCTGCACACTTGGGTCCTATTTGTGCCAGAATTCCATAATCTTGGGTAGAAATATGCCCTGGTTATGCTTGTTGGTTTGCCAGGACCATACCCGTATTCGTGACATTATCCGACATCAGTTAACATCTGTGATACTCATTGAAATACCGTTAGCCCTATTATCTAATTTTGCATGCTGTATAACCATACACATTTTGTTATGTCGTGTGTGTGTGTGTGTGTGTGTGTGTGTGTGTGTGTGTTTTGCTTTGTGTCTTGTTACATTTGTGTGTTTGATGGAGGGGTACTTTTGATCATGGAAATGATATCGCTTTTGTTAACGCACACTGATGTGTAAATGACATGCTGTGCCACAGAATTCTTATATAACTGGTTATCTGTTACATCAAATAGAAGAAGTAGAAGAAGAAGAAGAAAATTATTTTATTACAGTGCCAGCTGGTGTTTAAAGACAATAAACGTATACATACGTATGATATATAAAAAAACATCAGCCGACCCATGAATGATCTATGAGGCACTTAAAATCATTAAATTATCCGTTATATAAATTGGCAAGAATAATACACGAACATAATTGAAAGCACGCACGCACACACACACACACACACACACACACACACACACACACACACACACACACACACACAAATATTACACACATTTCATTTTCAATCACACATGGAAGTTCACCACATCCACTCAATATCACGTGCACATACATCACATACAGACACTGCCCACATACTCATCCATCAATCACAAAAACATACACAATATATACATCACTGCCCGGCACGTTGTCGCCGGAGAAACATTGACGTCACTGTTGCGGCCAGAGGTTTACGCAAGCTGACACACTGCATAAGGAAGCGAAGTTGATCACAAGGGTGGAAACTCAGAAACTGTGAATTGGCAATGCAGGCTTTCCTCCATAGGTCGTAGCGGATATTAGAGAAAAGGGTCCAGTTGATCAGGAAGTGGGTCTCGTATTCAACTTGAAGTTCATCACAGAACTGACATATACGGTCATTAAGTGGGGTAATCGGTCGCCGGAATCTGCCGAGCTCAATTTCTAAAGGTAAAGTCGCACATCTCAATTTTGCAAGAACACTTACGCTGTTGTCTGTTCAGAATATTCCGGACATAAGACTCGACGTGCGCGGATGCCTTGAATAGCCTGTAGGTACGCAGTTTGTTCCCATTGGCTAATCCCCTGTCATTGAAGACATCATACGCCATGCCTCCTACCGCTTTGAATTTACAAATGAGAACTCCCAAAGCTCTATTAGCCGACTTCGCAAGTTCCTTAGCACAATAATTTAGATCCAAGAGTTCTTGAAACCACAATCCCAAATATTTATAAGCGTGGGCAAAGCTGATCTTGTCCGTGCCAATAACAAACGACTCGCGCGACTTTTCCACAGCTGTTGGTCGGAAATGAACCACCTTCGTCTTGTCGATGTTTATCAGCAGACGCCACTTAGAGCACCACCTTGCGACGACGTCCATCATACGTTGTAAACTGGCTTCGTTTGGAGCAATCAAAGCAATATCGTCTGCGTAGAGGAGAATACTTAGCATCGAGTCGCCAACACTGACGCCACACTGAAGAGAGTTAATTTCACTGGCCAGGTCGTTAATAAAAACTGCAAAGAGCGTAGGTGACAGGGCACAACCTTGTCTCACCCAGGTGTTAACATTAAACAGGTCTGTTAAATATCCATTGACGCGGACTTGTCCTGTAGTGTTTTCATACATGGACGTAACAGCTTCATAGACCATACCCGTATTCGTGACATTATCCGACATCAGTTAACATCTGTGATACTCAATGAAATACCGTTAGCCCTATTATCTAATTTTGCATGCTGTATAACCATACACATTTTGTTATGTCGTGTGTGTGTGTGTGTGTGTGTGTGTGTGTGTGTGAGTGTGTGTGTGTGTGTGTGTGTGTGTGTGTGTGTGAGTGTGTGTGTGTGTGTGTGTGTGTGTGTGTGTGTGTGTGTGTGTGTGTGTGTGTGTGTGTTTTGCTTTGTGTCTTGTTACATTTGTGTGTGTATGGTGGGGTACTTTTGATCATGGAAATGATATCGCTTTTGTTAACGCACACTGATGTGTAAATGACATGCTGTGCCACAGAATTCTTATATAACTGGCCATCTGTTACATCAAATGGAATATCTGTCTCCTTAAACATACTGACACGGACCATACTTAATATACTCCGTTCTAATCGTTCTTACTATATAATCTATACGCGTCACACCCTCTCTATGGTACCTTGGGTTAATAATCGATTTCATTTTGAATCTACACCAAATGAACACTTTGAGGACATGGTAAATTGTAAAACAAAAACCGAATTACGCTGAGTTCACAACGAACACCACATACGCCATACCACACAGCATGTGATGCATATTAGATACACTGCAAAAAACACAACATGTAATTATACGAGGTTTCATATTTGTATTGTTTAGTACGTTATTAATTAAATACATTGATTTCTTAGGAGTCGTTGTGTGATTATTGTTGAACGCCGCATCAGCATTCGTGTAGCTATTCGTGGCGACTCACCCATAGGATTATGACTCATATTCTGCCGAGAAAATTGAAGCTGGGCGTCTCATTATCTTGGACCTTTTTTCTCTTTATTGGTTTGTTTTGTTTGTGTTTGTTGTTTAACTCAACACTCAACAATATTCCTGATATATGACGGCGGTTTCTTTATTAATGTAATCTCAAACACCTAAATCCTATTCACTTTCCTAGGCATGGTTAAATTTGAATGTTATGAAAACCACCAAAGACCTCAAGGAAGACCCCGACATCCCCATTGCCCCCGCAATGAAAGAAAGAATAGAAATCTGACTGTTACTTTAAGTCCAAAATGATGAGAGAATATCTATCTAATCTGTCTATCCGTGTACAAGAGTAGCTATTGCGCTATCAAAAAAATACCATGGAATTAGGACTCGGAACTTTGTATTTCTTTGTCAGGTACACACCACTTTGAACGGAATCAAAGTCAAACGTGTTGCCATGGAAACAGAATCTTCTTTCTAAAAATGCCTGAGTAGCAAAAGGCACTAGTTGACAACCTGGTCTTTGCGTGTGCACAGTTTCAAGAATACCTATTAGTTTTAGATATATGGTCCAGACAAACACAGAGTCAAAGTAAACCTTGTTGCTATGGAAACAAGAAAACAATAAAAAAAAAAATTCCTAAATAACAAAAGGCACCACTTCAGCCCTTGAAAAATACATGTACCAAATTTGGATGAAAAATGTTGAATAGTTTCTTAGTTCTGCTCCGGAAACGACATCTACCTCCGTTTCAGCAAAGTCTAAATTGTTTCCATGGAAACAGGGAAAATTCAAATGTTGAAAAATTCAGGCACCACTTCAGCCCTTGGTATCAGGTTTGTATCAGGTCTTTCACAGTTTTCAAGTTGTGCTCCGGAAACGACACCCAACCCTCTCTTTTGTGACATTGTCCACATTGTTTCCATGGAAATCGAGAAAAATTGCCCCAAACAAGCCCTCTCCACATTCCCTATCCAACCCGTTTGCTGTTACAGGAAGGTAGGCTACACCTTTGTCGTCCTCAGAAAAAAATTGGACCCCACCTTACTACACCAGCACCTCCACGCCCAACAACCCCGAGTTAAGTTCAGAGACCTTAGCAACAAGATCGAAAACCACCGTCTACACGTCTTCTGATCAGTACATTCACTTCAACTCCAACCAACCCCTAAAAATAAGTCTGGCATCAGATTCACACTTACCAAGAGAGCAAAGATCATCTACTCTGGCAACCTTGACCATGCACTTTAACATCTGCATCGCGTTTCCACCAATCTTAACCAGTATTCTACGAAGTTAGTCAAGAGAACCACCTTTTCATGTTTTTAATAAAGGTGCTCGCGTGATTTGATGCACTTTGCGATGTAAGACCCGTTTTATCACAATATAGATCTTGATTATCATCAGATCGTCTTGACTGGGCGCCACCGTTTTGATTGAAACAAATGCACGTGATGGAATCTGATTGGTCCATAGGAGATGCTTAGAAGGGACATAACTCGTAATGACCGCTGGTGGCACTACGATCGAGCCCAGGAATTCCAGCCATGTTCGGCAAGGGAGGAAACTGGACTTTTAAAGTCAGTTAACTCTCTTGCCTAGGGTAGATAGAGATGGCTGATTTACTGTCTGATTTGACATTTGAGTTTTTGTTTTCTTTGATTATGGTGTTGATGGGTCGGTATGTTTCACCTACGTATGATAATCCACAGTTACAGTTATTTTATAAACTACACCGCCTTTGCGTTTGGTTAGGTTTCTGCATAGCGTTTGAGATGCGTGCATAGTGAATCTTTGCATATCTGGAGTTGTAGCAGTAGTAGTGCCTATCGGGAGTACATTATCCGTCCAGGAGCTACTTAGACTTTGTAGAGAATAGTTGCCCAGTGCTAGTGACTACCACATTCGAAAGGCCAACTGATAAAAAAAAATAGTCCCGTCGCTAGTGATGTTATTAAATACTGTTGCATAGTTATAAACGGTTGATCTCTTCACGGGCTAGTAATGAAAGTATATATCATGAAACGCGAATTAAAACTAAAGGCTATTATGTTGTGACAAAGGTCTGCCATTTAGTTTGATTTCTCAAATAATTCAGTGGTCTCTGTATTTTGTTTGCAGGGATGTTATGGTATGTTTCCTGGAAGTGATGGGGTTGTGTATGCTGTATTCATATACATGTATATGCGTATATGTTTGGTCGACAATTTGTGGAAAAGGTACATGTTCCCCGTTATCAATACTTTCTGTTACATCTTTCTATATTTACACACATGAACTAACTCTTGTACATTCTACCTTCAAGTATAAAATTGCCTAAAATGATTCCTATCACATTCAAATCTAGTATGCACCAAGATATATGAACTATTTTGTCCTGTTATTTGCTATTTTAGGGGACTTGTCCATTAAATGTTACCACATATTTAACATGAAAATGTGGCCAGCATCTTAAGCTCTGAAAGAGTTTATCATTTTAGTCTCAAAGGGAACAGAGTTTTTGTGTGTTTTAGCTAAACACATTTAAGAACTATAGCCAATGTCATGAGCTGGAATCGCACAAGTGTTGTCTGTTTCTTTCACAGCATACAATCGGTCAACTGTGCTCATTAAAGAGTGGTGTACATAGCACATTTAGGAAATACAGAACGACATTTGTTATATCCTAAGATTATAGGCGTGATAAATGTACAAGGCAAAGTTTTTAATTACCTTAGATGTAGACAATAACGAAATATATTTAAACAGTGTTGTATGAATATCGAATTTGTTTGGTACATATCTTTCTCGTTACCTATTGTATTTAGAACACATTTAAATACAAATGATATTTATCCTCCTTAGTATAACAGAGTAGGCAAATCCTTTCATGTCTTCGAATGTTATGATACTGTCCTGTTTCTATTCGGAGATTATGGGAAATGAAACGGAACTGGGACAAATCCATTCTAAATTTTGTAATGGTAATTGCATTCAAATATAATTAATTGAGAAGTAGTTTAAAAGAGAAATAATATGGTGTTTTAGAATTGTTTCACAATGAGGAATGCCACTCCTGTTCAAAAGCACATTTAAGTCTCATAAAAAATTCTGAAATACTATTTTTTATGTGTAACATTTTGAGGTCCCCTTCCATATCGAAATCCAGCACGATATAACAAAGATTTAAATTTGGAAGCCCAGTTAATCTAATTCTAGGGTTCTGGCAATAACTTAAACCGGTATATAATTACATGTTCAGATGCTAATGTATGTATATGGGGCAGCGACCAAATTCGCCCGAGTCAAATTAATTTGGAATGGATTTCTTAACCCCCAAAGCCTCTTTAGGGGCAATAAAGTAAAATTGCATGACGTGTCTCAGAGATGAAGGCCTTAATTGACATAGTGATCTAAAAACATTGAACAATATCTTCTTAGCCTCTTTTTTATAGGTGACACCCAAGACAAAGCTTTACAGAAAATAACTCCAAAGTATTTAAAACATGAAACACATACCTTCCCTTGGTAATTCCATTTTTCCAAGTTAATAATTAGTTGATAGTTACAGCAATATGTTCCTAGGAATCCATTTTGTCTCTGTAATCCAGCAACAGTGTCAGAATAATGAATAACATCATCAACGAATGGTAAATGAAACATATGTACTGTGTAGTATTCAATTTCCTCTGCCAACTCATTAATAAACATCGAAAGTAAATAGGGGCTGAATACACCTTGACGAACACCGATGTTGCATTCAAACAAGACTGATTAAAGTTTGTTATATACTGAACAAAAAAGTTCCTGGGACATTGAATAAGATTTAATGCAAAGTTATGTTTTTTACCAAATGTGAAACAATTTCGGTTTGCAACCGATAAAAGACTCCTGTAAGTGTTCAAATGGTTAAATGTGTCACACTGACTTCAGAAAATGCGTGATTTCATTAATAACATGAATGGACCAGGCGTCGCACAAAGTCCTGTGGGATATCTGTCCATATCTGCTGGAGCATGTTTCGAAGTTCCTGGAGTGTCTGTGGAACACGGGGTTGACGTCGAAGGCGCCGATCCATTTCATCCCACATGTGCTCGATTGGTGAGAGATCAGGGGAGGGAGCCGGCCAGGGGCTGACATTCACGTTGTTTTGTTGAAGAGAATCCTGAACAAGTCGAGCAATATGAGGTCGGGCGTTGTCATGTTGAAAGGTAATGCCTGTGCCATGACGACTCAAAAACGGTAGAACAACAGGGTCGATGATCTCGTCGCGGTAGCGCTGTCCATTGAGATTTCCCTCTACCACTATCAAACGGGTCCTCTGTCTTGCTGTCATCTCATCCCATACCATAACGCTGCCGCCCCCGAACCGATCTTCTTCCATGATAATGATTGACGTAAGATATATCAGATGAAGTTCTTGGCATAACTGACAAACGTGTTAATTATGAATAACTAAGCCTTTAAACATTTGACTTGGGATTGGGGGTTGCAGTTTTGATGTCTTGGCCCAAACATTTCTTTTGTAGCAGGGGTGGTCGGGTAGCCGAGTGGTTGAAGCGTTCGCTCGTCACGCCGAAGACCTGGGTTCGATTTCCGGTACGGTACAATGTGTGAAGCCAATTTCTGGTGCTCCCTGCCGTGATGTTGCTGGAATATTGCCCATAGCGGCGTAAACCCACTAACTTACTCACTCTTTTGTAGCTGGCTCAGCATACCAAAAACACATTTATTTTTGTTGTTGAAAGTTTCAAATTTGTTCATACTGTTTTCAACCAGAACCAATAATCACAAAAAGGATGGTTTCCTTCAGTTAATGCCTTTACTATTTATACAATCAAGCACCTTCCCATCGCGTGAAATCTTCATTACGCTACCGAGTATCATCGCTGCCACGAGTGAGGACACGAACATTACAAGATTCTTGAAGATCTATCTCTAACCCCAAATGTAGCGACATGTATATATTTTATTTGTGGGAATGCCATTAATAGTGAATTGGGAAAACCTTTACACTTGTCTTACAATTCCCCACATGAATTTATCAGTTTCTTTGTTTAATAAGATTGGTTCGAGATTGCTGACTTACGGAAAGTCACCCAAATCCCCCTTTTCATCCTCACTATGCTGGTGGCACGGGTGGCCCAGTCGTCTAAGGCACCGCGATTCGCTGTGCAGCGTTGCGTACCTTGGGTACGCCAGAAACCTATGATTGTGGGTTCGAATCCTGGTTCGCCCCGATTATGTTTCTAGGTTTGTCAGCACCATACCCGTGCTCGTGGGTTTCAACGAAGTGGTAAACGTCTGAGACCTGCATCACTTGGGGCTTTCCTCCCACATTAAGCTGATTTAACTGGAATACTGTTAAAAGTGGCGTTAAACCCAACTCACTCACTCTCACTATGCTACGTACACGATAGTTGATTAAAATAGAAATTGAAACTGCTGAACAAAATAAAACAATTTAGTTTTGGGAAGAGTTTTGGACGTCACAACAGTCATCACCATTTGTAAATATAACGGCCAGGCATGACAAGCGGTTGTCAATTCAACACAATGTTCTGTAGGCCGCCTAGAACAGCGGGGAGCTTTCGGCTGATGAACACAGCAGCTCTGTGCGAGTGCTCCGTGAATGCGTTATTGCTTCGAGGAGCTTGTTTGCACGTTATGATGACAAATATCATCTTTACAAGGTTGGTATGATTTAGATATCAAGTTCACACAGTCTTGTATATTTTGGATATATCAAATATCCTAAATACGATGGAATGGCTAGCAGTCCCCACAGCTTAATGAGATCGATAATATGTAGCTAACATTGAAAAAAGAAAATACATCCATTAATCACATTACGACCATTGCGCACCTGTTGCATGAGACGCCCGACGCTTGTCAAGAAATCCATTTAGATTATATCCGATGAAGTTAATATTCAATCCCGCGCAGGAAAGCTCAAGTTTGGTTATGAATGGACAACTGAAAAAGTATTAAGGTAGGCAATTCAAAATAGTTCTTAATTAATATATGGACCTTTTGAGTAGCGTGTCGAAATGTAGCCGAACAAAAGCCATGTTGGATCTGACGGTGAAATATATTCAGAGAAAAGTGTAACTGTGATCATGTTCTTATTTATCATGCTGTGACTGCTCGGAAGCTCACACCGTAAAACGCCCTATTTCATTCACCATTTGAATTGTCCTGGTGTTGAATGTGGCTGAATATTGACCCCAGAGACTTTCTTCTAAAGTGTTGTGAGTTTTTAAAAGTACAAAATTAAATTCAAATTTTGTGTTCTTTATTGAAGTTATGGTACAGTTAGTTATATTTTCCATTATTTATATCAACAGTTTTGATCTAAAGGGGACAACGATTTGAGATCTACATTCTCGCATTTCTATCTTGACAAGTGGCTCGTTGTACATACAGTTGGCCAATCTCTAACGCAGCGGTCGTTATTATCCTGACGAAAACTATTGTTTGTTTGAAGTTTAGTGGCGCACTCCGCAATACTCTAGTAATATGACGGCAGTCTGTAAATAATCGATTCTGCACCAAACAATTCTCCTATTGACATCATGATCATCGATCCACGCAATTAAAGGGGATATGATGACACTCATCAAACAAGTCAGCGAAACTGACCCCCCGATCCCGCTAGTCGCCTCTTACGACAAGCATGGTTGCTGAAGACCAATTTTCACGGGCCCAGTCGATAAACATACTCGAGGTGAGGTGAGGTGAAATTGGGTTTAACGTCGCGTCCAAGATTATTGCGCTTATATAGCGACGTGCATGCACGTGTGTTTGTGTGTGTGCCTGCTTGTACTAGTCCGGACTGATGCCGATTTATAGTGCTAGCTCACTAAGATACCATGCCGCAGTTTAACATGAATACCCCACTCAGACACAGTATACTGACTCCGAGCCGACCAGTCCTTGTTTTAGCCCCTTAATGCCGAGCGCCAGACAGGGTAACAACAAGTACCATCTTTTAACGTCTTTTGGTATGACGCGGCCGGGGATCGAACCCCGGACCTTCCGCTCTCCGGGCGGACGCTCTACCACTAGACCACGGAGGCGGTAAACATATACGAATCAATACATGTATATCATCACAGTTACGTTTGCCATCTCTGACTCATAGTTAATACATTTTGTTTTTTGTCATTTCTAATCATACCTAACTCTGCACACAGCAAACCTGTAATAGGAGATGTGCTGTCAAGAACACATGAAATGTTATTGAAACCTTGAATATTCATACGTCATAGCCGATATGACATACATGTAAATATAAAATGGCAACGAGAACGATCAGTCTCGAGTAATTACCAGATTTCATTTTGCACAAAAGGCAAAACAGCAGTGAAATGCATATGCAAATTAGTGATGACACAAGGTGTTCGCGAAACAAGTTACTCCAGTGCAATTCGCAGAAAATGTCCCTATATTGAAGATCTTGTTTAGTATTTAAACTTTAGTCAGACAATTTAGGTCAGCGGAGTGCCCTTCAGAGCCGACCTTGATACCAAGCATCACATTATCATTTAACCAGACACATCAGGGGCATAGCAAGTTAGTGACCGGGGGAATTGTGTTTGTATCCCAAGCTGTTGTACAACCCAGGTTATTGGCCACAGATCATGTTGGAAGTCAAAAGTGACTCATTTATAGTTAATATATGTATCAAATAATGTCAGGCTGCAATGCATTCAGCAGTTAAGTAGTAATGGCATTCCCCTGTAGCTGGGGCTATTAATGTAACTATGTTATGCTGATTATTTCAGACATTATACATCATTATTTTCTGTAAATCTGCATATTTAAACTAAGAAGTGTTAACACAGAAAAAATAAGCACCTCCTGTGTATTTTACAATGACGACCGATGGCTTTGACACCCAGATAACAAAACCACGGAAAAACGTTTGTGGTTTGCAAGAAGACACATCTGACAATAAGAAAATATAAAAAAAGTTTATCCTTTTTTGAGATTTTAATCACGATTCTGACAAAAACTCTGAGGCACTCTATTTGTGCAAAAACAGTAGCCACAATAGGTATGGATGTGGAGAGTTAGGAACACAATTCCACATCATGATTGATGGTGAAAAATTTTCAGCGCAAAGATGACATTCATGATTCAGATCATCAACAGAGGGTAAACCATCGGCTTCCAGTCTTTGACTCATCCCTCCAGTATGTTATCTGATCTGCTGAATGGGCAACCACAGCCATTCCCAATGAAGAGCTGCCAAAGACTTGTGGCTGGCCAGGGCAGTGTGGTCACAGCGTCATTCTGGAGACAACAACTCGTTGCAGGACGGTACGAATGTACCGATCACCATTGAGGTTGCCATGGGCGGTGACAACATCCATCTTACAATCGTGTGACAGGCAACCTCCAACCATTAATGCCCCTCCACCAACCGGGGTCGGAGGTCTTATATTCCTGGGTGTGAAGGCTGTAACCCTCAATCGGCCATCCGTGACATGGAACATGGAAGTGATCCAGACATGTCCTTGACACCGGTAGTTTGCCTTTTATACCCAATGGAAGCTGTTTCGGCCGATATTGGAGACTGGTCGTTCTCTGGCGTTGCATTGCAGTTATTATCACTACAAAAAAGGTTCTAGAAAACTGAAAATTGGTCGTATAAAAATCATACAATCGTGTGACAGGCGACCTCAAACCATTACTGAACCTCAACCATACGGGGTCGTAGGTCTTATATTCCTAGGTGTGATGGACGTAACCCTCAATCGGCCATCCGTGAAATGGAACGGGAACATACTCTCATCGGACCAATGGACTCTTCGCCAAGTCGTCAGGTTCCAAGCTCGCCAGGCCAAACACCATGGTAAACGAATTCTCCGATGAAGATCGGCAAGGAAGGGACACCTGATTACCCTTCTGGACTTTATGCCAGCCGATGTTAGTCGATTTTAACTGTTCGGGTTGACATCTTGCGGGGTGTTCCTGACCGTGAGAGATCCTGTAAAGCATTGCTTAGCCCGTGTTTTCGTATCAGTGTGCTGATTACGTGATGATTGTAGGTCATGCCTGTCAAATCAATACCAATAATACGACATCTTTGCGCCTCTGATAACCTTCCTCGTGCCATTTTCAAGGACAATGCTTGAACAATGCAATACAGTGACGTTATATACCCCCAATTGCGGTGTACAGATACTGCATTTTGTAAAAAGTCATGAGTGGCGTACTGCACGTGCATGGCCTGCTGCGGTGTGACGTCACAGTTACCCTCATACCGTCTTATCATTTCGCCGTCCCATCTCGACATTTACAGTTGGTAATGGGGATATTTCAGTTTTAAAGTTTTCCAGGGGTGCTAAACTTTCGTCTTTGTGTTTATAACATTTTATTACATTTGACCACTTTCTAAAGGGATTGTCTATATCTTCGGCCATGGGAGACGTGTAAATTTACACTTGTCAGAGTGGTGCACACAGTATGTTGGTTGGTTGGTTTGTTGTTTAACGCCGCACTCAGCAATATTCCAGCTATATGACGGCGGTCTGTAAATAATCGAGTCTGGACCAGACAATCCAGTGATTAATATCATGAGCATCGATCCACGCAATTGGGACCGATGACATGCATCAACCAAGTCAGCGAGCCTGAGCACCCGATCGCGTTAGTCGCCTTTTACGACAAGCATAGTCACCTTTTACGGCAAGCATGGGTTACTGAAGACCTATTCTACCCCGGATCTTCACGGGTAGCACACAGTATGTGATGTAGACTACCAGTGGTCAGACTTCCATTTTTGTGGAAGCCTCTGTGGCTGAGTGGATTAGGTCGCTGACTGTGTGTGCTGGCGATTAGGTGCCTCACTCTGAGAATGTGGGTTGGAATCCCGGATGGGACTCCACCCAAGTAAGTAGTAGAGTCTGAACTTTACTAAGAAAGTATAACATACAGTGTGCTAAACGAAATGGTCTATATGAAGTTGTATATAACAGCATTCATCGTTCATCTATACATTCCTTAGTTTGCTTGTTTGTTTGTTGTTTAACGCCCCACTCAGCAATATTTCAGCCATGACGGCGGTCTGTAAAATAATCGAGTCTGGACCAGACAATCCAGTGATTGGCATCATGAGCATCGATCCACGCAATTGAGATCGATGACATGCATCAACCAAGTCAGCGAGCCTGACAAGCCTAGTCGCCTTTTACGGCAAGCATGGGCTGCCGAAGACATATTCCACCCCGGATCTTCACGGGTCACATTCCTTAGTATTTGTTGTCTTTGTTTCAAAATGTGACATGTACGTTATGTACGAAGGTATAAAGACTTATAATTAATAATTATTTGTGTCACATGTAAATGCAAGATCTTGTTTGAAAATGAAATGAGTTTCTTTATTAAACATTCCTTGGCAACATGGACTGGAAAGCATACACCATCTGATGATACCCGTATAAACGTAGAATTGATACAAGCCATACAAAAAACAACATCTTTATCCAATACTCAACAGCCATTACTGCTCATACTGTGTTAGACTCATGGCTGAGGGAAACGATTCACGCAACAGTGCACGGCACCATATGTTTAGTAATAAATGATGGGTGGCACCTTTGAATACGAAAAGTGTATGATCTCAGTTATGATGACTATGACAATACTGTCGGTAAAAAACGAATTGGTCAAATGCGGAATGAAGTCTGTGAAAAGGACGCAGTTCGTCAGTTCTGGTATATTAAACCAGTTCTGGTATATATCACAGGGGTATATTAAAAAAATCATTTGACCCTAATACCCTATCATCAATAACAGCCTACGTAATGACATGTTTGCGCAAGAGCCATATGAAATGTAGAATGTAATACAATACATGGGACTATTAACTGTCTCTCTCTTCATTCAAGCTCTATTGCTGCGCGAGAGAACACATACTAGGATCATCATGTCGCAAGATGGGAGAAGGATGAAGGCTGAGACTGATCACCTAGGACAAAAAAGAGAGGTTTGGACCAACAAACGAGAGTATATTTTGTCTCAGATAGGCTATGCTGTAGGGCTTGGATCATTCTGGAGATTTCCATACCTCTGCAACAGAAACGGTGGAGGTGAGTATGCCTGTAATCCCTTGTTTAACATACCTGAAGTCCTTACTAATGAATGCCGTCCCTAAAAGGGACCACCTTTTCTTTCTGCTATGACTGCGAACAAGTTTGACTGTTGAAATTGTAGAATTGAATGTGTCACTTAAAAAGTAAAGCAGTAAACATGGACACCAACTGACCTGATGTGGGCTCTAATAGTTAAACCTAGACAGTCAAATTCATGCGATTTCACAAAAATGACTTTTAAAACTAGGTTAGGCAAGATTTGTTGCAATGTTGACTCCATCGTGTGCAGATTTGCGTCCCTTAGGGATATCAGAAACCTATGACCGTAATTTCGAATGCTAGATTCGTCCTAAGTGCGCCTTTTAATTCTCTCGTTCCATCTCACATCAAACCGAAACGCCCTGATATAACTAAAATACCGTTCAAACCTCAGTTTGGAGATTCTAACCGCACGTATAAGTGATGCTAATTTGCAGCGTCAGAGACGACTGGGGCCCCAAGGTAAATACAAAGCTTAATACCAAAGGCTGTTGGGAAAGGGGAATGCATTAGATGGAGTCATCTCAAGATCCTCATCCAACAAAATGTTTTTCTCAGAATACTTTTTATTAGTAATATGAATATAGTACTAAGGTCGCTCTGTAGATTGACTTGGACTTGTACGAGTATAATGAGTTGACCAGGCCATCTAGACATGGTGTCCCATTGATGAAATATTGATAACACAGCTTTATTGAAGTATTTGGTGAAGGTTATATTTTGCTTTTGCTTTTTGCTTTTTTTATTCAGGTGCATTCCTCATCCCTTATTTCTGCGGGCTATTTGTCTGTGCCGTTCCTCTATTCTTTCTCGAGGTGTCCATTGGTCAGTTCTCGAGCCGGAGCGCTGCGCATGTGTGGGACATGTGCCCAATATTTAAAGGTAAGGATAGCTCTGTAATCGTGTCAACTGAAAGATGAACGGACAATGTATGATAGTGGAATTTGTGTTATGATTTCACGGACGAATTTAAACTTATGTCAAAGACTTGCTCATGTTCAAATGCTAAAAAACAGTAGTTGTACCCCTTTACTACGTGGAATTGTGAGTAAATAATAATAATAATAATAATAATAAAGGTAGAAGAGGGAGGATCAGTCAGTTTACTCGGATGAGGAGTTATTGACAATCTTGTGGAAGGTCAGGCCTATACGTACTTAGGGATGCAGAATGTCCATATCAAGGAAAAACTCAAAGAACATCTGAATTCACAGCTAAACTCTTGCAATAAAGTCACAAATACTTATGCTGTACCCATCCTTTCATATTCTTTTGGTTTTGTTGATTGGACGAAACCAGAAATTCAGGGTACTGGAACCGTCACACGAAGAATAATGTCAGACAATAGATCCCACCACCCTCACTCTTGACTCAATCGCTTATATTTACGGGAGGACGTGGTTTGATTAACGTTGGGGCTCTTCATGATAGAATTGTTTTGTGCACTTTTGCACACATTTATTTGTCTGATGATCCTCTTGTGAAGCATGTCAAGACTCATGATGAAAACAAGGCATTCAGCAGTTTTCTAAAACGAGCCAAGGATGATGGACATAATCTCAATGTCGGTGTTGATTTGTTGATGGTTCTGTACTGCTGGACGGTATAGAAATGAGTGTCAACCAAGCGAAGTGACATATCAAGTCAGCCCAGACTTTTTTAAAGGAGAGGCTATTTAAACGACCACTGCATCGAGTTTATGTGCAGTGTGTTGAGAAGATCAGTAATCCTGCAGAGTCCTTCACTTGGATGAAGTCGTCTGGCCTGAAAAGTGAAACAGAAGGCTTCCTGTTTGCTGCTCAGGACCAGTCACGTCCCACTCGAAACCGTCAATGTGTGATTTTGCATCAAAATATAATATATGAAATGTAGATTATGTAATGAATTTAATGACTGTCCAACACATTGTCAGTGGATGCCCAGCTTTGGCACAAACACAGTATCTTAAACGACATGATGGTGTAGCTCGATCATTATATTACCGTCTTCGGCATGATTGTGGTTTTGACACAGAGGTCCATCCATGGCACGACTCGGAATATGTAGAGGGCGTCATGGAAAATGATCAATACAAAATTCTTTGGAATAGGCCAATTTACAGCCTTAGACGTATCAAGGCCAGCAAACCTGATCTTGTCCTTTTTTGATAAATCAATGAAATCATTTGTTTCATTGAATTTTCTGTCCCCTTTGACACTATTGTGAATGACAAGATTGAGGAAAAACATGGCAAATATGCAGACCTCGCTTTCGAAATGCCACGCTTGCATCCCAAGTACCAAGTTGTCCTACTCCCCATTGTTCTCGGTGCCTTACGTTTGGTACCTCCCAATCTGGTGATAACAATCATTGGCGAGTTGACATTGGGAAAGTTACCGGGTTAGCTACCAGGAATACAGCCCTTCTGACAATCTTGGTAATGCAGAAGGCTGCAGTGTTGGGGAGTCTTCACATTCTCCGAAAAGGCCTGGGTGGGTTTGACTAGGCAGCGCTTCCTGGGAGAAGTCCCATTCGCTGTCTGGGCTGCGTTTAGAGGGGGCAAGGGCCCTGAGCTGATGATGAGCCTAACCAGCCTGACTGTGTCAGGATCACCCAAACCCTCTTTGCTGCATTTTCTATTTTAATCTGTACACAATAATAATGGTAATATTAATACCACTTGTAATGCGCTGGCAGGTAATTATGGTTTATAGTTTCAACGTGATCATGGTTTGCTGTGAAACTTATCGACTAAGCTGCAAATAATTAAAAGATAAAAAGCGAAATCTCTTTCGTACTAATATTTTTTTTCTTCTCAAATCATGTTTGTTAGTTTGTGTGTTTTTTAAAGCCGCAGTCAGCATTATAAGTCGCAAATTACAACTAGTATAGTCGCTTCTTACGACAAGCATGATCTCTGGATCTCCACGGGTCACCAAACCGATCGGGTTGACAACTTGTTTACTTGTCTTTACGTTTAATCGTACACGGACGGCGCGGCTCGCTGCTCACGATATCAGTCGCTGGCGTGGCTGACCCTGACTCGATTATTTACAGGCCACAGTCGTATAGCCGGAATGGTTCTAAACCGTGTGTTAAAGAACAAATCAAACCGACCCATCGTCGTAAAATGCTCATTGAAGTGGAATATAACATGTAACTAATGTTATATTTGGGATAACACTTCCTTAGTAAAGTACAGATTCTAGTACCTTTTTGGGTTGAGTCCCGTCATGGATTCGAACCCACACCTGCCAGGGTGAGGCACCTAATCGCCAGCACACAAAGTCAGCGATCTAACCCACTCAGCCACCGAGGCTTGGAAGCTTGGGTTAGATCGCTGAATTTGTGTGCTGGCGATTAGGTGCCTCACCCTGGCAGGTGTGGGTTCGAATCCCGGACGGGACTCAACCCCCAAAAAGTACTAGAATCTGTACTTTACTAAGGAAGTGTTATCCCAAATATAACATTAGTTACATTTGACCACTTTCTAAATGACATTGTGTATTCATGGAATATAACAAATATATAGAAAAAAATAAATCTTAATAACAATACGTACATGTTATGATTTTACATGATCACTTAAATTGTCAAATTCGATGGAGAATGGCCATGATATCATTTTTCACTAGTTGCTTCTCTTTTGCAGGCATTGGCATCTCACAGGCCATAGTGTGTTTCATAAGTTCCATTTCCTACAATCTGATTATTGTGTGGACACTATACTATCTGTATCAATCATTTTGGCCCATGTTGCCTTGGACGACTTGCAACAACTGGTGGAATACGGCTCTATGCGCTGATGAGATCGGCAGCAACACAACATACAACGACGTCAATGGCAATTACACTTTGATGAATGAACCTGAAATCGCCGCTCCATGGAGAAAACCAAACGAGACACTGACAGCATCTGAAGAATTTTGGCAGTAAGTTTAAATGTGGTTATACTTAATTGGTCAGTGGACATCAGCAGTCATTTCTACAGCAATACAAACGTAAATAACTTCATGCATACCCTCTTTCGGAAGATTATATTCATTCACATTTCAGTAATATGAAGGTTATGCAACATAGTGAAGCGCTGGCAACATGCGCTTGACCAAAATAATGATATCGTACCTGGTATCTTCACTGTTTGATAGTAATTTAAGAACGCTTGCTCATGATATAGTCGGAATCATGCTATCAAATCTGCTTTCAGCAGAGATTTCCTATGGAAAGCGTTTTGTCGCTTTTATTTATAGTTGATTACGGTATAGATTGGTTAAACAAACTGTTAATGTTTAGTTATGAAGTAAAAATATATGACAGAAACAATGAATTTGTATGTCCATGATGACTTTTTATGCAAATTGTGTGAGTGGCGGCGCTACCAGTAGGGCAGGGCATAATTACCTTTTTCGAACACACCTGGTTGGTTGGTTGGTTGGTTGTTGAACGCCGCACTCAGCAATATTCCAGCTATATGACGGCGGTCTGTAAATAACCGAGTCTGGACCAGACAATCCAGTGATTAATATCATGAGCATCGATCCACGCAATTGGGATCGATGACATGCTTAAACAAGTCAGCGAGCCTGACCACCCGATCCCGTTAGTCGCCTTATTAATTTACGACAAGCATAGTCACCTTTTACGGCAAGCCTAGGTTGCTGAAGACCTATTCTACCCCGGAATTTCACGGGTCCGAACACACCTGGTGTCATCACTGATTTTCAGTGATCCAGACATGTCCTTGACACAGGTAGTTTGCCTTTTATACCCAATGGAAGCTGTTTCGGCCGATATTGGAGACTGGTCGTTCGCTGGCGTTGCATTGCAGTTATTATCACTACAAAAAAAGGTTATAGAAAACTGAAAATTGGTCGTATCCAAAACATCTTTTCGGAGGTGAAACAATGGTATTTATTTTGGGATTTCGACCGGGATAGGTCAATCAGTTCGACACTGATTGGCCTCGTTCAGCCCGTTCATTACATTTGATCAACATGACTTTAAACTGCTTGCCCGGAAACCTGCAGAGTCGTGTGATCAAATTCGTTTTGAAAAAGCAATGTGAAATAGAGCTTTGATGTCCATTTGCAGATACAATGTTCTGAGAGTTTCCAGTGGCGTTGAAACACTAGGTTCTGTCCAGACCCACCTGATGCTGTGCTCGATTGCCTCCTGGGCCATCTTGTTTCTCTGTATGATGTCCGGAGTCAAGTCATTTGGAAAAGTAAGTATTCTGTTTTTATGCACCATGCTAATTTGTTTATAGGTCTTACTGTTATGTGTATATATTCCCTTCTGACGGGGAGATTTGGTCTCCCAACAGCCTATACTTGTCGTAGTCAGATTCGGTGACATCGGTTTTTGTCTCGATGGTGTGAGGCTTTGCTCATAACATTGACCATTGGTTTGACTGTCCCCAATACGATTATTAACATGTAGACGACATATAGCTGGAATAATTCTTAGTATGAACTTAAAACCAAACAAACAAGATACATAGTCTATTTTTGAAGCATATCATGGCTAGCAACTTAAATATGTATGCAATGACCAAATCATACTGCAACCATGCATATTGAATGGGTGTTCCATAACTCTGTCCTGAATATGCGATCATCGTAATGCTGGAATATTGCCAAGAGCGACGTTTAACAACACAGAAACAAACACAATAACATATTTCAGAAAGCTTACCTCCTCGTCTAAAAACCACCTCATCGCCCCATGTGCCGACAACAAAGTTTATAAATAGGGCTCTGGGACACTTTAGCAAGCTTAGATTCTCATGTTTCCAGTCGTCCCACGTTGTATCTTTGTACTTCAGGCAGTCGTGGCAGAACGAAATTGAACAGTTGCAAACATACAACATTTTGGCATCAGGGAACTCCCACCCCACCAAAACACAGACAGGATTAATTTGGAACCAAATGACACAATATTCATGTTTCATGTACGGTATATACATATGTGCTGATGTATTTCGTTCATGCATATTAATCCCATCTATGCGTCTTGTTTTGAAAAATATAGATTTCAAAAATGGTAAAAATTGAGTGAAAGAATTGGGTTGAAATTTGCTTTGAATGGTATTTCAGTTATATTGCGGTATGTCAGCTTCATGTGGGAAGAACGCCTGAAGCGAGACAGATATTTCCCGTTTACCACTTTGGTAGAAACCACAAGCATGGGTTTGGTGTTGACAAACCAAGAATCATAATCAGAGTGAATCAGGGATTCGAACCCACGATGATATACTTCCGGTACGCCAAAGACGACACGTGCGAATAATGAACCAATGTTATATGTTCACTTACTCCATGTTCCCTGTCCTATACAGTGACGGAACCCTATATTGCAGGTTGTGTATGTGACAGCGGTGGTGCCATACATCCTACTGACGGTACTGCTGATCAGGTCTTGCATGATGCCTGGGTCCCTGGACGGCCTTCTGTATTTCCTTAGACCTGATTTCTCACAACTGAACTCTGTCCAGGTGACATTACTCGATGTTTCTAAACCATACACATTTATTATACATGCAATTTAGTGAGTGAGTGAGTGAGTGAGTTGGGTTTAACGCCGCTGTTAACAGTATTCCAGTTATATAACGGCGTGCCAGCTGAATGTGGAAGGAAAGCCCGAAGTGATGCAGGTCTTAGACGTTTACCACTTCGGTGAAACCCACAAGCACGGGTATGGTGCTGACAAACCTAGAAACATAATTGGGGCGAACCGGGATTCGAACCCAATATACAATATAGAATCATACAATATAGAATGGTTGTTGTCAATTAATAATTATTTTTGTAATTAAATATGGTCTACTTGCACTGAATGGAGGTCAATAGCTTGAATATAAGACATTTCGTTTGTTTGTTTGTTGTGTAACGCCGCACTCAGCTATATATTCAAGCTATAGGACGGCGGTCCGTAAATAATCGCATCTAGACCAGACAATCTAGTGATTAACATCATGCGCATCGATCTACTCAATTGGACGTCGATGACACGCATCAACCAAATTACAAAGCCTGACCCCCCATTCCGTAGTCACCCCTTTCGGGAAGCATGGGTTAATGGTTCCTCACGGGGAGAAAATATAAGAAATAAGGAGTTTACTAGCAACAGGATAATATGAGTCGTAAGATATTCTCTACTGTCACAGTGATAGGGAGGTTCACCAAAGTAATACATTTGGGACGTTGCATGACAGTGTCTAGAGACTCGACTTTAAGTAGTGATCCACACGTGAATGTATGTATAGGAACTCCAGTTCTACTGTTCTCCTTCTAATAAGCTTTTTGGTGATGAAAGGTGTGGCTGGAGGCGTTGCTGCAGAGTTTCTACTCGATGAATACAACCTATGGCGGCCTCATCACCATGGGCAGTTTCAACCCCTTCCACAATAATTGTTTCAGGTAATCAAGTTCTGCTGATGATCAAACCATCACTAAATACTTTTTATTACATTTTTTTATTTCATTTTTTCAAAAATCCAAATGATTCACAAAAGATGCATATCAGTACCTTTGCAGATTACTGTCACTATGAGCGACAGAAAACTGCTGTCTCAGCTAATATCAGCTTATACCAAAAGAATTGTTGTAAGAATAAATCCCCACAATCTATGTGTATTAAAATTGTATGTATGTTTAATTTAAGGGATGTGATGGTGATAACAATCATTGGCGAGTTGAGCAGCATCTTCTGTGGTTTCACTGTGTTCTCTACTCTAGGATTCATGGCCAGTGAGGCTCAGGTACCCATCTCTGAAGTCGTATCCTCAGGTCCGTACGTCCATTATCTCAAGCAACGAATATAGCTTCATCTCCAACATTCTTCAAACAATGTAAATGGAATAAGGCTTTTCTTGGACCAACTCCAGCTGGACAGAGATTGAATATTGCCAACTGTGGCGTGGTGTAAACATAAAAGATGTATAATAATGAGATGTTTGGTCCACATGAGGTGTAATATGACCCTGTCATTTGTAAAAGTATCATGCCCGTGGCTTCCAGACGTATATACTGCGCACGTACCTTGCCTAAATGCCAACCTACGTACCGTGAATTGGGGTCGTCCGACACTCTCACACTTCACGGGGGCACAGGTGGCCCAGTCGTCTAAGGTGCCGCGATTCGCTGTGCAGAGTTGCGTCCCTTGGGGACGCCAGAAACCTATGATTGTGGGTTCGAATCCTGGTTCGCCCCGATTATGTTTCTAGGTTTGTCAGCACCATACCCGTGCTCGTGGGTTTCACCGAAGAGGTAAACGTCTGAGACCTGCATCACTTGTGGCATCCCTCCCACATTAAGCTGATACGCCGTGATATAACTGGAATACTGTTAAAAGCGGCGTTAAACCCAACTCACTCACTCACCCTCACACTTCTCCCTGCGCATGTTCATCACATTTGTGTGCGCCATCTCAGTACTTGGTTGCTACAGGCTTCCCGTAATTGTACTGCAGACAAAAACCTTTATAGAATCATAGGAAATCTCTGCTAAAAGCAGAGTCAGTTGTGCGATTCCGAATATGTCATGAGCATGTGTTTATGAATAACGTGATGACACCAGGTGTCAGCGAAAAGTTGAGTATCTCGCCCCACCGGTGGCATCAACATTGTTCTCGTTAACTGTCCTTCTACTTTGTGTGTTATTCTTCAGGATCAGGGCTTGGGTTCATCATCTACCCCGAGGCTATAGCCAAGCTGCCTTTTTCTCAACTCTGGGCAGTCCTGTTCTTCTTTACACTGCTTACTGTTGGGATTGACTCCATGGTAAAGTATAGGAACCAGCAAGTTTATTGATTGACTCCATGGTTAAGTATAGGAATCAGAAATTGTATTGATTGCCACCATGGTAAAGTATAGGAACCAGAAACCGTATTGATTGACTCCATTGAAAAGTATAGGAACCAGCAAATGTATTGATTGGCACCATGGAAATGTATAGGAACCAGCATATGTATCGATTTAACATTTCTAGGAAGTTTTTGTTTTACAATTGTATACCCCCTCAGTACCTGTCACATGTCATAGTTGTATAATATGTCAAGGTCACGTTGAAGGTCATAGCCCCATAAGATGACTAGTAAACAGATTCATACAGTAAATGTTGTCAATATGGTATAGAGACTTCATACAACTAACTCCTTGTTCGCATCAAGTAATATTCTCGCGAACAATTGTGGGTATTCGGGAAAATTGTTCATATGCCTTTTATGCGATATTTCAACTTTAATAAAACTATTCTTCATGAAGTTTGTTACCTTGATGCAGACCGCCTCCGTGGTCTAGTGGTAGAGCGTCCGCCCGGAGTGCGGAAGGTCCGGGGTTCGATCCCCGACCGCGTCATACCAAAAGACGTTAAAAGATGGTACTTGTTGTTACCCTGTCTGGCGCTCGGCATTAAGGCTAAAACAAGGACTGGTCGGCTCGGAGTCAGTATACTGTGTCTGAGTGGGGTATTCATGTTAAACTGCGGCATGGTATCTCAGTGAGCTAGCACTATAAATCGGCATCAGTCCGGACTAGTACAAGCAGCCACACACACACACGTGCACGCACGTCGCTATATAAGTGCAATAATCTTGGACGCGACGTTAAACCCCATTTCACCTCACCTGTTACCTTGATGCCAACATGTATGCAATTAGAGTTCGAATGACACAATTTTCAATTTACCACAACTATTACTTTTTTTTGCAGTTTGGTACAGTAGAATGTGTTATCTCTGGTATTCTAGAAGCATTTCCAAGGGGCCATCCACAAAAACGCGTGCTGATCACACTGGGCGTGTGTCTAGTTAGCTTTCTTCTTACCATTCCCTTTGTTACCGAGGTAAGTATGTCTAATCTCCTTACCGATTATTACCTAATCTCCAACGATGTTCTATTTGAATGAAATAAATGAAGCGACAAAATCCGCTCCATAACAAGAAGAATTTTCTGTCCATTGTAGGATTCCGAAAATATCATTAACGTGTTTTTTAATGAATCACTATCAAATCGTGAAACATAATTACCAAGCAGTTCCCGATTCAGTTTTTTAATGTTATAATTGTTGGTTTGTTGTTTGACGCCGCACTCAGCAATATGTCAGCTTTATGACGGCGGTCTGTAAATAATCGAGTCTGGACCAGACAATCCAGTGATTGATAGCATGAGCATCGATCTATGCAATTGGAATCGATGACATGTATCAACCAAGTCAGCGAGCCTGACCACCCGATCCCGTTAGTCGCCTTTTACGACAAGCATAGTCGCCTTTTACAGCAAGCATGGGTTGCTGAAGACCTATTCTTCCCCGTGATCTTCACGGGTCTTATGTTATAATTATATTCACATTTACATTAGGCCCCCTATTATTTATTTGTGCAAGTTATGTCAGTTTGGATAGCATTATACTTTCAGGTGGTGCATACCCAACTTACATATACGGTTAACCCTTAATATGGTTCCATGCTCGAAAGTTCCGTGTAAGAGAAATCTTAAATATAACACCATCCATTGTCGATGAGAAACATACCTTATAGCAAGAAAGTTAACTGTTTGGTATTCTTGGCTCAAAGTATGTTGCAATGTTGTCCAATTCGTTTGTTTTGAACACACAGTGAAATGATTATTTCATAATTATGCAACTCGAACATTTCAGGGAGGAGTATACCTCTTCCAGTTACTCGACTGGTACTCCTCTTCCTTTAATACACTTCTGATTGGCTGCCTCGAATGTGTCGTCATCTACTGGATCTACGGTAAATGGTCCCAAAAGATTAATATATTTTGAGCTTAGACCCAGTTTGATTCGGGTTTATAGATAGCAACACTTTATTGATAGCCTCTGTAACTAGCTAACTGTACGTGTATTTGTAACACCACATGTGCCTTTTATTTAACAATGTCTGGTGTCTGAGATTGAAGGTGAGGGTCATTAGACCGGAAGTCCTTAAATTAGACCTAAAAATTATTTGGCGATATGGTCGGCTATCTAACTTTGCAAGTATTGTACGAGAACTGACTATTTATGATATCTGACCACACTCCATTAATAGTCTCTCATGTTATTGTCAGATCCGAAGGGAGGGGCAAATACCTTTTATGTAAGGAAAAAAGCACAACCTGCTACAGTTGCATGTGTTATGTTTGTCTTCCAGGTTCTGAGAAGTTCGGGAAAGATATACAAATGATGCTAGGCCGTCCTCCCCCAACTGTGCTGAGACTTCTGTCGTCATATGTTACCCCCGTCATTCTATGTGTACGTCGTTTTGAATTGTTTGCTTGTTTGTTGTTTAACGCCACTCTTAGCAATATTCCAGCTCCATGACAGCGGTTTATAAATAATCGAGTCAGGACCAGAGAATCCAGTGATTGACATCATGGGCTCTTGGGATACGATGACATGGGTGAACCAAGTCAAGAGCCTTACTCGTTAGTCGCCTCTTATGACAAGCATGGGTTACCGAATACAATTCTAACCGGGATCAAGATCTTCACCGGGAGGTGTCTTGTAAAAAGCTATTGTGGTAAAGATGCATATATTTCTATCTGTCGACTGTTTTTTTCTTATGAATATAGAAAGAGTTTTGTCAATAGATATTGACTGACTATTGATCTCGTTTCTTGTTACGATTATATCTCATTTTCTGTTTGCAGGCTGCTCTCATCTTTTCCTTGTTTGGGTATGATCCTCCCAGCTATGGCGAGTACCTGTATCCGGAAAGTGCAAAGACAATGGGAATTCTTTTGGCAGTAATGTTTTCTATACCAATACCTGTCATGTTCATGTACGAGTGTCTCAGAAAGAAAGGGAGTCTCCGTCAGGTAAAGTTTTCACTTTAACCCTCTTTTCATCCCCCTGGTGTGTAATACGGGGGCATATAGTAATGCTTGTCTGTCCGTCCAACCGTCTGTAACCATTTTTCGCTCGTATCAAATCTCTGAAACTAATAGGTATTCTTTCATGAGACTTTGCACACACAAAGACCAGGATGTCAACTGCTGGTGCCTTTTACTATTTAGGGTTTTTAGAATTTTTATTTTGTCCGTTTCCATGGCAACAAGTTGTGACTCGTGTGCATAGTGGTGTTTGTCCGCACGCTAAAAGATATTATTTCACGAAACTTTGCACACACAAACACCAGGTTGTCAACTGGTGCTTTTTTATTTTGACTTTGACTCAATTCACACGGGGCTGCCTTTCCAGAGCACATCTCCAAAACAGTTTTCTTCAGTACGAACAAACAATGACCAAATTTTGAACTGGTGCTTTAAATTCTTGACAGACTTTCAATCATATACGGACAGACAGATTACGTAAGAATTGACTTTCACTTTGTGTGATTTCATTGGAGTATGGACCTTCAAAGAGTGAATGAATGTCTTTAATTGTGGACATAAATAAATATGCAGTGTTTGCAAATTTCGTTTCGTTATATATAGATGCAATCACATGACCTGTGGAGGTCAGCAACAAAGTAGTCCCTCTGTTCAGAAAAGCTTGCTTTTATCAAAGTATCAATGCAACTTTCAGTGCATTCATCGATTAATGCACGCTCTCACAAGTCCTCTGTTAATCAGAAATTCATATCGTAATTATTCAGTAATGGTGCAATATTTCCAAAAATGGCACGCGTACGTTTTTCCCCAAGATCTGCCATTGAAGTTATGCGCGATTTACATATCAAGTGAACGACACTGAATGATATTTATGATTTAAATCAACATGGTTTGGATGTCGTGGATCGATCGAAGTTTTGAGTTTGATTGTTGTTTAACGCCGCACTCAGCAATATTCCAGCTGTATGGCGACTGTCAATAAACAATTCTGTTAATGATAGGTATCAAGACAAAAATTCTCTTTCACAGCGTATACGCCTGGCAAGCCAACCAACACCTGACTGGGGACCCTTGTATGACCAGACTGACAAAGGCTTAACACTGTTATCATTGACAGCGACAGAGAGGGAAGCGGAGGCAGAAACACGATGAATGAAGATATCCTAACGAATATCAATATGTGTTCTGTTAATCGTGCGTTTGGATCCAAAATTTATCACGATTATGACCCCTGGAGTGGCAGCACCATACTCATGCTCATTGTATAAGTATCCTTGCTCTACAAGTCCAATACCTGTGCTTATAGACGCCACCAGTGTATTTCCACCAGCGGCTCTAAATTTCACAACTTTTGAGCCACAATGGAGCATGTTCTTTCTACAAAGATTTCAAAGAACATCAGACAACTCTTGCTCCAAACCCTCAGTAAAGTTTTAAAAAAGTTTTTTTTACTGTCATGTGGAGGACAAATCTAAATTTGGCGCATCGGTGACAAATAATATGTCCGGTGCAATTCCCAAAGCAGCTTGTTCCTGTGTGTTTTGGGGGGATCAATTGACTTCCTTTGCATGAGTGTGTGACGGGTGCAGCCGCTCACCTTTTATAAAACCTACAGCCACATTTGCCTATTGTCATGTAGGTATCTTCCTCACTCGTAATAACCTCTTGGGAGGTTTTACTTATTCCTAGTAAGACCTCACCCCGGGTTTGAGGTTTTGTCTATTCCTAGTAACACCTGGTATGAGGTTTTGCTTTTTACTAGTCAGACCTGAAGAGTTGAGTTATTTGTATTTGGTGTTTCAAACTCCCAGGTTTCATTATGAATGACGGGAATCGAACCTGCAAACCTCCCAAATTGTGTTTGGTTTGTAACTACTGTTTTTCCGCCGAGCCACCGGGGCAGGTATTCAGCTGTACTTGTCATGACTTCAGATTGTGCTGCATGATGCACGTTGTCCTTCTCTCGCACGCTTTGATCGAATTCCCTTTATATCGCGACACACTGTATTGTTTCACTAAACGGTCTCCCGATGTTTTCTTATATTTGCTGGTATTTCTTGCATTTAGATGGTTCATACTTTGGATAAAACACTCGGTTTTGGTACGCGGTTTTACACTTTCAACATTTTCTCGTGTCGTACACATGGACATGCTTTACAATTGCTTCGTTATAACGCGCCAATTATAAATTGGATCTTTTGTTTTAAAACTCTTATGAAATCTCCATATAGATATAATGACACAACTAACTTTGGTGAACTATATTCACAAACACTGTACAGAGTGAAAACTTTAAAACATAAATCAATGAGTGAGTGAACATATTGATCATTTAAGATGATTTGGACTATAATAGGAAGTACAGACAGGAAACAGTATTCCACTGGTGTAAGTGCGCAGGTTTACATCTATTCCAATTCTTAGGGCGGTCGGCACTTGGATTTTGCCGGATACAAGTTCATGATTAAGATTAACTTCCATCCAATGGAAATGTTCCCGAAGAGGATGCCCAACCGCCATTAATACCATTGATGAATTTGTCAAGCACAATACTATGTGCCTGGGCAGTGGGTCAACGCCAACAAATCATCAGTACAGATTCAGGTTGAGCAAAATAACACTACGATGCAAATCCAGGTGGTTTGATACCACCCATAAAGAAGAAGTACTGAAACCTAGCCTATGCCCTTCAGCTGGAGAAGAGACAACTTCTTGGCAACCAGAAACCGGTGAACGATTATCACAATGCTGTTTCACTTTTTGTTGGACTGTGTTTGTTTGTTTGTTGTTTAACGCCGCACACAGCAGTATTCCAGCTTTAGGACGGCGGTCTGTAAATAATTGAATCTGGACCAGACAATCCAGTGATTGACATCACGAGCATGGATCCACGCAATTGGGATACGATGACATGCATCAACCAGGTCAGCAAGCCTGTCCACCCGATCCCGTTAGTTGCCTCTTACAAGCATAGTCGTCTTTTACGGCAAGCCTGGGTAGTTGGACTGTGAATTATATAAATTTGAGATGTGAAGAAAATAAATTTGAGATGTGAGGAAAATACGTATCTGTCGTGTATTTCTGTGTCGCGAATAGTTATCAATGTGTTACAAGCATCCGCCGGTCCCCTATTGTGTTTGACATGACCCCCAGCTTAAACACGCATGATGGGTATTATGTCTTGGCCAGCTACTGGACAAGTAAGAAGTCTATTTGCACCCAAACAGAATGTTGATAATAACATGATAGTTACAGATTGTTATTTGTCATTTTAATTATTCACAATAGCAAAATCAAAGGTGACGTTTCACACATTGAATGACGACTCGTGCCTCTCTAGAAGGATTCCATAATGGCGTACGAACATCAGAACTGCTTCAAACAAGAACGATGACTAATACTGTTTGAGTTGAATATTAAGACATCTGCGTTAGAGTAGCACTCGATTATTGCTGCAGCGAAAGGAATGAAACCCACATATGACTTTAAAGGTAGATGCAAACAATACCTCACAATCAAAACCTTTATTCTCGACACATGGTTTAAGTATCTCAGTCGTGATTTTGTTGCTTGAGTGTGCAAATAAACATTGTTATGTGTCGATTTCCAGGTGAACCCAGAAATATGTACGTAAAAGAACTTAGTGTGAAACCAACAACCAACCAACAAGTGTTATACAATCAACAGTTGTACTACAATGAGTGAATGAGTGTGTTTTTACATAGCTTTAAGCAATATTCCGAAAATGAGCTTCACACATTGTACCCATATGGGGAATCGAACCAGGGTCTTCGGCGTGACGAGCAATCGTTTTAACCACTAGGCTACCCCGCCGCCCCTACAAATGTATTACGAAATTCACTAAGTTTACAAATCAATACAAATAACTGCACAACAATTACAATGGAAGTAAACAATATTTTCTGAATATTTTGGGTCGTACAATGAAGTGACATCTGAGTCGACACTACAAGAATAACGAAGACGGTAATCTACCTTTCATATTTACATCTTGATGCAAAATCACACATTGACGGTTTTGAGTGTGAAGTGTCTGGTCCTGAGCAGTAACGGAATTCGAACTAGAATCGCCCGAATACCAGCACATTGATTGGCTTAACATTGGTGTCACAATTAAACATGGTACGAAATTCCGGTGTGAAAGCAATACCAGTTTGTGGCAATCATTTCCCAGTATATGTTGATATCAATGCGACTGTGCCTGCTGATGTGAATGGCAAACAGTAAATGCGTTAATATTCATTAGTGGCTACTGACAAAAATAGATATTGCAAGTACTATAATATCGACCGGAATGCATTGGCGTTGTCACCATATGTTAATGTATATAAGGTAAACGGTTCAATTCCTTTGTTAAATGAACGTTTGCGACATCGGCATACCTAATAGCAATGTCGCAGATACATCGAATGAAATTCCACGGATGAATTATGATATTAGTAATGATAGTGACAGCGGGAATTTCCGATCGATTAGGAATTATGTAACAGCAGTGGTAAGAAAACAAAGGGGGAATATCACAGGAGTTTCAAATAAATAATGATAAGTGAACACAACTTTGGTGGCACAAATTAGTTTCACCAAAATTATTAAAAGCGATTTTTTTGTACTTGCGTTGTCATAAAGATGACATTGTCAGAAAAGAAAGGGTGATGAAACGTTGCCTTAGACGTTGTAAATACAGACTACTGTGACATCTCTAGAAAAAATGTATGAATCATATAAGTTATCTTTATCTGACTACTGTTGCTACATTTGAGATAAATGTACAGCTGAACAAGAAATTACCCCTGAAAAGCTGCATGAGGTAAGGAACGTGAAATATCTGAAGTACTATATTTTCTTCTTCTAGGATGATTTTTGGATGATTTGTATTAGATGTTTCAGGGTAGATTTGCATAAGATTTGTATAAGTTTCTTACTGATGTCTAAATCTAGCTGCTTACAACAAATGATGGACTACACATCTTTGCATACATACATATTCTTAAATTCTGAAATGATTCATGATGCACCATTGGTACATTTATATAAATTAATAATACATTATGTCCAGTCACATTTAGATGTTGGTTGGTTGGTTTGTTGTTTTACGCCGCACTCAGCAATATTCCAGCTATATGACGGCGGTCTGTAAATAATCGAGTCTGGACCAGACAATCCAGTGATTAATATCATGAGCACCGATCCACGCAATTGGGATCAATGACATGCATCAACCAAGTCAGCGAGTCTGACCACCCGATCCCGTTAGTCGCCTTTTACGACAAGCATAGTCACCTTTTACGGCAAGCATGGGTTGCTGAAGACCTATTCTATCCCGGATCTTCACGGGTCACAGCTATATGTAGATGTATCTGTCAAGCTAGTCAGTAACTATCTAACATATTCAGATCAGCTGTGAAGTGCAGATGGTCACGGTATTAATATTTGCCACTTCTCATGCCCATACAACGTGATCATAAAATTATTATCATATCATGCTATCCAAAACCATTTGTTTGACAGTGCAAAATATTGTACTGTGTCAAAAAAAGAATCGAAGTGTATGTCTTTTCTTCTAGGGAGGAATAACTTTTGTTATAGGCACATTGTATTAAAATAAAAGTGACAAATCCTTTTTCCTTAGCCAAGTCGATTGCATGATTCCGACTGTGACATGATCATGTATTTATGAATAGTGATGATACCGGGTGTTCGCAAAAGGTAAGCACATCCTGCACCACCGGTGGCACCCGTCACAAAAACATGCAGTGGCAAGTCAATAATTCACCTAAAACAGCATGGGTATATTTTGTCACAGATGCGGCAAATTTCGAAACCAAAGACACGGTGGCAACTGCATAAGTTCACTGCATTCCGTGTAAAATGACTTTATTCGCTATACTTGGAAATGCACGTGCTTCATGATCACATGATGCTAATTGGTATATAACCTATATTCCTCAATGCATAAAGAATCCAGATATCAACAATAACAGGCCACGTTTGTTAGCAGAGCAGGGACACAGGGTCATTGGTATGCTGCAGTACGAAGCCAAACACGGCACTGTCACTAAACGTCTTGATTGACCTCTCGAACAATCATACTGGTTCCTGTCGCGATACCGACTGACTGGACAGAGAATTGACAGGGCAGTGACAGGTGGCAGTATTTATTACACGTTTATTTCTTATGATTGTTGATGGCACCTAGATGAAGCGCCCGTAAAAGAGGCATTCATAAAATTAAAAAAAATGGTTCCGTTGGCCTGTGGTGATAATCTTAGGGCAGGTCGTATGGTAGAGTGACCTCCTTAGGTTGTTGATAAACCAATTTCAGTCCCAGTGTAAGACAGATCGACATAATTCGAGACGAGGGCGACGCGAAGCCTACCTTCTAGCACCCGACTTGCAACTTATCGACTTGCCCAGTGAGGACGGGATGCCTATCGGAAAACATCGACTGTTCTACAGTTTCATGGATTCATGAACAGGGCACTTTCAACTGTGATAAATTTCACAGGCGTTCGGTGTTAATCGATGCAGAACGAGAACTGGCAGGGAGTCATGTTTTCTGGCGAGAGCAGGTTTCTGCTCTTCGGAACATATCGCAAAGTAAGTTTGTATTATCGTCGGGGAGAACGCACGAATCGTTGTGTTCAGAAGACATTTCGAGGAGGCGACGTCATTATTTGGGCTGGGATTTGTGTCAGGAATTGACGGACCTTGTTGTGTTGAACGTTAATCTCTCAACAGAATGTTACATGAACGAGGTATTGCCACCAGATGTGCTTTCCTTCCTGGTACAGAAGCCATGATTGACACAAAATCGCACACACTGACCACGGCATTTATCATGTAGAATTATTTTGTTTAATGTTTGAAAGAGCAACGCTGATTTCCTTAACATTCTTTGATTGCAATTTAACATATATATATATATATATATATATATATATATATATATGTATATATATATATAAAATAATAGCTGTTTAGTTTTAAAGAAGCTAAATAATATAATTTAACAACATGGATCATTGATTCTAGATATATATGTAAGCATTAAAAAAGGAAATGTTACTGGATTATACGCGTAAAATCAAAACCTATTTACTCCTCTCGTTTTGGATACACAAATCAAATCACACAACATCTGTTTTTTTAGAAATGTTTAAGTGTATTGTCACTTTAATATAAACGAACAATCTTTCTCCTTTTCTATCAATTCAAACTATCATTTGCATCATGATGGTAAAAACTAAATTATTTTAATAAAGTTTCACAAAATCGAGTTTCGTTTCAAAATTAGGCGAGATGTTTTCAACCAATACAGAAATGATGTGGAAGACATCAATCAATCACACACACACACACACACACACACACACACACACAGACGTTTCTGTCCTGTTCATATTTAAGTCAGTGTCAGATTGACTCTGCGCAACGCACTATTATCTATATGCAGAATATTACTTGTTCAGAGAAATGTAAATGTAGGTCTCGAATCAGTAGCAGAACAAAATATCAAATATGAAGAGACCACTGCCATTTAAAATCATCGTGCCAGACAATCGATTGGTGAAAAACGTGTTGCTGAGGAAATGGTTTTGTCGTAATATAAAAGACAATGAATAAAGGTAATGCTCAAGGCAAATCTCCTGATATAAATGCGCATATTTGACGAGAACACAAAAAACATGCATTTATTCAATATATGTGTTTGTACAGTATCCACTTACGCATTTCCAGACTCGGTGACACAGTGATCATGACGGACTCGGATAACACTGGAAACACAATAAGTGAGTTGAGTTTACAAAATACACTGTACTAATGTATGATGGAATCAACCTGTCAGGTGCTTTTGTGAAACCTATTACATTCTTCACCCTTGTTAACCCTTAGATATTCTCCTATCCACAATTAAACAATGGTCGTTCAGTACTTTCCTTCGTATGAGTGGGAGGATTACAATATACTCCTTTTTCTGTCAACAAAGGATGTGTGACAAAGGTCATATATATCCCAAATTGAATTCACTATTTTGTCAGAAACATGCCTTTTCTTCAATACAGTAAAACGCTATGTTTACATTTTCACCCTGTTTTTCTTCGGCATCGTATTGAACATTATACTGGTAACATAATGATCTAAATAAATGCGACAAACTCCTTTCTATATTCATTAGTAATCTCTGCCAAAATCATGAGCTTGTGTCTAGATATCATTATCAAATAGTGATGATATCAGCGTATCGTGCCAATGCGGTGGCACCCATCACAGAGTCATTATGTATCAGACATCATTTGTTTATTGATGCGTCACATTTGGAAATGTCCTCTATATGTCTACCATAAAACATTTTGAAAGCTCTACTGAGGATTTGAATTTTGTAACCTTGATCAAACAACTTCTGATCAAGATTCGTATGACGATCTGTGAAATCTTGGTAGATGAGCATGCTCGATTTTACCTCAAAAGTTGTGAAATGGTTGGATGGTTGGTTGGTTTGTTGTTTAACGCCGCACTCAGCAATATTCTAGCTATATGACGGCCTTCTGTAAACAATCGAGTCTGGACCAGACAATCCAGTGATTGATATCATGAGCATCGACCCACCCAAATGGGATCGATGACATGCATCTACCAGCGAGCCTGACCAACCGATCCCGTTAGTCGCCTTTTACGACAAGCATAGTCACCTTTTATGGCAAGCATGGGTTGCGGAAGACGTATTCTACCCCGGAATCTTCACGGGGCAGTTCTGAAATGATGTAAACGGGGACATAGCAAGATGCAACTGAACAAAACACTCTCCACAACATTCTCCACAACACTGTTTTGTTCTTGACTTCAACGTTCCAATTATCCTGCAGCTGCAGCCTTTGGTGTTCACATTTCACAACTCCAACAACCCAAAACAAAAGCAGACAGGATCCTTTGGTTGTCAAGGCGAGGATTAGTGTACCCAGAAACTGCCACCAAGCAAAAGCTTCATGAAATCAGTTTTGCCAAAAAACCAAACCCTAGTGTACTCAATAGAAGAACTATAGCAATGAAGTCTTACGTCTGCCCCTTTCCACTGTGACCTAAACCCCGATAGAACTCACCTGGGGTAATTTTGAAAGAATCGGTAGCAAAAAACTTTTCTTGCTTTGAAAGATGTGAAAGACATTGTACATAAAGAAATGTGAACAATTACACCGAAACTGTGGCAGCATTGCGTAGATCATGTTCTTAAAGTAGAACCAAATTGTAATCAGCAATGCTTCGGACGACGACACCGAAAATACTGATTTTTGAGAAAGGGTTGTCTGAGGGTGACTAAGGTGTAGAGAGTATGTGTTTCTTTACTTTTGAGATGATCCCTTGAGGTGTCGACATAAACATGACATTGAAAGTGTAACCTCAGGTCTTGCTCGAGAATCATTTGCTTACATGACTTGTAAGACGTTCGATCAATTTCAGCTGCAGCTTGAATGTTGTCATCAAAACAAATGCGCAATTAAGTTATGAAGGTTAAAAAATTGATTTCTCTCGAGGCAAATATAAACATTTCAATTTGTGTAAGTATGATCGATAACATGCATTTAAATGAATTTGAAGATAATTGAGAAAAACGGTGTCCCAATAGCTAGGTTGATGGACTATACCATATGTTCCTATGTTTTTTGCATGAGTTTGTGAGAGGTGTCACCGGTGGGGAAGGATTCGCTTACCTTGTCGCGAACACCTGGTATCATCACTATTTGCTAGTGATTGATAATCACATTCTTATGCTATGGACGGAATAGTACAATATGCCCTGGCTTTAGCAGCGCGGTTGTCGAATACTGAACAACACCTAAAGCACACAATATCCTAAATGAAAGTAATATAAATCAATTAGACTGAAAGTTGGGTTTGTTGCCAAACATATTTAAAATTCCCCTGAAAACAAATATAAAGGTCATATCTGTGTGTGAGAACATATTGAAAGTGCAGAGATCACATAAAGGTGGTGGTAAATCGCATGTTCACCCTCTTGCCAACCATTGGATGCACAGGAAACAATGTGATATCTGGTGCTAAAATACAAAATCTGATGGGAGGAGTTTATATTGTAGGGGCTTTGTTACATGTATCCACAAGTGGCTGACTGACTGAGTTGGGTTTAACGCCGCTTTTAACATTATTCCAGTTATATCACGGTGTGTCAGCTTAATGTGGGAGGAAAGCCCGAAGTGATGCAGGTCTCAGACGTTTACCACTTCGGTGTAACCCACGAGCACGGGTATGGTGCTGACAAACGTAGAAACATAATTGGGTCGAACCGGGATTCGAACCCACAATCACAGGTTTCTGCACAGCGAATCGCGGCGCCTTAGACGACTGGGCCACCCGTGCCCCCCTATCCACAAGAGAACTGACGGCTCTGTTATACAGGTGGCCTATGTGACGGTGTTCCTCCCCTACCTACTGCTGACCGTTCTGGTCAGAACGAGGCAAGTCTTCCTCAAGTAGCATCTTCAGGGGCTAGTCTTCCGCAAGTGACATCTTCAGGTGGGTAGTCTTCCTCCCGTGGCGTCAGAAATATTGCCGATGTGATGTTAAATTTCACTCACTCAGTCACTCACTCACTTACTCAAAGTATTCTGTAACTCACTCACTTAAAGTTCTCTCTAACTCACTCACATACTCAAAGTACTCTGTAACTCATTCACTCACTCACTCACTCACTCAAAGGACTTCACACTATATATGGCTACAACAGCACAGATTAATTGTGAACATTGTAACTCCCTCACTCAAAGTACTCTGTGACTCACTCACACACTCACAGAACTCTGTAACTCACTCACTCAACGTACTCCACACGATATATGACTAAATATGGTAAGTACGAGTTGGATATCTGTAATATACTGAACCGCAAAAGAAACGTCATCCCAAGTAACATTGCTTGAAAAGTTGTCATTTAAATATCTGGGTAATTTTTACATTACCTTGTCCGGAAAAATGAAATTTGATGATTAAAAAAACAAAGCAGATGACAATAGAACGGATCGCCCAAACGCATCACGGCAACGGCCATGGTAACCCGTTGCATGTGAGTTCCGTGCAATTTGAAATACACATGCGTTCCCCCATTTCTTGCCCTATAAAAATCCACCCAGATCGGATAACATTCATTCTTTATTGAATTGCTACCACATGCCAAGATTGACAAGAAATCAGCGACAACAAGCCCTTGGAAGATTGCAAGCTGGACAAACCGCAGGCAAGTAGCCAATGCATTTCAAGTCCACGTAAGGACCATGCACAGCAAAAAAATGCAGTTTCGGGTAAGTGTCCGGAGCTATCCGGATACCGGAAACTGCATTTGTGTTGCTGTGCAGGATATACAGGCTCCAGCAACGGTAATATGCCACCAACACTACAGATGACCGCCCACCTAGTGGAAGAACAAGGGTCACCACACGACGTCAGGATCGTCATATTGTGCGACAGCATCTTCAAGATCGCTTTGTTACTGCTGCGGAAACTGCTCGACAGACCATGGGGACACACCAGCAACACATTAGTGCGGACACCGTGCGTCGACGATTGACGAGCAGACACCTCCACTGTCACAGGCCACACCGAGGACCCATTCTGACACCACGTCATCGCCGGGACAACACAGCACCAGCATTGGCGCCACCAGTAGTTGAGAAGAGTCCTCTTCTCAGACGAGAGCCGTTACTGTATCTCAACAGCAAATGGCAGAGAGAGAGAGAGAGAGAGAGAGAGAGAGAGAGAGAGAGAGAGAGAGAGTCTGGCGACGCCGTGGGGAACGTTATTCGCATGTTTGTGTTGTTGAGAGAGACTCGTGGGGTGGTCTGAGCATCATGGTGTGGGGTTGAATCGGTCTTGCACAGAGGGTCGGCCCTGTGGTCCAGGGAGAGGCAATGGTGTCACAGCAGCTCGGTACATTGATCAAGTCTTGAGACCCCACGCCATACCTCATTTGGCACGTCGCCGCAACCACGAGTTTCAGCAAGATAACGCCCGTACCCATACTGCGAGAGCAACAAGAGACTACCTCCAGCAGAATGGCATCAGAACCATGCCGTGGCCTGCTCTTAGTCCCGATTCAAATCCCATTGAGCACCAGTGGCACAAGATTCAAAGACGGCTGAATGAAGTCCGACCAAGGCTGCAGCACCTGAACTGCGTCAGGCGTTCCTCAGAGTGTGGGCTCAAGTGCCTATGGCCTTTATCAACCGCCTCATCCATTCCATGTATCGACGTTGCACGACAGTCTTCAATACACATGGCGGACACACGAGATACTGACTTGTGATGCCATTTTCTCAGAGACTAGTGTTGTGTTTCACTCTAAGAACATTTGACACTTTAATTTCAACCTTGATGATCAGTTTTGCCAAATTTCATCTTTTTAATATGTCACAAAGTATGTTTACAGTGTTTGGACAAATCGGGTTTCTCATATATCTATCCATGGTGACGTTTCTTTTGTGGTTCAGCATATTTCAGCCGAGAGGTCACGGTAATTATCACCTTGACAAAAGTTCAATTTACAGAACTACTGTATGGGAAACTAGCTGTTCATTTGAACAAGCAAACATCACATATTATTAAAATAGTAAATCTACAGTTTTATAATTCGCCATGAGAACAGTAGATGCATCATGACTTTGGAGTGTCGGTCATAAACACCAATGGTTTGAGAATCATGTCTGTCGAAGAAACTGTTGATGTATTAACAGATAATCCAACGTTTAACCTAATGTGTTAATCTATCTGAACATAGTACTCAATACCAAATTAAGGATAAGATTATCAATAAAAAGTAAAAAGAGAACCTTTCGTAGTGTGTTTAGTTTTATTCAAACTCTTTCCTTGATGAATCGATTCACACTCACGGAACTGTCGCCAGGATGTGCCGATCTGGCCGAATTTTTATGTAACTATTTTTCAATCCAGCAGTGAGTGAACATGCGGTAACTACACACTGCGTTAGGTCAGGCATAGGTGTTGTCTCTGGGATCTCCCCGGAGTTCAATCTTGAGTTTGATGTCTTCCTTTGGAACCAGCCGACCATAAGCTAGTGGGTCGAATTCTATGACTTCCTGAAACAATGAGTACACTGATGTGAAGTGATGGCGTCGGTTTCATTGACATATGTTTCATCCTCTCTAATCACGGCTCATTAACCTGACATTTCGGTGATGCTATTGTGAGTACCAGACATGTTATGGCGACTCTCTTTCCAAAGATTTATCACGTTATTTATATGATTTCAGAACGGACAAGTGTATTTTTATTGTGTGCGTGCGTGCGTGCGTGCGTGCGTGCGCGTGTGTGTGTGTGTTTGCTTGCGTGCCTGTATGATTTGTGCGAATGCGTGTGTGGGTGAACTGCGTCTACAACAAGCATTCACCTGTGTGTGAATGTCTTGTCCCCTCTTCGGCGTATGAAGGAGAGCCTAAGTGATCAAATATTCTGTCCTTCTAACCGTATCGTTACCTCTGCGAGGCAGTACAATACAATGCAAAAAGAAGTAACATGCGCCTCTTAAACACTCCATCCAAAGGTCCAGGTACTTACAGGTGTGTCAGGCAGTTTGACAAACTTTATTCTTCTAAGGACATGGATCAGCCCAATCTTCATCTCAATCAAGGCCAGTCTGATTGCAATACATTGGCGTGGGCCGTAGCCAAACGGAAGCCATAGCAACGGATTAATCGTCTTTTTCCACCTGAAAGTATAACAAATAATGGAGTTCTATGTCTTATTTAAAACTCAAATATCACTACCATTACCACTGCTACTTCTGTCTCCTTTACCACCATGCACTGGTAGACTTCCTCTACCTTCGTAAACAGAACAGAATTTCAGGACATGCAATATGTTTAAGTTATTGATGATAACTTGTTTAGTTAAACTTATATTCTGACAATCATCTATTATGCACCTACCGATCAGGATCAAACGAATCTGGGTGATCAAAATATTCTGGGTCTCTCTGTATCTCTAGGGTTGGGGCTACAACCACGGAGCCTTTAGGGAAAGTGTAGCCCTTGAGTTCCACCGTGTTCACAGTTTCCCTGGCTACCCTAGGAACATCACATCAGATATAGGTATACATGCATATGTGCACATACTCACTCCATGGAAGGAATACCACACTTGGACAAGTTTGAGCTAAACAGCATACATATAGAGGCCATATGAACGAATTGATGACCAACACAGAGGGATTCGTTAGCAGCAGTCGCTGGCCCCGTAGGGATTGTGGGAAAAATAGACCCCAGCAACCTGTGCTGGTCGTAAGAGGGCACCAAATGGATCGGCAGCGTTGATCCAACCTTACTATGTCGATCACTGGATTGTTTTATCCATACTTGATTAATTACCGACCGCAGTCATACAGATGGAGTATTGGTTCGTGCGGTAATACACAATAAACAAATAAATTAACTTAGTTAATATAAAATAAGCAGGAGCTGGCGTGACTGTCAGTGATCCAATTGTTATAATCACTCCCATTCTATCCAATCGATACTGATTAGTTTCTGGTGTTGGTGTTTCAAATTTAATGTATATGTTTGCTTTTTTGTTTGTTGTTTAACGTCGCACTCAGCAGTATTTCAAATATATGATGGCGGTCTGTAAATAATCGAGTCTGGACCAGACAACCCAGTGCTTGACATCATGAGCATCGATCCACGCAATTGGGATACGATGACATGCATCAACCAAGTCAGCGAGCCTGACCACCCAAACAGGTAGTTTCAAAACTGCCAAAGATCAGTCAATGTGGTTTATACACTTTATGTATTGTGATTGTATCTATTACTAGTGCAGAAATATTGAAGGTAAAGTGTAACCTGTTATCAACTACAGAAACAAAAGTTACAGGGGAATTGAAGGGTAGAGCCTGAGGGTCTCCCGGATGAAGTGTTCCAGATATTCTATCTTCTGTATGTTGTCATATGTCGTCTCCTCCTGAAACAGAGGAACATACAATTGACTATGTTGGTAATGAATAGATCTTGAGGTTGTGGATTTGAAAAATCACATTAAGTATCACGTGAACAATTCCTTGAGTAACACCCACTGGTAATGGGTAAAGCCTGCAGAAAAAGTATTCAATGCTCCTCCTGAACTTTCAAATTTGAGATAACCGTTCCCATCCGTGTTGGAGTCGAAGTTCAGCTAGCATGGCTGAGGGTTGTCGACGATGATGTAGATGTTTTCCAATGATGCCCGTCACGTTGGTAACATGCTGAAAGATCGGGGTTTAGTGCATGTCATGTTAATAAAGTTATCCTGGCGCAAGTCACAATCCGACTAAAGTGAGAATTGTTATTTGAAAGAATACCCAAGGACCAGCGACTTGTGCAAAGGGTAGGCTGAAAGGCTTGAATATAGTATCATGTCGGTACTGTCATGTTACTCTCTCATTGTATATAATGTAATCAAGTGCTGTCTGTCATACCATGTTTGTTTGTTGTTTAACGCCACACTCAGCTATTCAAGCTAAATAATAGAGACTGGACCAGATAACCAAGTGATTGATATCATGAGCATCGATCCACGCAGTTGGGATACGATGACATGCATCAACCAAATCAGCGAGTCTCACCGCGCGATCTCGTTAGTCGCCTTTTACGACAAGCACGGGCCCCTGAAGACCAAGTCTGTCCCGGATCTTCTAGGGTCGCCTAGCCATGTAGCATGCGGATAACCTGCATGAAGACAGTTTTGAATGGTCTAGCACGCAACTCTTAACACAAGCAAGCCTGTGTAGATGTCATTGATTATATTAAATGTTTGTTACTGATTCTGTAGAACCGTAGTCCTGATGAGACGATGCGAGATGTGTGTTGCGGATCTAGATCGTGGTAACGAACTGTGAAACATTAAGTGTTTCCGCTGTTACATGCTGAAGTGTAACCGCCTCCGTGGTCTAAAGGTGGAGCGTGCGCCCGGAGAGCGGAAGGTGCGTGTTCGATCCCCGGCCGCGTCATACCAAAAGAAGTTACAAGATGGTACTTGTTGTTACATTAAGGGGCTCAAGCAAGGACTGGTTGGCTCGGCGTCAGTATACTGTGTCTGAGTGGGGTATTCATGTTAAACTGCGGCATGGCATCTCAGTGAGCTAGCACTTTTAATCGGCATCAGTCCGGACTAGTACAAGCAGCCACACACATGTACACACACACAATTTCACCTCACCTCACATGCTGACATGTAACAATCTGAAGGACGGCTCTTGCCCTGAGATGTGTCATGCCGCAGAGCCTGCATTAATAACTGGACACCAACAATGATCAGATGATACAGTGTGTACTTCAAAAAGTTGTCTGAATCACTATACCGACATGCTTGCTCCACATACCGGTCCGCGAGATCTCCCGCGACATGCCAGCTTTACAAAACAGCTTCCCGCCTGCATCAGATACGGGGAAACTCATCTCGAGATATTGACACCCTCCTGCATTTCGTTCGAATCCCATTTTCTGTCAGTAATCAATACTCGACTCAAGATTAAAACTTTGCTATACTCGAGTTAGCATTAGCAGTTTCATCCTTTAAGCTGTTCTTTGTCAACTCAACACTGAATGAGTATTCATAACTGAATTTTTCGCTTTCAATTAAAAGGCTAATCAAGTAAGTTTCAGAGTCAATTGCTCTCTGAATTGGTGCACGAGTGTCAAACTATCATACATCACCAATCTGGGAGTGGATTTCCTCCACAAGTTTCCTCTGAACATGAGGATGAGTAGCCAGAACATAGGCCATGAACTGGAGGGACGTTGACACGGTCTCGAACCCAGCACCGAAGAAGAACACAACCTGGGCATATACTTCATCCGGCGACAAGCCTGTAATATGGACCCAACATTATACATGGCAGTGGACTGACATATCTGTTTGTTTGTCTGTTGTTTAACGCAACACTCGGCATTATTCTAGCTATATGACGGGGTTGTGTAAGTAATCGAGTCTGGACTAAATAATTGTAACCATCGATCTAAGCTTTTGGGACACGGTGACATGCATCAACCAAGTCAGCGATCCTGACCACCCTCTCCCGTCAGTCGCCTGCTATGACAAGCATGGGTTGCTGGGGACTAATTCTAACTCTGATCCTGACTGATCCTTTGGACTGATAGATGGAGATATGAAGTCTGGTACTGAAAGTATTCTTAAATTATTTGCAATATGTATCATTAATTGTGATGATTGTTTATTCCAACCAATTGTATATTTCCCAAATGACAAAAAATAATTGCATATGTCACCTGAAGCATTTAGGCAATGCCACTCAGGATGATGGGTAGGTAGTATATACCAGGGCTATGGCCTATATTACGTAGTGTTTTATATATATTATAATGATTGATTGCTCTGGAAACATCACAGTATCCTTAGCATGTTCACTCACGTTTAGCTTGTGAGGATGTCTTTCCTTTCCCAACCGTGTTACCTTCAACGTCAATCAAAAGTTGCAGAAAATCCATCTTCGTCTACAATAGGAATAGGTTTTGTGTTGAAGAACATCTATCTAACGGAAATAGTGAGAGCTAAGCAAACATTCAACAGTAAATGACGATACCTACTTTATCAAACAGCTGTCTCCGCTGCACATAGATGCGTTCGGCTGTGTCTCTGTAGAATTTGACGACACTGCTGGTGAATGTGTAGACCCCACACAGCTTCAGCAGAGGTTTAAGAGCAGGGAACATTGCTAGAGGAAGATGAATACACCAGAACAGGTGGAATGGGGTAATGGTTCAGGTTCTCATTTATCAGCATGTTGGTTGGTTGGTTGCTATGTTGTTTAACGCCGCACTCAGCAATATTCCAGCTATATGATGGCGGTCTGTAAATAATCGAGTCTGGACCAGACAATCCAGTGATTGATATCATGAGCATCGATTCACACAATTGGGATCGATGACATGCATCAACCAAGTTAGTGAGCCTGACCACCCGATCCCATTAGTCACCTTTTACGACAAGCATAGTCACCTTTTACGGAAAGCATGGGCTGCTGAAGACCTATTCTACCCGGGAATCTTCACGGGTCCTTTTATCAGCATGTGTACAAGCTTCAAAAATATTTTTTCGAATATAAATAATGATGACTCAATCCGACAACGGCAATGTCGAATCAGTACAACAACGAAGTATGAACTGCGCCCCTCGAGGGATATTCTCCCTGCATTGGTTTATGGGAGCATAATTTATGTCCTGAAATGACGTCATGAAACAACAATGTTTAATCGGGAAATAAACTACGCCTCGTCTTCAGTGTTCTTTGCGATTTAGCGCGTATCTATTTTATATACCTCAATATGACGTCATTTCTACCCGCAATATACTCTAATGTTAATTACCGACGGGTTGAACATCAACGTTATCTTTACTATGAAAACATTTGTTATTTCTGATATAGTTTAAATCATTTATTAAAAAGAAATTCACAACAACACGTACTTTCTACGTGTTCTACTATGTAAGTAAACCTAAAATAACTATACATGTTACACGTCATTGCAGACAGTGAGTGAACGCTCCTGATACTTGAACTTGCTCCGAAAAGCTGCAAGATTTCTGACGCAGCTTTAAGTAATAATCACTCACTCATACCCACAACCAGAGTGTTCTCTAAGCTAAAAGGGGCACAATTCTTCACCACGTGTTGTACCACCTAAGGCAAGAGGGCTGCCCGGACTTTTATGTATATGTTATCACAAGGCGTCACTGTCCGCCAATCTCTAAATGTCAACACATTATTACTTAGTATTCTAATTCACTGTACTATATTACACAGTCAATTTGCTAGTTAAAAACCCCGTTAGCCCGGTTACCTTAAGTCAGCATGAAGACAATGTGTGGATCCCCTCCTTATCTAGGCAGCAATGTTGCTGACACAACCATTAAACCCAACCCACCCGCACAATCTATGTTACTCCGTAAATACCCTATTCATAACGAGTGAGTGAGTTTGGTTTTACGCCCCCTTTAGAAATATTCCAGCAATATCAAGGCGGGGGGACACCAGAAATGGGCTTCACAAATTGTACCCCTGTGGTGAAACGAACCCGGGTCTTCGGCGTGACGAGCGAACGCTTTAACCACTAGGCTATCCCACCGCCCCTTATTCATAATGATGTTACATTGGTTGGTCAGCTGAATTCAAAACGTCAACGACAGAGAATAATGAGTCGCAAGTATCGGCCCAACCAGATTCCATGGGCTACCTGGCGTCGATGCTGATTTTCGATAGTCCATTCTTATGGGTTTCACCACTGTTTTTGCGTCCACTGGTGTCAGCGGATTGTCGAGATGATGTTTTTTCTCTGGTAATGGCGTTTTATATTATGATTATGTAATGTAGTGGCAGAGCACATTCCAAATGGTATGTTTCATAATTCAGAAGCAAAAAATATTTTTAACCTTAAAATCTAAATGATATCCCTTTTTCCTCACCAGACAATAACAGGAATTTATTATTGACGAATCCACTTGAAAACAACTTCGACGAATTGACAACAAATGGGTTCGAAAGATCCTTCTGAGAGTCTATTTGAATACCGAAGGCTGTTCCGGCAATCGTGTCCAGGGCGAATGCTACAAAATACCTGAAACAGTGCAAACATGATAATTGCAGAATAAGAATACCAACATTCTGAAATGTTGATATGACTTTCATTATCCTCTCTCGTACCCTTTTCAGTCGTGCATAGGTTGATATATGTCAGAATCTTCACAAGAAACATAGTTAATACCTCTGTTTAATTCTTGATAGAGGATTCCACGTTAGACAACTGCACCTGGAGGAAAGTGTCTACTTTGAAAGAGTTTATTTTCCAAAGATAGTTTCACACAATGATATTACTTATTTTGGTATGCAAAATGCTACCTTGTTCAGCTATAACATACGTAACAGTTACTCAAAAAGTAAATGTTAGTGATATATATTACCTACAACGATGCCACGGTGTTGGCATCCTGTCTACGGAATGGTAGCACTTGACATTGAACAATAAACTACCGGGAGAAGGAAAGTATACCCTGGACTGGACCAAAACATGAAAAACGTTATCAAAGCTTTGCTAGGTTAAAAAAAACAATCGATGAAACACTGCAAACTTAAGGTCCAAAAAAACAACGATAACACCCGTATCAAATACATCACCATTGAATAACAATATCTTGACATGTTCATTTTTTAGCCATCATCAAACTTGGATTTATGCTTTTCATTTCCCTGGCTTTTTGAAGGAATTTCGTGAAATATTTTGTTATTGCCATAGAGGTATTCCTAAAAACACTTAAGTCAAATGAGCAAATACTTTCGCAGTGACAAATCAGTACAATGAGCAAGTATCTGTGAACATTGGAAAATGGAAGAACTCACATGTAGATGCTATGACAAAATAAAACACTTTTCCAGTCTTTCCAAGCAACAAACTGCAAATTTCAATATATCGAGACTATTTCCCTCATCCCAAAGACGCCGCCGCAGCCATGGTCACAATAAAAGATGAATGCCAAATGATACCAATGATTTGAAGGATGTGGTGCTTTCTTTGAAACGTTTGGCTAAATCAGAAAATGACCACTTGTTCCTGAGTTTGAAACTTGGAACAGATCCTTGAGTAATTTTCTCAGACATAAATCACTTTCCCTAAATTTTTCCACAATGTTTATGACGACGCTTGCACTGAAACACTGTGTCATACTATGTGGAAAAATATAACGTCATCTGTAAAATCATATAATAGTTTATTGAATATGGATCGTGATGTAATCTTGCTGACATCTTATATACCACCGTGTGATTCTACATATTGTACTGTGATTGGAAATGTCTCCACATTGAACCGCGGTAATGGATAACACCATTGATGTATCAGATTGTCATACATGACAATACGTGGAGATTTGGATGTTTGAGTTGGACGTGGAAATCAGCCTCCTGAAACATCCAGTCTCCTGAAACATCCAGTGTCCTGAAACATCCAGTCTCCTGAAACATCCAGTGTCCTGAAACATCCAGTCTCCTGAAACATCCAGTCCTACTGAAACATCCAGTCTCCTGAAACATCCAGTGTCCTGAAACATCCAGTCCTACTGAAACATCCAGTCTCCTGAAACATCCAGTGTCCTGAAACATCCAGTGTCCTGAAACATCCAGTCCTACTGAAACATCCAGTCTCCTGAAACATCCAGTCCTACTGAAACATCCAGTCTCCTGAAACATCCAGTGTCCTGAAACATCCAGTCTCCTGAAACATCCAGTCCTACTGAAACATCCAGTCTCCTGAAACATCCAGTGTCCTGAAACATCCAGTGTCCTGAAACATCCAGTCCTACTGAAACATCCAGTCTCCTGAAACATCCAGTGTCCTGAAACATCCAGTCTCCTGAAACATCCAGTCTCCTGAAACATCCAGTCCTACTGAAACATCCAGTCTCCTGAAACATCCAGTCCTACTGAAACATCCAGTCTCCTGAAACATCCAGTGTCCTGAAACATCCAGTGTCCTGAAACATCCAGTCTCCTGAAACATCCAGTCCTACTGAAACATCCAGTCTCCTGAAACATCCAGTCCTACTGAAACATCCAGTCTCCTGAAACATCCAGTCCTACTGAAGAGAATATTTTCTGCGGAAGACGACCCTGTCTGTGTAGGTGAAAGATCTATTAGTGATAACTTTTTAAAAAAATTCGACATTTTCTTTTAGATCTGTTATGTTTTTTGCATGTACACACTTTATGGAAGCTTAAAAGACGACTTGACAGTTGAATTTTACACCTGGTGTACTTTAATCGATTTGTTTATTTCCACGCCAGGTTATTTGAATATATCTTAACATCCTAAATATCATAAAATAGGTTTTATACAATATATAAGTGATGCTTCAAATTCAGTTTCCTGTTGGATAAATGATCATTGGCATTTGGTGAGAAACATCATTGATATCGTTGTCACAGATGAACAGGTGAACATGCTTGTGAACTGTTATTATGCTGATTGGTGTGGTCTTGAATCTAGATGAATCTTTAATTCTTTTTAGCAAATGATGTTTTTTCTGCAGAAGAAACATTCTGTTGTAAAGCCAGCATGAATAAAGCAGAGTCAGACTTGTCGGACATTTTTACCAATACTGTCAAAACTTCTCCATGCTTCAGAGAATTGATACATAAATGTTAATTGATACACGTGGTCGTGTTAGGCAACGTCGAAATGATAGTCAAACCAATGTCAACCTGAGGCCTCATGACAGATTTGGCGGTGGATCGGTAATGATGTGTGGTGGTATCATTAAGACTAAGTAAACCCTACTCCATATAGTGCAAGGAAGGGTCAATGGAAAGTACCATCTGGACAACATACTGCACCATTTGCTGTCCCGTTTGCAAGGCACTTGGGTCGATATTTTTGTCATTCAGGACAACGACTTTACTCGCCGTGCATGAATCGTCAATGCTCACATCCACCAGCACAACATCCACAGAGTGCCATCTCCAGCAATAAGACCGGGCCTTTCCTCTATTGATCACGTCTGGGACATAATAGGGAGACGTACGCGTCAACGTCATAGGCCGTCAAACCCGTTGGCCTGGCTTTGTCAGGCGCGTCTAGAGACGTGGGACAGACACCCTCAATACGCCATTGGGAGACTCATATGAAATATGCCTCGTCAAGTGAATGAATGTTTCAACTATCAAATTTCCCATCTTGCCCCTATCGTCCTTCCGAGTTTTCCCGACTTTTTAAAAGAGCTTATATGGGCCTATGAGCATTCTGGATAAAGAGGGGGCGGGGAAGGGGTAGGTAATCTGAACGTTCTCGTTGTATTTCATCATCAACTTATCACCTACTCTTTCACATAAATGGCGTCTGTGTGTCCTGCAGCCTCGGCAAGGTTCCTGGTCAGGGACTCCGCCGCTGTGTTGATGTGAGCACACGTCTGTAATGCACAATGCTAACTGCTATTTATTACTTTCTATTCAATTGAGGTGTGTGGTTAAATTATAGGTGAGTATTATCCTACATCAGAAATCTGTCTGAAGTGAACCGCCCGTCCTACCAGTGGCTTCCGTCTTGAGAAGTGACCCACTTCTGACAAATGTCAGAAGTGTACTGCCCGCCCTACCAGTAGCATACGTCGTGAGATTTTACCTACTTCACAAATTTGTCAGAAGTGAACTGTCCGCCGTATCAATAGCACGCTTCGTGAGATGACACCCACTTTAGAAATGTGTATAGCTCTTGATACTGCTTTGAAAGCTTTGGCCAAACCAGAAACCGTGAAACAGACAAAGACCTCATGTTCATGAATTTGTAATTGGCAAACAAAGGGAATTGATGTCTAATGTTTAAGTAACACTTAGAGGAACCACCAACAATTTCATTTCCCTATACGAAATTAATCACATCCAGTTTGTTCACATATACGAAAATGTTGCAAAACGTGGCTGCTCATGATATAAAATCGACAACTTAGGGCTGCCAAGATTCATCATTCTTATTCCAACGCGTGGACCAACAATCACAGGTTATTTTGCCTTTTACGCCCAAAGGAATTGCTTCCTCGGACTGCTTATTCTCTGACGTTACATATCCTCTATTGTTGACCATAATAACCTTCAACAGTTACTGCAATGTTAACCAAATATCATGCACAACCTGCTATCAATTGGAATCACAGGTTTAGAGTGAGTGAGTGAGTTAAAATTTTAAGTCACATCGGCAATATTTCAGCCATATCGTGACTATCAATAATTAAGCATGATCAATACAATTGAACTTATATAAAAACCTGCCAACGAAGGACAGTAAAATTACTAGACATATCACAGAAAAAGTTATTAAACTCGTACGGAATCATTAAAAAGAAAAGCACTATATATAACGATACAAGATAAAAACGGGCTATAGATCGCCAGCAATTGAAGGTAGATCACCATACTAGGGACCATGGGAACTTACAGTACTTTTGCTTCCTGCATGGACCCCAGCAGGATTTACATCATCCCTTCAAGTGTTGGCGATTATTGGCAGAGTTAGCCTAACACATTGAAATAACACATGTTCTACGATTAAAAACGTGGTAGTTCTAAATTTTCTTTGAAAGATGTGTATCCTCTCAGGGGGACAATGATTTTACAGTACCTTAACCTCCTTCGAGGATACAGCCACTAACAATCTCAGTTGTTAATTTAATCTACCAAATTTAAAACATTGTGTTTATGCAAACCATATCAATCCAAATTTTTCGTATAATTCAATATCCTTTAAAAAACCTATAAGTAAACGAGAATTAATACTAGTAAAAAGATCCTTTAAAGATGATTTGAAATATTGTTCCCTTGTGATGGAAAAACACAGCTTTAGAATCAATGTGGATGCTGTCGAAGCGTATGTTACAAAAATGGGCCAATAGAGAAGATTAACCTGTTGAATCTCTTTCACAGCGAGTTATCTCAGTGCTGGATGTTGTCATTGGTACAATGCACAAATTGAAAACGAGAAACATAATAGGACAACACTGTTCTGTCCCAGCTGCTTGTCATCCAAAGTAGGTATGTTGCTGCCCCTGACTAGGCTTTAAATAACAAAGCCATTACATGTAAATGTAAAACATTACGCCAGAGTCTCGATCATCCATCGATACATTTCCACTGGGCATTATTGGCAAAATAGCGGGGAAAACTATATGAATGGACCAATGTAAATCAGTAGCAACACCACATGTTGAACAGAGTAAGCATGTCCTGTACTGACGGTAACACCCACCACTCACAATTTGCATAAAAAGGTGTGTGTTTGTTTTTTTGCCATGCGACGGCTAACCATAAACCATCCAGACAATGGAGTGAAAATCCGCATTTACTGATTTCGTTGAAACCAAAACTGATATCCGCTGTGCACAAGAGATTCTGCTGCAGATAAGTAAAGCGCAGCCTTAAATAAAGCGACAAAACCCTTTCCATATCAAATAGAAATATCTTAATAAGACAGAGTCGAAAGTACGATTCCAACTTTATCCTAAGCACCCGTCACAAACACATGCAAAGGCAAGTCATTTTTCTGAAAATGCACGGGGACATATGGTACAAGTCAAAGTAGGGAATTGCATTGCACATAATTTTTGTCACAGATGCCTTAAATTTTGAAAAATCCTCCACATGTCTACGATAAAGTTGTTTAGAGCTTCACTCAGACCTTGTATGTGAACCTTCTGAGTCGTATGACGCTCTTTGAATTCTTGGTGGAAACAGCAAGATAGAATGTATCTCAAAATTTGTGAAATGTAAACACCAAAGGCTGGAGCTGCTGGAATCGTGCTCGACATAAGGGAAAGTTGACTATTGGAAAGTTGAAGTCACCACTCTTGCCATACATTGTTTTGTCATTCTGAACCTTTATGCACAGATCTAAATATGAAACAGATGAGGCGGTCTCACTGGTCTTCATTATTTCTATTTAAGATAGGTAAATCAGTGGAAGGGAATTGGTTATTTGATTTGTTATTGAACGACATAAGATCATCGAAATACCTATAGCCTCAGGTAAATTTCTTGGCCAAATTACCTTGTTTTGACTCTGCCAGTCCGAGCAGCAATTCCTATTTAAATGCATATAGAAACTGATCCGCAAGAAGGGGGGCACAGTTGATGCTCATGGGGGATGCCTTCTACTTGCCTAAATGTCTTACCCCAAAATGTAACGTAGATCTGATCAATGATGAAGTCCAGCATTTCACATATTCTTTTCACAGAAAACTTCAGATGGCATTTGCTTTCAGTTTTTACAAAATGTCCTGAACCTCTGAATGTAGATACGTACGTGTATCTGTGGTCACCACGTTTTGTAACAGAAGCCCCATGAATCAAGGAATGAAGTTTTTCCTTAAGTTTGTCATGTTGGATGTGCTGTACAAAGTTGAATCAAAATCAAATGAAAGGACAGAATCGAGCTTGGTTCTTTTCTGAGACTGCAAAGAGTCATGCAAATCCTTTGAGTTTTCGAGAATCCTCATGATCATTTTATTATTTCAACTTGTCTCAAATAGGTTTTTAAGAGTCAAGTTGAAAGTACTAATGCATGGTTTTGGCAACTTTCGTCCTCGGTTAACATACTGGCCTTATATGTGGCATTAGTTGATATGGGATCAAACAATTACTGAAGTGATGCTTTTACATATAAAGGTTATGTCATTGGGACCAACAGGACTTTTCAGGACAGCTGGCTAGGACAGAATGGGTTTATTCCAATTCCGTTTCTTCCTTTTACTTTTGTGCGTTATACCAATGACAACATAACATACTGACCTAACCCACTCAGAAAGACATTTAACAGGTTCCTCTTTTGGCCCATTTTTTTGGCATTCGTTACCAACTCGTGTTATTCCGGGACAACCCGAATAGAGACTCGTGCCCCTCTCATGGCCATTTTTGCGACCGGGTTCCGTCTTAGCGCAAACGGGCATACCTAAAACAATTGTCAACTCGTTGCGTAATGGTTCACATATCTTTCCCTACATATAATATATATTTCAGATGCAATTTAAAGTTCATCGCTACATGCGAAATTATACAGTATGATTGAACACATTTAACTGTGTCTTAGGTACATTTTTAGACGCAAGACATATATAAAAACAAAAAAATATTTCTGAGGGATTCTTTGACGAAGAACTTGAAATCATACGCGCATTCTGATTGGTTTGTCGTAATTTCGCACATAACATTCATCGATAGGGGGACGAGTTTTCTTGCAGGTTACGGAAAGGGGCGAGTGGTGATGAATGATTTTTGGGGGCATATTCTTCGACAGCATCCGTAATGATTTTAAAGTGGTGCTTCCAATTGCTCGCATTATTTTGGTCCATATTTGAATAACTGACGATGGAACATGATATTATGGAAATATGTTCGTTATGCAACACAGTTGAGGCAGTTTGAAAATCAGAATTTTATAATTACCTTTGCTTTTAGCGGAAATTTCTTAAGACTTTGGCAAAATGTTCCGCTTGAGTTCACGCAATTACCCAATTCTTATGATCCAAATCGTGATCCGAAATCCCAACCTAAAACCTCGTGGATAAAAGCAGAAGACTGAACCTAAACAAGTGTCTGGACACAAGTTGTGTCTATGTGGGTATTCACGCCGTGATATAACTGGAATACTGTTAAAAGCGGCGTTAAACCCAATTCACTCACTCACTATGTGGGTATTCAGGGATCCACTTACGTTCTTCAGTTTTGACCCAGTGAAGGCAGGAGTCATGATATGGCGAAGTCGATACCATGTATCCCCCCTGGCAAAGGTGAGTGCGATGTCTACAGGGTGTGGATTCATGTTGAGCGACTGGAATATGGACTGAAATAATAAAATATTGCATTAATATGTCAGTTGGGTCAACCTGTCAGTGTCTGCAACTGTGCAGCTGTATGTCAGAGTAGCTATGTGTCTGTCTGTCAGTGTAGCTGTGTGTCTGTCTGTCAGTGTAGCTGTAGGTCTCTCAATGTTGCTGGGCGTCTGTCTGCAAGTGTAGCTGTGTGTCCGTCTGTTAGTATAGCTGTGTGTGTGTCTGTCAATGTAGCTGTGTGTCTCTCAATGTAGCTGAGTGTATGTCTGCAAGTGTAGCTGTATATGTCAGTGTAGCTGTGTGTCTATCAATGTAGCTGAGTGTATGTCTGCAAGTGTAGCTGTATATGTCAGTGTAGCTGTGTGTCTCTCAATGTAGCTGAGTGTATGTCTGCAAGTGTAGCTGTGTGTCTCTCAATGTAGCTGAGTGTATGTCTGCAAGAGTAGCTGTATATGTCAGTGTAGCTGTGTCTCTCAATGTAGCTGAGTGTATGTCTGCAAGTGTAGCTGTATACGTCAGTGTAGCTGTGTGTCTCTCAATGTAGCTGAGTGTATGTCTGCAAGTGTAGCTGTGTGTCTCTCAATGTAGCTGAGTGTCTGTCTGCAAGTGCAGCTGTGTGTCAGTGTAGCTGTATATGTGAGTGTAGCTATGTGTCTCAATGTAGCTGAGTGTCTGTTTGCCAGTGTTGCTGTTTGTCTCTCAATGTAGCTGAGTCTGTCTGCAAGTGTAGCTGTATGTCAGTGTAGCTGTGTGTATGTTAGTATAGATGTGTGTATCTGTCAGTGTAGCTGTAACTATGTCTGTTTGCCAGTGTAGCTGTGTGTCTGTTGGTCTAGCTGTATGTCTCTCAATGTACATGTCTGTCTGTCAGTATAGCTGTATGTATATCTGCCAGTGTGGATGTATGAGGCTCGATGTAGGAGTGTAATGTTTTATCAGCGTATACTCAAACAGACACGCCTGCAGACAGATCTTGTTATAATTACCGGGAACACTCTTTAAACGTTAATTCTTTATCGTTGATGCTTACCATTCTATTCATGAAATTATCAAAGTTCTTCACAAAAACCTCCTTCAAAATATCCAAATCATGAACGAAAATGTATGGTAGCGCGCCCAGGTACTGACTACAAAGCAAAAGGAAACCGATTAGGCATCTGAAATATAACATGGAGGCAATTTTCAGAACATTCACGAGTATACATTCGCTGCAAACACAAATGTGTGTACGTGTGTGTGTGTTCGAGATGGGTTTAACGCCGCTTATAACAGTATTCCAGTTATATCACGGTGTGTCAGCTTAATGTGGGAGGAAAGCCCGAAGTGATGCAGGTCTAAGACGTTTACCACTTCGGTGAAACCAACGAGCACGGGTATGGTGCTGACAAACCTAGAAACATAATTGGGGCGAAACGGGATTCGAACCCTCAATCATAGGTTTCTGGCGTTCCCAAGGGACGCAACTCTGCACAGCGAATCGCGGCGCCTTAGACGACTGGGCCACCCGTGCTCCCAAACACAAAAGTGACAGTTACCACTCATCTACATAATAAGTGAAGACTAACAGTTGCGCTTCGCTGAGGTCGTAGATGTAGCAAGGTATTTGTCACCTACAAGGCAGTGTATTGTCCACTGAGAGTTTTGACTCACCCGTACACCTTCCCGTACGTTTTCCTGTGTCGGCGATGGCGGTCGACAAGACCCTGCCAAAGTAGATTGGCATCTTGTCATTCAAATCCTTGACATTGAGTTTACTATATTTAATGAGTGAGTTTTGTTTGTTTGTTGTTTAACGCCGCATTCAGCAATATTTCATCTATATGACGGCGGTCTGTAAATAATCAAGTCTGGACCAGACAATCCATGCATGTATCAACCAAGTCAGCGAGCCTGACCACCCGATCCCGTTAGTCGCTTCTTACGACAAGCATCAATGAGTAAGAAAGTGTGTTAGTTGGAGTCTATGGTGATTGTATCAATAATCAAACAATATCAGGTCGGAGGGCACAGGGAAAGGAGTTCATACATTGTACTTTTTCGGGGAATCGAACCAGGGACTTCGGCGAGATGGAGTCTTGCACTGTCATCGGCAACTTTAAGACCATGCCTGCCAAAATTCTATAATCTTGGATTGGAATACATGATTCGTACAATAACTACTGGTTAGTCATCACCTTACCCGTGAGGATAGCTAATGGTAAGTATCTAAATCCTGTACGTTGTTTACTATCTCATAGCTGATACACCATGGTATTATTAAATAACATCGACAAAACTCTTTAAGAAATCTCGTCTAAAAGCAGAATTTATTGGAGGAGTCCGACTATTTCAAAGCCATGTCAAATCTCACCCGCTCTTTAACTATTTTACCAGGTGTAATCTCACTCGCTCTTTAACTATTTTACCAGGTGTAATCTCACTCGCTCTTTAACTATTTTACCAGGTGTACTCTCACCCGCTCTTTAACTATTACCAGGTGTAATCTCACTCGCTCTTTAACTATTTTACCAGGTGTAATCTCACTCGCTCTTTAACTTTTTTACCAGGTGTACTCTCATCCGCTCTTTTACTATTTTACCAGGTGTAATCTCACTCGCTCTTTTACTATTTTACCAGGTGTAATCTCACTCACTCTTTAACTATTTACCAGGTGTAATCTCACCCCTCTTTCACTATTTTAACAGGTGTAATCTCACTCGCTCTTTTACAATTTTACCAGGTGTAATCTCACCCGCTCTTTAACTATTTTACCAGGTGTAATCTGACTCGCTCTTTAACTATTTTACCAGGTGTAATCTGACTCGCTCTTTAACTATTTTGCTAGGTGTAATCTCATTCGCTCTTTAACAATTTTACCAGGTGTAATCTCACTCGATCTTTAACTATTTTGCCAGGTGTAATCTCACTCGCTCTTTAACTATTGTACCAGGTGTAATCTCACTCACTCTTTAACTATTTTACCAGGTGTAATCTCACCCGCTCTTTAACTATTACCAGGTGTAATCTCACTCGCTCTTTTACTATTTTACCAGGTGTAATCTCACCCGCTCTGTAACTATTTTGCCAGGTGTAATCTCACTCGCTCTTTAACTATTTTACCAGGTGTAATCTCACCCGCTCTTTAACTATTACCAGGTGTAATCTCAATCGCTCTGTATCTATTTTACCAGGTGTAATCTCACTCGCTCTTTAACTATTTTACCAGGTGTAATCTCACTCGCTCTTTAACTATTTTACCAGGTGTAATTTCACTCGATCTTTAACTTTTTTACCAGGTGTACTCTCACCCACTCTTTAACTATTTTACCAGGTGTAATCTCACTCGCTCTTTAACTATTTTACCAGGTGTAATCTCACTCACTCTTTCACTATTTTACCAGGTGTAATCTCACTCGCTCTTTAACTATTTTACCAGGTGTAATCTCACTCGCTCTTTAACTATTTTACCAGGTGTAATCTCACTCGCTCTTTAACTATTTTTACCAGGTGTAATCTCACTCGCTCTTTAACTATTTTACCAGGTGTAATCTCACTCGCTCTTTAACTATTTTACCAGGTGTAATCTCACCCCTCTTTAACTATTTTACCAGGTGTAATCTCACCCCTCTTTAACGTTTTTACCAGGTGTAATCTCACCCGCTCTTTAACTATTTTACCAGGTGTAATCTCACCCGCTCTTTAACTATTTTACCAGGTGTAATCTCACCCACTCTTTAACTATTTTTACCAGGTGTAATCTGACTCGCTCTTGAACTATTTTGCTAGGTGTAATCTCACTCGCTCTTTAACTATTTTACCAGGTGTAATCTCACTCGCTCTTTAACTATTACCAGGTGTAATCTCACTCGCTCTTTTACTATTTTACCAGGTGTAATCTCACCCGCTCTGTAACTATTTTGCCAGGTGTAATCTCACTCGCTCTTTAACTATTTTACCAGGTGTAATCTCACCCGCTCTTTAACTATTACCAGGTGTAATCTCAATCGCTCTGTAACTATTTTACCAGGTGTAATCTCACTCGCTCTTTAACTATTTTACCAGGTGTAATCTCACTCGCTCTTTAACTATTTTACCAGGTGTAATTTCACTCGATCTTTAACTTTTTTACCAGGTGTACTCTCACCCACTCTTTAACTATTTTACCAGGTGTAATCTCACTCGCTCTTTAACTATTTTACCAGGTGTAATCTCACTCACTCTTTCACTATTTTACCAGGTGTAATCTCACTCGCTCTTTAACTATTTTACCAGGTGTAATCTCACTCGCTCTTTAACTATTTTACCAGGTGTAATCTCACTCGCTCTTTAACTATTTTTACCAGGTGTAATCTCACTCGCTCTTTAACTATTTTACCAGGTGTAATCTCACTCGCTCTTTAACTATTTTACCAGGTGTAATCTCACCCCTCTTTAACTATTTTACCAGGTGTAATCTCACCCCTCTTTAACGTTTTTACCAGGTGTAATCTCACCCGCTCTTTAACTATTTTACCAGGTGTAATCTCACCCGCTCTTTAACTATTTTACCAGGTGTAATCTCACCCACTCTTTAACTATTTTTACCAGGTGTAATCTGACTCGCTCTTGAACTATTTTGCTAGGTGTAATCTCACTCGCTCTTTAACTTTTTTACCAGGTGTACTCTCACCCGCTCTTTCACTATTTTACCAGGTGTAATCTCACCCGCTCTTTAACTATTTTACCAGGTGTAATCTCACCCGCTCTTTAACTATTTTTACCAGGTGTAATCTCACTCGCTCTTGAACTATTTTACCAGGTGTAATCTCACTCGCTCTTTAACTTTTTTACCAGGTGTACTCTCACCCGCTCTTTAACTATTACCAGGTGTAATCTCACCCGCTCTTTAACTATTTTTACCAGGTGTAATCTCACTCGCTCTTTAACTTTTTTACCAGGTGTACTCTCACTCGCTCTTTCACTATTTTACCAGGTGTAATCTCACCCGCTCTTTAACTATTTTACCAGGTGTAATCTCACCCGCTCTTTAACTATTTTACCAGGTGTAATCTCACTCGCTCTTTACTCATTTTACCAGGTGTAATCTCACCCGCTCTTTAACTATACTACTCAAAAGAAGTTAAGGATCACCCGATTCTTTCATATTGGTGATGCTATTCTGTAATTGCATGAGAGATTAACTATTGTAATATGGAAGAATCAGGTGATCCTTAACTTCATTTGAGTAGTATATTTAACCAGGTGTAATCTCACTCGCTCTTAAAGTATTACAGGTGAAACCAGATACTTACACGTATAATACGTTGACGTAGACCTATAAATGGATTATTACTGACAGTGGCGTTAACACTTCAACTGTTCTAATCACCAGACAAGTAAATGTAATATTTAGTCAATACACATCCTGCTGCTGACCTAACTGTCGATTATGTGTAACCTTACATTTACAACACATTTGTAGCTGTATAGAAAATGGTTTACATTTGTTGCCATTTGTTTCAAGTTTCCAAGAAATACAGTTGGAGAGGGTCCCGGGATTCCAGCGTTGGGGAGCATTCGAAGTCGCCATTTGCCGTATCTGTAGACAAGGATGATGTGTTGACATATATTGGTATACAGAAAACAGATATTGCCTGTTTCATGGCATCAGGGTGAGCTAATATTCATAGTTATAAAAACAATAATAAAACGTTGAACAGTAATACGAAGGGATCAAATTGACAAGACACGGGTTTCCTGATCACGTTTTGGTATGTTATTTAAAGCTTACACGGCAAATGACACTTTCCATTCATGATGGAAAACACAGAGACAAACTGTTTATTGTAAGCACTAATTAGATTTTTAATGAAAAAGGTCAAGAAAGGTAACCAAATTTATTACCCATATGGGCTCAAATATGCAGTGTAATATCTTTTTGACATTTGCACAGTGTGCAGTTAGTGATGATCGAAGCTTATTGGTCAGTTGATCAAAGATCAATTTTCATTGGACAACGGGACTATTTTTCTCTCACCCCATTCATTCACAAATCGACGACATTCATTCAGATGTTTTACGTGCTACAATCTCACTGATTCGAGATTTGTAAGACAAGAAACCAAGTTTCATATCAATAACATGATTTCCCATTTTCTTTTTCATTTATTTGACATGATTTTCATTTTACAGTAAAAGCCAAAACGTCTGCGTTGTTTGTAAACAAACATGGCTGACCATTTGACACCTGTCAAAGTAAATGACCTCGTTAAAGCGCTGGAGATCTGACTGACATGAAGAGTTATTCGTATTATTCAACCTCTGAACACATTTAATATCTTTGTTGTCAAAACTGCATATGGCCAGATTGAAGTTCCAAGATTCAGCTTGTGATGTTGCCAGAAACTGTTTCTAGGGCGCCAAAATCAACACCACCAAGTCCGGGTCTGCGTCTGTGTTAGAGGACTTGCTGTTTGATGAATCTTTCGACCACCCGAATCCAAAAACCGGACTTAGTACAGACAGGTTTGCCTTTGTGGACGATGATGACATACATCGATAACTGCCAATGAAAATGAAAACACAATGAAAAAGACTAAACTTGACAAGTTGACATGAACTTAGTTCACAAATTTAAACAGGTAAGAAAAACACAAAAAATAAGAATACTCACACTTTCAACGATGGCATCAGATTAAAATCAAACTCATTTTGCAACAACTTTTAGACTTTCCGAAAGACAATATGAAGATCCAGGATTTTGTAGAATTTTGTAACGTTTTGTGAAGAAATAAGAACGTTGTTACATTTTTTTAATACAATGTATACGTTTTTGTAACAGCAACGCCAGCACAGAACGGCAATGAGCACTAGGCAGGCTGACTAACGTCCAGGCACCACGAGGATTAAATGACAAAGGAAAGGTGGAACTAAACATTATTCTTTGTAAAATTATCATTTCGGCATGCAAATCAGACGGTTTAGAATTCGAAATGTCTACTTTGAAGAAGATCAAGGGTAGCATAGAGTGTCATATGATATGTAGCGACATGATCATCAACATCTGCTCGCGAAATCGATGCACTTTGCTGAACTCGGAGAGGTTTTGAAATCAAAACAAAAATAATTAAAATACAAGGAAAAGAAAACTTACCACAGCGAGCTGATCCTGTGTCCGATTTAAGCTATAAACGAAATGAAGTCCATGAATACTGACGGCTTGGCACCACGTCTTCAGATACCGTGTTAGTCTATCAACAGGTATTCGACTATTGGCCTATGAATCACATCAAAATATCAACTAACTCCTGTCATCTACTAGGTTGTGTTTAACAAGTCCTCCTAACATCCCACATGCACATGTTTCCTATCAGTAACACTTGTCTCAAATCACACACGATGTTCATTAAACTTGTTGTCCGGATTAAACTGTAACGCCGGTTCTCTTGTCATTCCTCGTTTCGGCTGTCTCATGTCGGTGGGTCAAGTCGGGTTATTCATTCCGACACTGTGACGTACTTTTCAAAGTTTACCTATTTTTCGTAACTTTTCTCCAACAAACAGGACTTCTGTACATTCCGTCTATGTTATTATAGGTTTTGGCATTTGTTCCTAATGACACATTAAAAAATTGACACGTTTGCCGTGTTTCCTCTTCTCAATGTAAATGCATGTCTCTGCCGATGCACGACGGCGGCTGTCTGTGATAGCGAGATCGTGTCAAAAGAAGCCTTGATTAAAAAACCTGATGAACCTTTTTGGAAACTTCTTTATCAATGCTAGAAAGTGTACGCCGTGTATATCAGACAGAAATATAACTGCTATAGTGCGATCTTTATAGTTTTTTAACAGAACTATATTTTTCACGCGTAACAACACGTTAAGTGAGTAACGCGATTGTTTTTTGATGCAAAACAGCTGATTCTTGATCGGCGATTTTTTCCCCCTTGAAACGTCTTTAATATGAATATGGGTAATAAATAGAATAACCCACTCGGTACGAGTGATTACGTAAAATATGTCACTCGTGAAAGCTCGGAACTAAAAACATTAATTTCACTCGTGACATATTTTCCGTTATCACTCGTACCTCGTGGGTTATTCCATAAGTGTGTCCGTTGCTGTAGCTAAAACACGAATATACTCACAGATAAATCAGCAAACACAAACCAATTCCATACCAGACAATAGGCAGCATGCCCGAACAGCGAACTATGTCCATACCAGGAACAGTATCTGATTTCATCACCTCGACAACGCGCACCAGTTTATATCCTGCAGCGGCTGCCATATAAGGAATTGAAACAGTGACGTCGTCAGTCACATGTACATCCACCACTCTGATTGGTTCGCGGAGAGGTTCACGCGAGTGTGTTATGGGATGGCAAATATCCTGTATATGGAATAAACATAGTATTTAGCGAGCCTTGGCGATATATACCACCCAAAGCACACAAGCGTGATAACCACTTTTTGATATTATTTCATTCTTAAAATCTTTTTTCGAAATAAAAGTCTCTCACCAACGGTGCTTAAACATTGCAAATGTTCCTGGAATGTGCGCATTAATATATTTCCCTACTAGTTCTGTGATTGGCCAGGCGGACATTGACAACTGGTAATATAGTTCCAACTTTTAAAAAGTGGCTAAACTACCATGAAAACACATTTTATCATTTGTAAAGCTAACGTTTTAAAGCACGAAATAACTTTCTGATTGATCACCTTTCACCTTGATCCACAGAAGTAATTGTCATTTCAGAAAGGGAAGCTACTCTAGTCTTTGAGACGTTTTGTTTGTTAGGATCATACTTTTACATTGTCATAATGATGCGAAATGCAATGCCATGTCCCACACAGCAACAGCACAGCGACTTATTCTTGCCTCATCCAACTATCTCAAATTCGGAAAAAGACCCAGGCACAGGCATGTTGCATACACTTATGTAACGCCTCAGCTACACCCGAGTTAGACACTGACTTTCCGTACCTATTATAGTGATACTAATGATACTATTAGACAAGGGCAATGACATGCATGTAATCATTTAATGTAGGACCTGACCCTTTTTTGCATATTTTTCCGTTAATGATTCTAACGGATACCGTAATTATCCGTTGGCATTATCCTGTTAAGCAATCTAGCCATTACATGATAAATGTGTTTATCCAAAAACATGTTGCAATTTTCCAACCGGACGCTATACACTGTTATAGCCACTGAAAATCACACATCGAGGAATCTTCCACGTGTCTCCATAGTTTGGTTACACTGTGCATGTAAGAACGTGTGTGGCACAAATAGACTATTACGCTCACTGATAAATCGTATGCGATTACTGTGTGGTAAAATGAGAAGATGGCCAGTTTTAGTGAGCTAATGTTCGCCCAAACGTTTCTGGATGTCCCAAGTAGTGCCGATAGGTCAGTGTCGATATGGATTCTGGTGCAACGTCAACGGTTCTCCTCTTAATAGAAGTGACAAAACCATCATGATCAAAGTAATAAACTCGACAAAACTATCCACACGAGTGTACCATAAAGCCCACAATTAGAAAGCTTAAGCCACCCCACCCAGCCTTGCGGACACTATTTATGCGTAAATCTTCTTGCACCTGCAATTTATTCTAAATGTGATTCCCAATTTTTCCGTAAATAGACGTATTTTACGAAACGTAGACTATGCGTGTTGTGTTAACTTCATCATTTTAAAAAGCTTTTTTAAGAGTTTATATATTTTACCTTTTCCCTCAGCTTAAATGACAGTTAAAATACGACTCCGTGGTTTGGTTGAAAATGAAAAATCTCGAAATTGAGAAAAAGCCCTCGGGTCTTCGGTCTCCCTTTTTTTCCCTTTCTCGTGGCTTTCCATTTTCAACAAAAACTCGAGTCGTGTTTTATCCTCCACATCTAAACATGAACCACATGGTCGTTTATATTTCTTGCGCTGGTGTGTAAATCAGTGAAACCTTAAGCTTAGTTTAGACTTCATATCTAAATTCGCGTATTTTTGTTTTGACAAAACGAGAACATATTCTGACTCGTGTGCACAAAGAGATAGGACAGCATGCGCAGAGAGATGAGTACAATTGGTGGCCAGCGTGATGCCCACCTCCCGCCCAAATGTCCCATTTCCAAAAATGTCAGTCCATCGTACGACTCCAACCATAACATGAGCATAAACCACTGGTTAGTCTAGTTCTGAAATTGGTATAAATGCGAAAAAATAAAACTGACCAAACCCTTTCAATAAACATAATAAAAATCTACTGAAGCTTCAAATAATAGAAGTTTCACAGTTCTTCAGTTAGTGGATACAATTTTGAATTGTCGATTGCTGAAGTCACGTAACATCACGTGGCCTTATAATGTTGGTATTTGTAGAGGTCGTTTACTTGAGCATGTTGAGTGTATGTGATGGTACACTGCACGTTTAGATTGTATACAATATATATTAAATGATTTACAGAGCTTCCTAAATTGCCCTCGGTCATGACAGCTTATTTTTTTTATCAAACTGTATTACAAAAGAACGGGCAACAAACACATTATATTATAGATTTTATAAGGGAAAGATTAATTTTGTTCAATATGCTACCTCATGAATCATTCACAATGTATTGTGTGACAACAACTGCTACATGAACGCTTACATATATGACAGCTCAATATTGATGTTTCATTGGCTTGATATTGTAAACATGATAAATTAGTTACTGTTTTCTGCAATTCCGTAGGGTTAACACCATTTAAATCGCAAATTGAGCATATTTACACTATTATAAAACCATTTCATTCACATACAGTCCTAAGACCCTATCTACAGGTGGTTCTATTTCCAACACGGGGACAGTGTAGGAAGTCTATTGTTGGTATGTTACTCTGACATATTGCTGTATGACGTGCAGCTGCCAAATCCATCAGCATATGGCGTCAGGATGTGCCCTTTCATGCAAGGGTTTCCGTTGGTTGGCATGGCATGTCCAAGCTCGTATTTAAGATCGAGTTTCTTCCTTCTCAGTGTGTAATTGAATTATTAAATTGTTCCCGTCTAGTGTGTAAGTGTGTGTGTGAATGCTCTATAGCCCGCTATATACTAACTTCATCATAGTATTAACAGGTACACTGTTATTCTCGAAAAACCAATACTTTTCTTCAAGGATTGATGCATGTCATCGATCCCAATTGCGTGGGTCGATGCTCATGATATAAATCACTGGTTTATCTAGTCCAGACTCGATTATTTACAGACCGCCGTCATATCGATGGAATATTGCTGAGTGCGGCGTTAAACAGCAATCCAACAACCAATCAGGTGTGTACGAACTGTCAGACACATGAACACAGCTACGATAATGTGGTGAAGAGCTTAAGTCGATTTTGGGTGGGTTGAATGTAGGTGTAGGTGTAGGTGTAGACATTGGTATGGGGAAATAGGTACACTCTGCACGCATTCATGGATATACATGTCACATGGGGAGATATATCAACATGTTCAAGTCGCAGACATTACTGAAACGCCACATATTCAAACAGTGAATATGTTGGTTGGTGACATTAATCTTGTGTTATTATGTCAAATCTGCTACTTGTGACCCGTGAAGATTCCGGGGTAGAATATGTCTTCAGCAACCCATTTTTGCCGTAAAAGGTGACTATGCTTGTCGTAAAAGGCGACTAACGGGATCGGGTGGTCAGGCTCGCTGACTTGGTTGATGCATGTCATCGATCCCAATTGCGTGGATCGATGCTTATGATATTAATCACTGGATTGTCTGGTCCAGACACGATTATTTACAGACCGCCGCCATAGAGCTGGAATATTGCTGAGTGTGGCGTTAAACAACAAAGCAACCAATCTCTGTGGCTGCCAGTCAATATATACATAGACTTGAATACCATTCAATACTACTTGCTATCTGATCCAGCACGTTATAGATAAGCCATGCTTCAACACATTTAAATACCTCCTCATAGTTCAGCAAGTAGTCAGGGCTTTGCGGTCTTGAGACAGACTCAAAGGTCGGTCGCCTCCAGTTGTTCATTCTGTGACGAGCTTCAAATTGTTAAATTGTTAAATAGAATAATATCCCCCTTCGTCTGGTGGAAAAATCGATCCCCGAACGCGTCATACCAACAGACTTTGAATAGATTGGACGTATTGTCATCAAGAGGACAAATGAAAGACTGGTCGGCTCAGTCAGTATACTGTGTCTTAGTGAGATATTCTGGAACAAATCAAGCATCCCACACAAACACACAGTCTGTCGCTGTGTCAGTGCAATATTCTTGAACCCGACGTAAAATCCCACCTCACCTCACCTCATGTTAAATAAAATGAATGCGTGGAATGATGACCATGTGTTTATCCCTGTGATCATGAGTTACAGTGCTATATTACAGGAGCATGTGAGAGATAATTGTGTTCACCAAAAGAGAAAGTACTAAATACCACGATCAATGTGTACGGTTACATTTGCTGAACAGGTTAGTTGACAATTGAAGAAATACTAAAATATTAAGTTACCAGGATATAAGAAGATTTTCCGACACTGCAACCATAGTGACAAGACCCAAAGTTGGAAATCTATGAAATGTAATAGTTGTATATAACAAACATTTTATCACCAGATTGTTGCAAACGCCAACACAGGAATTGACGTGGGCGAGTGGGACTATTTTGCTCGCGACTGTCACATGCAGGGGATTAAAAACAACTTCGACCACAACAAGGAGATGACGCTGGCGCGTATAATCCTGGTCGAAGAAGACGACGACATTGTGCCACGGATATGTGCAAGAGACAAGGTAATACTCAATCTGTATTGTCTGTAGCCTTAGCTTTCAGGCTGAGGCATAACAAAAACGGTTAAATCCAGTCACAGGACTATCAAATTTCAATTTAATTGGCCATATGGAAACAACAACACGCTGTATAGTATCTTACGGATATTTGAAAATTAGAAAAAAAATCCCCCCCCCGCCTCCGACTACTAAGCCCTCCGCCTTTTCTGTCTGAACCCTATCCTAACCCTTACCCTCACTTTTTGTCCCGCCATCGAAAAACATTTAACACACATCCCGTTAAGTTGGGGAATGTAGCACAACAGACAATTAAGTTCTGAACAATTGGTACAGATATCTTTAAAAAAATTTATTCTCCACCACGGCAGGCCCTAAAGTTGAAGATGAGGAACAGGAATATCGACCATACTATTTCATTGACATATATATATGATCATTATAATGATTCAATTTTGACCTTTATATCCTTCTCCCATTGTCACAAATGGAGGATATCAATCGAAACAGTGAACTTTACAACAAAGTGAAATGCAATGCTATAGCCTAATACAACGGTTACATTTAGTTGAAATGTTTTAACCTCTCGGCTTTGTGACTATTAAACATATCTATAAACAAGTTTTCCCTAGGTTTCAGTATCCCCATTAATGGTTTCAGTAGCACTGATGTGATGATTGTGAGATTTAGAAGCTGTCCAAGATCATCTGTCATGCTGCTTCTGAACGTGAGATGTTTACAATTCAGTGTTTGTTATTTTGATAATGTTCACTATAAAAAGAAAATCAAGCTTAAGACATGAGTGTTACTGTTAGGACCATAGTTGGCATGATTTATGTTGACAGAAGTGTGGTGGAGAAAGTGTGACTAACACGTCCGTAAATGAGGCATCTTAAACGTTCTTTAAGCTTCTTTATTCTTGCACTGCGACGTTTCAGTAAAGATGGCAGTAAAGAAGACAGTGCTTGATACTGCATCTTCTCAAATGCCACTTGGAGATGCCATAAACATGTTCTTCCCTCATGGCAGCTGTGACAATCATGAACGATTTTTGGGATGAGGTTTCAAAGAAGAAAATATCCAGACGCTGCACGCCTAAGCTGTCCAGGTGAGCTCACCGTGTGACCAGATTCATGTTCCGTTCGTGTTGACCGCAGCAGGAGGCATATAACCTGCACGGCATGTTTCACACCTGAGAGACGTTAAACCTGAGAGACGTTACACCTGAGAGACGTTACACCGAAGAGCTTACAGCACCAAGCTATCAGTGGAGTGGAAGTCCTGTATGTATAGTGGCACATCTTCACGCATTGACAAAACAAATGAAAAAATAAGAACATGTAACAAACGTAGGAGTATGAGTATCAAATGCCCTCAAAAAGAATATCGTACGTGTATCTCGTTTCTCATGAACGGGCAAACGTGACACTATAAACTGTAGCTATATTTTGAACATGCTGAATGTATATTTTCAGGATTGTTGATGCGCTCGCAAAAGAAAACAAAACTGTGCTGATATCAGGCAGTGATGGTTTATTAAAGTTCATGTTACATTTGTTTGAGTATGATCATAAAGAGAACTGAAAAGTGATTACTTGGATGGGTTATTATTTTATAGATGCTTTTCCATAACCACACTGTTAATATGAAGCCATATGTTACTCCATGTGATTTCAATAAACCCATTTCAGCAATATGCACTTATCACAAGAACTATTGTCACATCCATTCATGAAAACCAAACAATAAAATCATCAGACATGAAAACAAATTACTTTGTGATACCAGCATATTGCTGCTATATGAAGTGATGCAGTTGAATGAGCTCTGTTGTGCAGAGATAAATATGAGATATTTTGTAGTAAGTGTGTGGTGGCTGTTGGTCGCAGATTGAGATTGGGAGCCTGCTGTGGTAGGCGATGAAACTGAAAACGAGAGATAGCATCTGCGATGACATTCTTACTACCTGCGATATACTGTCCCCTTACTAAGATGTTGCGCTGTAAACAGTGAAGCATAACATGCCTAACAAGAACCATGACACGTGCAGACATAGATGTCAATTTGTTCAGAATCGTCACAACTGATCGGTTGTCTGAATGAAATATACTTTTCTTGTTTACAAGCTGATCTGCCCACAGCTGTACTTCTACCAGAATTGGAAAGAACTCCAAAAAGGTTATGTCCTCTGTAAAACCTGCTTTTCTCCACTCGGAGTGAAAACACCATAGGACCACTGATACCAAAAATATAGGCCGAAACCTCTCCCCTCACCTCCAGCGCTATCTGTATAAAGGTGAAGCTCTGTATTTGATTGCCATTCCTATCCAGAAAAAATGAGACTCCATTGTGCTGATGCAGGAATTCCAGCCACACTTGTAAATCCTTTTTGACTCCTTGCGTCAAGCGAATATGATGACATTTTTTTTTGCATCAATTTTTTTGAGTCGCATCAATTAGCCTGCGAGAGAAAGGACTGCCTATTGGTATGGCCCTGCAAATAAAATTTAGTAAACCCAGTTGTGATTGTATTTGTTTAAGTAGGCTTTTGTTTTGCTGAAGAAAATCTGATATTGCTTGCTGACATTGTATGATTTTCTCAGCAGGGATTCTTGTTTCCGTTGCCTCTGTGTTTATTTCTATGCCCAGAAATGTAAGGCAAGTGTATGGTCTTTTTCGCTGCTATTGGTTCTCCAAGACTATGGCAAATATCGAGAAATATATCCAAACGCCGTTGACACTGTATTGTATTGGCTGATCCCCCAAAGAGAAAATCACCTAGGTAATGCAAAACCTCTGCTTTTGGGTGTGTGCGTTGTGTGGCCCATTGCAAACATTGCAATTGCAAACTTTTCAAACACTGAACAATTGATTTTACAGCCCATTGGAAGGCACATATCAAAGTAATCACTACCTTGAAATTGAAAACCAAACAAATTAAAATCTTCTTTCCTTATTGGGCAAAGCCTAAATGCACTTTTATATCTGCCTTGGCCAAAAGTGCTTTTTTTTCCTAAACCCTGTACCAAGGCGATTGCATGATCAAAGCGGGTGTATGTGACAGAGGCAACATTGTCATCAATATTGTCATTTATGGATGAACCTTCTGGATATGATAAGTGGTGAAGTATAGGAGAAACCATTTCTACGAGGGATTACCAGCGATTGTAAACCCTGACATGAGGTGACACACAATCGCTGGTTATCCCGAGGAGATATTGTTAGTTCAACTTATAAACCGACTCATTGCATAAACAACGTTTTAAATTAAATAACTGTAATAAAAACTCTCAAATGTATAATCTGTATCGGAGATGAAATATCGCCTGCAGTCGAGAACTCGGTTCAATCAACCGGTGACCTCAGCACGTGGGTTTCGCAATGGTGCGAAATCTGCATGTGCGTCTCGCAATGGCACAAAATCTGCACGTGCGTCTCGCAATGGCACGGAATCTGCACGCGCGTCTCGTAGGCTGTTCGTAATTTTTGTTCTATCAAGGGTTTACAATGATTGTAAGCCCTCCTACGAGGTGTTACCACAATTTCAAAAACTTCATATCGAGTTACACAAACAGCCAGTAGGTATAAATAAATCTGAACTCGCCAGGGATTTTTTGGTGAACCCGTCCTATGGGAGATATCCTAAATTCTTGCAATGGCGCTTTAAGATAAGTTTAGGCAGGATGGTAGGACCCTATCTCTTTGTCCAGATTCTGTTGAACAAGTTGCGGATATTAGTAAGCAGATTTTAGGTTTTTCGCAGGACAAGGTGTGTAAACTCCAGTATAGCCTAAGCTGAATCCAGCATTAAAACCTTGCCACAGGTAGGATGGCTCCTTATACCTCGGATATTCTGATCAATTTAACACTTTGACTTTTAACACTTGCGAATTTATTGGAGATGTCCCTTTATCTTGGATAGATACAAGTTCAATCAGTTTGGGGATTTGTTTTTTTGCTTGCTGTGACAATTGTGACTGGCAAACCATAGCTGAGTGTGGCTTGTTGCTAAGTGTAGAAATATGGACATACATGTACTTGCAAAATCGACGTGTGCATTGTGCAGGTCGGGGATAACCACCAATCGGCGTATAATAAGCCAATCGACGTATTATACGTCGATCGACGTATGTGAAGACATTTACAGCGCAGGCCATGCAATAACATGCATTTCCGACTGTGCGCTAGAGCGATAATTGAAAGTGGCCAAATCCCTGCTTGCGACAGAAATGTCAATTTACTTAATAAAACTAGAATTTGACCACACATGGCACACAAATACAACCCCGTCAACTTACTTGCACACATATCAGGCTCAACGACAATGTTATACTACTGTTTGCTCAGTTTAATGCACATAACCGCTCAGTCGTACATCTGCAACGCCATGTTGCTCTTCACCGGACGCAGTATTATACGATAAAGCGTGATGTTGACTGGGAAATGAATGCATAAGTCCAAACAATTTCTACGGAGGCCCAGTGGCTGGTCATTATTGAAGAAATCCGAATTACAAAATGAAATGCAAAATCAAACCGTAAAACAAATAAAAATTGAGGGAAAATTGTCATGGCAACAGTGTAAATGAATAACACATGTTATATACCATTGGTACATAAATAGAACGAGCAATCTGAGTGGTTAATAATCGTTCGTAAGGGTGTATTTAAGCCATCTCATGATAGTAAGTGTGTCTGACTTCAACTAACTGCAGAGGAAATCATGGAACATCAGGAGGAGGCTAGTGGACAAGACAAAGATAATATAGAGGTGAGATAAGACAGTAAACTGCAAAGAAATAATGTATGAAACAGCACCTGATAATGGAAGAATAAATACTCTTTTATGAACAAGACGTAGGAAGTATTGTCCAACCCTAACCCTTTCACATCCAGGCTTGGGACCGGCAAAGGCGGGTTTAAAGTTAAAACCATATGTCGTTATTGCACATCACACGACACAATGAACTATGTCACAGTAGATTGCCACGAAAATATATCACAGATGACTCAGGGTATGCCAGTGTCACGGTCACTCCATATACACTGAGGAATAAATATCACAGATGACGCATGAATCATGAAGGTACTTCATGTGAGTGGCGTGCAGGTCAAGCAGTTGAGGAACCTGTTAATATAGAAAATACATTTTAACAGATGCCGGAAACCTACAGATATACAAAACGTCGACAAACACAGGCCAGAAAAACCTACATAGGTGAAAAATCATCACAAGGAACCAATGCCCATAACATTTGTGACTGACGCAAAAAAGAAATCCAACACCCTCTGCTCCAGAAAGCGAACACTGATGAAGAAGGTATGATGACATAATGTACAACATTACATATGTAAAGGGAAGCACATCAATATTAATGGCCATGCAAAAACCTACATTACCTGAAGTCTCAATCCATCACCTCCAGAAGGCCTGCCAGAATGTCGCTGGCATTACGTAGGAATGTGAGCAGCGCAGACTTAGTGCTAGTCCTGCCATGGCGGTGAAAGTCATTACGCAGAGATGCTGCCACATCCTTCGATCCAAGGTCTTCAATCTGATTAATTTCAGCTGTGACCATGTCAACCAGTTCAGTATTTGTCCTCTTGGTGACATCTTGGTGACATCTTGAGACTTCTCACGTTCCCCTGCCAAAATGAACACCCGAGGTAGCTTCATCACGCATCCAGTTTCTGGCCTAAAAAAATGGCATCAACATACAAAGATTTATTGTTAATACACCTTCCTGAGAACATACATAGTTCCGAGTCCAGCGGCTGTCCTGAGAGGGACGTGTGCGGAACTGCACTTGAAGGCTTGGCCAGATAGCCAGACTGTCGCACACGATGTCGCCAGTGACGGATCTCGTTGTCCAGATTCGGATGATAGACATCATCGCTGTCGTCTGGGGCACCTCCAGACATCGTTGACAGATGTGATTGGATCTGTAAATAAATTATTGATGTCATGCTGATGTTTGAAAGTAAGTGTAATCATTTATTACTACAAATTGAAATGTTTCAGGTGGACGAATTAGGTAGCCGGACACATTCGGAGGCTTACCTACACATTGTGACGCCATCCAAAGAAAACTGGTCGTATGGATCACATGAACTTAAATCCAAGTACGACAAATTGCTCGTAAGTAAAGCATATCCATCAATAAATAGAACATATATAAACATTCCCGTCTACGTAAATAAACAGTCTTTGTGACATATTACATATGATATGCATGTTATTATTTTTTTCAGATGAAACAACATGGACCCATGGAAACACAAGGGATTCCAGCAGAAACAACAAGCGATGATGTCGTTACCGTCCCCTTCCCTTCACCCACTAACAGGAAAAGTACTACAACTGTTCATGTACAAACAACAGTTTCCATGTTTCGACAATCTAGTGCTAATAAATGTGCCAATTGCCATAATGAAAGAGATGGTGATGGTGACACAGAAAAGGGACCATTGGGAGGACGTGATGCCCCAAATTGTGATTATTGGGTGCATTTCCTCTGTCAAGGTTACAGTGTTTAAAAAAAAACCACCTTAGCATAATGAGAAAAATACCTTTCTACTGTGATAAGCACAGACATACAACAATGTAATAAAATTCCTATCAAACTGTTCTTATTGTTACCATTATTGTTATACATTTTTACAGCAGTATGGTTTACTCAAGAAGGGCCATTATTCAGACGTGAATACAACTCTGGAAAATCCATTACAATATGCGCACAAACTGAAAACCGAGTGTCGGGAAATACAGAGTTCATTATTCAATGCCAATTAAACAGCAGTAAGCTCCCCTTACATGGGGAAAGTTGAACCTCAGCACAGCAACACCACGCAGCTGTATAAGTATTGATCCTTAAACAGCAGTTATTCCCCCTTGCTTTATATGTTAAAGAGGCAAGAATATGAAAATTTCTACAGTGGCTGTATAAATGTATTTCTACTGTTTTAAGGAAAGTATGTACATATTCAGACAAAATTTAAGAACACATTTTGCAGTGTGTGTACCAATTAAATGAACACAAATGAAAGGTGTGCGTAGTATGGCATGATACATTACAAACGTTTGAATATTTTGACAGTCAATCGTGATAATGCCATATATTTAATATAGTGAAACTTTTAGGGTTTTTCCACTCCCTTGGTTTGTGCGTTTTACTGTTTTGTCAGTATGAATATATGTTGTTCAGAAGTTGCATATTATCGATTAAGTGTTTCCAAAAGGGTTATTACCTGGTCTAAGCTGTCTATGTTGCGGCATATTCTCTGCCAGTGCTGTTCTGTAGGAAGTCCCGGAGGCATCCACATCTGTATGCGTCTGCTTTTGGCCTCTATAACAAAATCTCCCCCTTCACCCCTGAAATCCTTCCCTGACGCAGACAAAGAAATATGTGATTCGATGAGAGTGAGTTCCTGGTACTGTGTCATGTGTAGGCCATAGAACAGATCTGAGAAACGTGCATAGGATTATGTAATCAATTTCTCATTTCCTCTTCTCGTGCCACACCGGAATAGAAACAGTGCCATGATATATGTTAAGGTAACATCGGCCATGAAAAGGTAGTTCCTGTTCTTTGCACATGATAGCCATGAAAGTAAAAGGGCCACACTTGCCTGCCTGACATGTTGCTTACACTCTCTGATGAATGGAACGAGAAGTTCAGCTCCTGTCCCCCACAGAAATATTTCCAGCATCTGCCAAGCCTTATGATGGTCCGTGGCATGTCGGCACAAGTCTTGGGCTTGAATTGTCCTGAAACCCAGCATGATGGCAAGATCGTTAAGGATTACATCCCACAATAATTTAAAGCTTGCCTTTACCATGTTGATGTCCATGTGTCCGGGTCCTGGGAGCAATAAGATATTTCCGAACGTCCGGTTTTCCTGTGGATTGTGACATGGTATGTTATGGTCATCATCCAGATGCTTCTGTAAGTCAGGCATGCCATGAATATCGGTGGCATTACAGATGGAACATGTGTAATGATTGTCTATCACACGCTAAGCAAGGTTATATGGTAGGCCATCACACCCAATCACACACCAACATCTTCCAAAATCCTGCGTAGCACAACCTCCATTGACATATATGAACATGGATTTATAATAACGAGTTCACCTACAACAAGATCTGGATGGAACAGTTCACCAGCCTCAACAATGTCATACTTGTTTGGTGTCCTATCTGATCTCACGATTCATATCTTTGATGTATCGTCGTCCCGACTCACCGTGTAAGGGGTGTCATCCATAGCTGCGGGTGGATCAGGCAGCACGGCACAATCAAAAGTGTCACTCACGCACCTGTACCTTGTTCTGCAAGGACTTTGTCCAACATTACAGTTAGTACTTTTGTTCGATAATGACGAAAGACATCCATAGACGTAGATATAAAAGAGGGTATTGTGTTCTGCAGAGATATGAGTCATACGTCAACCAGTTGCAAGGACTGAGATGGGGTGTTGTCTGCAACGTAGTATCAGGTGGGAAAATGTGTAGCAATGTCGTTACAACACTCAACATGGCTTTGGCGTCGTATCTCACTCGCAAATTCCTCGCCAGCACCTGATTATTGTCAAATAATGTTATAATATCTCCTGCTGTGGGACATTTTACAGGCATGGCAGCTTGTTCGTTGATTCACTTGAGTATGCTTTGGTAAGAGCCAGATTGACTCGTCTTGAACGACAGATTGCAAGCCACTTTACTGCCTGTCACATAATATAGTAACAGGTTCATGGCAAACGATAGAGGTCAAATTACATTACTGTTCCTTGCACCATATAAGTGTTCATAGGCACGAGCCAAATATGCATGTTTTGTGGCAGAACTATCACTATTAACATTCGTCAGTGATTGTAACAGAGCAACAACAACAGGGTTCTGATGTGTCAACCATTCCTTGGCATCATACTTGCTCAGGTTATCTGGTTCCCTGTACTGGGATGACACAATATGGCTGTCATGGTACAATTGTTGCTGTTGAGTGTTACCAAGTGCGACAGCAATTAACCGCAAATCGTCACTGGTGTAGACACCGGATTCAGTACAACGTGCAACATCGACAGCTGTGTGAAAGGTGTTATCAGATACATTTGGCAGATGGTTGTCAACATAGTTTGCACATTCAGTGCACAAATGATTGTTTGTGCTTGACAGCAACCCATATTTTCTCAAGAAAGTTATCACAGGTTGCCGGATTTTGCGCCATTTCAGTTTGTAAACTTTAAAGGTTTTTTCTCCGACGAAATTGTCATGTTGTGTACACCCACATTCCGTTCTACCTTTAATATGGCGTAATATTTATCTATATATATCTACTGGAGATCACAAATGTTATATCACAATGTATATGAGAAATATCACAGTCAGTATTCACAGAATCTCTATCACAGATTAGGAGTTGATCACAGTTTGATGGTGGTTTCAATTACAGATAATATGAGGCGTTCAGGTTATCACAGTTCCAAATACAATATATCACAATGAGCAATGTCAATAATTACAAAGATAATGTTCCCCCACACCCTTTCCTGTGCAGGAATTTGATGTCAAACACACTATCATGACATGGCTTTATATATACCTTTACGAACTATCATTTACCACTCAGATTGCTCGTTCTATTTATGTACCAATGGTAGACAACATGTGTTATTCGTTTACACTGTTGCAATGACAATATTCCCTCAATTTTTATTTGTTTTACGGTTTGATTTTGCATTTCATTTTGTAATTCGGATTTCTTCAATTATGACCAGCCACTGGGTCTCCGTAGAAATTGTTTGTTTGGGCTTGTGCATTCATTTCCCAGTCAACATCCCCTTTTATTGTTTAGTACTGCTTCCGGTACAGAGCAACATGGCGTTGCAGAGGTACGGCTGAGCTGTGTATGTGCATTAAACTGAGCAAACAGTAGTATAACATTGTCGTTGAGCCTGATGTGTGCAAGTAATTTGACGGGCTTGTATTTGTGTGCCATGTGTGGTCAAATTCTAGTTTTATTGAGTAAATTGACATATCTGTCGCAAGCGGGGATTTGGCCACTTTCAATTATCGCTCCAGCGCACAGTGGGAAATTAGTTATTGCATGGCCTGCGCTGTGAATGTCCTCACATACGTCGATCGGCGTATGTTATATACGCCAATTGACGTATAATACGTCGATTGGCTTATTATACGCCGATTGGTGGTTATCCCCGACCTCTTCACATACGTCGTTCGGCGTATTTTATATACGCCAATTGACGTATAATACGTCGATTGGCTTATTATACGCCGATTGGTGGTTATCCCCGACCTGTTCATGACAGCCTCCAATGCTGCCCTGGCCTCTCTAAATTCGTCGTCTTCAAACAAATTGTATTTTAAATACTGAACTTTCAAATGCGATTGTAATGCGCCATACAAGGTGTTGGATGGATAGTCGGTACGATCTTTCTTTGCCGCTTCAAATAGAAAATACATCAAAACGATGTTCAGATCAGCAGCACTCATTTCGCGCAGTTCAGTTTTTAAACACTCACTTGGTATGTCCAAATTATTATCAATACTCCTACTTCGCCTTTCTTCTTGCCATCTCTTGAACACTGACAGAGCCCAGTCAATCTTATACTTCGTGTTTTGGGGAATTCGCTTTTCAATTTTATCTTTCAGCTCTTTCTCGCGGTCGGTCTTACTTTTACACTTCCTTCGCACCGAGGTCCTTACTTTTCCAATCATGACCTCGGCCTCGTACTTTATCCTACACATAAATCATCTAAAGTTGACAGTGTAACAATTTGCAGCTTTTGACGGACGCAATATACGCCACACGATCCCAGAATTAATGAATGGTTCGGGCGTTAGCACAGGTGTGTGCCCGAATGTTCATTCTGGTGCCACACTGGATGAATGGGAGTTCATATAAAATCAACTAAAGACCTCAAACCATTAACAATTTACTGTCCTGCCCATAGCCCATCATGAAAGTAATAACATCAATCACGTGGTTGTTGTTTGTTTAATTAATGTACTGTTTATTGTGTAAGAATGAGGGACCGCCACCTTTTTCTTGTATTGGTTAATATGAATTATATAAGTTTCAATGTGTTTTATTGATATTTCAAGCCGTAACTATATACACGTGTGGACATGTATTCTATATAAATCATGTTCTTATAATAAAAAATGTGAAGGTTCATATGATATTCATATTACATAATATGTACATGTTCTTAATCCATGGCATTGCAGTAAAGTGTGTTAAGAAACACAACTTATACTACTGAGAGTGACATTGTACCAGACTATTGGTTGCCTTCTCCGACATCCGGGCCTCAAATATTTAAGCCGGTGGAATTTTACAGAGGTCAGTCAGTGTTAATTTGGCCGGATGGAAGGGGCTATCGCAACACGTGAGTTGAAATATTGCTTGTAAAATATTGCTTGTTAGTAAAAATAATATATATATTTGCTTTATACATTTTCTATCTGTGAGGGTTTCGATAACTACGGAGCCATCCGTTTTCTGTTGGTAGACCTGGTGGAATCCTCACTTTAATTTTTCGGTTCCAGGCTTCAAGTACGAAATCACCTCCTTCCCCTTTGCTGGGTGACCAGACTGTGACAGAACTTCTCTGTGATGAAGAAATTCGGTTACCTCCGGTGGCGCCAATCATCGGAGGACTTCATCACGAAATTCTATCTGCTGACACGTGGTATTGTTCATTCCTTAAAATAAACTGGTCATTATGTATTTGGAGGCCAATATGATACGGCTGTTGTTTTTTCGAACAGAGGCACGAAACATGAACAGGGAAATGACGAATGTTCTCAAAACATCCCAGGCAAAGATGTGGTTTGGATTCTTACATGTTGATAGCCAGTTGAGACATCCCTCAATGCTGAAATTTGTATTGTTGGCAATGCATTAACGAACATAAGGAATGATCAATTCGTCGATTGTCCCATACATAAATATCAACACAAACTTCCAAGACTTGTGATGATTCTGTGTTGCTTATGCATATGTCAGTATATGTGATGTACGAATGATTGCCACGTGTTTCAGAAAGGGATGCCATAGTAAGTTAAAAATGGAACGTACCATGTTCATTTCAAAATGACCAAATCCAGGCATTGAAAAAACATTGGGATACTTCATACATGTGTCGATAGTAATGTCATTCCTCTCATGTTGACTTTGAAGATGTTTGGGCAATTGTTTCTTGCCCCCTCTACATTTACTGCCAGTCATGAAATAGGTGAGCAAATTGGAGCATCTGTAAATAATAGAAATTTAATGAACATATGACGCTTAATCTGTCAATGCAGTAAATAGTGTGTTTTATTTGTTCTTTCATTAACTTATTAATATGTTTGTGGAGTTACATTGTTTTATTTCAATAACAAAATTCAAACGCACTTTCATTTTTCATCTCTTCGAATTATGTCCCTTTCGCCCTGCCCAAATCACTGACGACGAGTGTTTTTTCGCAGTTGGCGAGTGATATGAGCGGCCATCGTTTCAGAAAGGTTGGTGTGTGTTGAGAGGCGATATTAATGGCATGCTGTTCTGGTGTCAATTGCGAGTTGTATCGTAGCATAATAGCAATGTGACAGGTCAAAGTTGTTGTAAAACGAGTAAATGTCTGTTTCTAGATGTTTATCAACGCATGTGCCGAGGCACGTGTTCATGTCGTGATGTGTTGCATAGTGGAGAATGTAGTACCGTACTGATCAAAAGTGACGTTTTGTCCAGACATGAAACTACATGTCGCGGTTAAACCAATAAAGTGATGTTTACATGCCAGGACAGGACGTACTACATTAATTGGCGCCGAAGCGAGGCTCATATATTTTCCTTTAGAGGTATAGTGAGTGAGTGAGTGAGTGAGTGTGGTTTTAAGCCGCTTTTAGCAATATTCCAGCTATATCTCGGAAGGGACACCAGAAATTGGCTTCACACATTGTACCCATGTCGGGAATCGAACCCGGGACTTCGGCGTAATGTGAGGTATGGACTGAGCCAGATTCATAATACATACACAATCATGTAAATTCCAACTCTCAAATGCCATACTGCATGTATTAAAAAGGATGTAATATGACAATACGTACAACCAAAATAATCAATAAAAGTATAACAGTATAACACTCACGCCACTAGAGCTCGGGGACATCACTCACACCCCAAGGACACACAGTCCAAACTGGTCAAAGTGACTCTAGTGACTACACGGAATTAAGATGAAGATCATCCCCAAATTGTATGATGGTCACATGCACAAATCAAGCAAAGCATGCAAGCCTATCCACTCGACCAGCTTTCATAACTTTACTCTCATAATCACTTACAGTTCAAACCCACTTGTCAGACCTTTCTCTGGCACGCAACCAACACATACAGTCAAACCAAATTAATATGTCTTTGTGATCTTGATCACATCTCACAAATACACAGATTCACACCAATATATGTTTATCATTCACTCCTTTAACTAACTACTTACCTATTTTAAACTAAGCGCAACTGCACTAAACACTACGTAAATATTTTAAGCTAACACATGTATACTAAACTAAACAATCATATTACCCTAAACCTATATAATAGACTAACACTGGCACAATTCCTGTTGGTTTCAGTTCTTGGTGGTTAAAAATCTTGGTCATTGAATTTCTTGATCACTTCCTCATCACTTGAATACTGATCTAGACAAATGTCACTCTGTCTACATATGTGTGTCGAACACACATTCACACACACGCGCGCTCAATATCCCTGTTCTGTTCTGTACCCTCCGACGATTGCCTAGTGTCGCTCACGAAGGCTGAACGGTACGGGTATCCCTGGTGTGTCATCTACTTCGGGACACCGAACCCGATTATATTTCTGAAGTAATCATTAAATTTCATTAAATGTTCGAGTAAACATGCAGATTGCCCGAAACGTAATGTTGTGACGGAGCAATTCGCCCAAACGCAGCTGCAATGCCATGAACGTGCAGCATGCAATGTTCTGAACTGTCGTGACAATTTTTCTGTCAGCAAGGTTTAAAAGGCCAGGACAATGACTACTGGCACACACTCAAGAAAATCAGAAAACGAGCCGTTAAAATGAGACGTCTATCAGAAGCACAACGCAACAACGCCATCGGCTGACTGTAAGCGTGTGAAACACAACAACACGTGGCATGGCGCTGGTGATGGGTGTGACCAGATTGACCATCTCTAACATGTGGAGACGTTAGAATACCCTCGGCAACGTTCGTGACAGGCGAAGGTCAGGACGACGTCGCGTTACATCGCCTGGCCGAGATCGCTACATCCGGGTACGACACCTGCGGGACCGTTTCATCACGGCGACGTCAACGGGATACACCCGACTCGCCTAAATTCCTACTCGCCTAAAAGATTTTGACCCGACTCGCCTAAAACTTTTTTGAGCGAACTACGGTCGTTTTTTGTATATTTTAGAATAAGTATGTTTTCAGAAATACATAGTTATGCATTTTATTCACATAATGTACCTAAATGTTAGTGTTGTAGTCTCGGTCCCAATAGCGTAACCGACTGGGCTCTGACACACTGACTCAACATGAAGCGCAGTGCGTTTAGCATAGTAACCAGCCGTTCTATAGATACTGTTCTCCTAACAACACATGACAGTAAAAGAACAACCGAGACTTGTTTCATATCAATATTGTATTCACAGAGACTGGTTTCTGTATTTTTATATTTTATTTTTTTCAATTTCTACATTTTTTCAGATGTGACACGCTTCACTTTTACAGCAGTTTGGCCACTGCAACTAAGCACTGGCGTGGGGTGATGACTCTCTCATCATATTTCCGCCAGACTTCTGTGATGTCCTTGTTAAACTTCCTGGTCCTGTAATTTTGGTGACGGGCCATCTGGCTCTGGCAGACGAAGGTCCGTGTACTTGGTAGATTTTCGGCTTCCTTGTGAAGGATTGCGACCAGGTTGAAGAAATTAATGTTCCTCTTTGCGGCCCTGATGTTGAGTCGTCTATGCCATCCTAAAAAAAGATAGAGAAATATAATATATTCATGTTAGTTCATTACGTTTCATCAGTAATCATATTTTAATATTACGTTTCACCACTTTGTGATCGACATTAAAATTGTAATTAAAATCGTAAGAAAATATTCACCTTCACACTCGTTGTTGGTGCGGACAGTCAACCCCTACACGGTCCAAGTCAGCACGGGCCAGGTATCACTGCAGACCCACTGATTGTCCGCATAGATGAGGAAGGGAGCCAGTTGGTCACCTGCTTCTTCCTTTCGTTTGAAAAAAATCCTCTCTGATGTGGCTTGTGTGTAAGTATGGCAACGCCATCAGTTTCTTGACAAATCCATAAAACTCGGTCGACTCTGAATATTCCGTCTGGAAAGAAACATACATAATTAAATATATGCGAAAGATGCTATGATAAATATTACTATGGTTGGTTACAATAATTTGTATCAATTTTATTATATTAATACGTACCGCAAGACCAAGATTCTGTATTCGCCTGAAGACCGCCTGCTGCCAATGGAAGGCACAGCCACGGACTTGCACCTCGGGAAGGACCCGTCTTAGAGCATCCCACACCGCCCGCTCAAAATCTGCGACATACCTCTGGAGGTTGATGGTCCCCATCTTGGATAGCAGCGATCGGAATACCTAAAATAAAGAAGACATAAATTACATAACATATCACAGGTTGACGTCTATTTCTATAGTTTATTGGTTACATATAATTTTTCCTTTAGTTAAGCTGAAATACAAAGTATGTTACATACCTTCTCATAATCGACACGCCTCCTCCGAGACATGAAGATGAAAGCAGTGGGTACCTGCTTCATCTCCCCTGTCATTTTAATAGCATCGGATGGTTTCACCTATTAATCTGCATTATTTCGGGCTGTCACCCATTCCGTGGATCGCTTATCAGTCACTACCATCTCCTGGGCATAATGATACCCCAAAAAGCGTTCTGATAATGTTTGATTAAACCTTTCAACAATAGCTTGGCTACAATGGGCCACCCCCGATTGAAACATCATGCTTTGTTCATAGTTTAGTTACAGATCCAATTAACTCGCGTCCAGGATCTACTTGAAATAACTTATAAATAGGCCATTTTAAAGGTCCGCGTTTATATATACGGTCCAAGGCATTAGCTACTTCAGTTGAATCTTTTAGGTTAATTGTTCAGCCTCTTTGAACGGACTAGCTACATCCACTACAATTGAAGCATATTTATATGTTTTGTGTCTTACCTTATCATGCAGAAGAAAGAAAAGGTCAGCCTGAATAGTTGAACTTTATTAGTTATAAAACATTTCCCCGGTAATTATTGCGGGGAACGCAAGCATATTTTCCATACTGCTAGTTTCTTTAACCACTCCTCAGCAACGTATTTAGATACCGGAGCTGCTGTAGCTAGTTTTTATATTGCCCCTTTACTTTTCCAATATCCTCAAGTGCAAAAGTTATTTTATCCATTACTAAATAATATTGATGATCCTCCAATGCAACTATTGAGATAAATGTTCTAGGGTTTTGAGGGGCCTAGGGCGGTACAGAACATCACCAAGAAATCTCAGAAATCCCCACGTCAACAGTCTGCACCCTCTGTTATCAGCCTCGCCTACTTTGGAACAGTTGGACACAAAATCCAGAGACTTAAAGAAACAGGCCAACATTGATGTAGTTTTCAAGAGAAGTCATACCATTGAGAACACAATTAAAGCCACGGGGAAACCCCCATCCAACCAGAAGCTAGAACCATCAGGAGCAGTGTACCACATTCCGTGCAATTGTGCTTACATTGGAGAAACATCTGGGCCCCATAAAAATCAAAGACCCCAAACAGCCATAATCCCGTTGTTCATATTACTGGCTTCATCCCTCGTTTATGTCACTGACTTCATCCATGATTGTTATCACTACCCTTGTGTATACATAACAGGTTTCTCCACTTCTCTTGTGAACCACACTCTGTATATCACTTGCTTGATAACGGTCTTAGAACCTACACGGAAATGTCGCCCTTAATTGTAATAAAGAAGTTTTTCTTCCATGAATTCTTATCCTTACTTTGCACTGCAACTTCTAAATGCCTATCAAAGAAGGATTTATTATTGTTTGACTTTGTTTGTGTGATGTTTCCGAGCCCACGTGGTTTTCAACCAGGCGGCCATTTCTCATGCACAGCCCATGTGGAATGAGTGAAATGGCAAGAACCAGTTAGGGTTCACAGAATACGCCAGGTATATAAATTGTGGCATTGTAGTAATTTTGATACATACATATGCACCACGTGATCGGCGTGAGTCGACGATTGTATATGTGTGACATTATTTGTTAATAAACTTATGTGTGCACAGATTTAAAAAAAAAATCATGATCGTTCCTTTAATATGTTGTGGGATTGAAATAGAAACATTGCCTCGTACATGTCTGGTCACAAAACTGAGACCATTAGATATGGTTTATCCAGTGAAAGTATAAGGCTTCCACTATCACCTGTTGTGTTACTGAGCGAGAGATCATGCAGGAATTTCTTGATTAGCAATCTCTCTCTCTCTCTCTCTCTCTCTCTCTCTCTCTCTCTCTCTCTCATCAACAATCGCTACAAAAGCATAGAAATCGGAATGGATGTGGTGACGTCACTTACCTCTAAATGGAGACAACAGATGGTGAATGTTTCCAAGTATAATAGAAATGGTGGACGAATAAATATGTTCGCTCGCGCGTTGAATAACAGAAGTATTATATGGTACTGTTACAATCCTATGCTTCACTCTCTGTCAGACGCAGCTGGAGCAGTAACCATTGCAGCTTGTGCAACAATACACCCAGCACTATCAAATGGACCACCATGACTGTAAGTATCATTTGTTTGGTATTCACAGGTGACATCGCATCAGTAAATAATGCAAACTCGGATCATTTATCTTCAGAAGTTCCTTCTATCTACCAAGGTAAAACATATATATTTAACGTGTGCCCTCGGACAATTTCCGCGTTTCCCCGCAATATTGTCTTGGCGCACCATGTGGATCAGACGCAGACGCTCCTTTAAGCTTATGGGTGTTACTTGTACGGACAAGTGCGCTGCAGATAGTGTTGTCTTTGTATTCGTGTTCTGAATGAAATAAAGGTACATAAAGGACTATCAATTTGAGAGATATTTGTCCTCACTTTCGGCGCCACCTCGCTACGAGAAGGACGGTACAAGCTGTCTAAACAGCTCGTGTCCTCGTTGTATAATATTCCTTTGATTCGTCAGCTCTCTTCAATATCGTTTTGGGCAGACATGCGAGCGTTGATATGTCTGTTTATTATATTCGTTCAAATGTGAACAGCATATAGCAGAAGAATCTGTAAAATATAAACATGGTCGAGGAAATCATATATACTGAACCAAATTAAAAACGTCACAATCCTAAAATGTTTACATTTTGACCAGTTATCATTGTGGGCCCTTATTGTGTATTTAAACAGTAATGGCCACGTATTGTCTTCAGATAACAACCGTTTTTGTGCCGGTGAATCGATCAAAATCATGTGCGCACCACTATAGTGGCAAAAGTGTTTTTTCACGTGCAACTGGTCACGTGGCCATAATACCGCACGTGTTTTCAGCCATACTTGTTAGCAGTCATTAACAAACAAAAGTCTTTACGGCCATTTGTCATGCCACGCCTTTCAAATGTGCAACGTGAACGTGCCATCGGCATGTTGCAGACGTGAACGTCCGTAGCTAAAGTCGCAAGGACGATGGGTTGTATTCGACGGACTGTTTATGATTTACAGACAAACAGCAAACGGGTACCACCGCTGATCGCCCTCGGCCAGGTCGACCACGTGTGACGTCACATGCAGAGGATCGTCAGATTGTTTTACGTCACCTCCGTAACCGATTTTTGACGACCAGAAATGAACTGTTTAGGGGTAGACTGTTCGAAACCGTCTGAGAACTGCTCACCTTCAAGCACGACGGCCATACTGCGGGCCGATTCTGACTCAATTACACAAACGTCAACGTCAATTGTGGGCACAGCGACACTTACGATTGACTCAGAAGAATTGGAATCAAGTCGTCTCCAGTGATGAATCCCAAGTTAATCTACGATTTGCTGATGGTAGGGCGAGGGTGTGGAGGCGCCGTCATGAACGTTACGCCCAGTGTTGTGTACAGGAAGTTGACAGATTTCGAGGCGGAAGTGTCATGGTGTGGGGTGCTTTCTGTGGAAATGCACGTTCCAGTCTTTCTGTCATCCGTGGCAACCTCAACGCTGCTGCTTACCGCGACCAGGTACTGGCACCAGAAGTTCTGCCTTTTATGGCAGCACATAGACCCGGTTTGATCTTCCAACACGACAATGCCAGACCCCACACAACAATTTTGACAAGGAATTTCCTTCAGAATGTGGGAGTCAACATCATGGACTGGCCGTCAAGGTCTCCCAACCTCAATCCCATCGAACACGTCTGGGATGCTCTTGGCAGAAGTCTGCTCTCCAGAACCAACCACAGAATTTGCAAGATCTTGGCACCATTTTGCAGCAACAATGGCGTCGTCTTCCCAATCATGTGTTCACAAGCATCACAAGATCCACGCGGAGGCGTTGTGTGGCAGTTGTCAACGTACAAGGTGGCCATACACGCTGCTGAACTTGTGTGCCATCTGATTCTCGTGCTTGGGACTTATGATTTAAACTGTTGATGTTATTACCGAATACCGTAGGTGCTTGGAACAAATAATGGTTACCACCGTTAACTAAAATCCTTCTTTGGACATTAATGATTAAAAATTACCTTCTCTGATGAAAACGCAATCCAATTTTCAAACGTGAATTTTATTAGCATAAAAAAAGTTCAAAGCTTGTATTAAGTATATTAGCAAAGACTGATCACGATAGAGAAATTCTGCATAAAGCAGTGTCCAATATCATCAGTTCCAACCCCATTTACAGGAGAGACATTGAACAGACCCTCAGTATCTGGTGTGTCCACCTTGAGCACGAACACAAGCTTGCAAACGCCTTGGCATGGAATCACATAAACGACGGATGAAATGAGCCGGGATTGCGTTCCAGTGATACTGCAATGGCCTGAGTGAGCTCAGCAACATTGCGGGGCGGAATCTGCTGTCGTCTCACACGCCTACCAAGTTCGTCACACAGGTGCTCAATTGGATTCATGTCTTGTGACCTTGAGGGCCACTGCATGACCTCCACGTGGTTTCTCAGGATGGCAGTATGGGGCCTAGCATTGTCATGCTGAAACACTAGCCGGTTTCCACTATGCTGTCGTAAGAGAGGAAAAAGAACTGGCTGTAGAACAGTATCCACGTAACGTCGTGCCGTCAAGTTACCTTGCACAATAACAAGCTGTGGTTTAAACACAGCATTTATGGCTCCCCAAACCATTACTCCTCCACCACCAAAGCGACCTCGTTCAATCGTTCAATCTGTGGTCGCAGATAACGTTCACCTTGACGTCGGTACACACGGAGCCGTCCATCTGGGAAAGAGACGTTAAAGCGAGACTCATCAGAGAAAACAACATTCCTCCAACCGACGTTGCCCAGAAAACCACCTGCTGCAGCCCATCGCTGTGAGTCAGTGATTATGCGTGAAAATCTGACCTTGGTACGGTCGACGTGACCGTATCCCTGCTGCAGCAAGACGTCGACGCACAGTTCGACTGCTGATGGATCTTCCTCTGCTTCCGATATTGTTGTTAGCAGTCTGTACAGCTGTCTGAAATCGACGTCGGAGGTGTTGCATGACAATATAGCTATTCTGACGTCCTGTTGTCACCCGTTGAACGCCTGGGCGTGGCCGATCCTCCACCCTGCCTGTGACTTGGTAGCGCCTTCTGAGACGACTGACAGTTGATGGATGGACATTAAAGTGTTGTGCAACGTCAGTCTGTGGAGTGCCAGCTCACAGCATTCCAATGGCCTGGTGTCGCTGATCTTGGGTTAACCGGGGCATGGTGCATATGGACACCAGTTTCAAATCATGATGTGATTTTATAGGGGAGCAATTTATATTGTTTGCATGCAAGTGCAGAGATTCTGCTGCTTATGAGCAGAGACAAAACGTTAAAGTATTTTAAAAACAGAATGGTGCCACAAATTATGCAACGTAATTCTTAGTTTCAAATCGAGGCATACTAGTATATATCCTCAGCTATATTTAACAAAAATAACCAGGGTAAATCTGTCATTCTTTCATTGGATTAAAAACAGTATCAGATGAAAATAATATCACAAGCTTTAAAATAAGCGGCTCCTGATTAGGTTTGATTAGTTTTATGAATATATTTAGAACAGCCTTGATCTGTACATTTCACATGTGCAGACACCAATAATGATCAAATTGAGGAGAACATGCACAAAGTTACCACTTTGGCAATATGTGCGCACATGTTTCAAAGTGGAACAGATCCGTGATGGACACCCAGGAGGACTACGAAATCTCATATGAATCACTTTGCACACAATGACATGATTATGAATTCATTTACAATACAGCAGGTGTTGCATTTGCGAAATACGATACTGTCTTTCTTTAATATCACCAGTGTTGTATGTTAAGGTGTTCGGAAGTCCATGACAGATTTCTGGAAGCAATGCTCTACACCATGTGCGTCCGTCGTTGAGATGATGTTGGACATTGGTGCCGAGGAGCTTGCTGAGTTGGAGCAGCCAGAGATACTGTCCTATCTACCGGGCTTCGCTGGCAAGAGGGTGATGGACCTTGGAGCGGGCATTGGGTGAGTACATACGTGAGTATATGTTTCTACAAATACTATCGTTTCATATCTGATTTTCATAAGTACCTTTTCAACGAATGTATGGGTAATCCTTCAGACCACTGTTAGCTATCTTCCAGCAATGTCAGGACGGAAGACAACACAGATTGTACCAATGTGGGTAATTGAACCCTGTCCTTTGTCTTGATGATCAAACGCTTCAACCACTTGCCAACTACACACCACCAATTTCCTTTTTAACAAGAACATACTGCTAAAAGGAATTATCACAGGATAAAGGATAATCACAGCCTGATAAATGAGCACGCGGATATGAATAAACTGTTCAACAGCATATATGGAAGGTTTGCTGAATATTTCTGTGCGACAAACTAATCTATGATTAATATCTGACCATTCGAAGACAACTGATGTGAACAGACACAGTGCATGTGTCCGCTAGTGGACGTCGTCATTCACGAACACGTTGGCCAATACCCCACGTACACCGTGTCACACTCAACAGCATTTCTCTGTTTAATGGCATTGAATTCTGATTTACGCGGTGTCAGAACGCGGTGTTCACATGGTCTTCCTAAAGTTTCTTCAGCAGACTTATATGAAGGAGTCTCGTGCCATATCACATTTGCAGCAAAGCTTATTACCTAATTACCTTGCGATGTGAATTGAAATTCAGTTGAACAAAAACAATAATGTAATTTTATTTTTTATTTAAAAAAAATAAATTGACATTTCCTTAGGGGTCGGATGGTTATGCTTGGTACAGACACCGATTTTGATAAATCCTCATTGATACTTTTACTATTTTACTGAAGTTTGTTCTTATATTCACAGGCGCTTTACATCTACCTTTGCCATGTCAGCCTGCAGCGTGTTGGCCATTGATTTCATGCATGAGTTTCTCGAAAAAAATAAAACTATCAACAGTCACTACAAAAACATCGAATTCCAATGTGGTGACGTCACTAAACTTCAAAGAGACAACAGATGGTGATTTTTCCGTTTGAAAGTATAATACATATGTTGGGGGAATAAAGGTATTTGCGTGCATGCTGAAAAACAGAATCCCATCGAGTTTAGGAAGTACCCTGAGTATCGCTACATAGTGTTTGGCACTGTAACGAACTTGCCATTATCGTTCTAATATCTTGCAAAAGGTTCCCTCATCCATATCAGTGCACATACCCAATCACATTGTGAAAAACATGTGAAAATCCGATTCGAAAACATGTGATGAATTTATGCATGACATTGTCCATTCAAATGTGGCGTACATGATTTCGAACATCTGTCAAAAGTTTGTAAATGCACAGATAAGAATAAGCTCGTCCTGTATTTATCGATGTATACTATGCCAAAAAAGGTACGGATAGTGGGAATCATAAAGACATATCTTCTCAACTGTATGATGTTGGTAAATGATATCATATCTGCTAGGGAGTAGGCGATCAGATTTAATGGGTTCTCATGGTTGGTGTAATTAGATAAGGGACAATGGTAAATCTGCCATACCACCTCTTGAACGTGCGGTCGGAGGTCACGCCCTTCATGACTGTCGCAATGTTGTGTTTGGGACCTTGATTTCTTCGGAAATGTTCTTGCCTTATAAATCGCTTACTATCCCCTACGTTTGTTTTTCATACTATAATATGCTGACATTGCAGTGCCGATCTTGTGTTCTCCAACTGGCTGTTAATGTATCTGTCGGACAAAGAGGTGTTGGAGCTGTTGCAGAAGGTGCTAGAGTGGCTAGATGATGATGGCTGTCTGTTCATAAGAGAGTCCTGCCTGGTTCCATCCGGTTTGTGTGCTGTTCAACGCTGTAGTCGGGAACATTCCAACTACACCCTTAAATCATGTTCCTGACCGAGTCTTGACCACGGTGGACATAGAACTATGCCACCAGGATACGATGACACGAATTCGCCCTTTAGTTTAAAAATACATTATATTTAATAGAAAAAACACAATGGGATTTTTTGAAGGTGCTCCACTAACGAGATCTTCTCCTCAGGGGGCGGTCGGGTAGCCTACTGGTTAAAGCGTTAGCTCGTCACGCCGAAGACCCGGGTTCAATTCCCGACATGGGTACAATGTGCGAAGCCCATTTCTGGTGTCCCCCGCTGTGATATGGCTGGAATATTGCTAAAAGCGGCGTAAAACCATACTCACTCACTCACTCATTCTTCTCCTCAGATATATCAAACATTGGCGTCAGTAAAATATATACATGTTTCACTTTCTAACATCAGTATCAAATAAGTTTAAGTAACGAACAAATGAATAGCTACTGCAGTGATAAATAACCAATTGTGATCAACCGATCCAGTAAATAATATCTTACGACAAACATAGGTTGGCGGGAATCTGTCTTAACCCTGAACGCCTTAGTGGTTGCCCTGGGATGCATTGTAGTGTATGACAAAACACGTGTAGGTGTATCCTTAATATAACACATGTTATATTTGGGGCAACACTTTCATAGTAAAGTACAGATACTGTACTTGTACTTTTTGGGGTTGCGTCGGAACCCACACTGCCAGAGTGACGCACCTAATCGCCAGCACACAGTCAGCGATCTAACCCACTCTAGTACTAGAATCTGTTCTTTCCCAAACGTAACATTTGTTACATTTGACCACTTTCTAAAATGGCATTGTGTGTTCGTTTTCTAAATAATTTAATCATGTTTGCTATGAATACGCAACAAACATGTATATCCGTGACATCTGAAGTGCACATATACATGACGAACAAACAAAGAGCACACATCTTCAGAGATTAGATTTGTGATAAATCAATCAGACTAACTTTATGCCATGGTGTGGTTGTGTACAACACACCTTCATATTAAGATCTCTGAGTGCGGCGTTAAACAAACAAACAAACAAACAATATCGGCTTGCAGTTGGTACCTTTGGTTGCATGATCTACCACGAATGGTTCATTTCTGTATATTTAAGTAATATTAAACAATTCTATTTTGTTTCTTGCTTGATAATTGAATTACTTTGTTGTGGGGAAATAGAATTAAATCCTGGATCAACGACAAAAACCGGACATAAAGGTAATCCATAATAACGTGAAGTTACAAACTGAAACAATAACCTTCGGGGATGCTGGTGAAACCCACAAGACACAGCTGACTTCATCTGCATAGTTAATCGTTAAATTTCCATTAATTTGTTTTGGAACTATTACAAAGGACATTGTATGCACTGTTGGTCAGATATGCAGAGAAACGAATAAATGAATGATGTTATATCCTCGCCAATTGAGTCATAACAATTACAGACTATTCCTTGCAATTTGATATCAAATATCGATTATATTGTCTACAATATAAAACGCCAGATCATGATATCTTATGACCGCCGTCATATAGCTGGAATATTACTGAGTGCGGCGTTATACAACAAACAAACAAAACAGCTATCGGCAATCCGTTTCCGTGCTGACCCAATAAGGCATGTATGGGTATTGCTAAGATATAGATTTCTTCTTGCTTACTTGAACAGCATATCTGTAATTGCAGGCAACTATCGACGAATGTTCAACCCAACTAACTACCGAAATGCGATGACGTACGAAGCTTTATTTGCTTCTTCCGATATATCATGTGATACAGGCCAGTCATATTGATTTGAATGTGTGATGTCTACTTCTCTTGGCGCATATACTAAGGTTAATATACATCCTCACAGTAGGGATACAGAGGTTTTCACTGCTGTATTAATGTACGTAAGGGAAACATGTATCCCAGTAATCCAATTCGCTGAGTTGCGTCCCTTCATTATGGCAGAAATTATGTTTCAATGAGTTTGTCAGCACAATGCCCGTCATCTTGGGTTTTACCAACGTGATTAGCGTTAAGGCATGCATTATTGCAGGCTTTCTTTGCACATCAAGCTGACACGACATTATATAACTGACAATCTGTTCAAGGCAGGCATGATCCAAAGTTTATCGCTTACTGCTATACTTACAAAATACTTAGTGCCTATTCACTTTGCAAGGTTGCATTCCTTACCTGTGCCAGGATCGGATCTTCTTGGATTCAAATCCCTCTATCTCCTGGTCGATTTTGCTTGTAGTTTTTTGCACCACATCTAAGCGTCACTTTGGACTTTCCTCCTGAATTAAACTTATTCTCTGCCCAAAGCGTAGTTAAACGCAACCACTTACTATGCATCATAGAAAATATATTATTCTTAATCAAATATGGTATTATCATATGGCACTGCACTGATTAGCCACAGAGATGAACAGAAGAATTGTGATTTTCAGCTAAAGGACAACAGGAACCAGATAGTGTGGTTGTTGCAAAAAGTGAAGCGAAACAAGAGTAGAAATACAACATTCACAGAAAGCCTGGAGTTACAAGAAACCTATGAAAACCATGTGATTCGATGCCAGAAAGTGTTTCCCTGCACCAGTCTTGGAGTAGAAGCCCTTGGAACTACGGAGGTATATGGTAGCAGACCCATCGTGCTTATAATTTAGATGATACAAGTACACGGTCTTTTTATGATTTGTGTTAAACATTATGAAAAAGAAATATTTCTGAAAATAATTCCCACACGCAATAACAGCAAATATAAAAGCTAATGAAAAATCATGAGTTCATCGTCCATAGAAATTTGATATGCATTGATATTTTTAAACAAATCCAAATAGACATGTGATGCTGACAAGACATGTATTTTAATATTGCATATTTTGTGATAGTGAAGTTATTTATGTTTGGCAATAGTTAAGAAAGTATTCAACTGGTTGAAAAACATCTCACCAAAAGAAGGTTAACATTTACACAATGAAAGTAAACATAAAATAACACAAATATGTGAATAGAGGTTCGTTTGTTGCAATAAAGTGAGTGAGTGAGTGAGTTTGGTTTTACGCCCCTTTTAGCAATATTCCAGCAATATCAAGGCGGGGACACCAGAAATGGGCTTCACACATTGTACCCTTGTCGGGATTCGAACCCGGGTCTTCGGCGTGACGATCGAACGCTTTAACCACTAGGCTACCCGACCGCCCCTTGCAATAAAGACAACAATAAAAAGCTACTGGCTGATGGCAGTAAATGTATTTAATGAACTGCAGCAAGTGATAAAGGTGTTAGGATCTACACCGAAACGTCGCACTAATTGTAATAAAGAAGTTGTTCATCCATAGAACTTGTCTTACTTCATCACACCAACTTCTAAATGCCACTTAAAGAAGTGCATATCTGGACATACGTACGTACATATCTTGTGGAGGCTTTAAAATGTTTTGCGAATGCTTGTGTTACATGTTATATTGACATATTTAGGTGAGTGTGGATATGCTTGACCTGAATCCACACCACACCGTTTTAGACGTCGGATGTGGTCTGGGTTGCAGATCCCTCGACATGGTAAAGGTAGGTTTGCTGTGTGTGAATCTCTATTTGATTTCCGATTTACAATGAATTAGATATCTGAAAATCTATATTTGAAATTATGCTAAGGTTAGAAATATGTTTTCACGAAGCTTCGTCATAGCCAACACTTCTTTAAACTGAAGCAACACATATTTGCAGGTGAAATCGAAATTGAAAATAATTTAATTTAAATATATTAACATGCCAGTAGACAAGACGTCATCTCTTATTTTATTGTGACACAATAACAATACATTTGTGTGTCTGTGAAGCGTGCCACCGGTGGAATGTCATCACTATTTAACACATGCTCATGATATAGACGGAAACGTACAATGGTCTCTACCTTCAGCAAATATTTCTTATGATTATGGAAATGTTTTTGTCGCTTTTATTTATTTTATTTACTGTCAAATATGGATCTTTTAACAGAAATACGGGTGCAAAGTTGTTGGAGTTGACATGTCCATCATCAACAGACGCCATGCAGAGGAAAACGCTAAGGAAAATGCCATGGGTCCTGATCAAGTGAAATTCGAGTTTGCTGATTTAACCAAGAGAAACTACTCGTCCGAGTCATTTGATGCAATCTACGGCCGGGATTCCATATGTGCAATTGCCGACAAGCTGACTCTGTTTGGGAACTTCTATGTCAGTGAAACACTTAAAGTTTAATTTCCATCCAAATCTAACAGATATTATAATCAGCCATTCCGACATTAAATATACTACTCAAAACAAGTTAAATAACACCACTTTAGCATGTTGTGTGTTGCAATATCCACCAGCCGTGACAGATTAGCTGTAGTCATATGAAAAAATGTGTTCTTTAACTTCCTTTGAGTAGTATATAGCTAAAATATGAAAGATAGTATTCTTAAAATATTTTCTTAATAAAGTCTTGAAAATTAATTAATCGATCATCATGCCTATCCATCTCCTTCACACACACCTTTTGTTTTAATTGTCTGCTCATTTGGTGGAAGAATTGATGATATTACAATGTCAGTCACATTAGTGAATGAGTGAGTTGGGTTTAACGCCGATTTTAACAGTATTCCAGTTATATCGCGGCGTGTCAGCATAATGAGGGAGAAAATCCCGAAATGAGGCAGGTCTCAGACGTTTTACCACTTCGGTGAAACCCACGAGCACGGTATGGTGCTGACAATAAACATAATCGGGGCGCCCCGGGATTCGAACCCACAATCATAGGTGTCTGACGTGCCTAAGGGACGCAACTCTGCACAGAGAATCGCGGCGCCTTAAACGACTGGGCCACCCGTGACCCCGTCAATCATGAAATTATTATTATTATCATCAATATATACAAAACTTTCATAGTTTTGGCATGCATATTGCTTAGGTCTAAAACGTTGGTCATTGAAAGAAAAGTACTTGTGGAAACTTGACAAAGTCGTCATATTTTAGAAATGGCTGAAACCAGGCGGAAAGGTCTTGATCTCAGACTATTGCTGCAGCGCCGCGGATCACTCCGAGGTCTTCAAGGAGTATGTGAAGCAGAGGGGCTACACACTGTACAGCCCCGCACAGTATGGCAAGGTACGTTGTAGGCTAAGTTATGAAGCGCTTCTGAAACCTTTTATCTCAAACACAGTGTTTTTTTTCGCCATACAGTACACAATAAAACTTTCATGAAAATATTTCTATAAATGTATCTGTCCCTTCTGGCGGATTTGAAAATATATTTTACCAGATATCAGTATAAGTATATCTAGTCAGCCGACATTGGGTGACTGGGGGCCACAATACCTACTTGGGTACCCCTCTACAAGTATACCGGGCCTCGATCTTAATGCAACATGTGTCTTTATATAATTCCTTATGGTAGTTCAAGTTCAGGCCTCGTGACACAAGTCTAGTTAACACTGAAGAGTCAAGTCAAAACAGTGAGACGAATCATTGGAACATAAGTGAGGTGCTTCTTCGTCATCTCCTGCCCTTCAAGTAGCTCCTAGCATGAGTGAAGGTCGTCGTTACAACGTAGTTAGACTCAGATGTTGTCCAGGATAAATTAAGGATTCCCACTACTGTATATTGAAGTATGCGACATTAACATCGTAGGGTTGCAATGGCCGATTTTGGTAACCAGATCTATGGTTGCTAAAGCATGGGTGTTATCCTCCATGAAGAAAAAATTCATGCATTTGTGCTTCTTTTTTTAGAGTCTTGAAAAAGCAGGGTTCGAAGACGTCAGAGTTGAGGACAAAACACAGACCTTCACAGAAACACTAACAACAGCGCTCAATCAAACCTATAAGCGCAGTGATGAGTTCATTGGGGTAAGCTATGCTTTATGCCATAGATGTATATACAATGTTTAACATGCGTAAGGATGAACTTTTCAATGTCACGAAAAAAAACCATTTACTGTTACGAATCGGTGTCTGGAATATCTTGAATACACAGGCAATTTAGATGTATGTCCATTGCAGATTAACGGAAATGTTGTTTATCATTTAACACCGCACTCAGCAATGACCTAACAATAAGACGACGGTTTCGTAACACAATACAGTGATGAGCGATGTGACATTGTGTGAATGTTTGGTTTGGTTGTTGTTTAACATCGCACTCAGCAATATTCCAGCTATATGACGGATGTCTGTAAATAATCGAGTTTGGACCAGACAGTTTACAACATGAACATCGATCCACGCAATTGGGATCGATGACATGCATCAACTAAGTCAGCGAGCCTGACGACCCGATCCCGTTAGTCGCCTTTTACGGCAAGGATGGGTTGCTGAAGACCTATTCTAGTCCGGATCTTCACGGGATTGTGTGAATGTAGTATAACTACTTTTGCATACTCAGTGGTTCTGATAATCTGTATTCTGTATTCTTGACATCCATATGATGAATAGAAGATGTGGTTCAGACGCGGGTGTAGGAAATTTCACTTTTAAAGGAAATCAAGGTGCCAGCTTGGTTGATCATATAATATGTTCATCTGACTTGTAGTAGATTTGAGTCATCACATCTTCCACTCACAGTGGATTTATGCACGTTTCACACAACTAAACAGATTGAAAGTGATCCAATTATTAATGAATCTTTCACATTTACATGGACCCTCGATAGAGCTGATAATTTGACATCAGATGAAATATCTTATTTATTTGAAAGGGCAGTAAATACAGCATTCGTTAGCATCGATGCTTGTGTAAAATATATCACTGAAGCCTTATGTATGGCTGCATCAGATATGAAGAGAAAAGTTTGCATTTACAAACCGCATCGTCAGTGGTAGTTGCTTTGAGTTAATAAATGAAGAAATATGTAGATGTTTAAATATATTTCGAAGGAAAAGAGATTTTGTTTCATTGGAAAATTATCACAGCATCCGGAATCAGTATAAGGAAACATGTAGAAAAAAATAAAGTTGAATATTATGAAATGAAACTTCTTGACTAAAACATTCATAATTCAAAAGTCTTTTGCTCAACCCTTAAAAAGCTAGGGGCAACTCGACACAGTCATAATAATATTCGTATCGAAAAACTGGTAAGATCACTTGAAAAAGTTATCTACAGCTCGTCATGACAGTGATGATGACTTTGTCCTGGATTTGAAGATGACAATATAACATATGATGATATCGAATTATCACGAGACATCCTCGAGACGTCCGATTACGGGTGATGAAATAGGAGAAAGCATTTCTCATCTTAGAAATGGTACATCAGCTGCATATGAGTTTTTTTAACATTCTACGGATATCCTTGTACCATATCTAGAGTTGGTGTTTAATATTATGCTGGAAACATAATAATTTCCTGACGACTGGGCACTTGGTAGAATCGTCCCTCTCCTTAAACAGGGTTCAGTGAATGATACAAGTAACTATCGAGGCATAGTGTTATCAAGCATTTTTAACAAAGTTTTCATATATATCATCAACAAAAGGTTAGTATTCTGGGCTGATGCTTATGAAAGGATAAGTTAGTCTCAATCTGGTTTCAGACAAGGATACTCGACAATTGATGATATATTTATGTTGCAAACAATAATACAAAAGTACCTAGCAAAGAAGGGTGGTAAGTTATACGCAATGTTGGTAGATTTCTCTAAAGCTTTGGATTCTGTTAGCAGATATAAATTATGGTCACGTTTCAAAGCACATGGTCTTAGCAGTAAAATTGGAACGTTAATGTTCTGTATGCATCAGAATGTAAAGGTTTGTGTGTGAAATAATGGAACTGTGTCTCTGACACATTTGAAAGCAAAATTGACGTTAAGCAAGTGTGCATTTAAGTCCGTTTTAGTTCTCCTTCTTTATCAATGAATTAGCTCAACAAATTCAGCAGAACTGTTTTCTGATGGCATCCAACTTCACCCAGAAGCTATAAAGTTATTTGTTCTTTTGTTTTCCGTTGGCATACCTGGACTACAAAAGCAAAGTAATCAGCTGGAATGTTATTGCAAAGAATGGAATTTATCTGTCAACAAGAATAAGACAAAAGTTATGGTTTTTTGAAATGGCGGTATTCTAGCTTGAAGGGAGAAATGGTTTTATCAAGGACACAAGTATCGTTCTGTAAGTACTTAGGTGTATATTTTACAAATCAAATAAATTGTCATGGAAGAAGCATGCTAACCGAGCTGCTGTAAAAGCTAAGCTGATCATAATTGGAATTCTTCAACATATGACAGTTGTTGGAAATATATCCTATAATACATTCTTTAAGATGTTTGATACACAAAGAAGCGCAATTTTGTTATATCGAGCAGAGGTTTGGGGATTAGAAATGATTGATGTTATAGAAAAAGTACATCTATATGCATGCAAAAGATTCCTTGGTGTGAAACCTGGTACGTCTAATCTACTGGTCTATGGAGAATGTGGACGATATCCATTAACTATGTTTTCAAAGTTAAAGACGATAAAATACTGGATTAAAGTAGTTAAATGAGGGCATCAAGATATCCAAAGAAATATTATAACATGTTATTACTCTATGATCAACAACGACACACTAACTGGGCATCTACTGTAAAGCATAAACTTTATTCATGTGGTTATGGTAATATATAGACAGAACAGGATACGTATATGCCAGATCCTTTCATAGATGCTTTCACTCAGACCCTGAAATATATGCACATTCAAAATTGGCATTTTTCCTTATCAGTGTTAAAGAAATTATCAAGTTATTCAATCTTTAAAAACAGCTTCTCCGGAGAGCAATACTTATTAGATGTGGCACTAAAATCATTTCGAATTGCACTTGCAAGATTCAGACGTGGTTCATACGAACTCTTTATCGAGACGGGAAGATATATGGGGACCGTGAGAGATCACAGAATTAGTCAGTTTTGTTATTTAAACACTGTAGAAAGTGAATACAATTTCTTACTACTTTGTCCGTTGTATGCGGAACTCAGAAGACAGTTTATTGATAAATATAATATCCGTTATTCAAGTTTACAGAAATTTGTTGCATTAATGTCAAGTAAGAATGTAGTAAAAACGAACAAGCTGTCAAAGTCTATATTGCATGCTGTGAAGCTAAGAAGCTCCAAATGGTCTACCTTATAAATGTATATACATCCATTACTATATAACATGTACTGTAGGCCCATGACCTCTCTGTATTATGAATATACACAAATACGATAATCTCCTCCTTTTGTGCAGGACTTCTCCCAGAAAGACTTTGATGACATTGTCAGCGGCTGGAAGGACACTCTACATCAGTGTGAGGAAAGGGAACAAAGATGGGGTATCTTCTATGCCACAAAACCAAAAAAAAAAAAAACTACTGACCTTCCGCTCCAAAGACAGACGCTGTATCCACTAGCCAACGGAGGTAACACTTTTGACGTGATTTGGCGTAACATGCCCCACCGGTGGTACAGGTCACAAACACAAGCAAAAGCAAGTCAATTGTTCACCTGAAAAAATAGCGACAAAAGGTACATATCAAAATAAGAAATTGCATCGGACAACATTTTTGGCATTGATGCGTCAAATTTGGAATGCCCTCCATAAGAGTTTTGAAAGCTTTACTGAGGCCTTAAATGTTGTAACCTTGTTCAAACAACGTTTGAGCAGGAGTCGTATGACACTCTGTGATATATTACTCATCTGGGCGGTAAAAGAAAGTATAGGTCGAGCTCCATGATCGATAAAAAAATAACAAGAAGAGGTTTTGTTGTGAATTATAATATAATCTAGGGAGGGGTAACAAATGATTGATCAACAACAGTTTGAATGAAATTGTGCAATCACAGGTAATGTAAGCTCAACGTAAACAATGGTAGGGTAAGAAATTTCATTTTCAAACGTTGTCTGAAATGTCACCAAAAAATTGTCAGACACACCACAAGTTCATTGTCGACACAGTTGCCTTCAATAGCGTGTATAACCTCCAGCTGCCTCAATGCATGCTGTGATACGCCGCCTCATCGATGACGTCAGTCTTCTGATGACGTGGTCTTGAATCCGTTGCCACTCGTCTCTCAGGGCCTGCTGCAATTCTTGTCTGTTGACGGGAGGTTGATGGCGTGCTCTCATCTGTCTGTCAAGATGGTCCCACAGACCGGAAGACCGGAAGCACAACTGGCTGCAACACTTGGTCTCTGTACTGCACAGCGTTCAGGTTTCCGTGTAATCGCCAGATCAGTCTTCTGATCTCCACAAATACCGCCCCACACCATGACACCTCCCCCGCCGAATGGATGGACCTCTCGAATACGGGCCGGAGCCAAGCGTTCCCCTCTGCGTCGATAAACTCGTTCTCTGCCGTCATTTCGAAACAAGTTAAACCGACTTTCATCCGTAAACAGCACTCGACGCCAATTTCTCACTTGCCAGCGTCGAACCTGCCTCGTCTATCGCAGTCTCAGACGTCGATGTTGAGCAGTCAGTACCATTCCTCGGAAAGGACGATACGCTCGGATTCCAGCAGCACGAAGTCATCGTAGTATTGTACGTTTGCTCATGGGATGTCCCAACGCTGTTGCTGCCGTCGCCGCCGCCGTTACGAATCTGTTTCGCAGGTGAATGAGCCGTATCTGACCGTCTTCCAGTGGTGTTGTCACTCGGGGTCGTCCGGTTCTAGGCCTGTCCTGTGTTCTCCCTGTCTGCCTGTACCGTTGAATCAGCCTGGCTACTGTCAATGGTGTACAACCAAACCTTCTGGCAACTTGCACCTGTGTTGCCCCCATTTCGGCCATACCGATGGCTCTCTCTCTCTCTCTGCTCCTGTGACAGTCGTGGCATTTCTTTTGTGTGCTTTCGACACGTGTGGTTATACCCGGCAGACGAACGCATTTATACAGCTAACATGCACGTGCAGTTTATGCCATAGGCGGGAAACCTGTTTCACCATTTGTTGTCACCGCACGAGCACCGTCAAAAGTGGCGCGTTCGGGTGAGGTGTTTGGTTTGGTACCTGTTCCTGGGCAGCCATATTTCCAATACCCACTTTCCACTAGTTATCGCTGTTTTTAGGAAAATTACAAATTGCCAACCTGTACTTTCTTTTGCCGCCAAATAAGAAGGAGTATGCTCGATTGTACCTCAATAGTTGTGAAATGTGGACCCCAAATTGCACGAAGAAATTCAAACTAGGCCAAGCACATGTACCCTGAAAACAGCTAAAGTCATGTTTACTCGTATTAGTCCTGTGTTGGTTAATCAGTGATGATAACATGCGCGCAACCGGTTAAAACATTCGGAGGCACAAAATGCAACAGCTCAAATCTTGACTTAAATATGGCGTCAATTTCTACCTCTCTTGCGATACACACGGATATGCCCATCAAACGAGAACAAGCTGAATTTTCACCTGTCTGATAAGAGCACCCGTCGACATTTATTTATCCATTCTGACAAAGTCGTAAGTTCTTGCCTATTTCAGTTTGTTCATGTTCACAAAAAATGACACTTAAGTAACATTTGTATTGCACATGGGCAGATTTATCAGTTAAAATTCATTAATTTTCCATTTTCAAGACGGTGGACACCAGATTTAGATCCCCTACCTTTGATTTTTTAAGCAGGTTCTATACCTTGGACATCAGCGTACGTGAATTGCCAAGACATGCGTTTATTTTGTTCAAATGTACGCCGTGCCTTGGCATTTACGATTTTGAATTGATTAAAATTATGAACCACAGGATGAGGACGAAAATAATACTCAGCCCTCCTCCGCGCCTACCTGACTTGTTTGCAAGTATAATAAAACCATGGTTTACGGATGTGTGGATTTGCAGGGGACTGTCAAAGAGAACATTTTATAGTGACAGGAACATCAAGAAAAACTCCAGGTTTAAGTTGGTTTGCGCAAGGAGTTTCATATTGAGCCTAGTTAGCCTCATTAAAGTTCCATCGTGATGATGGAGGAACACCAGATGGGGTCAAAGTCTTTAAAATGGTAGGGAAATGGTCATTTCCACAGAGGACATCGTGGACTGACCAATCAAATTCATTAAGGAAATCTGAATCTGAAATTGACAAATCAATGGACGAGTATGTCGCTGTACCAGACTGAAGACCGCTCTACAGCGTGGGAGGAAAGCCCGAAGTGATGCAGGTCTGAGACGTTTACCACTTCGGTGAAACCCACGAGCACGGGTATGGTGCTGACAAACCTAGAAACATTATCGGGGCGAACCGGGATTCGAACCCACAATCATAGGTTTCTGGCGTGCCCAAGGGACGCAACTCTGCAGTGCGAATCGCGGCGCCTTAGACGACTGGGCCCCCCGTGCCCCCCTCAAACAACAAGATCGCCATGATGATTAATTTCAGTGCTAACCTGGATGACATGATGTAACATTAATTCTTTTTATTATTGTGTGACGTTATACGACAATTTAAAAATATAAATTTTAACGATAATTGAAAAGCTGTTCAACAATGTCATACATTTAAATATATGTGCATCATATTACCATGTATGTCTAGATTTATATCCTCCAGTTTCAAAATATAAAGGGCTCGTATCAAAATGCCGTGCTAAAGCTAGTATACACTTCCCAGCTGACACACAAGGTTATCACAAGGTTGCTTGAAAGTTGTGTGAATATAATGTAAGGGAAACATGGTTGTCACAAAGTTGGTTAAACGTATTTTCATCACGTTCGTTTAAAACGTTCGCCTAACGTTCTATTAAAACATTTCCTGAAGGTTGGAATACATACGTTATAACAACGTTGTTTGCACGTTCAAAATTACTTAAATATTAGTTGTTGGTGTATTACATTATGAATAATATTTCATATATTCAGATTGATTATGTTTGTATTATGTTTAATTATCGGACTACGAATATGAAATAGGAATGAGTATAGTGAATGTTGCGATGCAACATTGCTACAACGGTGCAGGGACGTACACTCGACTGTGTTTCAATAAAGAGTGAGTGAGTATGGTTTTACGCCGCTTTTAGCAATATTCCAGCAATATCACGGCGGGGGACACCAGAAATGGGCTTCACACATTTGTACCCATGTCGGGAATCGAACCCGGGTCTTCGGCGTGACGAGCCAACACTTTAACCACTAGGCTACCCGACCGCCCATGTTTGAAACATGCCCAAACCAAAAATAGGCGGGGCAAGATTTAAGGTAAGACATGCATTCATACACCGCCTTGGGGACATTGTTTAATTGAAGAATGTGAGAATGATGAAACATATATGTTTATAAATCTCTCTTGTTGGTTGCATAGTAACCGTGTAAGACCCGTGAAGATCTGGGTTAGAACTAGATGCGTGTCTTCTTAAGAGGCGACAATGTTTGTTAAAGATGCTTCTAACGAGATCGGGTGGTCAGGCTCGCAGACTTGGTTGATGCATATCATCGAATCGAAATTGCGTAGATCGATGCTCATGATATCAATCACTGGATTATCTGGTCCAGACTCGATAAATTTCAGACAGCCGTCATATAGCTGTAATATTGCTGAGTGCGGCGTTAAACAACAAACAGTTATCAACAAAGTAGTTTCAAATTCAGAAAACATGACAAAATAATGATTGATACGTTTATATAGAAGAGATTAGTTAACATACCTTTTTTATAGTTCATAATAACAGTGATTGACATCATGAGCATCGATCCACGCAATTGGGATCAATGACAACCATCAACCACGTCAGCGAGCCTGACCACCCGATCCCGTTAGTCGTCTGTGAGGAAGGGAGTCAGGGGGTCCGTCTGCCAGTTGACACGGGTTCGAAGATATTGTCGGATGGCTGTTCTTGACATGGCTTATCCCAGTTATCAATGCTGTCAACTCAGCTATTTCCCTTTGAAGTCCTAGCACAGAGGGAGTTTCAAACAATGTACCTGTCATGTGGCTTGTATCCGGGTCAATATTAGTGGGAAGACTGACGTACTGGGCAAGTCTAAGTAAAAACACCTCTTGGTTGTTTCTGTTGCTGGCTGACTGGGGCAAGATTGTTGTCAGTCTCTGTCTCTGATACACGACTTGGACTGTTATTACCAATGACATTTTCCTTGTAAAGTTGGAACAGAAGTCGTCTGTTCCTTGAAGAGTGCACGTTCACTGGCTAGCCAAACGAAGCGGAGGTCGGCAGCTGTCAGATGTAGTGCAGTCCTGTTTGTGCAAGTGTGTTGGTCGCCATCTTGGTTAAGTTCAGGGTTCAGCTCGATAACACCAGCACTTAAGTAAGTACTTCTCCTTCGTGCATTGTTCTCCTGAGAATGATTCGAGTTTTGATTTGGCTGGCACTTTAATGGATCATTCTCTTGACCTGTCCAAATTTTCGAGGGAGAGTACAAAAACTTCTGACAGTTTAGCTGTTGAGGAACCAGTTCTGGGAAGGGAGCAATTAGTTAAGTTACAGGGGAAGACCCAGAACTCAAGGTTTTTGCCAACAGGGCACTGTCTTTAGAAGTACTTGACAAGGTTCCAGTTTGCTCATAGTTTAAGGATAGCACTTTGATGAGCAAATGGAGGCCGTGAGATGTACCTGCTGATGATGAATGGAAGGTTTTCCATCAAATTGTTTTTTCCAAATTCACATCGAAAGCATGTTTTGAGTTTGGCTCATGAAACACCTTAGGCAGGCCATTTGGGTTTAACCAAAACTTGTAACTTTGTAACTAATTTGCGTCATGACGTGTCTTAATTGTGTAAAACATGCCGTGTGTGTCATATGGTTGGCAAACCTAATGAGAAAATCCCAGCCGCACCTTTGAAACCCATTCCAGCCATTCCTTTTGAAGAACCTTTCAGCAGGGTCATCATTGATTGTGTTGGTCCCTTGGCTAAAAATGAGTCAGGAAATCAGTACATGCTGGCTATCATGTTTTCTTCCACAAGGTGTCCAGGGGCTATTCCTTTACGGAAAATTACAGCTCAGGGCCCAGTTCCACAAAGTGATCTTAGCACTAAGATGATCGTAAGTCCCATACTTTAACATAGGTTAACAATCATCGTAGCGCTAAGATCGATTTGAGGAACGAGGCCCTAGTTATTATCAAGGTTTTGGTGAAAGTAAGGGAACACATGACAATGTATGAGAACAATAATGGCATGTTCAATAGAAAATGTTTATCGGACACTGAGTGTTATGGTGTAATCTCTGATGTTCGTTACAGTGCCGAACGCAATACTAAGGGTACTTCCGAAACTCGGGGGATTCTGTTATTCAGTATACTCCCGAATATGATTATTCCCCAAACATATGTATACTCAACAACGTGAGGTCCTGTGACACCAATATTTTTGTGTATTTTTCAAACAAGTAAAGTTTGGTTTTCCATATTGTAGTACATGTATCGAATCAAGTCACAAAAACGCAACTGCTACAGAAAAGCATTCCTTTCATGCAAAAGTTGACTTTTATGCAAGTCCCATGCATTTCACTACCCATGAATGGGTGTAAAAACATGTGCGTTAACGGGATCCCATATGCATTGTTTAGCATCGTGCTGACAACAACCACTCAGAAAAACGACAAAATTACGCAATAATTCAACATTACGAAATGCCACGCCTGTCCGAAAATGAGCGCCTGCGAGCCATTGGTATGCTTGAAGCAGGATCAACGTGATGTTGCAGTACAATTTAACGTCCACAGAAACACCATTTGGTGTTAATGGCAACGTTGGCAACAGACGAATGCAGTCACAGACCATCCTCGGAATGGCAGACCACGCGTAACCAATAATCGACAAGACAACTGGATTCGAACAACACACCTACGAAATCGATTCTAGCCAGCAACTGCAAGAAGCATCCCTGGCCTTCGACGAATATCTTCACAAACCGTACGTCGCCGCCTCAGATGTGCAGGGATAGTCGCCAGAAGACCCGCCAGACGTCCCATTTTGACAGGAAACTACCGTCAAGCACATCTACAGTGGTGCAGACAGCGTCTACGCTGGACGGCCATGCAGTGGGGACAAGTTCTATTCACTGACGAGTCTCGTTTTCACCTCAGCCACAGCGATGGACGGATTCGAGTGTACCGACGTCGAGGTGAACGTTACGCCAATCATTGTGTCATGGAAGAAGATCGGTTCGGGGGCGGCAGCGTTATGGTATGGCGTGGGATTACAGCAAAACAGGACCCGTTTGATAGTGGTAGAGGGAAATCTCAAAGGACAGCGCTACCGCGACGAGATCATCGGCCCTGTTGTTCTACCGTTTTTGCGTCGTCATGGCACAGGCATTACCTTTCATCATGACAACGCCCGGCGTCATATTGCCCGACTGGTTCAGGATTCTCTTCAACAAAACAACGTGAATGTCATCCCCTGGCCGGCTCGCTCCCCTGATCTCTCATCAATCGAGCACATGTGGGATGAGATGGATCGGCGCCTTCGACGTCAACCACGTGTTCCGCAGACACTCCAGGAACTTCGAAACATGCACCAGCAGCTATGGACAGATATCCCACAGGACTTTGTGCGACGCCTGGTCCATTCCATAAGACGACGATTTGTTGCTTGCATCGCAACCAGAGGTGGACACACACGCTATTGATTTGTAATTTGACATTTAGGCATGTTCATGGTTTTTTTTAAAGTCAGTATGGCAAAGTAAACCATTTGAGCACTTACAGGAGTCTTTTATCTGTTGCAAACCGAAATTGTTTCAGATTTGGTAAAAAACATAACTTTGCATTAAATCTTAGTCAATGTCACAGGAACTTTTGTTGTTCAGTATAGTACCTATGCTGGTCCAATGATTGAGACACTTTGTTGATAATCTAATGTACTGAAGTTCAATTTCCAAATAATTTTTTATCAATACTAAGATACGTATTTACAATATTTACATGTTCTCTGCATCTCAGTAACTTCCCACTACCAGACCTGTTCGTCACGGTTGGAATGAGCATTCATTGAAACAGCCATTTCCATAATGCTACCCCTGCGTCACAGGGCCATATGACAAAGTTGAATCACGCACGCACGAATACGGTGTTGGCGTTGGGCGTCTCAACGTGCCTGATTCCCGTGCACCCTTTCGAGTTGAGTTGATTCGTTCAACTGTTTCATATGGCCCTGTGACGCAGGGGTAGCATTATGCAGATGGCTGTTTAAATGAATGCTCGTTCCACCCGTGACGAACAGGTCTGGTTATTGATGAAATATAGTGATAGCTGAATAGACAGATTTTTTATTCATGCACCGATTGTCTTTAAATGTAATATCCAGTTATGTATGACTGTTTAATATTCTCATACCAACTTTGACTGGAGTAGGTCCAATAGTTTTTCAGATATTGTAGTAAACGTCGGTACCTTAAATTACCTTCCAGACTACAGTCATCAACTCGTCCGAAAGCCATGGTTTTGGCTATAAACTGTATGTTTACGTCAAACGTCACTCAACACACCCTGTTAATGCAAATAGTATAGGTGTTTGTGAAAGGCGTACTGCTATATTATAAGTACATTTTGAATACGTTAAACGAAATAGTATTCGACCAATTTGAATATGTTACATAAATTGAACAACTGTAAAAAGTACAACTTGCAGCACCAGATGTTGTAAATGGTTTCAGAATCCTATGCGCACGTCAGCAAGCTATACTAACCAATGAACAAGTTGTGCCTATTCTTTAATCGGTCCCAGTCAATGCCAATCTTTTATTTGTCTACTGCCAGGGAACACCTGAACAACCGCCAATACAAGAACTCATTGTGGATCCAAACATGGCGGAGAGTGAAATATTTCTGGACGATGTCTGTCGCAAAGAGAATAGAAACAGTTCAGTAGCAGCCAGAGAGGAATGGAGGAGAAAAAGAGAGTACATCCTGTCGCTCCTTGGGTTCACTGTGGGCCTTGGGTCTCTGTGGCGATTCCCCTACCTTTGTAACAAGAATGGCGGTGGTCAGTATGAAACGTCTATTCGCTCAATTTGAAACTTTATATATCTTAGGAACCTTGAGCTATTAAAATGTTAGCGTGTTCCAAATATAATACCATGCCAGTGTTAGATAACGCTACAGACGTTATGCATACCGTGAACATTGATTTTGAGCTATACGTTGTGAATGATATAACTTTGAGAAGTACGATCAGTAAGCGAGTTGTAAAGATTTGCAGTTATTCAGACCATTAACAACATGTAATTCAACGACAGACACACAACCTCTCAGCCATTGAAATGCTAACGTCTTCCAATTATACCATACCATACCAGTGTTGGATAACCGTAACATACAGTATGACTATGAATATAAAATACGTCAAAATATTTGTATCTAATTAATTCAAATTAATAAATGTGGTGTTCGTTTGAGGCAAAGAAACTTGTAATTTACTACTTGAAATGTGCTCGTTATAAAAGGACTGGTGTTAGGAAGATGCATTTTGTGGGCATAGACATAATACTCCGAACATTCCACTGTAATGCAACTCATTCATGTGTTTGATAATAGTCAACGTTCCCTTAATGTCGGTGGTGACCCTGCACATTTACTATGGTGACCATGAGATGAGAATGATGTGTCTTGTGTCTTGTCGTCATTCATTCCACTTGTGGCTCATTTCGTTGTTGACAGGTGCGTTTCTCATTCCTTACTTTATTGGAATCATCACGTGCACTGTCCCGCTGTTTTTCCTGGAGATCATCATCAGCCAGTTCTCAAGCAGGAGTGCAGCACACGTGTGGGTCCTCTGTCCTCTGTTTAAAGGTTAGCTGTTCCATCGTTGTATTCGGAGGTGTGCTGTACAATGTCATAATTACCTGGTTACGTTACTTTTGTTCAAACTAAACAATAAAAACACATGCAGATGTACCTTAGTACGGAGCGTGACTTCCTCCACCCAGGTAACCTGGTGCAGATCACCTGGATAACATTGTGAGATCAACCAAGTCACAGAATCCGACCAACCCATCCTCATTTAAATCGGCGCTTGCGACAAGCATGGGGTTATGGTAACATACTCTCATCGGAGTGAGTGAGTGAGTATGGTTTTACGCCGCTTTTAGCAATATTCCAGCAATATCACGGCGGGGGACACCGGAAATGGGCTTCACACATTGTACCCATGTCTGGAATCGAACCCGGGTCTTTGGCGTGACGAGCGAACGCTTTAACCACAAAGCTAACCGACCGCCCCTACTCTCACCGGATCAAGACAAGGCAGCGTTACTGTATGCTGTCATTCGGGCATTTAAATTTCGTTACTGTGAATTTATACTGAAACAACTCCTGAAACTTCGAATATTAAGTGGTATTGACATAAGCGTGATCATTCTGTTATGATAAATACTCTGACGTCACCATCTCAATCTGACCTATGACTAATCTAGCACAGAGTTGCACTCGCTCATGGGACGAGTTTGATTGGATGACTTACTCTCATGCCATTCGAATCTGGCTCAAACCGAAGCTGTGAAAGCGAATAGTCCAGGGTATGTATCATTATAGAATGGTGATATAATACCCTGGGTAATCGAGGATGAACATTTGGTAATTAGGCGTATCTTAAAGTGTGTATATGTCAGACATTGAAATAATATTATCGTGCAGACTGCAATAAACAGTGTTATGTGTTATAAAATGTTATTATCCATTGCTGATAGAAAACGTCCTAACTGGGCATCGCATATCAGACTTTTGCTAAGTCATTATGGTTTTGGGGATGTATGGGCTGCACAAGGCGTTGGCAAAGCAGAATTATTTGTACATATGTTCAGCGAAAGAGTTAAAGATTGTTCGTTTCAAGATTGGCATGCATCTCTAGGCAGCAAGACCCTCTCATTCTATAAACTGCATAAATTCTAATATCGTTTGTGAAAAATATTTATCAAATATTAAGCACTGTGAATATAGAAGGCTAATAACCAAATTTAGATGTGGACAGAATACTCTTGGTATTCAACTTATACGTAGGGGTGTTGCTAATATTGAGGAGGATGCCGTCTTATGTAAACACTGTCATGTAATTGAGGATGAACTGTTATATACAACTGTCCTCTTTATGCAAGTCGGCGGGAAATGTATATCCCAAAGACAGTTAATCATAATTATTTTTGTTTAGAAAGACTCTGTCAAGTATCCAACAACGATGCAATGATAAATTTTGCAAAATTTCTAATGTATTTTTTAAAGTATCAATTAGGTAACTCTTAGATAAATAAAATGTAAATGTATTTTGTACAATGGGTCAAATGGCCTTATACAAATAAATCTGTCTGTCTGTCTGTCTGTCTGTCTGTCAATAAACACGTTTTGTTTCAGGTATCGGTATTTCTCAGGTTATGACAGCTTCGTTCGGAAGTGTGCTGTACAATGTCATAATTACCTGGTCCATGTATTACATCTACACGTCCTTCTGGTCCGTGTTGCCATGGACAACGTGCGACAACTGGTGGAACACTCCCTTGTGCGTCAATAGGCATGGGAACGTTTCATCCATCAACGAGACCCACGCCAACACAAATGTAGTGGATGACCGCCTTTTGTACTCAGCATGGAGAAAGTCGAATGTAACATTGACAGCATCAGAAGAATTTTGGCAGTAAGAGAATGATTGTAGCATGCATAGCATACTTCCAGACTACTATTTATAGTTAAGCAGCTGGAATAGATGTAGAATAAATGTGTAAGGACATGCTTAACCTTTCCGCGAACACCTGGTCTCGTCACTGATTATCAGTGATCCGTTCATATTATTTTCACCGCTATTTTGACTTTTACTTCCAATGGAACCTGTGTGCGGTTATTCTCTAGCGTTGACGTTTTGTATTATCTATCCAACAACGTCACTAACATGTACTCATTGACACACTGTGAATAAGCCAAACATATGAAACCGTTGCTTATTGTGAGTTCCATTTACTGTGGCAGATATGGCACACTGAGGGTGTCCAGTGGAATCGACAACTTCGGGTCAGTCCAGGTTCATCTCCTTCTCTGTAACCTTGCTTCCTGGGTTGTAGTGTTCCTTTGTCTCATGAAAGGCATCAGGTCTGTAGGAAAGGTGAGAAGCGCCATTCGCAAAGCAACCACCACACTGATTCCATTATATCATCTCTTTATGTAGGCCCCATGGGGAATCCTGGATAGAATTGACCCCAATTAGTGTCAACCATGATATAATTTTAAGGGATATTTAAGGATTTTTAAGATATACAATATTGTTCTCTGGAAGGAGAAGTCAAGTGTTTTGGGGACCCATTTAGATTCACAACACATAATTTTTCTGAAAGATTTACTATATGGGTTAAAAGGCAAAGTAATGTGTACCATCATATTTGAGAACGGATTACACCACCTTCTCCCAAATAAATAGTGGTCTACGCTAACCTATGCTTCTTGTTATGAAGATCCGGGGTTGAATAGGTCTTCAGCAACCCAGGCTTGCCGTAAAAGGCGACCATGTTTATCGTAAGAGGCGATTAACGGGATCGGGTTGTCAGGCTAGCTGACTTGGTTGAAGCATGTCATAGATCACAATTGCCTGGATCGATGCTCATGATATCAATCACTGGCTTGTCTGTTCCATACTCGATTATTTACAGACCGCCGCCATATAGATGGAATATTGCTGAGTGCGGCGTAAAACAACAAACCAACCAACGAACTATGCTTCTTGTTACGTCGACTAAAATGATTCGAGTGGTCAGGTTCTTTGACGCATTACGTCTAACCGTGATGGCGTTGATCTGTGCTAATGCTTTTAATCACTGATCCAGTCTCGATTATTTACAATGATTTATGATGATTTTTATATAGTTGGAACATTCCTGACTAATGCATTGAGCAACATTCACACACTCATTCACTTGCTTTAACACTATTTTCAGTGGTGTCTTATTGTAACAATTCTGGGTTGAGTGTTGTTCTCACTTAATACTGCAGGTTGGTATTTGCAGGTGGTATATGTGACAGCATTGGTGCCGTTTATCCTGCTGACGGTGCTGCTCATAAGGTCGTGCATGATGCCGGGAGCAGGGGAGGGAATACTGTACTTCTTACGTCCAGACTTCTCACGACTAGCCTCCGTTCAGGTTAGAGTACATGAGACACGTGCCAAAAGAATGTCTGTTGAAGCAACCTATCTTTGCTTTGGTCGGATTTCGCAATACTCCCTCTCTGTCTTGGTGCTCCTTGCTGTCATCCACTGCTTTGTAGCCGTTACACATTGCCTTTACTCATATGTGTGTTTACATTTAGGAGATAAACTTACTGTGTTTCCAATGTAGAGCTAGGTTACCTGTCGATTAAACCGCGCTAAATTGAATTTGGAACCGAACGCGCGTTCGGTTCCAAATTCAATTTAGCGCGGTTTAATCGACAGGTAACCTAGCTCTATATTGGAAACACAGTATGTTTATCTCCATTCTACCATAACTAAATAAAACGCGAACTCTTTGGTGTTAGCAAATATACTGAGTGAAGCTGCATGAGTCCAGTGTTGTGAGTTGGTTATCGATCTGAATTACGGAATCACCGAACAAAATACGGCGCTGTATATACTCAAGGAGTTTGTTTACAACGTAATACGTCAATCGAACATATCAAAGGCATTGAAAGCATATAAGCACGGCAACTTGGTTACCTAACATGAGGTGGGCATCCCTAGAGAAAACAAAGCAAGCTTTGCAAGGCTTTCGCTCTACATCGCACGTCACCATTATGACGTTATATCGCTCATTGTGACGCTAAAGATATGACGTCAAAGTCGTATATAGAAAAGCGCCAAAATTCCAAGCTCTCTGTTGTCTCCAAAACGTAAATACGTTCCCTTTGTAGATTTCTGTCGTGTTTTTCTGCACGAAATGTATTGCCACACATCCTTTGAATATTGTAGTAACCGCATCTGTGCATTGTGTCACTTGTAATTGTAGATATAATTATTTAGATATGCCTACCGACAATGACTGTAAAAAGTGATATTCTATGAATATTAGCTTCCGCGGTGATGCGGCCGTCAAACCAGCTGTTGCAATGAGAGGGGGTTTATATAAGTTATATAATCTGACGGGGAGACGGAGCAAAGAGAGAGACATATATCTATACCTCTTTGCTGTAAATCTTCAAATGATTTTTATATTTAAATATTATTATTACACCACGTCTCACAGCTCTTACACGGCATTAATAACCTAATATATCTACATGCTTCTCTTTGCTATACGATGCATAATTAATTTTAAAATACAAATACCATTATTATGCCATCTCTCACAGTTCTTATAAGACAACATTAACGACCTTCCTTGCATAGGTGTGGTTGGAAGCGCTGCTCCAAGGTTTTTATTCAACGAGCGTAACGTACGGCGGACTCATCACCATGAGCAGCTACAACAACTTCTACAACAGACCATTGAAGTAAATAGTCATACTTAACTTCTGAACGTGGTTACAAACAGCGTGGTCTTTAATAATGATGACGATGATGATAGTTCAAGTAATAACAATTCATCTCTGCGCATTGTACATTCTTGAAAGTACTCCAACCTACTATCCATGTTTGTGAAAGAGATTCTGGCGTGTGAAAATAGAACAGGGATGATCGATATTCCAACTGATGTCTCCGTGATGGAGACCAGTGAATAAAAGCGACAAAACGACTCCCGTGCGGCTCCGAATATATTATAAGGATGTGTTTATGAATCTCTATCAAAAAGTTTGATACTAGGTGTTTGCGAAATGATGAGCGTATCCTGTTCCACCGGTGGCGCCGTCACAAACACATGGACGGGCAAGTCAATCGCCCACCCGAAAAAATACGGGAAACGATGGCAAAAGTCAAAACGGGAAAACCGCACCAGACATCATTTGTGTCCACCACATGTCGGCCATAACAAAAATATTTAGAAGCTTTACTGAGGTTTTGAATGTTGTAAGGCATGTTTAAAATAACGATGTACCATGTAGATAATCATGTGGCAAATGCTAAATCGTTATGCACCGATGTTTGTTCTTAAACCAACCATTACCTTAATAATATAATCCTCGACTTATTGAAACTATTCGCATCCTAAAAGTATTTCATATTTGGTCAGATGTTAATTGTTGGATGCCTTGTATTTCAGAGACGTGGTGTTAGTTACCGTCATTGGTCAAGCAAGTAGTGTATTCTGTGGTCTGGTGGTCTTCTCCACTCTGGGCTTCATGGCACACCAGGCGCAGATACCGATATCCGAAGTCGTATCCTCGGGTAAATATATCTGTTCCCTTCATATACTCACTGACACATGTGTACCAACTGTCACGGAGATGTGCAGGAGCTGTGAAAGAAATCGAGTTTGACAGAAATAACAGCTTAGGTGACAGCTGACACCCACTCGCAACATTGAATTAATGACGTACCTTTGAACGTTACACCCAATTGTGTTCGAGGGAATTGCACTTTAAACAAGGAGGAGACAGTTGTAGAAGTTTCAGTCGGTTGTTATATCTATTATGATAGGAAGCCTGATACAAGGTCATGTTTGGAGAAGTACCAACACGTTAACCTGGAAACCACAGTGTGGCATGAGCTAAACATTATACAAATCTAAAGTAGAGATAAGAAACGTCAACTGCAGAAAAACTCCAACTCGATTATCGGACAAAACACATTCTACTTGGCGTAAAAGGCAAAATTGTGGAACGTCGTCATCCCGAGCTTTCCTCAACACCAAGTTGACTCGTGGTATAACTGAAATACTGTTCAAAGCGGCGTTAAAACAGACTTTTCACACTAAAGATGCGGTGCTGGGGTGGTGGTTCAAGCTTTCGCTCGTTATGCAAGTGGCCCGCGTTCGATTCCTCACATAAGAATGTGTGAAGCCCATTTCTGGCTTTCCCAACATGATTTTGCTAGGACATTGCTAAAAGAAGAGTAAAACAAAACTCACTAACTCACACTCACGACAGCATACAACCAATAGACATATCTGTTGCAGGTTCTGGTCTCGGGTTCATCATCTACCCAGAGGCCATCGCCCAGCTTCCTGTGTCTCAGCTGTGGGCAGTCCTCTTCTTCCTCATGCTCTTTATGATGGGAATAGATTCTATGGTATACAATATTAATAACGTTGTGATATTATCAGATGACTCTTTCATGACACGTTAACCTGCTGTTCGAGGGCGTTGTAATGCTGGAAGGAAACTGCACTACCAACTAACATATACATTTTGTGAATATGTACATTGTTCGCAAAACGCAGGTGCCATGTAAGAGAACAGTAGTGAGTGAGTATTTTGTAACATGATCTACTGCGATGAATGTCTAAAGAGAGACTGTGGTTTTCCGTCACACTTAGCAATATTCCAGACATGACGATGGGCACGAAGACCATTCATACATAATAACCTTGGTTCTTTGGTTTAAGGACGGTAAGGTAATCCCGCCATTGAAGTGAGAGCTCTTCGTGCCAGCCCCGTGAACATCCGGGTTAGAGTCGTTCTTCAGTCACCTATTCTTGACGTACTTATAGGACCGGAAGGTCAGGCTCGGTGACTTGGTCAATTGTGTGTCATCGTATGGCATGGATCGTTGCTCATAATATCAATCACTGGATTGTTTTCAGACCGCTGTCATTTAGCTAGAATATTGCTGTGTGCTGCGTTAAGCAACAAACAATGAACTTCATGCGAGTATCTATGCATTTCGTAAAGAGCAATTGAAATGGTTCGAATGGTCAGGCTCATTGACCAGGTTGGCGACGGCGTGAGACGTTACGGATAAGAACGGGATTGGCTGGTTCAGAACGACGTTTCAGAGCTACTTCTTGCCCCTTCATCCTGTGATTACTGAGTAAAAGCATATGTTTACACAAGGTGGAATTAATGTACAAAGATGAAAATTTAATGACGAAGCCAAACAGGGGACAAGCCAATTAAGTATAATTAAGGTGTGGTGATTGTACTGGGTGTCAACAAGCAGCTGGCTATGGTTACACTAACAATAAGGCAATCAAGGTGTCCATTTGTGTTTGGTGATCCCCTACCCGTGTGCAGTGTAGTTGATAGGTTAACCAACAACTCAGGACAGAACAGGTTCCATTGTTCCCTCCATCCGTAGCCTATGTGCAGTGTAGTTGATAGGTTAACCAACAACTCAGGACAGAACATGTTCCAGTGTTCCCCCCATCCGTAGCCTATGTGCATTGTATACGAGGTTGATAGGTTAACCAACAACTCAGGACAGAACAGGTTCCCCCCATCCGTAGTCTATGTGCAGTGTAGTTGATAGGTTAACCAACATCTCAGGACAGAACAGGTTCCCCCCATCCGTAGTTTATGTGCAGTGTAGTTGATAGGTTAACCAACAACTCAGGACAGAACAGGTTCCATTGTTCCCTCCATCCGTAGCCTATGTGCAGTGTAGTTGATAGGTTAACCAACATCTCAGGACAGAACAGGTTCCCCCCATCCGTAGTCTATGTGCATTGTAGTTGATAGGTTAACCAACATCTCAGGACAGAACAGGTTCCCCCCATCCGTAGTCTATGTGCAGTGTAGTTGATAGGTTAACCAACATCTCAGGACAGAACAGGTTCCCCCAATCCGTAGTCTATGTGCATTGTAGTTGATAGGTTAACCAACAACTCAGGACAGAACAGGTTCCCCCCATCCGTAGTCTATGTGCAGTGTAGTTGATAGGTTAACCAACATCTCAGGACAGAGCAGGTTCCCCCCATCCGTAGTCTATGTGCATTGTAGTTGATAGGTTAACCAACATCTCAGGACAGAACAGGTTCCAGTGTTCCCCCCATCCGTAGTTTATGTGCAGTGTAGTTGATAGGTTAACCAACAACTCAGGACAGAACAGGTTCCCCCCATCCGTAGTCTATGTGCATTGTAGTTGATAGGTTAACCAACATCTCAGGACAGAACAGGTTCCCCCCATCCGTAGTCTATGTGCATTGTAGTTGATAGGTTAACCAACATCTCAGGACAGAACAGGTTCCCCCCATCCGTAGTCTATGTGCATTGTAGTTGATAGGTTAACCAACAACTCAGGACAGAACAGGTTCCAGTGTTCCCCCCATCCGTAGTTTATGTGCAGTGTAGTTGATAGGTTAACCAACATCTCAGGACAGAACAGGTTCCCCCCATCCGTAGTCTATGTGCAGTGTAGTTGATAGGTTAACCAACATCTCAGGACAGAACAGGTTCCCCCCATCCGTAGTCTATATGCATTGTAGTTGATAGGTTAACCAACAACTCAGGACAGAACAGGTTCCATTGTTCCCTCCATCCGTAGCCTATGTGCAGTGTAGTTGATAGGTTAACCAACATCTCAGGACAGAACAGGTTCCCCCCATCCGTAGTCTATGTGCAGTGTAGTTGATAGGTTAACCAACATCTCAGGACAGAACAGGTTCCCCCCATCCGTAGTCTATGTGCATTGTAGTTGATAGGTTAACCAACATCTCAGGACAGAACAGGTTCCACTGTTCCCCCCCCATCCGTAGTCTATGTGCAGTGTAGTTGATAGGTTAACCAACATCTCAGGACAGAACAGGTTCCCCCCATCCGTAGTCTATGTGCAGTGTAGTTGATAGGTTAACCAACATCTCAGGACAGAACAGGTTCCCCCCATCCGCAGTCTATGTGCAGTGTAGTTGATAGGTTAACCAACATCTCAGGACAGAACAGGTTCCCCCCATCCGTAGTCTATGTGCAGTGTAGTTGATAGGTTAACCAACAACTCAGGACAGAACAGGTTCCCCCCATCCGTAGTCTATGTGCAGTGTAGTTGATAGGTTAACCAACATCTCAGGACAGAACAGGTTCCCCCCATCCGTAGTCTATGTGCAGTGTAGTTGATAGGTTAACCAACAACTCAGGACAGAACAGGTTCCCCCCATCCGTAGTCTATGTGCAGTGTAGTTGATAGGTTAACCAACAACTCAAGACAGAACAGGGTCCAGTGTTCAGATTACACCACAGAATCAACAATATATCTCGAGTTTCACACATCGCTTCAATTCTTTATTTTATTAAAACAGACCAAAGTCACCAGTACACAACAACGCGGTCGTGTGTATTCACGGATACCTTGTCCATCTTTTGTGAAGTATGGTTTTGCATTGAATTAAGCAACATTCCATCGATATCACGGCAAACGGACACCAGTAGTGGGCTTCACGTCAATCACTTGATATACATCACCACCATATAATCATTACCACTTCGTACTTTCGCAGTTTGGTCTTACGGAAACAAATATATCTGGAATCATAGAGGCGTGTCCAAAGTACCTTCAACAACGGAGAATGTGTGTGACTGCTGGGGTGTGTCTAGTTGGCTTTATTGTGTCCATTCCCTTTGTAACCGAGGTACGTATATCTCATAGCAAAACCTGTTTATTTGATTGAGATCTGATCTGGGAACAAATTTGACCTTCCCTACAAAACATTATTACTGTCAACAGGCTTAACGATTTCAGGTGTAAGGTAGTCTGAGAATTGTTTTAAGATGTTTAATCATTGCAAAGAGCAACACTTGAAACCGAAACCTAAGATATGATAATTATGAATATCGCACATGTTATTATGACTGATAACTACGTTATCTATATGTCTACGGCGTTGCAAGTATGATTACTATGTTAAGATGAATGACAAAGGAGCCTCGGTATAACGGTAGGACTAAGTTGCCACTGCATTTACCTACACCCTACGAAACACAACTCGATCATGTTAAAATATTAAGTAAATAGCTTCCCTGAAACCATTAACCAGCCTCAAAATCTGTCTTGTTTTTTTTTTGTTCAAATCATGGAAAGTGTAAACATGAAGGTCTAAAACGAATTTTGATAGCTTTGCTCATTTCTAAAAGTATGCAGATTTAGTGTACCAAAACGTGACCATATCGTACCTTATCCTTCGACACTGTCATGAAAATTGCATTGGATATTTATTGTTTGTCATTAAATGTTGATATCATATGATGGTGCTGAGTATAGTTGAGTATTAAGACAAGGCAGATGTGACAAAGGACATATATCGATATCGAATTAACCAGGTTGGATTTGTGACAGGAATGTAAATAAAAAACATAATTCCATCATCATACAAAATCACTACTAAGAGCAGAGTCCATTGTATGATTCTGTCTATTTTATAAACATATGTTTATGCATCACTATCAAATAGTGTTTCTTGTGGAAAGTATTTTGTCACTCTCTACCTTGTTGCATAGATCTAAATATGAGTCAGATGAGGCGGTTTCACAGACCACCTTTATTTGTAGCTCAGGTGGGGAATCAGTTTAAGGACAAATGGCTATTTGACCGCTATTGAACGCCTATCGTGGTGGCAATTTCTGAGTTAACAGAGAACACAAGAAAATCAAAGCATGATATAGTATTATGATACTAAAGAGAACAATCTCTAGTTATTCTGGAACGAAGGCTGCGAAACCTGATGTTATCTTCTGTGCAGGGTGGAATTTACCTCTTCCAACTGATGGAGTGGTACACCTCTTCCTCCAACACACTCCTCATTGGCTGTCTCGAGTGTGTCGTCATCAACTGGATATACGGTAAAAACCATGTGGCACAAGATGGCAAATGTCATTAATACTATGTATGTATTTTGTATGCAAAAATCTGCCGCCTCCGTGGTCTAGTGGTAGAGCTTCCGTCCGGAGAGCGGAAGGTTCGGGGTTCGATCCCCGGCCGCGTCATACCAAAAGACGTTAAAAAATGGTACTTGTTGCCTGGCGAACGGCATTTAGGGGCTAAAACAATGACTGGTCGGCTCGGAGTCAGTATACTGTGTCTGAGTGGGGTATGCATGTTAAACTGCGGCATGGTAACTCAGTGAGCTAGCACTATAAATCGGCATCAGTCCGGGCTAGTACAAGCAGCCACACACACACACACACACACACACACACACACACGTACATGCACGTCGCTATATAAGTGCAATAATCTTGGACGCGACGTTAAACCCAATTTCACCTCACCTTATATGCAAATTAATTGAGCTATCGGTGCATGTATATCCTGTTCGCTAACACCTGGTGTCATAACTATGTTGGATTTTACACCAATCTGCACAATTTAATAGTATATCCACACAATATTTATTGTCAGATTGTGTAGGGTTAGAGGTAGAGTTACAGGCTACTTGTGAACTAGATACTTGATAGTTGGGCATTTCTGAATCTTCTGATGACTGGTTCAAAACAGATTTGTTTCGATTATTACTGAGTAATCAACACGGTACTAGCAGTCCTAGGTTTTACGCTAGTTGTAAAGGCCCAGGACCTGCATCATCTCCTGGTTTTCCCCAACATTAAGCTGCCACACCATCGGTGTTAACGCCACCCGGGTCACTTATAGTGACAAAACAATCAATGCTGCTTTATCGGTGTAACACATAGACCTACAGTCGCACAGTGTTAACGTCGCTTTTATGTTTTGTAGGTTCAAAGAGACTCAGCAATGATATTGAGATGATGACAGGAAGGCGATTTCCAGTGTTGCTCAAAATCCTGTCATCGTATTTAACTCCTTTCATTCTCTTTGTAAGTACGCACCAAAGCGTTTACACGATCAAGAATTGATGTAATATCCTATCCGTTGTTCGAGTGAATGAATGACTGTTGTTTTGGCGCAATCTTGGTCTTCAGAAATCCATGCTTTTAAGAGCGGAATTGGGTGGTCATGGCGCATATTATCCCATGTGTGTGTGTGTGTGTGTGTGTGTGTGTGTGTGTGTGTGTGTGTGTGTGTGTGTGTGTGTGTGTGTAAGAACTAACAAACATCCATTGTAAACAAAGCCATTGCAAGCATGCGCAATTACTTATACAAAATGTTGTCCATCGCTGTCAACTATCAGCGCTAATTTACAGTTACGCTTTGGCTTCCATTTGTCAATTGCTAATCACCTAGCAGCGCCAATTATCTCTTGGCTTCCCTTGATAAGCTTCCATCTTTGTTGTCTTATCACTTGTGTTGTTCTCACAAGTACATATATATGTTCTCTGCCACATAGCATTTGTTCCAAAGCTCCATAAATATCCGTACAAAGAGAGATAAATTGCTGGATCCATAACCATAAGTAGAGGGGAATGTCCGAGTAACTCTCCATTCCTTAAAAATAATGGAGCAGAGGCTCCGCAGGGGCCGAGGCCCATTATTTTTAAGGAATGTGGAGGACATTATCCAAATTTGACGCATGAGTGACAAAATATTATGTCCGATGCAATTCCCTATTTTGACTTGTAACATATGTTCCCGTGTTTTTTCCAGTGAACAATTGACTTGCCTTTGCATGTGTTTGTAACGGGTGCCATCGATAGGGCAGGATACGTTCACCTTTTCGCAATCACCTGATATCATTACTATTTGATAGTGATTCATAAACACATGCTCATGATATATTAAGAATCGACTCTGCTTTATGAAGATATTTCTATCGGATATGGAAAGGGTTTTGTCTCGCTTTTCACCTGGTGAAGGAGTAAGTATATACTCCGAAACGTTTTGTTCCTCATAATAAAAAAGTTAACATCCATAAATTCTCTTCCTTATGCACAGAGTGGTTTCATATATTTTCAGGCTTCCCTGATATGCTCCCTGTTTCTTTATGACCCGCCAAGCTATGGCGAGTACATCTACCCTGAATATGCAAAGGTGATAGGTATCATGGTTGCAGTGGTGATGTCTTTGCCTATACCTATCACCTTTGTCTACCAAGTTGTCATGGGGAAGGGGAGCTTTTTCGAGGTACGTTTTCATCCATTGTACTTGAATCCTTTCGTCTGAGATATTTTGTAAATCATGAAATCAAAGCGTCACCAAATCAGCGGAAGTACCGACCCCTAACCCAGAATGTGTCATGACATTAACGTGAGTAACCCTGCCTTTGAAGTGTGAAAATACTAATATTAAATCGGCCTACAGAAGTGATGTTGTACTATGAAGAAGCCGGTTTAGGACCTTTAACACCAACCCAAGCACATATTAGACTCGCATTAATACCAACAATGGTCCAGAACTAATAGATTTTCCTGTGACACATTTCTTTTGCAGCGCTTGAGTCTTGCAAGCAGACCTTCACCTGAGTGGGGACCATCGCGAGTGGAAGACAGGGAGATATACCTTCAGAACCCTGAAAGCCCTCCACACAGTATTCTCATGCGGATGATTTCCAGAACAACAAGATCACCATGATGATTCATTTCAATGCTATTCAGGATGACATGGATATAAATTAAGTTTTGTGTTTTACCCTGTGATGTGTCAGCTGACAATTTACAAAAAATTAAAAGATAGCATAGCTGTTGCCATACAATTACATCAATGTGCATCATTTGGCTATATGTGTTTAAGTTTATATCCTCAAGTTTCAATATGTTAAGGGCGTATAAACTACCGAGCTGAAAAAAGAATTCACACTTGAAAATTAAAATTAACCAAAAAAAAAACAAACATTATCAAAACTTTACTTGGCTGAAAACAGTATTTCCTTATATTCGCATTTGTGTAGTGTGAAAATGGTAGACCTGCACCATACATTACCATACCATTGGCCGTCGTGTTAAAAAACGCATGTCAATTTAACAGAAACGATTATTTGCAGTTTCTTAACAAACAATGTAACATATTTGGACATGTTGATATTTCAAGCCGTTAGAAATGTAGCAGTTGTGTGTGCAGCATATTATTTAATTATGTATGGGTTTCAATAAGTACCTCTTTTTGACCTGTGTACTCATTCATCATTATAGCATGGTATTTGTTTCCATTTAATTCGCTCTATGGCGCTTCTTGTCAATATTACTGAAGATCATGTTGTATTGTAATTTGTTGCCCCTTAGTTATAAAATCCCATAGAATAATATTCTGAATACCTTCCAAGGATTCCCTCAAGTGAAACGTATTGGTTGTTGTTTTTATGAATGGTTTATGAAATAATATGCAGGTACTATATCCTTCCGATGTTGTTTAATGAGTTGTTTTTTATGAATGGTTTTATATGTTGCTTAACATTTGATAGAACATTTGACAACAAACAAAGAACATATTAGTGAGTTGTGATTGAAATGTACTGACAAAAACATCATGGTAACACAGGTACTGTTATTGACCTTAGACAATATCTCAAAAAAGTATGGAGCTGCAGGATTAAGTAAACGATTTACGTTTGATGTTTCATGTGAAAAGGTTCCTAAAGTCTCTACTTGACATGACACGTGAAACAGATCAGTAGCAGGTATAACCGCCACATGCCCGGATGACACATTCCACCCTACGTATCATGCCTCCAGTCAGAGGTTGGATCTGTTGATGGGTCAACAACATCCGCTCCTGATGCAGTGCTGCCTCCAATTGGCGTAAATCTTGCACAGTAGGATCTCGTGCCTGTATGCGCCGCCCCAGAATATCCCAAACATGTTCGTGGGTAAAAATCTGGGCTCATTGCTGGCTAGGGTAGAGTCGTTATTGCATTGGCCCTTATGTAATCCACGACTGCATGCGAACGATGAGGCCTGGCATTGTCATCCATGTACTGAGTTCGAGTAGCAAGAGAGTTGTTGTCAAAATGAGGAACGACGACTGGCCTCAAAATGTCCCGGATGTACTGAGCCCCTGTTAAGTTGCCCTATTGGTGACCAAATCCAACCTGCAATCATGGGAATTAAGACACCCCCAAACCATTACCGAGCCCCCGCAGGAGGCAACAGTCGGTTTAATATTCCTGGGGGTGTAGGCCCTGTTCCAGTGCCTCCAAATGCTCGTTCTTCCTTTAGTGACGTGGAGAAGAAAGCGACTTTCGCCTGACCAATGGATACGTCTCAGATTTCAGTTCTGTCGCGCAATACACCAGGCCAAACGAGCAGCTTTGTGGTGATCTTTCAACAAGGGACGCCTTGTGACCCATCTTGCCCTCAGTCCTGCTGCTTTCAGTCGGTTCCTGACGGTTCTGGTGCTGAAACGACGATTGGGCAACAACAGCTGTTTCAAACGAGAACTTGTTAAAAAGAGTTCTCTGCGTATGAGACGAAGAGATCCCTATCTTAGCGACGTTTCGTCACAGGAGGTCTTTCGGATCTGGGACGGTCCTGTACATCACCGGTCTGAGCATGTTTCTGGACTAAACGGCTTACGACAGCGTGGTGATACCCCATATTCCGACCAAGGGCATTACAAGACATTCCGGCGTTATGCATGCCGATTATTTGCCATCTTGTGGCGTTTGATAATCGCCTTCGTGACATGGTTACACAATGTCATGGAATAACTGTTTAAGAAAGCAATTATAACGTTGGGATATACTGCTTTTAGAAATACTCGAGGGTAGCATGCTGCACGGGCAAACCATGCATGGCACATGCGCTTTCGTCACGCATGAGTGATAACATCATCTCGAGAAAACACTTCTTCCCGTAATAATATCTTTCATGACTGTTACAAATATTGGGACCAAACAATAATGAAATAGATTAGGGTGTGCTTAACTTTTTTCTATGTGTATATCTGCCGGTATATCGGTAGGTCAGGGTCGTATCATATCATCATGGCTCTTTACTCTTTATTTCAAGGATTTACTCCATGAACTAAGTAATTCCGGCTTTGGACTATGTCTTCCATGGGGACGATGCCGAGGAGGACTGTCATCAGATAACACGAGCTTAATCAGCTGTAACCCAACAGGTCTTCAAATTCGCCTGAACGTTGCAGAAAACTATGCTAACAAGTGGCAGCTAAAATACTTGGTAATCAAACGTGATGTCCTAACTTTTTGATGTGATCACAAATCAGTGTCGCCTCAACATTTGTACATAAGTAACATATATTTATCTGTTCAAAAGGCAATTGTCTGTGCTGGAGTGTTCATATGTACTGTTAAAACTTCTGAAGAACGAGCGAGCTTAGTATGTGAAAAGTTGAAAATATTTATAAATGTAAACCACGATACTGGGGTGGACGATATCATCTGGCAATGAGTGATATTAAACTCAGGCTTAAAATAGACGTAATGTATGGGGAAAACTATTCTTGAAGGAATATGAGTGAGTGAGTGAGTGAGTATGGTCTTACGTCGTTTTTAACAATATTCCAGCAATATCAAGGAGGGGGACACCTGAAAATGGGTTTCACACATTTTACCCATGTGGGGAATCGAACTCGGGTATTCCGAATGACGAGCCAACGCTTTAAGCACTAGGCTACCCCACCGTCCCTTGAAGGAATATGACATGCTTGAAACCACTCAAGGCTAGTTTTGTAAGAAAGTCCAGGGTTTTAATTAGCGCATGCCTAATGAAATAGTGAGAGTCACAATCGATTTAATATCCACACAAGGATACATTTATCAACAAACTCTCTTGCTCCTTTGTGAAGTATGTAATGCAAATCTAATGAATATTTTTAAGACATGTGTCTAGGCCGACTTCGACAGTTTAGCTATTAAGCAACACAAGCTAATAAGAACAAGTGGGACATCAAATCCCCTATATTTAGCATGCTACGTCTTGTCTCCAAATATGATTTAAAAATTATAAAATGTGTTCGAGCTTCATCAAGAAACGATTGTTATCGCTGCTGATGAAAGAAAAGATTCACCTTCACGAAAAGCAATTATTAAACAATGTGCTTCAGACCAGAGTATCTCTGTCCAGACATGTAAAAATACGATCTGGAAACTTGCTATGAATCAAAATGTTTTACTACTTAACCTTAGTTAATTTAGGCTTGTTCGCTTAGTTGCAATGTGGAACAGTTGCGAATATCGTAAAAGACGTTTTTATGTCCTGTCAAAAGAATTTAGTAGAAGGAAACATCATCTTCGATAAAATGATTTGCTTGATGATAATATTGTTAGAATCTGAACTGACGTTATGGCGTTTCTACTTTGAGGTACACCAACAATTTGAAGGCGGTGAATGTGACAACCAGAAAGGATGATAAATATTGATGGTGCAGGTAAAAAGTTGAATGAAGTCCTCCATGGCTGTTAACATGTAAACTAAACAATGTATATATTGTCAGCAAGAGTACACTTGTAATAGCAAAATGATAATTCTCGATTTATTCACGCCGCAAGCAATATTATACATATGTTATCCTATAAATGTTGTCTTACCACTATCTATCTATCTATCTATCTATCTATCGTCGGCCCGTGATGGTCCCCACTCAGGTGAAGGTCTGCTTGCAAGCCTCAAACGCTGCAAAAAAAGGAAAGTGTTGATTAGTTCTGGATCGCTGTTTGGTATTCACGCGTGTCTAACATGTGTCGGATTTTTGGTTAACTATATAAGGACCTAAACCTGTTTCTTCATCGTACAGCATCACATCTATTGGCCGATTAATTAAGTATGAGTATTTTAACAGTTAAGGCAGGGTTACTAACGTTAATGTCATGACACATTCTGGGTTAGGGGTCGGCACTAGCACTGATTTGATGAAGGTTATAATTTCATGTTTTAAAGTGCATATTAGACGAAGGATTCAAGTACAATGCGTAAAACGTACCTCGCAAAGGCTCCCCTTCCCCTTTACAACTTGGTAGACAAAGGTGATAGGTATGGGCAAAGACATCACCACTGCAACCATGATACCTATCACCTTTGCATATTCAGGGTAGATGTACTCGCCATAGCTTGGCGGGTCATAAAGAAACAGGGAGCATATCAGGGAAGCCTGAAAATATATGAAACTACTCTGTGCATAAGGAAGAGAATTTATGGATGTTAACTTCTTTATTATGAGGAACACAACGCATTCTTGCAATGGTTTTATTTACTGTTGATGTTTGATTGTTCTATCATACACACACTGTGACCAATACTGGGTTACTCTCTAGATGATGGTGTAGTAGTATTGCGACACCATGATGAGTACCTGTACCATCATGCAATATAGATTCCTGCAGTAAATGTACAACATTTCCTAGCTTTCTAACATAGAATGTTCCGAATACCCGCGTCACTTGTAATGACAGTTTTAGTGTTTTAGTCCATATCTTATGACTATCGAAAAGGCTAGTATTGTATCCGTGTTAACTATTGCTGTTATTATTGTATTATTTTCTTGTTTGCACTCAGCAATATTCCAACTATATAAGGGATTGGACCAGACAATCCAGTGATTGACATCATGAGCAGTTGGGATACGATGGCGTGCATCATGACGACCCAATCCGATAAGTCGCCTCTTACGACATGCATGGATTGCTGAAGACCTATTCTAACCGGATCTTCATGACTCGACATCGCTTTATTGTAATGCATCGCTAGTTTAAGCACTCGTTTCCCCCATATACAGTCATTCATTCAGTCACTCTAGCAATTAATAGGACATAAAATCAATTCTTATCTGGTAAAATCTTTGGTGTGTACTTACAAAGAGAATGATAGGCGTTAAATAGGATGACAGGATTTTGAGCAACACTGGAAATCGCCTTCCTGTCATCATCTCAATATCATTGCCAAGTCTCTTTGAACCTACAAAACATAAAAACGACGTTAACACCGTGAGACTTTTTGGCCTCTTTGTGAAACGGATAAATCAGCTTGGTTGTACTGTCACAATGAGTGAGTGGGGTGGCGTAAACGCCACTTTGAACAATACTCCAGTTATGTCATGGTGCTGCAGCTTGTTGTTAGGGAAACCCAGGAAACGATGCGGATCCTAGGCGCTTACAGCTTGTGTGAAACCTAGTACTACATCTACACATCCTACAATACTGTGTCAATATAATATACCCTATACAGTGTCAACGCAAGAGCACAGTAAGTCCACATTAGGCATAGATTTCATTGGACGTAAAATACAAACTAGTGGTGAAAATTAGTGGTGAATGGATCAGTAACTTTCATTGAGGACACCGGGCATTAGAAAACAGGGGGAGCATGGCCTGCTCCACCGGTAGTACCCGTCACTCGCACAATTTGCATGCAAGAAAGTATTAATACCACATGGTTTTACCGTATATCCAGTTGATGACGACACACTCGAGACAGCCAATGAGCAGTGTGCTGAAGGAGGAGGCGTACCAGTCTAACAGTTGGAAGAGGTAGATCCCACCCTGCATAAAGGATAACATCCACAATCACTAGACATTGTGCTATTTAGATATCATAACAATGTATCATGCTTTGAATAGGTTTATGTTCTATTGTCCAATCTTCCTTCCACTGATTTACCCACCAGAACTAGAAGCCAAGAGAGACCATTGAAACCACCTCATCTGTTCGATATTTAAATCTATTAAAAGATTAAAAGTGACTCTCCACAAAATCACTATTTGTTAGCGATTCATAACTACATACTATGATACAGGGGGAAGCGTACAGTGAACTCTGCTTTTAGTAGTGATTATCAAAATGGTTTTGTCCCTTTGATAACACCATGAACAACTCAAACCCGGATAATTCGATATCGATCAGACGAAACCTGCTGGCTGTCACTGCTTTCAATATTATATGACAAACAATAAACAACTAATGCAGTTTTCATGACTGTGTCGAAGGATAAAGTATGATATTGTCATGTCTTGGTCCACTAAATCTGCATACTTTAAAAAATGAACAAAGACTTCACATGAATGCGTATTAAACCTTGTTTTGGACAAAGTCATGCCCTTGAGATGAAGCTACGCTGTATCAGGCTGATCGTAGTGGTTTTATGAAGCTGTTCACGGAATGTGTCAACATGACCAAGTTGTTTTCCGTGGGATGTAGGTAAATGCAGTGCCAACTTAGTTCTACAGTCATACAAATCCTCCTCTTTCTTTAATCTTAACATGTTAATCATACCTGCAACGCCGTAGACACATATAGATAGGCTAGTTATCAGCTATAATAATAACAGCATGTGTGATAATCATAAACATAATGCTTTGTAGGGAAGGTCACATTTGTTCTGTGATCAGATCTCAATCAAACAAACAGGTTTCTCCGAGACATATATACGTACCTCGGTTACAAAGGGAATGGACACAACGAAGCTAAGTAGACACACCCCAGCAGTCACACACATTCTCCGTTGTTGAAGGTACTTTGGACACGCCTCTATGATTCCAGCTATGGTTGTTTCCGTAAGACCAAACTGTGAAAGTACGAAGTTAACTTTAGGAGTGTCACAAAGTAGCAACGTCGTAATGAGTACGTGATGTAAATGGTGTACATCAAGTTGTTTATACATTTATGTGAAGCCCATCTCTGGTGTTACCTCGCCGTGACATTGCTTGAATATTGCTAAAAGCTACACGTTCCTCCATTGCAATAATACATACAACCGTGTTGTTGTGTACGAGGGACGTTTGTCTGTTTTAGTCAACGAATGAAATGAGACCGCTTGAATTAAAAGCATATGTGTACAACACGAGATCTATTGTTGCTTCTGTGATGTAATCGGAGCCCTCATTGGTCTGAGCACTCGCTGGCTTCCCACACCCTGGATTCTGTACTGACTTGATTCCTTGGTTAAGGAAACTCCAGATTTAACGCATCAGAGACCAACATGACGTCCGGTGCAGTTTCCTATTTTGACCTGTACCTTATTGTTCCCGTGTTTTTTCCCAGATGAACTATTTACTTGCATTTGCATTTATATGTGACAGTTGCCACCAGGGGGCTCACCTTTTTGCGAACACCTAGTATTATCACTATTTGATAGTGATTTGTAAACACATGCTTATGATATAGCCGGAATCGTACAATCGACTCTGTGTTTCCAGAGATATCTTGTGAATATGACAAGGGTTTAGTCGCATTATTTAAACATATCAACTACACTGCAAATCGGCCTTATGTATTTACGGTTATGGGGGGACGTCAGTGAAGTAGTGACGGTGGACATGGTCATGTACGTAATTATCTTTGGTTTGGTTTGGTTTGGTTTGGTTTGTTGTTTAACGCCGCATTCAGCAATATTCCAGCTATATGACGGCGGTCTGTAAATAATCGAGTCTGGAACAGACAATCCAGTGATTTATATCATGAGCATCGATCCATGCAATTGGGACCGATGACATGCATCAACCAAGTCACCGAACCTGACCACCCGATCCCGTTAGTCGCCTTTTACGACAAGCATTGCGACTATGCTTGTCATAAAAGGCGACTAACGGGATCGGACGTAATTATCTAACATTCACAAATATACTTGACAACCGTTTGCTAAAATATCTCTATTCATCGTTTTATATGGTGGAATACGTGTCTCGTCTTTGTATGATTACAATATATCGTTACAGCTCTTCAGTGAGTGATGAATGAGATGTCACACCACACTCCGCAATATTCCTTCTGTAAATAATCGAGTTCGACCAGCCAAGTGAGTGATCGTTCTTGTGAGCAACGTCTCACGCCGTCGGGTGCGATGCCGTGCATTCAACCAAATCGCTGCTTACGACACGCATAGTTACTTGCATGAAGTTTATTGTTTGTTGTTTAACGCCGCACTCGGCTATAATCCAGCTTTTTGAAGGCGGTCTGTAAATAACCGAGTCTCGACCAGACAATCAAGTGACTGACACCCTTAGATTCGATCTTCGCAACTGGGATACGAGGACATGCATAACCCGAGCGAGCCTGGCCACTACGTTCTGTTAGACAACCCATACGACAATCATGGGTTTCTCAAGACCAATTTTAACCCGGATCTTCACCGGCTGGCATGAAGAGCTATCGCGTTAACCACGGGATTATCCTATCGTCCACAAATAAAAAAAACAAGGTTTGATTCTCTACAAGAGTATAATGTATGAAGACCATTCTTATTTGTAGTGCACCTCATGACGGCAGGCTTAAAACTATACTAACTCAGTACCTTTTGATTAGCAATCACATGGCACCTTCGTTGTGCAAGCGCTGTACATATTGCACAAAGATTACCTGTTAGTTGGTAGTGCAGTTTCCATCTGGCATTAAAACGCCCTTGAACAGCAGGTTAACGTGTCACGAGAGAGTCATCTAATATAACCACAACGTTATTAATATTGTATACCATAGAATCTATTCCCATCATAAAGAGCATGAGGAAGAAGAGGACTGCCCACAGCTGAGACACCGGAAGCTGGGCGATGGCCTCTGGGTAGATGATGAACCCGAGACCAGAACCTGCAACAGATATGTCTATTGGTTGTATGCTGTCGTGAGTGTGAGTGGGCGAGTTATTTTTACCCTTCTTTAAGCAATGTTCCAGCAATATCACGGCGGAGAACACTACAAAAGGGCTTCCTTCATTGTACCCATGGAGGAAATCGAAATCGGGCCCACGACACAAAAAAGCAAACTCTTAAACTACGACACCAGTGCCGCATCTTCATTGTGAGTGAGTCTGTTTTAACGCCGCTTTGAACAGTATTTCAGTTATATCACGCATGTCAGCTTGGTGTGGAAGACAGCTCGGAATGACGAAGTTCCTTGACTTTATTTATATACGATTCCTTGTTTATTTTTCTCAGTACGTCTGTGTGGTGTCAGGCAACAAACTCATTTTTCTTAGCAAACAATGTGAGGGGTGGGTGCTCCGGGTAGGACAGGACGTGTTTGCACTTTTCGCGAACATCTGGTGTCATCACTGATTTTCAGAGATCCATTCATATACGTTTCACCACAAATCATCCTTTAAAACCCAATGGCATCTGTTTTGGTCGGATAATCGATACTCTTTTATTACTGGCGTTGACGTTTAAGTTATACACTACAGTTTTAGAATGATTAGCTGAGGCCATACTGCGGTGGCTGAAAACCTTACCTTGTATAAAGTTACCCATCATGATTGGCATAACAAACAACTGAAACTTCTTCAGCTGTCGTCTCGTTAACTGAGTTTAACACGAAGAAATAGGTCTGCTGTCAACTTGACGGTTACATTGACCAAACACGATTTTTTCCCCAGTTCTCGACAGTTTGACGAAACCTTTTATATGGTTTCCGAACATAATAGATAAATACAACTGTCTTCTCATTCTTTAAAGTGTAATTCCCTGGACCAAAATTGGGTGTTAATGTTACGAGCAGTGGTCGCAGTTGTGAATATGAAGAGATAGGTCAGCTGTCACGTAGGCTGTTGTTTCTGTCAAACTCGATTTCTGTCACAGGACAGTTTGGCCCATTGCCATCACAGTTCATGCACATGTCTGTGACAGTTCGTCACGCTTGTCAACACTGATTTTCAGAGATGCATTTATATAATTTTCGCCACAAGTTTGCCTTAAAAGGTATAACAGCCGACTGAAACTTCAAAAACTGTCTTCTCATTGTTTAAGGTGTAATTTCCTCGAACAAAATTGGGTGTAACGTTCAAAAGTACGTCACTAATTCAATGTTACGAGGAGGTGTTAGCCAAACCACCTAGGCCGTTATGTCTGTCAAACACGATTTCTTTAACAGTTCATGCACATCATCGTAACAGTTGGTACACATTTGTTAATGAAATCGTCTAAGTATAGGCCAGTTAGTAAGGAACAGATATATTTACCCGAGGATACAACTTCTGATATCGGTATCTGTGCCTGGTGTGCCATGAAGCCCAGAGTGGAGAAGACCACCAGACCACAGAATACACTACTTGCTTCACCAATGACGGTAACTAACACCACGTCTCTGAAATACAAGACATCAAAATATTAACATCTGCCCACCTAGTAAAGAATGAAAATAGTGTCACCAAGTCGAGAATTATATTATTAAGGTAGTGGTTGGGTTTAAGAACAAAGAATTGTTACAACATGTAGCATTTGTCACATGACTTAAAGGTAGATCATTATTTTTAACATGCGTTTTAGCATTCAAGACCTCAGTAAAACTTCCAAATGTTTTTTATGGCAGACATGTGGAGGAAATGTCTCATGCAGTTCCCCGTTTTGACTTATGTCATCCTGTTCCCGTGTGTTTTCGGTTGTGCTTTTGATTTGCCTTTGCGTGTGTTTGTGACGGGCGCCACCGGTGGGGCAGGATACGCTCATACTTTCGGGAACGCCTAGTATCATCACTATTTGATTGTGGTTCATAAACACATGCTATGATATAGTCGGAATCGTGCAATGGACTCTGATTTTTTCTTTTGTCGCTTTTATTTACTGGTCTCCAACACGGCATCTGCATACTCTTGATTATGGGATCTTCCCTAAACTGAGACTCATAATAAATTTGAACTTATTTACAGCAGTTGTAATGTCGATCACTTCAACTCCATTCTCAAACGGAAGTATCTCTATCACAAACATGAATAGTATGGTAGCAGACAGAAGTAATTTCAATACAATAAACAAATTTTAAATGCGTGGAGATCTATCTTAAACTATCATCATCGTCATCATTATTAAAGACCACGCTGTTTGTAAGTGATTTCAGAAGTTAAGTTTTACTATTTACTTCAATGGTCTATTGTTGAAGTTATTGTAGCTGCTCATGGTGATGAGTGCGCCGTACGTAACGCTCGTTGAATAGAAGCCTTGGAGCAGCGCTTCTAACCACACCTATACAATGAAAGGTCGTTAATGTGTTATAAGAGCATAACGCACAATAAAGGTATTTGTATTTTAAATTTATTATGCATTGTATAGCAAAAATAATCATGTAGATATATTAGGTTATTAATGATGCCTTATAACAGCTGTGAGACGTGAAAAAATAATATTTATACATATAAATTATTTGAAGATTCACAGCAAAGAGATATTAGATGTATGTTTCTCTCTTTGCTCTTTCACCCCGTCATATTATATAACTTTAAAAAAAGTTAGGATGGGTGTATTTCATTCAAGGAAAACTTGTCAAAAACATTTGCATGATCAGCATATATGAATACGAATGTGGGTAAAATAAATAATAAATGATGTGCGAAACGTTTATATCAATACGTAAATGAGTTCATATTCGATACAATGACGTTAAACGGATATCCATTGACATTTGTGGAACGATAGTCACACGGCTAACTACACAGTCTATGTTTTGACGGATAATGGAACCAGTGTACAGACTGGAAAGCTGATGTACAGGATAATGGGAGCTTATCAATATCAAGTGTGGTTATCAAGATTATCAAAGATAAATATGAATACACATATGAGTTAAGGTAATGTGCGACGGCTACAAAGGACTGTTATTCAAAGGAACATGGCAGGGGATGATACCAAGAAGCACCAAGACAGAGAAGTATCCCGAAATCTGATCAAAGCAAAGGTTATTTCAACAGACATTATTTTGACGAACTTTTTATGAACTCTAACCTGAACAGACGCTAGTCGTGAGAAGTCTGGACGTAAGAGGTACACAATCCCATCTATTGCTCCCGGCATCATGCACGACCTTATCAGCAGCACCGTCAGCAGGATATACGGCACCAATGCAGTCACATATACCACCTGCAAATACCAACCTGCAGTAACAAGTGAGGACAACACTCAACCCAGAAACCATTATTACAATTTGCCAACACTAAATCTGTGGTTACAGCGAGCGAATGGGTGCATTAATGTCAGACATATTCCGGCAATGTAAAAAATATGTCAGCGTGCAAGTGATCAAGTCTGGAAAAGGAAAGCCAGTGATTGAAAGCCTGAGCAAAGGTCCACGCCATTGGGGCACGGTGAGACATAATAGGTCAAAAGGCCTGACCAGTCGATCCACCTTAGTCGAAAATTACGTGGAAAGGTTCGGGGTCGACCATTAGATATTTAACGTAGGGGACTGTGTGTAATTTGTTGTCAAATATGCTGGTAAATATTAATTTGTCTTTTAAATATAAATATACATTGTTCACTGGACAAGCTGTATGCTCTGAAAGATTAGATGTGGATCGAAGTGGGTCTCGAAAAATATGTTTGGTATCTACCCCCAAAGAACAGTAGTGTATGAACACACAATGCCATTTAGATTATGATTGTCGGACTTTCATTTGTGTGCAAGCCTCTGTGGCTGAGTGGGTTAGCTGGCTGACCTTGTGTGCTGGCGTCTAGGTGCCTCACTCTGGCTGTGTGGGTTCGAATCCCGGACGGGACTCATTTTCCATATTGGGGACGTATTGGGTTGGTATTATACTATCCCCATGGGATTATTAAATGTATATCAACCCTCATACCAAATAGGATCAGATCATGAAATCAGTGTGGTGGGTGGTTTTGCGAATGGCGGTTCTTACCTTTCCTACAGACCTGATGCCTTTCATGAGACAAAGGAACACTACAACCCAGGATGCAAGGTTACAGAGAAGGAGATGAACCTGGACTGATCCGAAGTTGTCGATTCCACTGGACACCCTCAGTGTGCCATATCTGCCACAGTAAATGGAACTCCCATTAAGTAACGGTTTCATCTGTTTTGCTTGTTTACAGTGTGTCAATGACTGTCAGTGATGTTATGATACGATAATGGTATATGAAATAATACTATATAGCATGATCTTATAATAATGATACAATATGAAATGATGTTATAGAATATATTTTATGATATAACAAGTTGTGATATGGTAAAATAGAAATTATGAAATTACAGGGTATGGTATTGTACTGTATGTGTGAAATTATGTGACTGCGTTGAGATGCGAGGTGGAATGACGTGAGGTGATCTGGTGAGATATGTACATAAATTGTATAAAATTGTATATTCTTCAAATTGTACTATAGGCCTGTGGCCTCTTCAGTATGTGAAATAAAGATTAGACTGTCAGTGACGTTGTTTCATATATAATATAAAACGTTAACGCGAGAGAATAAACCCGTCTCGACCATCAGACGAAATAGATATCATTGGAAGCAAAAAGGCAAAATAGCGGTGAAAATGATATTTTGGATTACTGAAAATCAGTGATGCCACCAGGTGTTCGCGAAAGGGGTAAGCATGACCTGCCCTACCGCTAGCACCCGCCACTCACACAATTGACATAAAGATGTATATGTGTGTGTTGCCTGACGCCACACAGTAGTACTCAGTGATGACACCAGGTGTTCTCGGAAAGAGCACATATATTCCACATTTATTCCAGGCGTTTAAATAGTAGTCTGAAAGTATACTATATATGCTACAATCATTCTCTTACTGCCAAAATTCTTCGGATGCTGTCAATGTTACATTCGACTTTCTCCATGCTGAGTAGAAAAGACGGTCATCCACTACATTTGTGTTGGCGTGGATCTCGTTGATGGATGAAACGTTCCCAAGCCTATTGACGCACAAGGGAGTGTTCCACCAGTTGTCGCACGTTGTCCATGGCAACACGGACCAGAAGGACGTGTAGATGTAGTACATGGACCAGGTAATTATGACATTGTACAGCACACTTCCGAACGAACAGGCGAATACCTGAGAGATACCGATACCTGAAAAAGACATGTTTATTGTCTTACATTGTCTTACATATACACACTTTAAGATACGCCTAATTAGTCCATCTAAATTCTATTATGATAAATACCATTTGTTCTCATAGCTTCGGTTTGAGCCCGATTCGAATAGCACGATACTAAGTCATCCAATCAAATCACTCCCATGAGCGAGGGAAATTCTGTGCTAGGTTAGTGATAGGACAGATGGAGATGGTGACGTCACTTCTGAAACGATGCCACGATGGCGTATATGTCATAACAGAGTATTTATTAATATCATTACAGAATGAAGATGCTATCTTGTCCGTTGTCATTTGTTATCCTGGAAGATGAAGCAATTGTATCTTTTCAGGGGGGTTTTTTCGGAATATTTTCACAGTACCTTCATTTACACGCCCTGTCTTGATTACAGTAACGGTAGGTTACCATTACCCCGCGCTTGTTGTACGAGCTGATTCAAATGGGGATGTGATGGTCGGGTTCTGTGATTTGGTTGATTGTGAGTCATCGTATCCTTACAAGTGTTGATCTTGCTATCAACCACTAGCTTACCCTCCCAGAATATATATACACCGACGTAATATAACTAGTAGAAGAAGTCAGCCTCCGCACTTACGTAGATGTACATGTTTTCTTATTGACTCTTGTGACGAGGCAGGGCATTGAATTAGGTTTTGCCAATTGAAATCAAACAAGTTATGTCCGACTATTTAAGCCTGTTCTGTTTTAGTAGTGACTAATGCACTAATTATCTATAACACGTCACATTCGTCTCTGTATAACAGGCTTATTAACCCATACGCTTAGCGTGTTAAATAACTCAAGACTTCGTGAACGCAACATTGAGCGTGCTGGAAATGGAACATGGGTGTACTGTATATGTTAGAAATAGAAAAACAAAGGACTCCTGCGAAGGATGTAGAGTGACGCCCCAATGTCCGATAAAGTTTTAGGTTACATGACATGAAATTAACGATGCAGTGATGAAGCAACTGACCTTTAAACAGAGGACAGAGGACCCATACATGTGCTGCACTCCTGCTTGAGAACTGGCTGATGGTGATCTCCAGGAAAAACAGCGGGACAGAGCACGTGATAATTCCAATAAAGTAAGGAATGAGAAACGCACCTGTCAACAACGAAATGAGCCACAAGTAGAAACAAATGACAAGACACAGGTGATCATTCTCCACCCTTGGTCACCATAGTAAATATGAAAGATCAGCGCCAGACAATGACCAGTCTCTATTATCTGCCGAAACAGATTCCATTTGAAGTAAAAGGCAAAATATCGGCGAAAATATATAAATGAATCACTGACAATCACTGATGACACCAGGTGTTCGCGAAAAGGGTAGCGTGTCCTGCCCTACAGGTAGCAAGCACCACTGACACAAATTACATAAACAAGAGAAGGTTTGTTGTCTGACACCGCACAGCAGTACTCTTGTCACAACTTTCTTGTAAATGCTCGATTGTATTGTAAGACACAATAGGCAGGAGGATGCTGTCTGTTACTGTTATCTAACACTGACATGGCATAATTGGAAAACGTTAGTATTTCAATGCCTGAGAGTTTGTGTCTCTATCGTTGAATTACATTTGGTTCATGGTCTGAATAACTGCATGTGCTTACAACTCACTCTTTGTATTTGGACATCTTCAACAACTTCAAAGTTCAGGTGTAACTCGACGTTCTGGGAAATTTAGGTCGAATACATTTATATGTTTAAATGATAAAAAAAACTTTGTTTAAAGATGGAAACTATGGAATATGAAGGGCTAGAAATTATCAGTTTCGGTTTCACACCAGTCATGATCTCTGGAAAGAGGACCCGAACCACCCTTGGCAAGCACGCACATATATCAGGCCCGTGAACAAGTGAAGCAAAGTATTATTTTTATTCGCATGCAGTGAGCGAATACACGTTTCATACTGACCACCGCCATTCTTGTTACAAAGGTAGGGGAATCGCCACAGAGACCCAAGGCCCACAGTGTACCCAAGGAGCGACAGGATGTACTCTCTTTTTCTCGTCCATTCCTCTCTGGTTGTATCGGAACTTCTTTTTTTGTTCTCTCGCGACACATTGCGAGTGACATGGTCAAGGAATATTTCACTCTCCGCCATGTGTTCTTGTGATGGCGGTTGTTCAGATGTTCCCTGGTAGTAGACAAATAAAAAAAATTATGCTGTATGGCACATAATTGGTAAAGTAGGCCCTTAGTTTAGCCTGTCGACATATGTATAGTATTCTGAAACCATTATTTGTTTGTTTGTTTGTTTGTTGTTTAACGCCGCTCTCAGCAATATTCCAGACATATGACGGCGGTCTGTAAATAATCGAGTCTGGACCAGACAATCTAGTGATCAATATCATGAGCATCGATCAACGCAACTGGGGTCGATGACATGCATCTACCAAGTCAGTGAGCCTGACCACCTGATCCCGTTAGTCGCCTCTCACGACAAGCATGGGTTGCTGAAGACCCCTTCTACACCGGATCTTGACGGGTCCTGAAACCATTAACAACATCTGCTACTGCTACTGCTACTTCTAACAATTGTTCAATTTATGTAATATGTCACCTGCATATTCAAAGTGTGATCGAATAAACATTTCGGATGACGTATTCAAATGTACTGATAATATATCAATGGTCGCATTGTGAGGATATTATAACACCGCATTGCATCATTCTCAGAACCATTTCGATTATATACATTAAACTTCGTTTGATTTGCTTCTAATACTTAAATGCCCATAAGAACAGCAGTGTGCAGTACAGCAAGTAACCATCTGCCATTTGCAATATAACCTAATTTATAATAAAATTATGAAATAAACAGTCAATCCCAAATACATTTTCATTATGTTGAATGCTCAAACACGGCTATGTATAATATATTCGGCTTTAAAAGATACTAAGGTGTCAGATTGTTCATATACTTTGGATAGTTTTTTTTAGCCTGTACCTACATGTATGACAAGTCAAGATGTAGGTTATTAGAATCTACTCGGACAAGAACGAGCTGAAGGAAATATCTTAAAATGATTGAGCGAAAACCATGTTCATGGTTTTCTGTGTTATTCCTTTTTGCAGCAATGATGTAAAAGGAAAATAGAGTTGCTCGTTAATATAGCCTTTACCAGAACGTATGCTCTTTACTTTCTCTTCTACGTAAGAGTAATGAATGGTATGCATTTTCAAAATGGGTTTTTGGTGGTACTAATGACGATCTTCGTGAGGGGCTCTTCCAGCCCCATGTACAGCCGAAAGCTGAATGAAAAGAAAGACTTAAATGAATGTCGATAGTGCTGTAACATTAACATAGAAGTACTCGTTCAAACACAATTTGTGACTAACTTCATAAACATATTAATGACGTTACATTTTGCCAACCAATAATTGATTTGTAAAGCGCCTAATATCCATCGACAGTTGCTCACTGGCGCTGTGACAAAGTTAAAAAGTAATGTCTATGTACATATGCCAACAATCAGGAGATCTATTGAAAAGCTTAGGTGAAGAAGTGGGTTTTGAGGAGAGACTTAAAGGTTTCCTTAGAAGCAGAGTTTCTCAGATTCAAAGGCAAAGAGTTCCATAACTGTGGACTGCAAAAGGAGAAGGCACGGTCTGACATAGCAGAAGTAGACAGAGGCTGATACAGTAGAGTTCCACCAGAGGATCGGAGAGCACGCTCTGGAGAGTACAGTCGCTATTGTTGAGGCAGTCGTGAGTGATGATACATATCTTATAGTTTATACGAAAGGAGACTGGAAGCCAATGTAGTGCTTTGAGGGCAGGACTGATGTGATTGGATCTTGGAACTTTAGAGATGCATCTAGCTGCAGAGTTCTGAATGCGTTGTAGCTTTGATATGACTTTCATGGGAAGATTAGCATACAATGCATTGCAGTAATCTAGTTTGGAGGTCACAAGACATTGCATCAACAATTTAACTGTTGGAGTATCAAGTAGATTGCGGACTTTACTGATGTTATAGATGCTATGGTAGCATGCTCTGCTGGTTAGTGAAATATGAGTGTCCATGGCCATTGTTGAATCAAGGGTGATTCCCAGATTACGGGCACTGGCAGTTGGGGGGTATTACATTAAGCAAATGTGAACAGCGTATAGTTCGGAGGAAATCGTATATATCTAATGTAAGCAGTGGTGTGGAAGTAACTATATTTAGATGTTTTGGAGTCAAGTGTAATCTGGAAAAGAAAAGCTACAGACTATTCCTGCATGGTCTTGAATCTTCAAGAACAACCATAGACTTATCCAGAATGGAACTTTCTCGAAGGTATTTAGAATATTCTTATTAGCCTGATAATAAAACACTTGAAGCAAAGCGTTAACAGTCACCCTATCGTCGTGACTTGCAAGTACCTTGTTAAGAGCGCCTTTGTTTGATCTGCGCAAAGACATTTTTGCGAGGGAACGCGAAGATTAGCGTGACGGATATCAATAAATATATGTCCTGCCAAAGCAGATTGAAGTGAGTGAGTGGGTTTAAAGCCATTTTGAACAGTATTCCAATTATATCACGGCGTGTAAGTTTGATGTGGTAGGAAAACCCGAAGTGCTGCAGGTCTGAGACGTTTACCACTTTGGTGAAACCCATAAGCACTGCCATGGTGCTGACAAACCTAGAAACATAATCGGGACGAACCTTGATTCGAACCCACGATCACAGCTTTCTGGTGTGTCCAAGGCACCTAACTCTGCACAGCTAATTGCGGTGCTTAGCACTGCGTGGAATTTTGCATTTCCACGAATGCCCTCATGTTTGGAATAAGGTGAGGAATTGCTGATTGTATGCCCATTGCCGACATCATCTTTAGAAAATGATTTGCCAAATGTTAGGAACGTATGTACGTAAATGAATCATTTCCATGTATTTCAAACGGTGCAGAGAAATAATGGAATGAATGCATTTAATGTGATCAGTCATATACAGGTTGGACATTAATGAAAATAAAGAAGACCATGCCTTGACTGTTACCATAGGGTTTGAATGTGAAGCAAATGATTATTTACACATATTCCAAACGTGGTGAAAAGGTATTCGGAATGTTTGTCCGTCATACAACTTATCTCTAGAGTTCCAGACGTTTGAAATATATGACATACTTTAGTATCGTATTCTAAAATGAGCCCTGAGATCAGCTTCATTCTCAGTTATCTACATTAACACCAATGTTAAGACTGTTGAGAAGATGTAACAAATAATTTATGAAGAAGTTAACATTAAAGTGAGATAACAAACGCCCTTGTTTAAACCATGGTTTGCCGTGAACCAGGAAGTAAAGAAACCATTCACCCGAACACTGCATTTTACGTCCTTGTATGATTGCAAGGCAGTTAACATTTTGCCTCCGGTACCATGATGAGAAATGTTTTCCCATAAAATATCTATATCTAAACAATCGTACTCTTTCTAAAAGTCTGTGAATGAAACAAATGTTGATTTCTTTTATACTTTTCTATTTTCTATAAATATCGTTAGCGTCTGGACGTGGTCGATAGTAGATCTATTTTGTCTTAATCCGTGCTGTGCATCAGGGAATACGTAGTTAGCTTCTGTTCACAGTTGTAGTCTTCTGTTTAGGATACTACAATACAGCCTATAAATTGATGTAGTCAGTGTGATAGCCCTGCATAAGGAGTGATCTATAGGGTTCAGGGCTGAACACTTTGAAATGGGACTAACGACGCGTTTCGACCATATTTTTCGATCCTTTCCTGTAATTACACAAGTATAAAACATGTGGTGGGACGTTTTAGCAATAACGTCTGCTCAGCACCTCGACGAGGATGTTGTCAATACCTGTTGCTTTTCAACTATGGGCCTTATCGATAGCAGTCTTTACTTTAAATAGACTTATGGTGTCGCTAAGAATCATTGCAGCTCTTAGCGACCAGGAGCTAACTCCGGTCCGTGTCACCGTGTCTCAACTTAGCAAGCCGCTAAATTCAGTTCTCCACCTCTCAAACACAATGCCCTGTCTCGATGCGGTGGTCGTTCAGACAGCCTCTTATTATTATTATTATTATTATTATTATTATTATTTATCAGTCTTAAATATTTAAAAAATGCAGCAAAGAGGGTTTGGTTGATCCTGGTAGAGCCAGGCTGGTTAGGCTCACTATAGCCTTCTGTATTACCCAGATTGTCAGAAGGGCTGTATTCCTGGCAACAAACCCAGGTACTCTCTAAATGTCAGTCAACAGATTGGGAGGTACCAAACATAAGGCATCGAGAACAATGGGGAGTCGGACAACTTGGTTCTAGGAATGACATTTCGAAAGCGAATTCCGCACATTTGCCCTGTATATCCTGAATCTTGTCAATCACATGCCTATCCCAAAGAATTTCATTATTATTATTTTTCATGACGCCCTCTAGATATTCTTGGTCGTACCATGGATGGACCTCCTTATCAAAGCCACAAGCATGGAGAGGACGGTAATAAAATGATCGAGTCACTCCGTCATGTCGCTTAAGATACTGTGTTTGTTCCAAAGCTGGACATCCAATGACATTTCATATTTACATATTGATGGAAAATCACACATTGGCGGTTTCGAGTTGGAAGTGTCTGGTCCAGAGCAGAAAAGAAATTCACCCGAATACCAGCACATTGATTGGCTTAATATTGGTGTCACAATTAAACATGTCAAGAATTTCCGGCGTGATAGAAATACCAGTTCGTGGCAGTCACTTCCCAGTATATGGTAATACCAGTGTGACTGTGCCTGCTAATGTGAATAGCAAACAGTAAGTGCGTTATTATTTATTAGTGAGTGAGTAAGTGAGTGAGGTTTAACGCCGCTTTTAGCAATATTCCAGCAATATCACGGCGGGATAAACCACCAATTGGCTTCACACATTGTACCCATGTCGGGAATCGAACCCGGGTCTTCGGCGTGACGAGCGAACGCTTTAACCACAAGGCTACCCGACCACCCCCTATTCATTAGTGGCTACTGAACAAATAGATAATGCAAGTACTAATATCGACCGGAATGCATTGGCGTTGTCACCATATGTTAATGTATTTAAGGTAAACGGTTCCTGCGTTAAATGAATTTTTGCGACATCGGCATACCTAATAGCAATGTCACAGATACATCGAATGAAATTCCACGGATGAATTATGATATTCGCGAGTTAATTGGAAAGAAAATAAGCACCATATATTGCCAGCGTGAATTTCCGATCGGTTAGGAATAATGTAACAGCTGTGGTAAGAAAACAAAGGGAGAATATCACAGGAGTTTCAAATAAATAATAATAAGTGAACACAACTTTGGTAGCACTACTTATAGTTTCACCAGGATTATTAAAAGCGATTTTTTTGTACTTGCGTTGTCATAAAGATGACGTTGTCAGAAAAGAAAGCGTGATGATAAGTTGCCTTAGACGTTGTAAATACAGACTACTGTGACATCTCTAGAAATTATGTATTAATCATATGTGTTATCTTTATCTGACTACTGTTATTACATTTGAGATAACTGTACAGTTGAACAAGAAATTACACTTGAAAAGCTGTATGAGGAACGGAACGTCAAATATCTGAATTGGTACTATATTTTCTTTTTCTATGATGACTTTTTGATGATTTGTGGTAGATGTTTCAGGGCAAGATTTGCATATAAATCGTATAAGTTTCTTACTGATGTCTAGATCAAGCTGCTGACAACAAATGATGGACTACAGACATTTGCATACATATACATATTTTTAAAACGGTGCACCATTGGTACATTGATATAAATATTTAATACATTATGTCCAGTCACATTCTGTTTCACTTTTCAGGCCAGCCTTGTCACCCAAGCGAATGAATCTGCACATAAACGCGATGCAGTGGTCGTTCAAGATAGTCTCTCCTTGAAAACCTGGGCCGATTTGAAATGGCACTTCGCTTGGTAGACACTCATTTCATTACCGTTCAACAGTACAGAACCATGAATAAAACAACTTCAACATTGAGATTATGTCCAACATGCTGGGCTCGTTTTTATTGTTATTAAAAACTAAACTTGCTGAAATCGATGAATTCGCTGTGCAGAGTGGCGTCCACTAGGCGTGCGAGTTCCCGGTCCGTCCTGATTATATTTCTGGTTTAAGACCGTCTTTCCTCCCACATGAAGCTCACACGCCGTGACATAACTGAAATACTGTTCAGAGCGGCGTTAAACAATAGTCACTCACTTACTCACTCACGATGTCACTCGTGACGATACGAGGCTTAGAGAGCTTGATAAATTAGGATCGAATTTTACAATAATGTTTTTGCAATATCTATATTTAAATCACATATACTTAATCCTAGGGCTGTCCCGATTCAGCAATACATTGATGAATTGAATATACACTCAAACGATACGATACGCGATACACACGTACCTGTATAGATTCATATTTCAAACCTGTATCACTTCTCACAAGGGCCTAATCCTTCATATCTACTTTATTAAATATTAATTTCGCGTGAGCATCTCATGCATATCACGAACAGGGGACTTATTATTGTATTTAAAAACAGACTATACGTATGTTCCCACCCAGTTTTATCTGGGATGAATTACTGATGAAAGAGAGACATTCTTATTTGAAACATGAGACCAGATATTCAGGAACTTTTTAATATTCCCTGAAGAAAGTATCGCGATAGGTAAGTCGTATCGTGACATCACTACTTTATAATCAAACTTCAGATAACCGACGACCTTCTAACTCACAGACCAGCCAGAGAAATTGCCTTTACAAGTATGGCATACCACCGAGTTTCTTGAGATGTATGGTTTGGTCACCTTACCGAAAATTGACGATTAAGTACTTTATTTCTTTGTTTTTTCCCACCGTCTGTTATTTAAGAAGAATGTGATAATTGCATCTTCTTCTGAGTACATAAAGTATATAAGCGTAATGTTTATGTAAGTACAATGTACATAAATACGGAGGCGAGGTGAGGGGCGGGGCTTAGGATTTTATCGAAAAAAATAAATTGTCCCCAACCATTCTTCACAGACACACACACACACTAAACTCGTGAAAATGTTTGCAAAGAATGTCTATGCAAAAGATGGCCCTGCTTAATCCATGCCTGTTCAGAGAATCAAAGTGTTGCTGCATTATTAATATACACGCGAAAAACAGTACTTGCTGTAAAACCTTTTCTGCAACATTGCAACATTTCCCTGAACATACTTTCATTGTGGTCAACTAAAAATCAAGGCCTAAATATTTTATGAAGGTTGTAATACAAGCAACAGGTTCACATGAATGTTATCTGGGAATGCATTATTATTGTTGTTCATATAAGTAAGACCGCGTTCGTGGTCTAGTGGTAGAGCGTCCGCCCGGAGAGCGGAAGGTCCGGGCTTCGATCCCCGGCTGCGTCATACCAAAAGACGTTAAAAGATGGTACTTGTTGTTACCCTGTCTGGCGCCCGGTATAAAGGGGCTAAAACAAGGACTTGTCGGTTCGGAGTCAGTAAACTGTGTCTGAGTGGGGCGGCATGGTATCTCAGTGAGCTGGCACTATAAATCGGCATTAGTCCGGACTAGTACAAGCAGCCACACACATACGTGCATGCACGTCGCTATAAAAGTGCAATAATCTTGGACACGACGTTAAACCCAATTTCACCTCACCTCATAAAAGTAAGCAGTAAAAAAAGGAAGTTCGTGTTTATTTGCATTTAACGCACAACGTTACTGTCGTAATACTTTCGTCGTCAAATGTTCTCTATGATAATGTAACAAACAAGCTAAGGTGTAATCTTCCCCATGGCCACGTGCAATTAAATATCCCTCGCTAATGTACTGCGCATCCTTAGTTCAACTTAACGATGTGACTTTGTTTATAGACTCTGCAGGGATACCGAGCGCTGGCAGAGATGAAAATAGTTATATGTCCATGTATTTCCAATGTATTTCATCTGGTTTAATTTAGCATTGATATCTGCATATGGCCACGAAAGGAAATATAATAAAACACGACTCATTGAATCGGTTTGTGTTTCTCTTTGTATTCCAAACATAAAGGTGCCGATAGTATCTCAAATATGCGACGTGCGCAAACGATTAAAAACTGTATAATGATGCATTTGAAGTTCTTTTTGGAATGAAGCCGAATGTGAATCAAGATAAATCAAAAGTTCCTTACCCTCATGATGACGCATGTGGAACGTCTAGATGTGTTGTGGAACGTCTAGATGTGATGTGGAACGTCTAGATGTGTTGTGGAACGTCTAGATGTGTTGTGGAACGTCTAGATGTGATGTGGAACGTCTAGATGTGATGTGGAACGTCTAGATGTGTTGTGGAACGTCTAGATGGGATGTGGAACGTCTAGATGTGTTGTGGAACGTCTAGATGTGTTGTGAAACAAGCCTGCAATGATTACTGCTGCAGCTATAGGGATGACAGAAAGCGATACCGTAACCGCGCGACACACACGTGATTGAACAGTCAATTATGGATTCACAACATAGCTTGAGGACAAATAATAATGTATTTCAAATTCATAACATGGACTAATGACCCATTATCTAGATCAGAGTCAATCTACACGGTATGCATTTGGGGCTGTACAAATATATTTCAGTAAATGTGTAAATATGTTAAGTTATGTTGTGTGTCAGGTTGATAGACTAAAATCGGAAGTAATATTTTAGTCTATCAACCCACAGATTACTTAACATGTTGGTCCACCAGCCAGACACACACACCATTACTTAACACGTTTGGCCATTAGCCCGACACACACACAATTACTTAACATGTTTGTACACCAGCCCGACACACACACACACAATTACTTAAAAATGTTTGTCTATCTGTCCGAGAAACACAACGATACTTAACATGTTTGTCCATCAACCCGACACACACACCATTACTTAACATGTTTGTCTATCAGCCCGACACACACACCATTACTAAACATGTTTGTCCATCAGCCCGACACACACACATTACTGAACATGTTTGTCCATCAACTCGACACACACAACATTACTTAACATTTTTGTCCATCAACCTGACACACAAAACATTACTTAACATTTAAGTCTATCAACCTGACACATACACCATCACTTAATATGTTTCGCCCATCAACCCGGCACACACATCATTACTTAACATCTTAGTCCATCAACCCTCACACACATAAACAATTACTTATTTTTTTCTTCCATCAACCGGACACACAAATAATAACTTAACACGTTGTCCATCAACCCTCACACACACACAATTACTTTTTTTCCCTCCATCAACCCAAAACACACAACATTTCTTAACATTTTTGTCAATCAGTCCAACACACACATTATTGAACATTTTTGTCCATAAAACTGAAACACACACCATTACTTAACAGTTTCGTACATCAACCTGACACGCACAACATTACTTAACATTTTTTCCCGTCAACCTGACACACACAACATTACTGAACATTTTTGCTCATCAACCTCGCAAACATTACACAACTCAATATTTTGTCAATAACCCTGACACAAGACACCTTTACTTACCATTTATGTCGATCAACCTGACACACACATTACTTACCATTTATCTCGACACCTGACACACATTACACTACTCAACATTTTTGTCCATCAACCTAACACACACACACCATTACTTAACATTTTTGTCCAATACGACACACACATTACTTAACATGTTTGTCCATCAACCTGACACACGCATTACTTAACATTTTTGTCCACAAACCTGACACACACATCACGTAACATTTTCTTCATCAACCTGACACACACAACATTATTTAACATGTTTGTCCATCAACCTGACACACACATTACTTAACAATTTGTGTCCATCAACCTCACACACTGACACACACAACATTACTTAACATTTATGTCCATCAAACTCACACACAGAAACACACATTACTTAACACAGGGCTTTTTCCATGTCTTCAACCATTGTCCAGTGTCTCACATAAAACAACATACAAAGTACTGTGTAAATGACACTTTATTTATCCTGATGTACATATCCTAACTGACTATGACACATTTTGAAGTTCACCCTTAACAAAATCTCTTCTCATGAAGACTAGTATTAACTCAGTCACAGGTAGTTGTAACACTCACTCATAATAGAATCATCTAGTCAATGGTTTCATGAAAAGGGATATGAAATCAGTCAAATAAAAAACATCCACTTAACAATAGAGAACAAAATACCATCCAGTCAATGGATTTCCCTGAACATAACTCAAGCTTTCGTATCTTTCATATAACTACATTTCAAATTCCACACCACATAACACATCAACTTCAACTCAAATATAAAGTGTTTTAAATAGTGTGACAAGATCCTGCAAAACATGTGATACCTTTCCTCAAATGCATTCATCTGGCAATACCGATACGTGTACAATATGTTTACTTCCTTTATTTACAGAATCTCAAGACCAGACAGTTCTTACTTGTACTGTTTGATTTGTCTAAAAAAATGAGGTAATTGGCACTAATATTATAAATTAGCTGTTAAACATCAACAATTGTAAGCTCCTTAAACACAAAATTATTATACATAATGGCTTGTCAGCTAACATCAACAGTGAGATTCGACCTGTATAAAGACACATTTTCTTCATCTAGATCTATGCATATATAACAGAGTGTACCTAACTGATAGTGTACACTGTACATCTCAAACCAATCCACATTATCTTCTTTGTGCAAATCAGTATCCGAAACATATACTGAATTTCTGTATGTATAGATATTTCTTTTTATGGTTGTGTTGACATTCTAAACCTGATCAGCCAAATCATTTACAAGTGAGTGAGGATGGGTTTACACCACTTTTAGCAATATTCCAGCAATATCACGGCAGGGAACACCAGAAATGGGTTTCACACATTGTGGGGAATGGAACCAAGATCTTTGATGTGATGAGAAAACGCTTTAACCAAAAGGCTACCCTATCACCCCATTTCCTACAGAATAAAGGACCAAAAAGACTAAGACCGCCAGTAGAAACCTAGTTCAGGAACACTGACATGGTAATAGGTGCTTTATTATTACCACAATTGTGTTGCTGCTGATACCAGAAACTGATAATTATGCAAATGTTTGCCAGCATTATTTTGGTTTAGTTTTTCCTGAGGATTTAATTACAATTCAGCAAAAAGCTGGTCATACCACATACATAACAATACAAACCATTGATACTTTGTGTGAATTCCACCATCTGTTACATTCCACATTGTTTTATAACAAACAAGAATTCATGAATATATCAACCATGATCATAATGATGGCCCTGAAATGAGCATTATTCATTTCAACTGGGCAAGGTTGCCTCACATGCCACAAAAACATTGCTGCCCATATGAAACATAACTACTCACCCCAACATCACATGCGGACTAAACAATGTCATACTTGACAAGATATGGAATACTCTTTCATTTTTTTCAGATCTGTATTGACCTTCAAAATTGACATACCAGTATAGATCTTACACCATTAACACACCTTGTTGTTGAATGTCGTTCAAGACATGTTATAAGTGTACATGAAGCTACATTATAGCTAAAATGGACAGAATTATCATTATACCGCCCGCATGTTATCAGAAATGAGCAGGCCACCCTCAATGACAACGGTAACGTCTCCCCTTTTTACAGTATTAAAGAAGTTGTTATCCATAAATTTGTGTCTACCTTGTCATAGAACAAACCAGATGATGTTTCGGTATAGATCCTTATACTGTTGCCAAGACTGACAAAGGTATAATGATCTATCCGTAACATCTCCCCTTTTTACAGTATTAAAGAAGTTGTTATCCATAAAATTGTGTCTACCTTGTCATAGAACAAACCAGATGATGTTTCGGTATAGATCCTTATACTGTTGCCAAGACTGACAAAGGTATAATGATCTATCCGTAACATCTCCCCTTTTTACAGTATTAAAGAAGTTGTTATCCATAAAATTGTCTCTACCTTGTCATAGAACAAACCAGATGATGTTTCGGTATAGATCCTTATACTGTTGCCAAGACTGACAAAGGTATAATGATCTATACCGTAACATCTCCCCTTTTTACAGTATTAAAGAAGTTGTTATCCATAAAATTGTGTCTACCTTGTCATAGAACAAACCAGATGATGTTTTGGTATATATCCTTATACTGTTGTCAAGACTGACAAAGGTATAATGATCTATACCGAAACGTGCCCCCTTTTTAAAGTATTAAAGAAGTTGTTATCCATAAAATTGTGTCTTCATTGTCACCCATCAACTTCTTAGTAATGCCTATCAAACAAATTGTTCTATGACATTTCCATATTTGTAAAAGTGGGTCAGTGACATTTGTTGTGTGTTGATTGCAGTTAACCGATATCCTTGTTTATTTTTATTTGATAACAAATTCCATCCATTTTAGCTATTACAACGGTACCACTATTTTTCAGGGCATAATCATTAGCAGAAGCCCTCGGTACTATCAACTGCCATCCTTCATCAGGCAGGTAATGGAAGCCCTCGGGATTCTGCAAATGATAACGCCATGAAAAATAGCGTACCCTTACAGTAACATGCCTACATCCAAGTAAGTAACTTCAGGAAAGTCAACGAGGTAGAGAGGCTCAACTTGATCATGCTAATGTTTGTACTTAAGGTCCTCGACTTGTGAATACAACAAAAAGGCTTTTAACAAGGTTTCTCTTACACCATTCAAAAAACGTCTGAAGACAAATATCAAGATGTTTTTATTTTGATATGAAATTGAGGCAAATCAAATTTACACTTCAGACTTAATTGCTTTATCAGCCTTGAATACCTAAAGCTTGTCCATATTTTTTGCTTGAGTGTCAACAAATCAACTAGAGAAACAGAATAAATTATGCTTATCGTATCCTTGAGGACTGATACACACACCAAAAACCTCAGAAAAGACTGTTCAATGCACCAAATGTAAAACTGTTATTAACAGGTGACTAACAGGTGTAAGAACTTAGTATTGTTTGACATTATGAGTGAGTGGGTGAGAATGGTTTTAAGCCCCTTTTGGCAATATTCCAACAATAGCACGGCAGGGGTCATCGGATAGATATAATGACATAATGACATAACAAAGCTAATATTTTGTTAAGTTCAACAACTTGTGCGTTCATTAATGTCCATAATGTCATTTAATATAATTCATGGAAAAGGAACAAAATTAGTGTGGCATTCCGTATGTCCAATATTAGCACAAGATTCTCAAGATTAGGACTTTCAATTGGCTTGCCTTTGCATGTGTTTGTGAAATGTACCTCCTGTAGGGCTGGATACTTTGACCTTTTCGCTAACACCTGGTATCATCACTATCTGATAGTGATTCATAAATACATGATTGTGATATAATACATGATTGTCATAAAGTCGGAATTGCATAATGGAAGATGTGTTTAGCAGAGATTTCTTATGAATATGGAACAGGTTTTGTTGCTCTTGTTATACAATGTATGCAGAGGGGTCGGTCTGGATGTAGTGCTCGTGTCAGTGTCCAGGCAGAACAGACAATGGTTGGGCCGATACTGAAACATACTCATTGTCAAGCAAATATACCATATTCGATGTAATTAGCGCCCCGCTCTAATAAGCGCCCACAGCGATATTTTCTAATATATTGGCTATTGAACAATCCCAATTAGCACCCTAATTCCGATTGATCAACATACACAAGACTTATTTATTCGTGTATAATACGCATTCGTGTGTTATATGCACCCTTAATTATGGGCAATTAAATTCTGGAAAAATATATCTGTCGTATATAAACATTTCAGGTTGTCATCATAAACCATGAAATTTATCCTCTTTACTCTGTTTTTTTCCCCAACAAAATAATATTACATAATATTGTAATAAGAGCCCCCTATTTTTAATTTTGAAAGCGCCCTGGGCGCTTATTACGTCGAATACGGTAATTGGTCATTTACTTTCCACACATCAAAATGTCTAGGTTTCGATTTCCTTCATCCTATCAACGTGGCAACTGCCTATTATTTCAACCCACAGGGGTTTTACCCAATCCTCATGCATAAACATTGAGAATGTTTCGTAAAATCAAAACTATTTCACTTGTACATGTACAATAGAATGCACTTGAAGTTACATGACTTTAAATATTCTGAGAGTGCATATTAAATTCAAATGAAGTTTATATTCTGATAAAAAAAACCACTTATTTAATCACCCATCAAAACATTTAGCACAAGGCTTCAGAGCATAAACAGTGCTGTATCATCACCAATGGAATAGGAAATGATCAAATAATATTTGTTAACAGATTAGGCTCTCCATGACATATATTTCAAAAGAAACAAGCTTTTACAAGTGCTAATGGTTAATTGAGCAAAGTAAAATCAATCCTGAAGTTCTCTCACCGGGGAGGGGCTACTGTGGTGACAAATAACAACAGTTCTAACACGTTAAATCACCAATGAGTGATAAAAGGAGATCATGTGCCAAGAAAACATAAAACGACACTTTTGTAAAAAAGAAAATCACTTAGTATTTTGTCTTTGTACATGTACTATGTTCATTATTATTTTTTTGACAAAGACACAACAATGTTCATGCCATTGTAACTAAACTTTTGAAATACTATACACAATTCTTCTAAGAAATTTGGAAAATACTCGATTTTTATTAGTCAATCTGAGGTATCAAATCACAATAAACCCCCTATAATTGAAACAGCCGATTTGACAGCAGCATCACCACAGAAGCTGATGTTAGAATAATACTTAATTTACAGTCATTGTCTGTAGACACATTTAAATAATTATATGTACAATCATAGGCTACAAAAGGCAAAGTTGCGGTTACTACAATATTCAAAGGATGTTAGAAAATACATTTCGTGCATCAAACATGACAGAAATCTTCAAAGTGAATGTATTTCAAGTTTTGAAGACAACGCAGAGCTTGCAATTTGGCCCTTTTCCATATGTGACAGTGATGTCATATATTTTGCATCACAATGACGTTATGACATCATAATGGCAACATGCAGTGTAGATTGAAATGTTTGCAAGGCTTGCTTAGTTTACTTTCAGGGTGAGCTTACAAAGTTGCTATACTACATGCTTTCAATTTCCAAATTCGATTTAGCGTGGTTAAATCTACAGGAAACCTAGCTCTACATTGAATGCTTATGTCCTACATACATGCATTTTTGATTAAGAAAGCGTCATACCAATATAATGATATAATTATGTGTACCACTGCTACAAAAATCTCTCATATAATAATTGAGTTTTAGCTCACTTAATTTCATTTCAATAAAGCTTATCATGCTTATAAATAGCAAGGCGCGCTGTCCCCTGTATGTTGTAAAATAAAAAACATAAAAATTTCCTGTGAACCACAAGCCCCATGAAGCTGAAAGTAGGAAAGATGGTTCCAGTTACCATGGTTATGGCTTCTCAAAAAGTCGCTAATATTTGTACACATGTACCCATTTGTACCTTAAACATGTTAAAAATGAAGTCCACATTGAAAAAGCAGTTTGCCATTTCTGCATGTATCATTATGAAATGTCTGTCCTGTCTTTATGTAGAAACTTGCTGACACGTTTTGCTCAAAAGTAAACTAGGAATGCCCTTGAACGTTTTCAAATTCATTCCTGAGTAATCATGAAATAGTTGAGAATAAAATGCTGACTCAAAACTGATACAATGACATCAAAAGGAAAGAGAAATCTCAGGTTAAAGTAAACACACTAATTTTTTTATAAAACGCCATTCTATCTTACTTGCAGATGGTACCTAATACTCTTACAATTACTATCAGTCAATAATAATGCATGAGTACACTTCTACCATGTGCAGACATCATCTAGGGACCACCGATGTAATATTCTTATGGGGTGTGCCTGGGCTTTTAGTTAAGGGACAGATATTCTGACAGCTGTCACTTTTCGGTAACTGCTTACCGACATAGTTTATTTCTCTGTATTTTTCCTGTAATTTCTGGAACAAATTATGTTACTTAAAAACATCCAAGCCACCAAGCTACCCCAAGCAATATCAACGGTTGATCCCTTCAGATAACATGGTGTACACACAACATGTGCCACAGAGTTTTTCTCTAGTCACTAAAAGTGACGAGTAATTGTGCTATGAATGCAAAAACTTGCTAATTTGTTTCAGCACAAATTAAGTTTTCACATATTGTTTTGTTAAAAATAATACCAAACCACTCATATTTCTTGTTCTACAGATCTTGGTGAACATACAATAGCAAGAGGAAAAATAACAACTAAAAGTTCAGTAGATGTTAATTTCTGTCACAATGACCCCTCGATGAATATAACCTATGAAAGTTTGGGATAGGTCTTTAGCAACCCACACTTGCCGTAAAAGGCGACTATGCTTGTTGTAAGAGGCGACTAACGTGATCAGGCTTGCTGACCTGGTTGATGCATGTCACCGTATCCCAATTGCGTGGATTGATGCTCTGATCTCGATCACTAGATTGTCTGGTCCAGACTCAATATCTACAGACCACCGTCATATAGCTGGAATATTGCTGATTGAGACGTTAAACAACAAACAAACAAACCTTAAACAATTTGATAATAATGTCTACAAAATTATCAGGATTGGAAAATTTAAAGTGTCATGCCGGATGGAATGATAACTAATTAAGTGAGTGAGAGTTTAGGTGCGTGTTTGGTTTAGGGCTTGAGCAGTATTTCAATTGAAAAAGGCGTATCAGCCTGATGTGGGACGAAAGCCCAAAGAGATGCAGGTCACAGACGTTTACCACTTTGGTGAAACCCACAAGCATGGGTATGATTCTGACCAATCTCGTTAAAATCAGATCTTAGTTCTCGCTACCGCAAAACAAATATCTGAGGACATCCCATTACGGGTAACGTCAGACCGACTTTGCACGAACTTTGACCGACCAATGGAATGACCAATCAGAAGGCAGCTTTCTTGTGCTTTACGGCACTAATTTCAAATTGGCGACTATGCTTTGAAACATATCTTGACAAATTCGCGATTACAAATTTGAAACCTAAACAAAATAACATTCTGGAATGGCTTATAGATGGTCTTGATTGTATGGATTCAGTCGTTAAACCCATAACTATCCTTCTGAATACCCAGTGTTAAAATTTTTGAGGTTGTATGATTAGAAATCTCATTCCGACCGTCACTTTCCGGTAATGGTCATGATCTGGTAAGCGACGCTCTGATTGGTCGGATGAAAGGTCGTTCTGACGTGACCCCTAATGGGATGTCTTCAGATCTTTGTTTAGTGGTAGCAAGGACTAAGGTCTGATTTTAATGAAATTGGATTCTGACAAACCTAGAAACATAAAAAGAGTGAACCAGGATTCAAACCCATGATCATAAGTCTCTGGCCCCTCTAACCCACTAAGGATTTATAAGTTCTTCCTTAAGGACTGTGATATTTGCTTCGGGGTCTTGTTGTAATCTACTTAAAAATCAGAACCTTTGCAGACAAGAACATGAAAAGTCCATCAACCTGCCTGTAATGTGACCGATGTGACACATGTTGTGTGACAGTTAATGCAAGGTGAGAATGACAGAACATAACAGTGGTTGCCCGCCCTTGTGAGATGTAATTTTATTTTTCCCCACTTAGTTGGAAGACTCCGTGAACTTCTTGTATGCTGCCTCATCCATCATGGCCTTGAGTTCATTGGGGTCTGTCAGCTCCATCTTGTACAGCCAGCCTGACAATGGAAGGAAGGAAGGAAGTGAGGTGAGGTGAGGTGAGGTGAGGTGAGGTGAGGTGAGGTGTGGTGGTGTGGTGAGGTGAGGTGAGGTGAGGTGAGGTGAGGTGAGGTGGGGTTTAACGTCGCGTCCAAGATTTCTGCACTTATATAGCGATGTGCATGCACGTGTGTGTGTGGCTGCTTGTACTAGTCCGGACTAATACCGATTTACAGAGCTAGCTCACTGAGATACCATGCCACAGTTTAACATGAATACCCCACTCAGACACAGTATACTGACTCCGAGCCGACCAGTATTTGTTTTAGCTCCTTTATGCCGAACGCCAGACAGGGTTACAACAAGTACCATCTTTTAACGTCTTTTGGTATGACGCGGCCGGGGATTGAATCACGGACCTTCTGCTCTCCGGGCAGACGCTCTACCACGAGAACACGCAGGCGGTCGAGTGAGTGAGTGAGTGAGTGAGTGAGTGAGTGAGTGAGTGAGCTGTTTTTGAGCAGCATTTCATCTTTATGACAGCATGTCAGCTTGATGTAGAGGAAAAGCTTGAAGTGATCAGGGCATGAATTAACCAAGTCACTGAGCCTGACCACCCGATCCATTTAAAGTCCCTTTTTCTACCAGCAAAGGTTGATGGGGACCTAACAGAAATCGGAATCCCCACAGGGTGCAGGTAGTAAACTCACCCTTATCATATGGGGAGTCATTGATGAGGCGGGGCTTGTCTTCAACGAGATGATTGACAGCCGTCACTTTGCCGGTCACCGGACTGAACACCTCGCTGGCTGCCTTCACACTCTCCAGACTGCCACTTTCATCTGACAACAACCACTGCAGGCTTAATAAAATAGTCACACAAACTGATCAGGGTTTGACATTGCTTGTACTGAAGTGTCATGAACAGTCGGAATTTCCTGAAGTGAATCAAGGATAAACTAATACATCATTCTTGTTTCTAAGACAAAATATCCATTGACGTTTCTTTTATGAATTTGAAGCCAGTGATAAATGTAGTTTCACACAAGGAAGGAGAACAAGTACAAGGTAATGGCATACCATGACACTTAATGAGCAGTATGATTCACAACATAAACCATGGGGTTCAGAAATCGAAAAGGATACAGCATTATCAATCTCATTGAAACAGAATGATGCATATCATATTTTCTTGAGTATAGTGCGCACTTCTTAAAAAAATAACACAGCTGTGTAGAAGGGGGTGCCCATTATACACGCAATAATGAGTTTTGATGGGGATTTTTCCAAAATACTGAATTCGCTAGAGGGGGTTGCGCATTATACTCAGGTGCGCACTATACTCAAGAAAATATGGTATTCTTAATTACAACTGCTCAGGGTGAAATTAGATTCACAATTTATACAGAAATTTTGACAAGTGATCCAAAGTATTCAATTCCAAGGGCACACTTGAAACAGAAATTGTTAACAATGCAAAAATTAAATTGAAATTTACTTTTGGGAAATTATGTCTATACACCACGCCACTACACTGGCCACAGAAACATATATCAGCTGATCACCTGCCAGCACTCAGTGACACCTCGATAAAAACATGATAAGGCACATACAGAGCACCCATTAATAGTCTTATCACACCTATCACCACAGAAGTCACACTTTTATTAATATAATCAACTACTGGATACAAATAAGAGCTGTGGTCCTGGTTACATCAATTATCTGCGATCAAAACTAATGGTTCAATTAATATTAATCCAAATACTTTGAATATCATAAATTACTTAACTTTCACCCTGTAGTTAAAGAAAGAACACATCTTTGTGATAGAATACAAACAAATCCGTCTGTTCCTGAATTATGATTATTGTCTCACAATGCAAGCAATATGTGACTTTGGGTTACACATACCCATCACAAATACATGGTAAGGCCATACTCGTTTTACTTGCTTGACAGATATTTTACCAGAAAATACAAGTCTGTAGTTGAAAATTACAATTACAAATTATGCCACCAATTCAGATTTTTTTACTTTTCTCATCCACTACACATGCTACAAGTGATTGATTGATTGATTGATTGATTGAGAGTAACCACGCCCCTTTTGGTAATATTCTAGCAACATCACGGCGGGGCACACCAGAAAAGGGTTCCACATATTGTACCCATGTGGGAATCAAACCCAGGGTCTTCGAACTGACAAGCGAACGCTTTAACCACTAGGCTACCCCACCACACCCATAAGGAAGAGAATGTATTGATGTCAACTTCTTTAGTATGAGTAACACAACATTTCGGAGTATATACTTACTCCTCCATCAGGACAAAGAAGGAGTAAGTATCATTGGAGGAAGGAGTAACGTGTTCCTCACAATAAAGAAGTCGACATCTATAAATTCTCTTCCTTTACCTTTATACATGAAAATCTACGTTTGTATGTTTATCAAACACTGCAGCAAATAGAAAACAGTGGATTCTTGTTAAAGACATATTTTTTGAGTGCAAATCACTATCAGCTTACTTATGGGACAAACAAAGGGGCAAATTCAGAATAAAGTTTTTTAACCATTTCAACAAAATTTGCACTCAGCGGATCCATAGAGCGAGTTTAAAAATGCGTGGACTAATATTTGACTCACGATTGTAATACGGTATTCAACCGTTTTGCTAAAGCATATGGGCGAGTGAGTGAGTTAGGTTTAATGCCACTTTTAACACTATTCCGGTTATATCAAGGAGTGTCAGCTGCATGTGGGAGGTCAATCTGAGGTGAAAACCATGGGCACTGGTTTGGTGCTGACAAACCGAGAAACATAACCAGGATTTGAACCCACAATCTTAGGTTTCTATCGTGCCCTAGGCAGTTAAGTCTGCACAGCCAATTCTGGAATCGTAGACAATGGGGCCACCTGAGTGAGTGAGTGAGCTGGGTTTAACGCCGCTTTTAACAATATTCCAGTTATATCACGGCATGTCAGCTTAATGTGCCCGAAAGCCCGAAGTGATGCAGGTATCAGACGTTTACCACTTCGGTGAAACCCACGAGCACAGGTATGGTGCTGACAAACCTAGAAACATAATCGGGGCGAACCGGGATTCGAACCCACAATCATAGGTTTCTAGCTTGCCCAAGGGACGCAAGTCTGCACAGCGAATCGGGCGCCAAAGACGACTGGGTCACCTGTGCCCCCGCCTGAAGCATATGGATTCTGTTGCACTGTTGTCAGGTTATGGCTTGGAGTTTGCTGCATGCCACTTTAGCGTATTGTGATGTGTGACACCTCCTCTGTCTCAGCCGAACAGAGGCTGATTCTGTCCTTTCCACCAAACTGATGACGGCGTATAGGAGTAGCATGCATAGTACCAACTGCTTCTCATTAACTTATCCTTTGTTCTTTCACTATGTTTGAGATGTGAAGTGTTACTGAACACCCTTACCATCCTTGGCAAACTCTTGACCGATCTCCGGTAACTGCACGTACACCACCTCCCCCAATAATTCCTGCAAACACACAACAGTCAAACAGTCAGTGAGCAACTACTCTCACTCAGGACAGAGGTTCAGATGTTTGTCATAATGGTCCCTGTGCACTGAAATATAGCTTATAGTGATTTGTCTAATGCTGCAGTCAGCAACTTTCCAGCTAAACAAAGGCATTCTGTAAATAATTGAATCTAGCGATTGATGTCATTAGCACTGATCCACAAAATAGGGATCGTACGATGACCAAGCGATAAACACTGACCACCAAATCCACCTCTGAAGAGTGAGTGAGTTTGGTTTAACGCCGCTTTTAACGTTATTCCAGTCATATCGCGGCGTGTCAGCTTAATGTGGGAGGAAAGCCCGAAGTGATGCAGGTCACAGACGTTTACCACTTCGGTAAAACCCGCGAGAACGGATATGGTGCTGACAAACCTAGAATTATAATCGGGGCGAACCAGGATTCGAACCCACAATCATAGGTTTCTGACATGCCCAAGGGGTGCAACTCTGCACAGCGAATAGCAGCGCCTTAGATGACTGGGCCACCCCTGTCCCCCCACCTCTCATGACAAGCATATGACCTGTGAAGATCTGGGGTAGAATAGGTCTTCAGCAAACCATGCTTGCCATAAAAGGCAACTAATGGGATCGGGTGGTCAGGCTCGGTGACTTGGTTGAAGCATGTCATCGATCCTGATTGCGTGGATCAATGCTCATGATATCAATCACTGGATTGTCTGGTCCAGACTTGATTATTTACAGACTGAGGTCATATAGCTGGAATATTGCTGAGTGCGGCGTAAAACAACAAACCACCAACAACAACAACAACAACAACAGGGATTCTGGATTCGAATACAGGTCCCCAGCAACTAGGGCTGTAACCATTCACCATCATTGATACTTAGATGCACACGATACTTGAATTTGCTGTATGTGCATGGCGATATGCAATAATTCCAACTGTGCCTATATCGTTCATGTCTCACCTTAGTATAGTTTAAAATTCCATGTGTTCCTGTATCGTTCATGTCTCACCTGAGCATAGTTTGAGATTCCAGCTGTGCCTATAACGTTCATGTCTCACCTGAGCATAGTTTGAGATTCCAGCTGTGCCTATAACGTTCATGTCTCACCTGAGCATAGTTTGAGATTCCAAATGAGCCTATATCTTTCATGTCTCACCTGAGCATAGTTTGAGATTCTGTGTGTTCCTATATAATTCATGTCTCACCTGAGCATAGTTTGAGATTCCATGTGTTCCTATATCGTTCATGTCTCACCTGAGCATAGTTTGAGATTCCAACTGTGCCTATATTGTTCATGTCTCACCTGAGCATAGTTTGAGCTTCCATGTGTTCCTATATAATTCATGTCTCACCTGAGCATAGTTTGAGATTCCGTGTGTTCCTATATAATTCATGTCTCACCTGAGCATAGTTTGAGATTCCAACTGTGCCTATATTGTTCATGTCTCACCTGAGCATAGTTTGAGCTTCCATGTGTTCCTATATCTTTCATGTCTCACCTGAGCATAGTTTGAGATTCCGTGTGTTCCTATATAATTCATGTCTCACCTGAGCATAGTTTGAGATTCCATGTGTTCCTATATCGTTCATGTCTCACCTGAGCATAGTTTGAGATTCCAACTGTGCCTATATTGTTCATGTCTCACCTGAGCATAGTTTGAGCTTCCATGTGTTCCTATATAATTCATGTCTCACCTGAGCATAGTTTGAGATTCCAACTGTGCCTATATTGTTCATGTCTCACCTGAGCATAGTTTGAGATTCCTACTGTGCCTATGTTCTTCTCCACTGCAACCCATTCATGTTTGTCTGTGTAATAGCGATCTGAAGTCAAACAATTATATTTTTGTAGCAAATTAACATCATACAACATAATGTCAATGATTTAAACCAGAAAGCTAGACGAACACAAACAATTTGAAGTTATTCTGAGTGAATGTTGTTTTACACTAATTTTCTCCATGCATCATGACAAAGTAATAAACAAGCTGTTACCAGTGTATCACAATGCAGCACTGTAGCAGATGGAGCGTACATTAAGTAGAAACTGTGCAGCTTGCTCAATCAACACTGGGGAGAGGGGTACACAAATTAGGCACATTACTCGGGGTTTGAAATTCCTTAATGTGCATTGAGCCAAATAGTGAGTGAGTGAGTGAGTGAGTGAGTGAGTGAGGGCGGGCGGGCGGGCGGGCATGAGTGTTTGTTTAACACCGCTTTTAACAGTATTCCAGTTATATCACGACGTATCATCTTAATGTGGGAGGAAAGCCCGGAGTGATGCAGGTCTCACCAACACTTCGATGAAACCAACAAGAACAGGTATGGTGCCGACAAACCTAGAAAAATGATCGGGGCGAACCAGGATTCAAACCCACAATCATAGGTTTCTTGCCTGCCCAAGGGACACAACTCTGCACAGTGAATCGCAGCGTCTCAGATGACTGGGCCACCCGTGCCCCCGAGCCAAAAAGTAGTTTCAATGGTATGGTTAAAATAAAGGTTCTGTATACCTGAAGAGCACACCGAGAAACCATTGTTTTCAAAGTAGCATGTGATGATGTTTATTATCAGATCATTTGAAGTCAGTACTAAATTTACTGTAGTATAATTAAACAAGACAAGGACAGGGGACACAAACGAGTTTGGGATTCACAAATTGAAAGGGGCAATATCAATCTTGATGAAAAGGGGTGAGTGAGTGAGTGAGTGAGTGAGTGAGTGAGTGAGTATGGTTTTACGCCGCTTTTAGCAATATTCCAGCAATATCACGGCGGGGGACACCAGAAATGGGCTTCACACGTTGTACCCATGTCGGGAATCGAACCCGGGTCTTCTGCGTGACGAGCGAACGCTTTAACCACTAGGCTACCCGACCGCCCCTGATGAAAAGGAAGGTCGAAAACTTTGTAAATTACCTAGCTCATGGTGAAATGACATTCTAAGAGCTTAATGAAAGATTAAAAGTATTTCTTCTTGTACATACTGTAGGCACAGTTAAATTCCAAAGGCCTCCCCTGAGCTGCCTTGCAAGTGCCCTGTTGCACATAGGAAAACATCATTCATATCCTTGTCATTTTTAAGCATATAGGTAATTTCCGTTGAAAACATGAACATTCTCATAAATTTTAATAATTTTCGGATTCTGAATGTGAAACATAAACGACAAATTGATATTTGCAGTTTTCCATGATTACATATTTCTTGCCAAAAAATTCATACTGGTTCTAATTTTTGTGCATGTGACATGATGAACGACACCTGATGATACTGTAGCCATGCGTGCCCCTACTGACGGGCCAATTTGCAGCTTCTGGTCCGATGCATGGCCCAGTTCATGTAACATAAACGTAGTACTAATTTCATATTTTGGCACTCCAGGGCCACTATATAATTTACTACCCACTGGTGTACATATAAAAACTAACCTCCTCATACATGTCATAAAATTATATCAAACTGACATGTCTGCCTTGCTGCACAGAGCTCCAGAACAAGCTGTGTATTTGCGTAAATACAAAAATGAATCACCATTATCTTGTGTACAAATGCAAATACATGTAACTTAAAAATAAAATAAAAACCAACAGGAAATCTGTGACTGCCCAATCTCTGATGTCCAAAAGGGTTAATTGTCCAAAAAGTCAAATAGGAAATTACTGTAAATTCATGCATTACACTCCATGAAGTCCTCCTTAACTGAAGATTACAACAGTTTGTTCTTATAATTTCTCAAGTAAATGTTGAAATTTAGTTTCAGCATCTACACACAGTAAACAAACAACATCTCACCTGACTCAACAATCACAATAGTTTGGGGCTGTTTTTAAATCAAAACAACATTAACTTATTGTAAAGTCACTGGATATGCACTTATATAGAATATTGTCCCATGACAGAATAATGTTAAATCTCACTAATCCTCTTGTAATAGAGATCAACTGTGGAATCATGTAGATATAATGGACTAACTGGAATTGTAGCCAAAGTAAAGAGAGTAAATTTAGTTCAAGATGCCAGTTCTATTTCCAAATAGGTCTTAGAATTCCTCAGTCTATTCATAATAATGTACACGGCCATGCCATGAGCTTCCGAATCCCCGCACCTCTCCCGGACAACTAACAAAATACTATCCATGATAATTTTAACTCCTCCCACCAAAATTATGTTTGACATCATGTGAAATGAGTCCCATCGCTCACCTCCTTATGAACCCCAATTTCCGTTCCAATCAGTTTTACTGTCAAGCTCCTCTTGACCAAACCCTCAGTTAATTTCCTAAATCATTGGTCAAATAGCCATTTTTATGTCCCAGAGAAGCAAAATCGATAATCCTTTGACCTGTTGGTGGTCCCCTCACCCTGTACAGTCACTTCTCTCATATCCATCTGTATTTTAACCCAAAGCCTGAAAGAATTTAATAAACTACATTTTAAGCTAATATTAAAAACGCTTTTTCCAAAATACCCTGGTTATAGAAGACTTTTCATATGCTGATTTACGACACTATCTTTAGCATGACAGTGGTAAACATGGTAAAGCCCATAGTAACGTTTATGTCATCATTGGCCTGCACGACTGCAAAACACCACCTGCCCATGGAACCACAAAGGTTTCGGATGACACTTTGCAGAATGGGAGCCTATTCGTCCTGAAGAAGTGTACATGCTCCAGATTCTGTGGACATTGTGTCTTATTGGTTGATCTGTGTGCCTTTTAGCCAATTGTACTCCATTGTAGAGTGGGTGAGTGAGTTGGGTTTAACGCCGCTTTTAACAGTACTCCAGTTATATCACGGCGTGTCAGCTTAATTAATGTGGGAGGAAAGCCCGAAGTGATGCAGGTCTCAGACGTTTCCCACTTCGGTGAAACCCCCGAGCACGGGTATGTTGCTGACAAACCTAGAAACATAATCGGGGTGAACCGGGATTCGAACCCACAATCATAGGTTTCTGGCCTGCCCAAGGGACACAACTCTGCACAGCGAATTACGGCGCCTTAGACAACTTGGCCACCCGTGCCCCCTACACATTGTAGAAGTAATGGCAGGTCATACTAGCTGCTCAAAACATCAAGCTCAAACAATTGAGGCATACAATAAATTAATCATCAATATCAAAACAAATATTGTGGGGAGTAAAAGTCTATCAGTATGAAAATAACATGAATTTAAAAAACTGGCTTCAAGATTTCCGACAACTGTGCCAACAACATTAAAGGACAGTAGGTCAATGGCTATGTGTGTTTTGAAATCAAGCATGAAATATTTTCCGAGTATGACATCACATGCCGGATTTGATTAAAATAAATATTCAAAACCCAATTACTTTCAATTAACTTGCATACAGAAACTCATGCATTATATGAAAAACTATATGAAATGTATTAAAACAGCTCGTGTAAATTTAGTGGGTATTTATACCCAATGAAGCTTTTTCAGAAGGTGTACGAAGGAGCTAATTTCCGAGCTAATTTACTTCTGAGTCAAGCCTATATATTTGGAACAGTTATATACATCTAAAACTTTATTTCATTTTTTTAAAACTTAAAATGTTCACTAATTTAGGGAAAAACCCAATAGAGTGATGAATAGATCAGTGAAAAAATGTTGGTTACTCAATGAAAAATGTAATAAACCCAATTAAAATAGAACCCTACAGTAAAAACTCAATTGCTCAAAAAGTTATCTGGAACTCTGAAAACAACAGAGCTCTACACAGTGATGCCAGCAAATGTATGCACTGTGCAGAGTAAACTGGCTTTAGTCTTGTTTTTTTATCAGAGGCAAATAGAAAAGAAAGCTCATATTTTGCTTACAGCTCAGTTACAAAATACTAATTTCCAGCTTGATAAGATCAGAAGCCAGTGTTTATCAAAGCCAAGATTACAATATAAGTATGCCTCGGTTGAATAAAGCCAATCACTCTCCTACCCAGATTCCCTTGTTGCCAGCCGAGTGCCTCTGACACATCCTCACATCTTACAGAGTCCTTTCATCTGTTTTGGATGACTCTACACATTTTGATAAACATGAAATGAAATGTTTAACTTTCAAAGAGAAAATATCCTAAAATGTAAAAATATATTTCCATTAGGCTATTTATCCTCCAAGTCTTTTCATCGGAACCTTGGAGCTAGCAATACAGTCACTTTGATGTCTAAAGCTCTATTGTTATGCACCTCACTGTCGCAGTTGCAATAGTATATCTGCTAAACAATATATAAAGTGCACCGCCTGTCTGTGAAGAGTGTTTGTTTACGAACATGGTTGGTTGGTTGGTTTGTTGTTTAACGCCGCACTCAGCAATATTCCAGCTATATGACGGCGGTCTGTAAATAAATTGAGTCTGGACCAGACAATCCAGTGATTAATATCATGAGCATCGATCCACGCAATTGGGATCGATAACATGCATCAACCAAGCCAGCGAGCCTGACCACCCGATCCCGTTAGTCACCTTTTACGACAAGCATAGTCACCTTTTACGGCAAGCATGGGACATGGGACAAAAATCTGGACAAATATAGGCCTAGTACCATCAAAAAAGAATTTATATTTTGACAGTATTTTCATGCTTCAGTGTAATATGGAATATTTTTTAATTTACATTATTTACTTTTGAAAATATTGTAACCACATATTGCAATCCTTTTTTGGAGGGTCTATACCCATGTTCTTTTTTATAAGACACCATGACATTTTCACTTATCACATGCCTCATTATTAACTCCATATGCTAAATTGTCTTTATACACTTTGATTATTGATTATTGATAATAAAATTCTTACCCCAAAATTCAATTAGATCTACCTGAATTCTATCAGACAAAAAAATAGTAGTCCAGGAGAGGGTATGTATCTACCCATTTATGGGTACCATAAGCCAAATTTTGAAAATGTAGATCTAGTAGTGTACTCCTTTTCATAAATTTCACATATTCAAAGTCAAAAGATGGTGGGATAATCTAATCCCCTGCTACATCTTCCTTGCACAGCAAACAAGCATACCATGATCACTACATATAGCCTGGCCTACTGCACTGGTCTGCATGGGTCGCCAAATAATGCTGCATAAATTGAAAGAAGGTTTAAGTTCTCATGCTCACCGTTTCGGTGATGACTACTGGGTTAATGGGTCAAAACATCCTGTCCTATTCAGGAGCTCAAAGCCATGCTTATATATTTTGACAGATGCGTCCCATTATTGCGTTATAACGAGGTCAAAATCCAGGCTCGACATTTTCCAAATATTTCATTGAACAAGCTGCAAAAATGTTTCAACTCGACTACCATATGGACAGATAGAAGAAAGCAACTGCTAGCGTATGCTTTGTATCTATCAAACTGCTGTCTCCTAATAAGGAACATTAGTTTCGTGGACGTAGACATACAAAGTGCCTTATTTGGAAGGGAACATGGTAGCGCTTGTTCGGATCGCACATTTACAGACGAATTGCCAAATCAGTACAATGACAGTGAAGAAAATTACCAGCCAGTAACTTCGCCGATGCAGAAAAACACCTGACATGAATGTTGATTGGAGATACCCCTCGGAAGGCCACTAAAACTCCCCGGGAACCCAACGAGGTCAGTCTCTTCAACACACAGGCGGCCATTTTGATATCTCAACAACACGTGACACGAGGCGCATGAAATTCGGTGAAGGGGCCCTCGTTGGGTTTGTCCCAACGGTTTGCCCAAACACGTTTCGATAAGTTTTATATTGAATGCCCGTCATGTATATAGGAAATGTGTCTATCAATCATTCCCTAATTGGAAAACGATAAACATGGACCGCAATTGTGGGTCGAATGTGGAAAATATATTCGATAGTTTACTGTCACTGATGTCCAATCTTCCCGCCATATGAAACACGACAAGCCATGTATCTTAAGCTATGTGCTTCCCAAATATCACAATACAGTAAATAATGACATGACCACAATGGCATATACCCATTTTAACATATCATCTGTTAGTGGATACTATTATAGAAAATTAAAAAGGAAACATTATATCATATTTAGTACTTATAATATAGTTCAAGGTGTAGAAAGTTTTGTAAGGTCCAAACAGACAGTATCATTTTGTATCTCATAATGCTCGTGGCTTTCACCAAAGCGGTAGGACATGGGTACATTGTGTGAAACCCATTTCATGTGTCCCCCGCCGTGATATTGCTGGAGTATTGCTAAAAGCGGCGTAAAACCAAACTCACTCACTCCCTCCCAAAGCGGTAGAAGTTTCTATATGTTAAGGGACTGGTCATCTATTATAAAAACATAAATACACAGATTTTACGAATAAAGTGCATTTACTTACACAACAACATTTCCAAAATTTGGCCTATGGTACCCATAAGCATTCAATTTATGCAGAATTATTTGGCGACCCATGCGGACGAGTGCAGTAGGCTTCAGGCTATATGTAGTGATCATGGTATGCTTGTTTGCTGTGCAAGGAAGATGTAGAAGGGAATGTGGATTATCCCATCATGTTTTGATTTTGAATATATGAAATTTATGAAACAAAGTTCATTTACAACAGTACATACGCCACTGCATTTTCAAAATTTGGCTTATGTTACCTATAAATGAGTTGATTCATACCCTCTCCTGGACTAATATTTCTTTGGTTGATAGAATTCAGGTAATTGAATTAGGTGTTAATTAACAATTTTATTATCAATAATCAAAGTTCATAAAACATATTAGCACATGGCGTTAATAATGGAAGGCAAGAAATATGTGAAAATGTCATGGCGTCTTATAAGAACAACACGGATATAGACCCTCCATAAAGGAAATGCATATGTGGTAACAATATTTTCAAAAGTAAATTATGTAAACTGGAAGTATTCCACGTTACACTGAAACATGAAAATACTGTTAAAAAATAAATTCTGTTTTGATGAAAGTATATTTGTCCGGATTTTTGTCCACAATTTGGTTTATCACAAAATTTTAAAAAATGAGAAGACAGTGTTAAAGGGACAGGACGTCGACCGTTCTGAAGTTCAACAGCCGATACCCGAGCTTAATTACTCATTTCTGCTCGCCTTATTCGTTCCGCACCAGTGACAGCACCGCGGGTATAGGGTATCACGTGACCGGACGTTTGTCTCATTTGTAAACAAACACACTTTTTCTTAAATAAGATCAGGCGGGCCTTATGTGATCTTTTCGGCGTGCCTTATATATTGTTTACCATAATTCTATAGATATACTGTACATACTGCGACAGTGAGGTGCATGACAATATACCTCTGGACATTAAAGTGACGGTATCACTAACTCTCCGTAGGGCTTCGGTGACAGGTCTTGGAGGATATATTGGCAAATGAAAATAGTTTTTCTTTTCACGTAATAGGATAGTTTCTCAATGAAGGTTAAACATTTCATGACATATGTTTATCTGCATGTGTAGAGTCGTCCAAAATGAAACATGAAAAAGACACGAATGGACTGTGTAAGATGTGACGATGTGACAAAGTTACTCGGTGGTCCACAAGGAACTCTGGATTGGAGAGTGATTGGCTTCATACGACCGAGGCATAATTACATTGTAATCAGGGATTTGATAAACAGTGGCTTCTAATCTAATCAAGCTGCAAATTAGTATTTTGTAACTGAGCCGTAAGAAAAAAAAAATAGCCTTCTCTTTAATTTGCCTTTGTTAAAAAGCAAGACTGAAGACAGTTTATCACTCTGCTCAGCGCTTGCGTTGTCGGCTGCACTGTGGAGAGGTCGGGGAGAGATTAAGGGAGGAGAATCAGGGGAAAAAGGTGGTCGCCACATTTATCACAGCTAATGGTGAAGGGATGATAAAATGTTACATACAATGGAGAGGTAGGCAATATTATAAATATCCAGCCCCTAAATATAGTCCTCTCCAATAAGTTATTATCCCTCTCTTGATTTGTAGGGTTGCTGTGGGGAGTGGTGAAGGTACTGGTCAGTGGGGGTAGTTTGGGGAGTGGTGAAGGTACTGGTCATTGGGGGTGGGTTTGGGGAGTGGTGAAGGTACTGGTCAGTGGGGGTGGTTTGGGGAGTGGTGAAGGTACTGGTCAGTGGGGGTGGGTTTGGGGAGTGGTGAAGGTACTGGTCAGTGGGGGTGGGTTTGGGGAGTGGTGAAGGTACTGGTCAGTAGGGGGTGGGTTTGGGGAATAGTGAAGGTACTGGTCAGTGGGGGTGGGTTTGGGGAGTGGTGAAGGTACTGGTCAGTGGGGGTGGTTTGGGGAGTGGTGAAGGTACTGGTCAGTGGGGGTGGTTTGGGGAGTGGTGAAGGTACTGGTCAGTTGGTTTGGGGAATGGTGAAGGTACTGGTCAGTTGGTTTGGGGAGTGGTGAAGGTACTGGTCAGTAAGGGTGGGTTTGGGGAGTGGTGAAGGTACTGGTCAGTGGGGGTGGGTTTTGGGGAGTGGTGAAGGTACTGGTCAGTGGGGTGGGCTTGCGATACACGCTGGTGTGGAGTTTGTTGTCCACTTTCTGGACTCTAACACCAAGGAAAGTAGCTGGTTGTCTGTCTCTTCTCCATGGTGAACTGCTTACGTGGGTGTTGGAAAAACAAACCAACAACATTGACAATGACCATTAAATTAAGATTGTTTAGTGGTGAGCTCACGGTAGGCCGTTGGAATATAATAACCTTGATCACAAGATATGTCATTCACAAATCACAAGTGGATAGAAAAGAAAAAGATATCAACAATTTCAAAGCAAGATGCTACTGATGCAAGTGTTAAATCAACCGTAAACCAATTAATGAGGATAGATTTGCTCCAAAACGTCATGAAAGTACTCCACATTCAGGGTGGTTACTGACTCAATAGTATGCTGTCAATACGGTGAGGTGAGGTGAAATGGGGTTTAACGTCGCGTCCAAGATTATTGCACTTATATAGCGACGTGCATGTACGTGTGTGTGTTTGTGTGGCTGCTTGTACTAGTCCGGACTGATGCCGCAGTTTAACATGAATACCCCACTCAGACACAGTATACTGACTCCGAGCCGACCAGTCCTTGTTTTAGCCCCTTAATGCCGAGCGCCAGACAGGGTAACAACAAGTACCATCTTTTAACGTCTTTTGGTATGACGAACCCCGGACCTTCCGCTCTCCGGGCGGACGCTCTACCACTAGACCACGGAGGCGGTCTGTCAATACGGCTGAAGAATCAGATGTAACAGTACTTTTCCTCTACTTAGTTGTTTTCAACTATGCAGACACCCGTTCTCTGAACAGCGAGGAGTGTACCATTCATTTTTCACAGCATTTCCGTGCTTTGTGCCTCTCAGAGGAAGACTGTGTAACTATCGAGAAGAACACACGTGGACAAGCAAACAATGAAATGTTGAGCTCAGCGAGGGGAGGACCATTAACCTTTTCCAATTTTGGACTTGTCTGTAAAACAAAACTGCCTCTGGTAATGCAGTTAAGGCCATTTTGGGTCATTCAACTTTTGATAATGATCGCCAACAATGGGGACGTAATCAGGAACCCGTTGCAAGGCGAAAATATGCATATCTACTGAAAACACTAAGGAGAAATTCACTTAAAAACTAAACCATACATATGACTACCAAATACAAAGGCAAATGGCTCTTTCCCAGATGTAGAGGTGTGATTGTTTCTGATGGACACTCAAGGACTGTGACGTGGTAAGGATACACTGGGAGGGTTGCATCAATATACTGAATGCATTATACATGTATAGCTTTAACCCTTGCTACCAAGTGGAGGCTGAATTTGTGTGACCTTCTTGGCCGAAGTATTTGGAATGGCCCTTTGTACAATCCGGAAATTCTTCACACGCTTAATTGTCATTTTAACCTAAATTCTTAAATTTGCTATGCGTCTTGTTTCTTCAACTTCTCTTCTTAAAAACCCTTTTTTCTCAAATAGTGGGATTTGTAACGTTCGTGATGGTGTTGTCAGATCAGAAATAGGAAATCCTTCATAGGACATTATTGAATCCCAAGGCTCACAGAGATAACAATATTATTTGGTAATATGTTTGTCACTTCATACTTCATACTAATCTGCTGATAGTCAGACACAGAATACTCACTCCCATTTTCACAGTCCCTGGTTTGCTCAGCTACTGGTGTTTAGGCCTCCATTTTTATAGTACTCTCATCATAGTTGCAATCGAAATGAAATGTTATTAGATTAAAAAAATGATATCTGATGATTACAAAATTGCTATCAGTTCCAGGGGATTGATGTCCACCCTCAGGATTAACAAGAACATTGTAATAGATCTCATTTCAGATTACTCATGTTAATTGCAATCATTAATTGTCTCTATACAAGTAAAACCACACCGAAATTATATATTATTTCACTGTTTCCATTCTCCGGAAGTGAACGTCAAGGGGGATAAAAAATCAGGGGGAGATAAGAACTTATTGGAAACTCCACTAGTATGTGACACAAACCATGTAGTACAATACCCGTGAAGATCCCGGTTAGAATAGGTCTTCAGCAACCCATGCTTGCTGTAAAAGGCGACTATGCTTGTCGTAAGAGGCAACATAACGGGATCGGGTTGTCAGACTCGCTGAGTTAGTTGATGCATGTCATCGAACCCACATTACGTGGATCGATGCTAGTAGTATATAGTGAGGGCGCAGACGCTCCTTTTGGTGGAAGGAAAAGTGGAGGGAGCCTGAAAGGGCCCCCCAGCCTATCGGAGCGAGCGCAAGGGACAGCGCGTCACAGGTGTGGGGGGAATGAAAGGTGTGTGTGTTTATAAGGCAGAAAAGAATTCGTAAGTAAACAAAAGTAAGGGTATTCAATAGAGCTATGTGTATGGCGTGCTGCCCTGAATAGACAAGCAGCCCAGTTTGAATTGAGCGCGCTTGATAACTCACGTGACCTCGTCGTTTCAAATTGTTTATTGGTCATAATGGTTTCGTTTATTTCAGGCGTTAGTAGAAATTACAATTAGTGTACAACTCACGTGGTCGTTTCAAATTGACCGCGCTCGCTAGAGCGTGCGACCTGGTTTGATGAATGCAGGGTGTGTGTTGAAAGTACAAGTACCACAATAGAGACGGGTTGTGTCAACATGATATACGCCGGATAATGTAAGGGAAAAAAAAATGTACGTCGAGCTGGATCAAATTCATCTTGTACGATCTACACGTTGTACACCATGAACGTTGGACAACCTGTATAGAAAAAAATATATAGACAAAATGGATAAGACTACGCAATCAGCAAGCTAGCGGTGTCCTTTAATTACGTTTAGCGCGCAACAACGAGGTAGTCACGTCACCCTGCATTGACTATAACGCTGAAGGCAGCCGGATTTCGAATCACCCGCTCTGCGTACTATTGTGAACCATTTGTATAGAAGGCGTTGACTTATTCAACCCTGTCCCGACTTGCATAGTTGATGTTTCAATGCTAGCTTTTCCTTTTAACGCGATGATTAATAAACCGTGCGGTTTGAGTTTTAACCGTGTAACATGATGTGCACAGTTTTACTTCAGAACGTGTTTTTTTGAAAATAGATAGAAAACTGATAAGTACATGTACCAGTGTGACGGTACGAAGCTAGGTTTGTTGGGAAAGTGATGGAAGCAATCTATAGGACATTTTCATGTTTACAATACTCACCCTTAATTCGAAGAGAGAACAGAGTTTAATATGGAAAATTGTTTGACGAGGAAAATGTTTTATTGGAAATATATGTCGAAGCAGGTTTTTTCATAGCTAATGTATAGCAGAGAGACTAAGCGACCGACCGCCCATAACAATGTCAACATACACTACCCCGGCCTTACAATTAATGTTAACATACCAGCCTCGCCTGAAGCTTCCCATTCATAAATTGTGTGAGCAGTGTCCCGTATTCATGATATGTCAGGGAAGATGTGTTGTACATTTGTTATTTTTAAAGGGAGTTATTTCAGAGAGGATATACATGGGTATTCCCCCTCATTAAACCTTTCTTTCGTTGGTGTCTATTAAATGTATCCGGTATTTAATACATTTGAATGATGTAGGAAAGTATGTGCGTGTAGATGTTGTACCTATATCCGAACACGAATGTATGGCACCTTTCAATAGATCAATTACGGTTCTAACCACGACACGCAACATGACTATGAGCGTGGTTAGCAGTTCATATTTATAAACACATCGTAAATGACAGATTTCTGATGAATGAACTCGCCCGCACACATGTCTATAGGGTTATGTTCGCCCGAACTGTAAACAGTGACACATTGATAACAGGAAGGGTGTGTGGAATGCACTCGTCCTTGTAAGGGTAAAATACGCGTATAAACTCACCATTTAAATGATGACATTACTTTTTAGATGTATTGGTATCAGTGAGTGAGTGAATTTAGTTTTACGCCACACTCGGCATTATTCCGGCTCTAGGACGGTGGTCTGTCAATAAAAGAGCTTGGACCAGACAATCCAGTGATCAACAGCATGAGCAGCCATCTGTGCAACTAGGAACCGATGGCACGTGTCATCCGAGTCGGCGAGACTGACCAATGGATCCCCGTCAGTCGCCGATAAGCATGGGTTACTGAAGGTCGATTCTATAACCCGGGACCTTCACGGGTGTAGTATGACGAAGACTATATACTAATATGCAAAAACTGAGAAAAAACAAACAATTCATTCATTCGTATCATTTATTGATTCGAGTCAATCGGTTCCATACAAAGCCGTGATATACGAATGGACAATAGTATTCACTCTGGAACATTATTTAATCACTCATATACACATGCTGCTGCTGCTCGAAGGCCCTATTGTTTAAACAGCGAGTCCATGTTTTGAAACACATTTCGCACTGTTGAATGTTTCCTTTTCTACGCTGTTTTAAGGTTGAATGGTTGTCTATAGTCTATGCTTTATCCATTGCTCGTAACGATTTCCGTCCAGGAGGTCCCAGTTTCACCATTCCTCTCACGTAGAGGGAAATTCGGCGTTTCTTATCGTTCAAACGCCTCAGTTTACGAGGTGTTTTCAAAACATGAATCAAACTAGACGCGTGGCGTTGACTCGGCATTCTCTTCTGACTGTTAGACTGATATAGTAGTGATGGGTATTTATGCCTAGTCGTTCTGCCCACGATCATCATCTCCTCCTCGTCATCACCGTCGTTATCCTCTGCAACGCTATCAGATTCAGTCTCACTTTCTATTTCCGGCATATCCATCAAAGGCCGGATCTCTTTCATCTTGGGTTTTAGGAGGAGTTTGATTTTATTTTTGAGAACGGATTGTTCCGTGGAAGTATTCATGTCTCCCAGGTTGTATAGCATGTTTTGAAACAGAGGTGCCTCTTTAAAGTACATGGTATATTCCATCGCATAGTTGAGAGTACTACGCACAAGATCCTCCCACCTCAGTTTCAATCTTCTCTCAATCCATTCTTGCGTTCGTCCCTGTCGCTTGTACTGTTTTTTTCTGCAGTTTCATCTTGTCATGAAACGTATCGTACACCTGCTTCCAGATGCGTTGTAAGCCTACATTTTGCCACTCCTCGGCTTCCATATTAGTGAATGTTGACTTCCCACGTGGAGGTTTGACGGCAAAACCACTGCCTTTCTGGGAAGAGGCTAGGTCGTCAAAGTCACTGTCATCGTCATCACTCTCGAGTCTGGCATGCTTTCTCTTAGGTTGAAGGCTATTAGCCGGACACCAGTGTTTGATATGTCGCTGTAGATCGTGCATGTTATCTATCAACAGCCCGCAATCTGCGCAAGCCGTGGCCATAGTCAATGATGTCTCACTACTCGTGTCTGAATCGGTTTCAGTTGGCATGAGCTGATGTTGGGGCAATCTCTCTTCTTGTGTCAGAGGACGATCCAGAGATTCTGTTGTAGTCAACTTCTCCCTACGCAGATCAGGTTCAGACTGTGCTGTTGTTCTCCTGTTTTCCTCATTTATGAGGTTAACATGCAGTCGATCCTTATCTTTGGTGGTAGGTTTTAGATCGATGGTGAGTTGTCCATAGGGTGTTTCGGCAACCTTTTCATACATAGCCATAAAGTGATCCATATGTTCGGGGAAAATTCTGCGAGCGAAGAGTTTGATTTGCTGTTTATCTATGGGGGAATGAAACAGGGTAACATAATGCGCGTTCAAAGCAATGTCTCTCGATTCCTTACCTCTCGGAAACAGATTTTGTATCAAGAGAAAGATCAATACATTCTTGTGATGTGAGGTTTGAGTAAACAGCCGCGAAATACGCTTGTCGTGCTTTGCTTCGGGCAGGAAATCATCCAGGACCAACACGTTCTGTTGACGAGCATCAAAGTAATCCTCGTCCAAGATATCGTAGGGAATTCCTTTTACAAAGGTCAGCTGAGGCAGCTGCTCACTGAGGTCCTTATATAATGGCTGTCATTGAGTATAATACCAAACGATGCGGGTAGGTTGGGGTTGGATCAGGCCATGCCGGAGAACATGAGAGGTAAACACAGACTTTCCACAACCACTGGGTCCCACAACGGGCGCACTTGAGGGAATCAGGAACTTGAATTGTTCTCGAAGATCAGATATACATGGTAAATGAGGCAGCCACGAGTGGACTTGCGATGGCGGCGGCGGCGGCGGCGGCGGCGGCGGCGGATGTGCTTGTAACGGCGGGTTGGCTTGACGCAGTGGCGGCGGTGGGTGGACTTGCGGCGGCGGCGGCGTTAGCGGGTGGGCTTGTAATGGCGGGTGGATTTGCGGCGGCGGCGGCGGCGGTAGCGGATGGGCTTGCGGCGGCAGCGTTAGCGGGTGGGCTTGTAATGGCGGGTGGATTTGCGGCGGCGGCGGCGGCGGTAGCGGATGGGCTTGCGGCGGCAGCGTTAGCGGGTGGGCTTGTAATGGCGAGTGGACTTGCGGCGGCGGGTGGGCTTGTAACGGCGGCGGCGGTATGCTATGTTTATTTCTCCTGTGTCGTAACATGACATCTCTCCTTGAAAACATTTTTTCACAGACCGGACAGGTGGCAACCCCCATGGTGATCCAATACGGTGTGCGATTAGAGGGTATGATGCTTTCTTTTATACCCTTGACTCTGTTGACGCTTCAAGGCAGCAAGTGCCCGTTCCACCACAGCCTTCACCTCCGACACATGTTGTATTTTCACGGGTTGGGGTGTTGTCTTCGATCCCTGTTTGGTTGTCATCTTTTTCATTTTAGGTGTTACCTGTCTCTTCTTTGTCTTCAGCGTCGACTTCTTGGCTGCTTGTGGTTTCTTTCTCTGTTGTGATTTTCTCAACGTAGTCTTCCTAAATATATCTCTAGGGTCAAGTCTAATCTCTGATGCTTTCTTCATGTTGTTCACGTCCAATACGTTTGCTGGCGAGAGTAAAACTGATTGTCGGGCTACACTACTGTAGAGTTTATACTGTCTTACACGTGCAGGGAATCTTGGAAGAAACTCTTTTCTCCACAGCACACTTGTGAGTATGTTAAAAAAGCGATCAGTATGTGTATTTTAATTTGGTTTTACAATACACACTGGTAAATAATCCTTGATGGCCTTCACCTTTGGCTTCCACAGGCAGCAGGATGAGTAACCCATGCTTATCGGCGACTGACGGGGATCGGTTGGTCAGTCCCGCCTCTCTGAAATAACTCCCTTTAAAAATAACAAATGTACAACACATCTTCCCTGACATATCATGAATACGGGACACTGCTCACACAATTTATGAATGGGAAGCTTCAGGCGAGGCTGGTATGTTAACATTAATTGTAAGGCCGGGGTAGTGTATGTTGACATTGTTATGGGCGGTCGGTCGCTTAGTCTCTCTGCTATACATTAGCTATGAAAAAACCTGCTTCGACATATATTTCCAATAAAACATTTTCCTCGTCAAACAATTTTCCATAATAAACTCTGTTCTCTCTTCGAATTAAGGGTGAGTATTGTAAACATGAAAATGTCCTATAGATTGCTTCCATCACTTTCCCAACAAACCTAGCTTCGTACCGTCACACTGGTACATGTACTTATCAGTTTTCTATTCGAATTCTTTTCTGCCTTATAAACACACACACCTTTCATTCCCCCCACACCTGTGACGCGCTGTCCCTTGCGCTCGCTCCGATAGGCTGGGGGGCCCTTTCAGGCTCCCTCCACTTTTCCCTCCACCAAAAGGAGCGTCTGCGCCCTCACTATATACTACTGATGCTCATGATGTGATCATGACTCACAAGATTGTCTGGTCCAGACTCGATTATTTACAGATCGCCGTCATTATAGCTTGAACATTGCTGAGTGCGGCGTTAAACAACAAACAAATAAAAAACATATAGTCCAGAAAATACAAATATCATCTTGTTCTTCTCGCTGTAGATAACATGACTTATATCATGATCAGGTGTTTTTACGCCGACTTTTCAAGACTACACTGAGGAAAATTGAAGATTTCTAGTTCAGCGATCTCGAGACCACACGAAGAGCCGTAAAATCTCGTTCTGCTGGCTCCTGTTCTGCTGGCTTTGCTTTAGAAAAATGAAAAAGACATTGCGATACTTTCAGAGGAGAGAAGCTATAAAGCTATAAATAACTTGTACTTATATACCAAGATATTAAATATAGATGAAATCAATTACATAATATATAAGCAGATCATAAAACAAGGTTTTCCTTTTAAACTTGAACAAACAAATAACATATAGTCCAGAAAATACAAATATCATCTTGTTCTTCTCGCTGTAGATAACATGACTTATATCATGATCAGGTGTTTTTACGCCGACTTTTCAAGACTACACTGAGGAAAATTGAAGATTTCTAGTTCAGCGATCTCGAGACCACACGAAGAGCCGTAAAATCTCGTTCTGCTGGCTCCTGTTCTGCTGAATTTGCTTCAGAAAAATATAAAAAGACATTGCGATACTTTCAGAGGAGAGAAGCTATAAAGCTATACATAACTTGTACTTATATACCAAGATATTAGATATAGATGAAATCAATTACATAATATATAAGCAGATCATAAAACATGATTTTCCTTTTAAACTTGAACCTTAAATACTGGAAGTATTTGACCGTCGTCGTTTTGCATCAAACAAACATATTTTACCAAGGAACACTTATTCATGGACGTGCATTTAACTAAACTGGAATGGCAGAAAATGGCACACATTAAGTCTGAATAGATAAGACATTCATTAATAAAATGCGTTTCATCTTCAACAGATGAAGGACAAAAAGGGCGGAGTCGGGGGCTTAGTATGTCTACCAAGGGGCGGTCGGGTAGCCTAGTGGTTAAAGCGTTCGGTCGTCACGCCGAAGATCCGAGTTTGATTCCCGACATGGGTACAATGTGTGTAGCCCATTTGTGGTGTCCCTGCCGTGATATTGCTGGAATATTGCTCTAGCGGCGTAAAACCATACTCACTCACTCACTCACTCAATTAGTATGTCTATCAACTGTGAAAGCTGTAGGGGGTCACGAGGCCTTGGGTGCCAACATTCGCGGTGTAAAGTTGCGTTCCTTGGGCTCGCCAGACACCTATGATTGTGGGTTCGAATCCCGTTTCGCCACGATTATGTTTCTATTTTTGTCAATATCATACCCGTGCTTGTGGTTTTCACCGAAGTGGTAAACACCTGAGACCTGCATCACTTCGGGCTTTGCTCCCACATTAAGCTCAGAGTTGCGTCCCTTGGGCACACCAGAAGCCTATGAATGTGGGTTCGTATACCGGTTCGCCACGATTGTTTCTGGGTTTGTCAACATTATCCCCGTGCTCGTGGGTTTCACCAAAGTGATGACCTACACCACATTTCTCACATTATGTTGACACGCCTCGTTAAACTAAACTCACTCACTCACGCATTTCATAGATGGAGCTACTGAAGATAAAATAATTCTCGCTGTATTTGTTTGGTAGGATATACGAATACGCATGAAATCTGTCTACAGCTTCGAATTTGCAGTCGTGTAAGCTCATCAAGTTCCCCGTCTTAAAATCTTTCGTCACCACACACCACACATGTCCCGGAATGACACGAGTGGTCACAAACGTCTCAAAACCCAATTCTGCAAATATAACAGAAACTAACAGTTTTAAACTCCTGAGGTCAGGATTCACATTTTGAATCATTTTTTGAAGTCATAATCATAATCATGATTTTTATTATTTTCAGCCAAATTAAGTTTTTATTTGTATTGTTGTTTTATTCTTCCACAGATTCGACCCCCAATCCCCAGACACCCCCCCCCCCCCCCCCAAAAAAAAAAAATAAATAAATAAAAAAATAAAAATAAAAATAATAAATAAATAAAAAAATAAATAAATCCGCCGCCCCCACCCGTTCGAGCCTAGCATATAGAGATGGTCATCAGGCTTCAGCACGTGATCAGAGCAACATCAGCAAGGTCACGGTCCAGAATTTCGAATTCAGCGGGCACTCACCCAACTACAGTTATAGCTATGATCCAGGCGATCCCTTTTTAATTACATTTCATCCTTCTTTCTAGTGTGGTAGTCACACGTTATTTCAGTGAGATTGACAAAAGACATGAATAACACCCCATGGATAAGCAGGGTCTGACCTTACCGCGACACATGTTTAACTTAGGCGACGTCAGGCAACAAACAACTTTTTTGTGCAATTTGTGTGAGTGGCGGTGGCAGGACTTGTTTACCCTTTTCGCGAACACCAGGTGTCTGTACTGATTTTCCGGAAGGAGGAGTGCGTGCGTATAGATAGATTATACCATGGCGGCCTAGATATAATATAATCGAATCTCGACAAGACATCCAGTATCCGAGACAGAAGCCAGTGATTGTGGATTCGAAACCGATATTCGCACTGATTATGATTCTTAATTGGTTTCAACCAAAAGTTTAAATCTCATGGGCGTCATCCCATATAAAACTGTCACGTCATGATTCGAGGGCTTGGCAAACAGTTCTAAGCCTAACAAACAAAGCCAACAATTGTGAAAGTGTTTTTTATTTTACATTTTAAACATAATCTCCCTGCATTTCAATACACTTCTCATATTAATAGTGAACCTTTTCAGTTCCAGCCAGTAAGAGGTTTTCTGGAGTCACCATGAAAAAACCATTCACGGCTGTTTGAGTGAGTGACTGAGTATGGTTTTACGCCGCTTTTAGCAATATTCCAGCAATATCACGGCGGGGGACACCAGAAATGGGCTTCACACATTGTACTCATGTCGGGACTCGAGCCCGGGTCTTCGGCGTGACGAGCGAACGCTTTAACCACTAGGCTACCCGACCGCCCCCACGGCTGTTTGAGGCCCTCGTTGTCGTCATAGCGCTTTCCACGAAGGTGTTCTTTCAGTTTAGGAAACAGGTGGAAATCACTTGGTGCCAGATCTGGCGAATATGGAGGGTGGGGAAGCTCCTCGATCCTACGTCGTCGCACAGCAGTCTTTGCAAGTCGAGAGGTGTGAGAAGAGGCATTGTCACGGTGAGGCATGAAGAAGCATAAACACAGCTGTAAAACGTTTAACAGTGGAATAGGTGGCGTACTTATCTCCATACACTTGTGACATTCGGTCTTGCATTTCTTGAGGAGCACTTTTCTCTGAAGTCAAACATTTTATTTTAACGGTACTCGTTCATTTCCATGAAATGGACCAAATACAATAACAATGAACTGCACAAGTAATGTACTTCATTGATTAGTTTACTTTGTATATGGTCCATATGTGACAGTCCTATCACACACCCTCAGTCGTATCACACACCCTCAGTCGTATCACACACACTCGCAGGTATCACACACCTTCAGTCGTATCACACACCCTCAGTCGTACCACACACCCTCAGTCGTATCACACACACTCACAGGTATCACACACCCTCAGTCGTATCAAACACCCTCAGTCGTATCACACACACTCACAGGTATCACACACCCTCAGTCGTATCACACACCCTCAGTCGTAACACGCACCCTCAGTCGTACCACACACCCTCAATCGTTTCTCACACCCTCAGTGGTACCACACACCCTCACTCGTATCATATACCCGCAGTCGTATCCACACCCTCAGTCAAGTCAAGTCAAAGTCAAAGATGTTTATTGTATCAAAGGCCATCGGCCCATATACAAGTTCAGATAAATACAGTGGGTGAGAATTTACAGATTGGGAGATACAACAAAAAATATATAAATATAACATTCATTTAACAATCGGTGATAATCATGAGGACTTTCTAGGGTGAGGTAATTAAAATTATGAATTTCCACTCAACATGTTATTTCGTAGTTCCATCCCATGTTTTACAAATAAAGATAGTTTAAACATTACATCGGCATCATTCGATGACAAAATAGAAACAAAAGCTATTCTACTCGTCTTAGATAAGAAACATTCTGGTATATATTTATTATGTAATTCTGCATAATAAGGACATTCAAAGGTAAAATGTATTTCGTCTTCTATTGCAGAGTTACAGAATGGACAAATTCTTTGTATTCTTTCAAGTGATATATTCCGTCCATAGTTAATCATAAGTTTTGACAAGCCAAGTCTGTATTTAATATATCCATTTCTTAGGTGACTATTTGTTAAAACTGATAGATATTTTTCTGGCTCTAATAGAGTCTTAAATGTTCTGAACAAATCATAACGTGAACTATTTTCCAAGTTGCATTGCCACCCTTGATAGAACATATTTATTGCTATTTTACGAAAATCATTTAGAAATAAATGTTGATCACCAACAGATTGGTTAAGCCATATATACCCATATCCATGTGAGAATAATAGTGTCCTAATATGCGATACCCATGTAACCTTACCGATACTATCTAAATGAAAGAGCATGTTATAAGCTTTTTTCGGAAGCCGATGTTCTGGCATACGGATGATATTAAACCAATATTTTAAACACTTTATTTGTGAATTAATGTAAAGTGGGTATCTTCCACATTCTCCATATATCATATTATTTGGCGTTGCTATTCCAACGCGAAGAAACTTTTTACATGCCAGTAGGTGAATTCTTTCTAAACATTCATATCTTCGGTAACCCCACACTTCAGATCCATACAATAAAATTGGCTGTATTTGAGTATCAAATAATTTGAAAAATACTTTTGGAGTAATAACTCCAAGTTTATGTGAAACAGACATTATATTAAGTAAAGCTCGTTTCCCTCGCAGTGATAAGTCAGATACACATTTGTTCATATTTAGTGTTGAATTAAACATTATGCCGAGATACTTATAACCATTAACTACATTAATTTGTTGTCCATTTAAGTACCATCTTTCCCTAAAATTTAAAGGACCCCCTTTTCTGAATACTATAATTTCTGTCTTATCTAAATTTACAGATAAATTCCATTCCTTAGTATATTTATCTAATACATTCAACTGATTCTGTAGACCAATAACAGTGTCAGATAGTAAAATAACATCATCGGCAAAAAGGAGCATAAGAAGTTCAAGGATGTCAGGATACATCTGTATACCATGCTTGCCGTTACTTGAGATTTCATGATATAATTCGCTTATGAAAAACGAAAATAACAGAGGACTCAGTATACATCCCTGACGTAAACCAGATGGGCAATCGATAAAATCAGTAACACCATAATCACTACGTACACATGACTTGATATTTGAATACATTGATTGTAGTATATTAAACATCTTCCCTTGTAGTCCAGCTTTTCTTAAACAACACCATAATTTATAACGATCAACTGTATCAAATGCCTTTTTAAAATCAATAAAAGCAACGTAAACCTTGTGTTTACGACGTGTTAGACATTTTTGAATTGCAGCATATAATGTAAAAATATGATCTATGGTTGAATAATTTTTTCTAAAACCAGCTTGAACTTCCGGTATCTTATCTCTCATATTCGCCCAGTTAGTAAGCCTGTTATTCAAAACAGAGGTAAAAATTTTCCCCAGAACACTCATTAATGAGATCCCCCTGTAGTTGTCAGGGTTTCTCGGATCGCCTTTTTTATGTAGAGGGACTATTTCTGAACAAGACCAACTGTTTGGAAATATTTGATTATCAAAGAGTTTGTTGAAACATTTATGAAGAAATGGCATAATATCTAATTGGGAACATTTAAGCATTTCTATTAGCACTTGATCGGGCCCGGCGGATTTTCCTTTTTTTAACTTATTTATTGATGATGTAATTTCATGTTCAGTTATCGTAGAATTTAGTATGAATGCATCAATATCTGTAAACTGATTAGAACTGAGTTCATTTTCATCATCAATTGTGAAAGTGTTGTTTATTTTTACTTTTTTAACATAATCTCCCTGAATTTCAATACACTTCTCATATTAATAGTGAACCTTTTCAGTTCCAGCCAGTAAGAGGTTTTCTGGAGTCACCATGAAAAAACCATTCACGGCTGTTTGAGTGAGTGAGTGAGTGAGTATGGTTTTACGCCGCTTTTAGCAATATTCCAGCAATATCACGGCGGGGGACACCAGAAATGGGCTTCACACATTGTACCCATGTCGGGACTCGAGCCCGGGTCTTCGGCGTGACGAGCGAACGCTTTAACCACTAGGCTACCCGACAGCCCCCACGGCTGTTTGAGGCCCTCGTTGTCGTCATAGTGCTTTCCACGAAGGTGTTCTTTCAGTTGAGGAAACAGGTGGAAATCACTTGGTGCCAGGTCTGGCGAATATGGAGGGTGGGGAAGCTCCTCGAACCTACGTCGTCGCACAGCAGTCTTTGCAAGTCGAGAGGTGTGAGAAGAGGCATTGTCACGGTGAGGCATGAAGAAGCATAAACACAGCTGTAAAACGTTTAACAGTGGAATAGGTGGCGTACTTATCTCCATACACTTGTGACATTCGGTCTTGCATTTCTTGAGGAGCACTTTTCTCTGAAGTCAAACATTTTATTTTAACGGTACTCGTTCATTTCCATGAAATGGACCAAATACAATAACAATGAACTGCACAAGTAATGTACTTCATTGATTAGTTTACTTTGTATATGGTCCATATGTGACAGTCCTATTACACACCCTCAGTCGTATCACACACACTCGCAGGTATCACATACCTTCAGTCGTATCACACACCCCCAGTCGTACCACGCACCCTCAGTCGTATCACACACACTCACGGGTATCACACACCTTCAGTCGTATCACACACCCCCAGTCGTACCACGCACCCTCAGTCGTATCACACACACTCACAGGTATCACACACCCTCAGTCGTATCACACACCCTCAGTCGTAACACACACCCTCAGTCGTATCACACACACTCACAGGTATCACACACCCTCAGTCGTATCACACACACTCGCAGGTATCACACACCTTCAGTCGTATCACACACCCTCAGTCGTACCACACACCCTCAGTCGTATCACACACACTCACAGGTATCACACACCCTCAGTCGTATCAAACACCCTCAGTCGTATCACACACACTCACAGGTATCACACACCCTCAGTCGTATCACACCCCCTCAGTCGTAACACGCACCCTCAGTCGTACCACACACCCTCAATCGTTTCACACACCCTCAGTGGTACCACACACCCTCACTCGTATCATATACCCGCAGTCGTATCCACACCCTCAGTCGTATCACAAACACTCAGTGGTATCACATACCCTCAGTCGTATCACACACCCTCAGTCGTGTCCACACACCCTCAGTCGTATCACAAACACTCAGTCGTATCACAAACACTCAGTGGTATCACATACCCTCAGTCGTATGCCACCCCCTCAGTCGTATCACATTTGACAAACGAATACCTATTATGGAATGGTGGAAGGAAACCTGTCGAATGCCTTTGATTTTGTAGTATTCCATCCATACTTTAGAGCTTTGGTGAAGTGGTAACACCCACTTGAGCTTGAAGTGAATGTTCATTATAGGGATGCAACTATATTGCTATTCTATTTATTCATCTAAATCGATCCTTTCTCTAACTAGATACTAATCCTTGAAACAAGAACCTGTTTTTGAGATGAAAAATAGTCATTACATCTAACATATGTTGCATGAGTATTGATTTCACATAAATCATATAGTTGCAATACGAAGTGCCGGACAAACTCACCTCGGCTAAATACCAGGTTCGTATGCACTATTTGATGTTGGGGGCACGGGTGGCCCAGTCGTCTAAGGCGCCGCGATTCGCTGTGCAGAGTTGCGTCCCTTGGGCACGCCAGAAACCCATGATTATGGGTTCGAATCCCGGTTCGCCCCATTTATGTTTCTAGGTTTGTCAGCACCATACCCGTGCTCGTGGGTTTCACCGAAGTGGTAAACGTCTGAGACCTGCATCACTTGGGGCTCTCCTCCCACATTAAGCTGACACGCCGCGATATAACTGGAATACTGTTAAAAGCGGCGTTACACCCAACTCACTCACTCACTCACTCTTTAACCCCACTGACCAACAGTGGCAAAGGATCATCATCCCCTTAAGTTGACACTATGTCCGCATGGATGGATGATGGATGATGGGCGTTTTGCCCCATATTGTGTACGTGAATTCGACAAATTCGGCGGCGGCGGTAGTGTGTGCGTGTGCGTGTGCGTGTGCGTGTGCGTGTGCGTGTGTGTATACTGAGTTCAGCGCAACCTTGGGGCCTTATGTGACATGTCAGTGAACAGTTGTCAGTGCCTTTGTACGACGACAACATGTGACCATCGAACTCAAAAATTTTATATTTGTATCGATGATATTAAATTGAATATATCGACTTTATAAAGTACAATAAATTTACTAAACATCCATCTGTTTTTGGAAGAGTGTATATAATGTGTCAAGCTAAATCAAAACTTGAGACAGATATTCACTCTGCGTGAGACAGGTATTCTCTCTGAATGAGACAGATATTCACTCTGCACGAGATAGATATTCACTCTGCATGAGACAAATATTCACTCTGCATGAGACAGATATTCACTCTGCATGAGACAGACATTCACTCTGAATGAGACAGATGTTCACTTTGCATGAGACAGATATTCACTCTGCATGAGACATATACATGGGGTGTATAACACAGATATTCACACTGGAATACTGTTAAAAGCGGCGTTAAACCCAACTCACTCACTCACTCACTCACTATTTGATGTGTCCATGTGTCATGGCAACCCGATGGGTAAGTTATATGTAGCACGTAACAAGGGATGCCCACTTTTGAATTCTGTAACAATGTTTTCAAATAAATTAAGATATTCAACCCTTTAAAATAGTCGGGTATAGCGATTATTCGACTATATAAAGCTAATTGTAATCTTCGGAGATGTTATACATGTTCAGTGTCCAGATGAAAAACGACCTCAGCATAATTACTAACTATAATTAAGCGTCACTGGGAGCTCGAGGTTTGTTACACATACACACACACACAAAAAGAAACGCACAGGTAGAATGTAATTAATTGAACCTGACTTCACAAAAAATCCGGCATATAAATTGGATATATGTTATTGAAAAATGTCGGAGGCCTGCTATTCGACAAACGATGCGTCAAAACGCAGCCATTGTTGATTTGCAATGTCTTAAAAGGCATTGTTTTCAGACTTGTTAAAAAATGTCATGGAGGACAACAGTTAAGCAAAATGCACGTGCAAGGTATGGCATTCGTAACTCGTGGTAGTGGCTATAAAAAGGCAAGCATAAGCCAGTAATTTGTCATTCAGTTGTCAACATTTTTTAAGTTCGAAAATGCCGAGATGGATGATGGATGGTGGATGATGGGCGTTTTGCCCCACATTGTGTACGTGAATTCGACAAATTCGGCGGCGGCGGTAGTGTGTGTGTGTGTGTGTGTGTGTGTGTGTGTGTGTGCGTGTGCGTGTGCGTGTGCGTGTGTGTATACTGAGTTCAGCGCAACCTTGGGGCCTTATGTGACATGTCAATGAACAGTTGTCAGTGCCTTTGTACAACGACAACATGTGACCATCGAGCTCAAAAATTTTATATTTGTATCGATGATATTAAATTTAATATATCGACTTTATTAAGTACAATAAATTTACTAAAAATCTATCTGTTTTTGGAAGAGTGTATATAATGTGTCAAGCTAAATCAAAACTTGAGACAGATATTCACTCTGCGTGAGACAGGTATTCTCTCTGCATGAGACAGGTATTTGCTCTGAATAAGACAGATATTCACTCTGCACGAGACAGATATTCACTCTGCATGAGACAAATATTCACTCTGCATGAGACAGATATTCACTTTGCATGAGACAGATATTCACTCTGAATGAGACAGATGTTCACTTTGCATGAGACAGATATTCACCCTGCATGAGACATATACATGAGGTGTATAACACAGATATTCACACTGTATAAGACAGATTTTCACACTTCATGACACAGGTATTCACTGTGCATGACACAGATATTCACACTTCATGACACAGGTATTCACTGTGCATGACACAGATATTCACACTTCATGACACAGGTATTCACTGAGCATGACACAGATATTCACACTTCATGACACAGATATTCACACTTCATGACACAGGTATTCACTGAGCATGACACAGATATTCACACTTCATGACACAGATATTCACACTTCATGACACAGATATTCACACTTCATAACACAGATATTCACACTGCATGACACAGGTATTCACTGTGCATTACACAGATATTCACACTGCATGACACAGATATTCACACTGCATGACACAGATATTCACTTTGCATTACACAGATGTGACACAGGACGTTTCGTAGTATACTTCTTCGTCAGGTGAATAAATGCTGTGAGCAACAAAAGTAGTAAAATAATTAAAGGCGGAAACATGACAGGGAAGCCAAGAGTTAATTGGCGCTGATAGGTGATATTGATTGACAACAAGAAGCTATGACTTAGAATATCACTGATTGGCAATAGGCAATGGGCAATGGGCAAACAGGAGGCAGGGCGTAATTAACACTGATAGGTAATAGCAATGAAAATGGCAACGGACAAGTGGATAAATGGAAGCTAGCTAGATAATTAGCATAGACAATAATCAAAGGACTTGGATACTTGCATAAGGCAGATAAGTTCCCTGCCACGGTTCATGGCTGGATGGTGTCTCCTGATCTCAGATCTTTCTAGTGGCCCAGTCGTCTAAGGCGCCGCTATTCGCTGTGCAGAGTTGCGTCCCTTGGGCACACCAGAAACCTATGATTGTGGGTTCGAATCCCCGTTTTGCCCCGATTATGTTTCTAGGTTTGTCAGCACCATACCCGTGCTCGTGGGTTTCACCGAACTGGTAAACGTCTGAGACCTGCATCACTTGGGGCTTTCCTCCCACATTAAGCTGACACGCCGTGATATATCTGGAATACTGTTAAAAGCGCGTTACACCCAACTCACTCACTCACTCACTCACTCTTTAACCCCACTGACCAACAGTGACAAAGGATCATCATCCCCTTAAGTTGACACTATGTCCGCATGGATGGATGATGGACTTAGCCCTTTCAGATGCAGATATTTAATAACAGCGCGATCGTCCATTTTGAATCAACAGAGTATACAGTCACTTTGATGTCTGCGAAATATGTTGCCTGTCTGTGTATATATTTCAATCGCTGCCTGTAAGCATGGGAAGTAGTGTACTTAATACATGACAACTGTTAATGGACTACAATACATCGTTTGGAGTTAGAACTTTTCATCTACCCCTCGTGTATGGAGTTGGAGATACACTTATTATCAGGTAATAGCTAATTGGATACAGGTGCGTCAAGAGTCACCCGTGAAGATCCGGGGTAGAATAGGTCTTCACCAACCTATGCTTGGCGTAAAAGGCGACTATGCTTGTCGTTAGAGGCGACTAACGGGATCGGGTGGTCAGGCTCGCTGACTTGGTTGATGCATGTCATCGATCCCAATTACTCGTGAAATTGGTCACTAGATTGTCTTGTCAAGACTCGATTATTTACAGATCGCCGTCATAAAGCTGGACTATTGCTGAGTGCGGCGTTAAACAACAAACCAACCAACCAACTTCAAGAGCTTCAAGAGCTTCCACGACGTCTAGACCTGGACAGACAACAACACTGACAGGAGAAAACTGATCGTGGCCCTCTGAGATAAATTTGCAATAATGATACGCAAAGAACCAAAGTTGAAAGTGAAAATTCGTTATAGAAACACAGAAACACACATTGTCTTCTTGTAAGTAGGAATGTGTAATTAACATGAATATTTAGTTGTATTACTGACCCGGGGTGTATATACATGGGATAAATTCCAACACTCGATGTCTCTGTAACCAACAAGTCAATCCTTTGCTGCTTGCCTGCTACTGACCATTACCACAAACCTATTTACAATAGTTCCTACCGCCTCTAAACTAACTTACATGTAACAGTATGGAGAATGGCGTTATTATTATCCACACGTTCTAAACTGGTGTTGGTATGTTTGAGGGATTCCCCTCACACACCATTAAGATAGCTACGCGATAAATCGCAAAGAACAATGAAGAACAAAGTGTGGTTTATTTTACGATAAAACAATGTTCTATTATGACGTCAAGGAGATTCGAACATGCGCCCTCAACTTGATGACGGCGTATATTGGCCGACGTTATTTCTTTAGAGGGGAGTGTGTATTAAGTTGTTGCCCATATATGTAGCTAGGCAACGCAGATACAGTGTGAGATAATCGGCGTGAGGATTTTGGGAATGTGCGGGAATGCCCACCTGTGTAGAAAATGGACTTGTCCGACATTGCCGAGGTCGGATTCTATTGTGGGAGTCATCATCTCCCAGTCATCGTATATTATTAAATACGGATTTTACAGTTACAGCTGTTACACAATCATACAAGAACATATTGCAAATTAATTGTTTGCTATAATTTCAAATTTGTTCCTTGAACAAAAGCCGTATATTTGTTGCAACTCTAAATTACCCACAAAGCAAAAAACAACATATACTAAACGTTACACACCTGCTGTCGATGTCATTAACTATGCAGACATTCGTTTGTCTATTGATAGAGTCTCATATTCCCACGATTCCTAAATTAATAAATATATTTACACTTCAAACAACTAGCAACATGGTATTTTATTTTACAATACAACGTAAATATCCAGCCAAAAAATCAACGAAAATACTGTACAAAACTCACCCCTCCCTTACAGTGTAAGTATCATGAAAGATAGTGACATATTTTTCTAATATCATTATGTAGCCGGTATGTGCAATACGATTGCGACAGGCTCCCTTGAATAGTGGTAGAGCGTTCGCCTGGAGAGCGGAAGGTCCGGGGTTCGATTTCAGGCCAAGTCATACCAAAGACGTTAAAAGATGGTACTTGTTGTTACCCCGCCTGATGCTCGGCATGAAGGGCTAAAACTAAGACTGGTCGCCTCGGGGTCTGTTTGCTGTGTCTGACTAGGGTATTCATGTCAAACTGCGGCATGGTATCTCAGTTGGCTAGTGAATTAGTCCGGACTAGTACAAGCAGCCACACACACGTGCATGCACGTCGTCATATAAGTGCAATAATCTTGGACGCGACGTTAAACTCCATTTCACCTCACCTCACCTCACCTCACAATACGATGGCGGAAAAAGAAAATGTGAAAACGTAAAGTTTATGCTTAATTAATAATACGTATTTTGAGGCCTGTATTTGTCACAATCCAAACGAATCTTAAAAGCGCAAACGAAGAGGCGTGGCTTAATTAGCACGACCGGCTAGGCCTGCAAGCTGATTGGGGATCACCACCAGTCGGGTACAGAATATACGCGAGCGTTTCACTAGTTTTTGCAGTAATCCATTGGTCGAAGATGGAGACCAACCTGATTATTGTCGTCACTATTGTTGGTCACAGGTAGGAGTTCACTTGTTCTTATTCCGAAATCACCAATTCATCTTCCGAGAAAAATTCATATTCCATGATAACTTAAAAACTATTGTCACTGGCAGAGCCGGACATAGCGGCTAGTTGTGATGAGGATACCATGAAAAGGAACGAAGTCTTCATCGTTTTATACTCACCTCAAACCTATCTCTTTCGACTTTCTGTCTATAAATGACGTCTTATTGATATGCGCTTTGAGCATGCACTTTGTAGGGATATATGCGCCATACATATGGATGATGATGATGATGATGATGATGATTATTATTGCTGTTGTTGTTGTTGTGGATAGGAGAATGTCTAAGAGTTAAAAAGGGTAAAGAAAAAGTTTGCTTTGCCGAGAACGTGTGCAGCCGACTATGACTGTGAACGGAGTCTTGCACGCTCGAGTGCGAACGGAGGGGCGGGCTTGTTGTGCGATCAAGGGAGGGAGATTCTGCGATCAAGCGTGTAATTTTGGAGGTAGCATGTGCGATCAAGCGTGTAAGTTTGGAGGTAGCATGTGCGATCAAGCGTGCAAGTTTTGGAGGTAATGTCCTCCAAGAAAACCATATATGGAGCCTCTGTATTTGAAAGCTCCGCCTCCGCTGGATTTTCATTTCAGCCTTTGATGTTGATAGACGGGACAAATGTGCAAAAAAACAACTTATTTACGCACCGCTTTCGAAGTTTTTAATACGATATGTGCATTAACGATGTAACGATCTATCCAATCTGCAAAATTGTATATACCCATGAAACTTGCATTTTAATAACGCCCGAAATGTTGTTACTGTTAAAGGCCACAATAAAGTGGATGTGGATAACCACACGAATAAACATACTAAACTGTACAATAAAAAGTTATTCAGTAATTATTGTATTGTTCGAAACAGATTGTATTGTCAACTATTTGAGGACGACACATGGCTAAATTCCCTCGCCTGCATTAAAGGGGCTTGCCATGCATAACCGCCATGTGCAGTCCCCTGAATTTCTGTTCAATATTTCAGTTTCAAGGACATATCCACCTACAATATCCAGGAACTATGCAATTCACTTAAAAAATCGGTTTGATGATATTGGATTTTACAAAAGATATTTCAATATGGTATTGAAATCATGATCATCAACAGGATTCGGTCAAAATATTGATGTTTCCAATTAAACCAACTAATGGACAAAGTGTGAATACCCACCCGAAGAAGCGGTGACATAAATATTATCTGTGTGCCCTGAATCCGATGTGGTTGCATTGGATGCTTGGTAGAACCTGTAGTCAACCGGTTATTGTACAAGAGCATGTCTCTTTCACTCCGAAATGTTATCTGTGTCCCGTGAATCGGATGAGGTGCCATGGCATGTTTGATAGAACCTATAGTCAGTCGGTTATTGCACAACAGCATGCCTTTTTCAACCAACGTGATTGCTATCTCCATTTATTCAATATAACTGAGCATTTAGAGTATGCGGTATTGTTTATCGCCTTTGAGCAATATATCCGTTTGTACTACAACATGCCAGCTTAATGTAGGGGAAAACCACAAATTAATGATCTCCCATATTCCTACAACCTTGCTGAAAACATCAATATTGTGATGGCGGACATTTAGAGACTGGAGTATCAAAATGTATTGTCACTTTAACCACAACGGCCATTAACAGTAAATATTTCGACAGTATGGTCTATCTTGGCCAGCAATTGTCAGTCAGTATATATGATCAATACACACATACTATACACAATTTCTCATATATTTGCTCGCATACCCACAGGACACGCATATAATATTATCCCTCTAGTATTATATCTCTATTTCTGGTTCTGTCTTGTGTGTATAAACTTATTCTTATGTTTAATGAACGACACCAAACAGTAATCAGAAGCATCATTTTTAAATCGGCCATTTGTAATCTTAATGTTGCAATCAATGAAACATTGTGCATGATATTTACTACTCAATGCTGGCTAAGGATAACCACTTTAAAAGCTACTATATCAAATTCTGTGTATCTGTTGACATAGCCAAAGACAATATTTCGTGAAGACATGTTTAATGACCAAAAATTCTCTGCCATGTGCCACACAATGCCAACAAACAACATGTAACCAATAATCAGCACATCACCAGTTACAATGAGATCACAGCCTAGCACCATCGTCTCATGCTCCCATTAAGTGTTGCCAAGGGAATATTGTTCCACGCTTCAGTAAGAGCAGTTCCTGTAGATTTGCCGGAAGGACATGATGTCGTGCGAGGGCGGTCTTAAGCTCATTCCACATATGTTCGATAGGGTTTGGGTCTGGTGACCGGGCTGGTCATTCAATGCGGACAATGGTCTCCTGCTCTTAGTGGGCATGAGCGATCCTGGCACAATGAGATCGTACGTCCTCCTTCGTGAGGGTGAAGTCCGGTCCCAATGAACCAGCATACGATTTCACGTTCACCTCCAGAATGTCATCTCAGTATCGCACAACTGTCATCGTGCCCCGCTGCAGGACATTGGATCGGTTCTTCCAGCTCTACTGATCCCACTTCAATTTATGACAGAATCCCATTTGTAGTGGTCATGTTCGGCTACGTTGGAATCCTGTAATCTAGACAGTATCTAGAGTCATCAGTCAAAAGAACTGGAACCCAGTCCTGGTCTGTCAAATTGACGTGATCTTCAGCTAAATCAAAACGTGCTTGCCTGTGATTTGGGTGAGTTAAATTCGAATGCATGCCCCCCCGTAAGCGGGGACCAGCCTCAAAGAGAAGAATACACACTCACCGAGTCTGAGAAGCGTTAAGGTCACTTTCGTTTAGCAGGTCATTTCTGAGTGTGGTGGCAGACATATCTTCCCGCTGTGTGGTGGAATGCTGTCGACCACCTGTATGTCGCTTGGTAGTTGATCCAAACGTCTGGTATCGATTCCATGCCCTGCCGATCACACTTTGGCTCGCACCAAAGACGTTAGCAACGTGACGTTGTGTTGACCTAATTTCAAGCATACATATGTATCTGCCTAAATCTTTGACGCTGAGAGGGCATAAGTGCATTCAGTTGTTGCAATCCTTAGTAGAAAATGTTTTTTGTGCTCTCTGATAATGATATGCGACGATACATCCAACCACAAGTTTTTGTGCACATCGTGCAAATGATTGCATGCCCATGTCCGTTCATCACGAAACTGAGGTCTTATAGGGGTTGCCCAATCATTACATACCGGGATATTTCAATCTTTATATATTGTAGTTTTTTATATAAAAATTAAAACTTGATCCTTGGCAAACTTTGATTAGTATATAATAAAGAAAAACACATTTAGGGATTTTAATAGTTTGTGTTGTGAGTTAAGTGATTAATTTTGATTTTGTTATTTGTGTGTACGAACATCAAATCCCTACACAATGATTCAAGAACTGTGATTGACCATTTCGACCATCGAAGACATTATCAAGTTATTCCTTGTTTGAGTCAAGCTGCAACTTCTTGTTGAGGACGCGATGTACGTTTCTAGGGCTGATTTATATTCCTGAGGTTCCCACAGAAAGACTTGACCAAATATATTAAAATGATTCATTGTTCAACATAATCCCTTCCACATTGATACACATGTGCCAAATATGTTGATGGGATTTGATCCCATTTTCGTAGAGGTCTCTCCATTAGCTGTTTGCAAAAGTACTCCGCAGTTGCAATGTCGTCATCGTTTAAGTCGAAATGGGTTCCGGCTAGAGCTTTCTTCGTGTTTGGGAACATATTGAAATTTCACGGAGCCAGATCATGAGAATAAAGTGGGTGATGAAGAAGGTCAAAGATAAACTCATGAATTGTTGCCTAGACAATCGCTAATTTATACACTGGCGCATTGACCTGTCGAAGAGAACACCTTTTGTCTGCTTTCCACGTCTATTAATTTCTTCTTACGTTAATCCCGTAATTGCCTCAAAGTGCAACCAAATATGATGTGTATATTGTCTAGCCGTTTAGAAGATAGTCCACCATAATGGCACCTCGGCATCCCAGAACACAGAGGCCATAACCTTTCCAGCTGATGGGAGAATCTTAGCCTTCTTTTGTGGTGGTGATGTCAAATGCTTCCACTGTTTTGATAGTTGTTTGGGCTGCAAGTGGTGGACTCAGGTTTCAGCAATAGTCACAAATCGTTGCAAGCACCCTTTCTGGATCAAACAGAGGTAGATCATCACGAGATATGTTGTGTCTGATGCGTTTTTTATCAGATATCAGAAGCTTTGAAACCAAACTGTCTCTGTGACTGGAGCCGCTTGTGGGGCAGGACATGGTCACCTTTTCGCTTTTCGCCAAGTATAATCAGACATTGATACTGATTTATAAACATATGCATATTATATATTGAACAAATGCATATTATGCATAGGGAATGGTACAGTGGACTTACATAACACGTAGATAATGCTTGATTATTGCCGACTGCGGTGTTAAACAATACTCATTCACAAATGTTTGGATTATAATATTACTTGATACGGACTCTCCTTCTTGGTTAATGGTTTATCATAAATATTGGGGTCAAATATCACATACAAGGATGAAGTAATAAAACCACGCGTTTAAACCCAAACTACCACTTTATATTGAACAAAATAATTCCTCATTTGGTTTCCACATTATTCTGACCCTCATATTGACCTTGTCTATATTTACGTTTTACCTTGACTTGTCACAACGTATACCACTAAACTGACGATAGTTGAACCTTATCCGATATTCTCATATGATATTAACTCAATTATCCAATACCGGTTAGAGGCTTGTCACATTGATCTTATCATTGAATTACATTGAATAAATGTCTGTGGACTACGTTAGGTGCGTACTACCTCTCATTTTTTTATGATAAATGTACCTTGATTTTTACTTTATTTCTTATTTACTGTCCATCCAGTTAGAATAAGGAGTATACATCCAATTGTAGTTCTGGAAATCCATTTGTTCAGAACCTCTCCGCACTGTTGCCGGTCTCGGTCAGGGGAATTTACAAAAATCGAGGAAAAACGAAAAGAATTTCAACCATGTGGTCCTTGGCCCAGCAAATTTGTTTTTGCTCAAAACTGATATTTTTGCATGTAGAAACACAAAGGTATGTCTACAACTATCATGACACATATTTTAACAAATCTGTAACTTTTAGCGTTATTAAAACATTTTGCCTATGGGTCAACACAGATTCCTTTGCTCAAAACTCATTTTTTAAGTTTTGCAAAATAACAAATGTGTAAATAGAGAATCTCACCCACGTGTCTTTTGATATCAAATATATCAACACGAGTTGATAAAAGTGGAAAAAAATCGAGGCTTGCCGAGGATTTTTGCCACTTTTATCAACGAGTGCCAAGGATGGACCTGGTGTCCATAACAAAGAAAGGAAATCAATAGTGATGTAATCATGGGATATTGTAGCTGGTGTAATATTCTTTATCATCCCAAACTGGATCTTACATAGACCATAGACGTTGTTCTCTGGGTACATTATTCCAGCGGCCAGTCTCGACCGGTAAATTGTGATTATAAGTGTGAAATCTTAAGAGCGGGTAATAAACAGATTAAGGTAGATAGAGATTGTTTTCAAATAATGGCATTTCTTAATAAAGATGTTTACGATAGAAACCTTTTGAACTCGACAATATTGAACTTCTCCAGGATTATAGAAAATGATCGGTCAATATTATTTCCACGTGCACAGACGAGACTAGCCACTTGGTGTTGAAATTACATGGCATATTATAAACTTGGGTCAGGCCACAGGAGCTTAATAAACATTCAAAATTATCTAACCAAGGGTGAATATTGGAGTTTACGTTAGCATCCATCTTAAAGAATTGAGATATTAGAGCCGAAAACTTGTCTTGTGGAGATCGTACGTTATGCCTATGACAAAATCCTATAATTCTCTTAGCTACTCTAATATTAAGGGGGGTCCTGCCTGATTCGCCACAGGCCATACAGTAAGATTGGAAACACTATTACATCAAATGCTTTTATTGGAGTTTACGTTAGCATCAATCTTAAAGAATTGAGATATTAGAGCCGAAAACTTGTCTTGTGGAGATCGTACGTTATGCCTATGACAAAATCCTATAATTCTCTTAGCTACTCTAATATTAAGGGGGGTCCTGCCTGATTCGCCACAGACCATACAGTAAGATTGGAAACACTATTACATCAAATGCTTTTATTGGAGTTTACGTTAGCATCAGTCTTAAAGAATTGAGATATTAGAGCCGAAAACTTGATTTGTGGAGATCGTACGTTATGCCTATGACAAAATCCTATAATTCTCTTAGCTACTCTAATATTAAGGGGGGTCCTGCCTGATTCGCCACAGACCATACAGTAAGATTGAAAACACCATAACATCAAATGCTTTTATAATACAATCGAGTGGTAGCCCAAATTTCCTATTTGTATTAAATTCCATGCCTAAATAATCATAGAAGTCTAACATTTCTAATTCTTTATTGTCGACAATGAAGGGGGCGAGTTTTCTCTTGGTAGTACCACTGCCCAAAACAACAACTTTAGTTTTAGATATGTTAACCGTTAGTTTCCATTTTCGACAGTATAATAAGAATGAGTTTAAACAAGTTTGTAGAGATCCAGGATCGGTACCACTTAGACCTACGTCATCAGCGTACAGCAGTAACAGGAACTGTACACAGAGAGTAAATGTTTCCTCTGACAGCGTTAATTTGACACCTTGACAACAGTTTTCTATCACTCACCGCTCGAGGTCGTTATGGAATATCGAAAATAGTAGGGAGATAAATTTTCTCCTTGGCCAACTACAGTGTAACTTGAGAAGAAACTAGAAGTGTGTTTGCCTATTTGAACACATGATTTAATGTCACTGTACATGTTTTTAACTAATGTTAAAAATTTACCGGTATTTCCAGAATTAATCAATTTTGACATAGAGACCCACCCTCCAAACATGATCAAAAGCTTTTGAAAAGTCAATGAATGCGCAATAAAAAATTTCTTTATTATTGTTTAGCATATTCAAAACAAAATATTATCAATTGTAGAAAATCCTTTACGAAATCTGCTTGGGCTGGCGATAATATGTTATTTACATTTAAATAGTTAGTTAATCTAGTGTTTAAAATACCAGTAAATAGCTTACCAAGACAGTTATTGTGACAGGTCGATAAGAAGCAGGGTCTTGCGGGTCACTCTTTCTCTTGTATATAGGCTTAATAATACCAGTGTATTGGGAATAATACCCGTGGTGAATACAAGATTAAATAGCGATGTGAGTAGGGACACTAACAACGTAAAACAGGGTCCTGTACAACAGGGTAGATAGATTGGTCAATGTAATGCTGTCCTTCCAAAATCACCAGTGTCAGGATCATATCGTATATATTTCTTATCAAGTGGGTTGGACTGTATGTAAGTACTGACGATGTTATGTAACTTCCCTGGGGTCGTGAGTGAACGTCTTTTCTTGTTTGAGCTGTGTAGAGTGACTGTCACTCTAAACTAAGGACAATCAATGAGAATTCTAACCTTGGTAAGACAGTTTTGTATTTGGTGTTCCAATCTCGTTGCGTAAGTTACATTCTATTTGAATATTGTTTATTCTAATATTCTTGTAGATTAAACCATATATCATTTATGTCTTTTTTGTATAGTTACATGTATATATGCGTGGCATTTGAATACCGTATGGATGTAGAAATATATTTGGATGCAGCAAAAACAGAAATGCAAAACTGATTTTAGATGTATGGTTTACATATCAAATAAATAATCAGCTGATGGTAAGCGATTGTTTAACATTGGCAGACACCATTGTCATTCACCTAGGTTCAAATGGTACACATGAACCAGTAGATTTTCAAGATAAAGGACATCTGTTTTTTTTTATATTGTAAATGGTACACATGAACCAGTAGATTTTCAAGATAAAGGACATCTGTTTTTTTAATATTGTAAATGGTACACATGAACCAGTAGATTTTCAAGATAAAGGACATCTGTTTTTTTAATATTGTATTGACTGGTATCATTATCCCATGGAAATAGTCAGATCCCGAATTGCGTCCTCGGGAATGTTCACCCCCTCCCCCTGCAGTGCCTGTGCCAACTGTCGGAGGTTCGGACATGTGCTCGCAGTAGTTGATCCCATAAATCCTCGATTGGGTTTAAATCTGGCGACCTGAAGGGCCAAGGCAGGACCTGGTGGTTGTGATTCCTGAAAAAGACTGTTGTCGTGTGAGGTCGGGCGTTGTCTTGTTGCAAAATGACGTTTGCTTGTTGTAATGGGAAGGACCTGTGGTCGAAGAAGCTCATCCGTTGTGATGGTAGTTAGTGGATCCTAGTTGAACGGGTGTGAGAATAAAAACTATTAAGTTATGTATAAGTGTATATCTTAACTTTATCTAACAAATTTATTCTTCATCCATACTCGTGTTTATGCTTTCTGCATGTTGCGACAATTAAGTGGCAGCGGTGAGATAAATTCTTGTTTAAGGAGTAATATGTTTGCTTTTGGTTTAATAATCCGAAATTGTCTCGAATTGCATGGATATGGTATGTGGCCTTGTAGAATGTGTCCCAGCTGTTACATAGTCCCTTCAAGTGACTGTATTTAATCTGTTGATTTGTTGAGGTGTAATGAGTACCTTTGATCCAAATACCTTTGATGTGGGGTTTCCGTGGTTTATTTGGTGTGGGGACGGTGGGTTTGCCCAATGGTTAAAGCGTTCGCTCGCCACGCCGATGACCCAAGGCCAGGTTCGTTTCCCCACATGGGTACAATATGTTAAGCCCATTTCTGGTGTGCCCCACCATGATATTGCTGGAATATTGCTACTATTATTCAATATTTGGGGTGGTTATTGCTAGCTTCTGGTGCAGTCTGCTTAACATGGATATGGACCCAAATAAAGTAAATGAAACCTTGTTAAAACGATACGAAATGACAGAGGACGGATTTCACCAGAAATTCAGAACTAAAAAAAACAGAGACAGCATGCACGTTACTATAGCTGTGGCGGAAATAGGTTCCATATCTACGTCATGCAGTACAGTTACGTCGAAGGCAAAAAACAAGGCAAGCGCAGCTAGTGTAATGATTGAAGAGTTAGTCAGTTCTATTGCTAGGGCAGTAGACAAAGACATTAGTGACGGAGGAGCAGATTGTGAGTTGAGGAGCTTGGGTTACGATTGATTCTCCCCTCTATAGAGATGCTGTCAGGGCGGTGTGCATGGAGACCCCTCTTTTAAATCTTAGGGAACATCCCATGTGCTAGGACTTCTGATGACCATTGCCAGTGGTGGAGGAAGTTGTTGTTTATGGAGGAGAGTTTGTAGCACCTGTTGAGACTAAATGGAAAACAGTAGAAGGAATGAGGCCTATGAAAACATTGCTATAGCAGCTTAGAGTTTACGGAGAAGCAGGGGAATGACAGTAGTTTAGATAAGGTCAGGAAGTTGATTGAGGAAGGGGCAGAAAGACAAAACAGCAGAATGTGTGTCAAAGTATTTTGCAGATGATGGTATGCTTTATCGCAAGTTTGCAGGGAAGGGCATACTAGAGTTGCCATTATTCAGGCTGTAGTACCTTTGTGAGTTATGAGTGTGTTAAGAATCAATGATCCTGCGCATATAGGCGTGAAGAGAACATTGGAGTTACTTCTCAGTTCTGTTGGTCAGGGCGATGTGAGCCGTCACTATTTATCATGTGACGTGTGGCAGCAGGCGATTCCGAAGGGCAAGGTCGGAAGAGTCCCGTTAGGTCAGATGCCCTTGATCGCTACACTATTTGAAAGAATAGCTGTAGAATTGATTTGTCTTTAATATCCGGTAACTGATAGGGGTAACAGATACATCCTCGTAGTAATAGATTATGCTACAAGGGACCCGGAGGCAGAAGAGTTCCAAGGAAAGAAACAGAGTATGCTGCTGAGGCATTGTTGGAGATTTTTAACAGGGTCGGTGTTACAAAGGAGACGTTGTCAGATATGGGTGCACAGTTCATGTCTGCTGTTATGAAAGAAGTACCCGATTTATCTCCAATATAATATCATTATCATAGCATGGCGGGCAAAAGTAAGAGAAATTTCATAACAATAACATAACATGTTATGAATTTAATGTTATTAAATGAATGTTATAAAATGTTATCAATTGAATACTATGAAGTGATCACTGTTAATACAAATCAATACTGCAATTACGTGTCTTGTGTTTTGTTTTATCCAAGATGGCGGACGTTTCCGAGCGAAAACGTATATAAAGAACAAGGGATATAATGAACGGATTTCTCTGGTCCCTTGTAGTTCGTTATATCCATGTTCTACTGTAACAGCTTACAACAACCCCATAACATCCAATGTGCAATGGACTTGTCGAAAGGTTTGATGGCACCTTGAAAATTATGCTGAAGTGATTGAGTGCAGAGCAACCCCAAGACTGGGATAGTTACCTACCGGCACTTATCGTGAGGTCCCTCAGGAAAGTTTGCGATTAGCTCAATTTGATTTACAGCATGGTAGGAAAGTGAGAGGTCCAGTTCAGATTTTAAGGTAACTATTGATATAGGATGTCCCAAATATAGACACAAGGGCCACTTTTCAGTGTGTGCTGGATTAACAGAAGAGGCAGGAAGAGGCGACAGAGGTAACCACCATGCACCAAAGAAGGTATCAGGCAGGTATAGAAAGTACTATAATGTGAAGACAAAGGTTAGTTTGTTTGTTGTTTAACGCCACACTCAGCAATATTCCAGCTATATGACGGCGGTCTGTAAAATAATCGAGTCTTGACCAGACAATCCAGTGATTAATATCATGAGCATCGATCCGCGCAAATGGGATACGATGACATGCATTAACCAAGTGAGCGAGTCTAACCACCCGATCCCGTTAGTCGCCTTTTACGACAAGCATAGTCACCTTTTACGGCAAGCATGGGTTGCTGAAGACCTTTTCTACCCCGGAATCTTCACGGGTTAGACGTCACGCCCAAGACCCGGGTTCGATTCCCGACATGGGTACAATGTGTGAAGCCCATTTCTGGTGTCCCCCGCCGTGATATTGCTGGAATATTGCTAAAAGCGACGTAAAAACCAAACTCACTCACTCACTCATGGGTTAGACAGTTGAAGCCAGGAGATGAGCTGTTGGTGCCTATATTCAGATTAATTTGCTGTTTCATTGGAAAAGTCCATTTTTATAGAGAAGTTTGGTATTGGCAATGATCGTGTCAGAGTTCAGGTTAAGGTGAAGGTGAAGGTGAAGGTGAAGGAATATGTGCAAAGGTAGACAGTAGGTAGTTGTTTGTTTGTTTGTTTGATATTTAACGCCGAACTCATCAATGACGGCGGTATGTAAATAATCGAGTGTGGACCAGACAATCCAGTGATTGACATCATGAGCGTCGATCTACGCAATTGAGATACGATGACATGCATCAACCAAGTCAACGAGCCAGACCACGATGAAGTAAGACCATTGTTGGAGGAATATGCAGATGTAATGGTTTACCTGTCAGGATTTATTATGTTGAGTACAAGATCAGGTTAACCAGTTCTAATGCTGGTCTCTTCCCCATCCGTTACCTCATCCTATGAGAGAGGTGGTTGCATCAGAGGTAAAGCTAATGTAATTGAACCATTTGTATTTGGTGTTGGTGTCCAATCTCGTTGCGTAAGTTACATTTTATTTGAATATTGTTTATTCTAATATTCTTGTAGATTAAACATTAGATCATTTATGTACTTTTTGTATAGTTACATGTATATATGCATGACATTTAAATACCGTATGCATGTAGAAATATATATATGGATGTAGCAAAAAATAGGAATGCAAAACTGATTTTAGATGTATGCTTTACATATCATGTAAATAATCAACTGATGGTAATCGATTGTTCAACATTGGCAGACACCATTGTCATTCACCTAGGTTCAAATGGTACACATGAACAAGTAGATTTTTAAGATAAAGGACATCTGTTCTTAATGTATTGGTGTCAGATATTAACGATTTTGTTACATTTGCGTTTCGTTCTTGCAGAGTATATGTGTTCTAGTGTATATTCATCATGAATAAAACTGTAATCTTAAATGTCTCACCCAAACAGTTTTGATATGGGTGTGTTTGAGCTGTCGTATTTAAAACAACATTCATCATATCTTCTTGAAATTTACTCTTGATATTGAAATTGGTTTTTCTAAGTAGTAGATGCGTGTGGTATGTTGCATAACCGTGTGTAGTTATTCTGAGCATGTCCCCATGCTCGTCGGTATGCTGAATGACTGCAAGTGTACCATTCGGAGTGTATAATGTTAGCTGTAAGTTGAATGGTTTATACGAAGTTTTATAGTGATGTGTGTACGTTTGTTACATAGCGTTCAGGCACCCAGAGGGGCCACCTCTATGGGGTCCAGAGTAATAACATCGATGGTGTGATGCTCTTGTGAAACTCAACTCCAGGGCTCATTTGCACAAAGCGATCGTAACCCCCCGTGCTTTAACATAGGCTTACAATTGTTGTAGCGCTGAGATCGCTTTGTGCAAGTGGGCCCAGGACGACAGACGCCCAAGTATATGCAGTGATCACACCTGTGCCCCGTTCCACAAAGCGATCTTAGTGCTAAGTTGGTCGTAACTCCCATACTTTATCATAGGCTAACGATCAACGTAGCACTAAGATCGCTTTGTGGAACGGGGCCCTGGAATTTACAAGACGTGTGAGGTTCATGTGAACCATGTACAGTGTTCAGTTCCAGTGATGCTGGACAGGTGAAAGTGTACGTGTGAGAAAACAGCTTGTCCCTGGCCCCTAGATGTGCAGTCGTACAGAATTCTGCGGGCAGTTAGTGGTGTTGAGAATGTTGGTACAGACCTCCTGAGCCGTCGTCCACCTTAAGTGGTTAAGTGTATCCGTCCAATTTCCTTGTGATCTTTTAACTGGAATGCAACCGCTCGGTTACATTTATTTGAGAAGGGAAGTGATGTCAAGATCACATTTTATATATTTCTTATGGACTGTATGTATTAAAGTGCGGAGGACTGTGTAACGATGTTATGTAAGATTCCCGGGGTCATGAGTGAACGTCTTTTGTTGTATGAGCTGTGTGGGTAAATGGGTATTTAAGTCAAGGTAGTCACTGAGAATTCTAACCTTGGTTTGACAGTTTGGGATTTGGTGTAGTAGTCCAATCTCGTTTGGTAAGTTACATTTTATTTGAATATTATTTATGCTAACATTCATGTACGATTATCTTTATAGTTATATGCATATATGTGTAGTATTCATTCAATCTTTATTTCAAGTACTGAAAAGGCCATAAGCCTATAGTACATATATACATAAAGTAGCAATGGGTGCAATAGGAATTACTTATATCGTAACAAAATATCACATCTATAATGCAGAGGATCTGATGTTCATTGCATGATATATATACATTGAAAGATATTTTGTGACTGTTTCATTTTGAGATGACATGGGGATATAAAATTTGTCTATTCTAGGATTCAGATAAAAATATTTTTGTATGTATTTTTGAAGAATATGTGTAGTAATTGAATATTATATGGATGTACTGTAGATGTTTTTACTGTATATCCACATATACTGAATGAAGCTGTTGCAATCTTAAATATCTCATAGAAACAGTCTTGATATGGCCGTGTTTGGGTCTGTCGTCGTTGTATTTAAACCAACCACAAAAACATCTTCATGTACATTTACTCTTGATACTGAAATTTGTTATTCTGAGTACTACTTGCTCAATGTATGTTGAATAATTATGTATATTTAGTTATTCTGAATATAGTGCATGTTTGCTGTGCGTTCAATAACCATGTATAGTTATTCTGAGCATGCTCCCATGATCATCTGTATGTTGACTGACTGTAAGTGCTGATTGAACGACTATACTGCCTCCTTTAAACGGTGCGACGTCTTCAACACAACAACGTAACGTTCGTCCTTCTCGTCGGCGGTAGACACAAATTCTTCCATCTGCTCGCGAAAGCTGGAATCTGCTCTCTTCTGTGAACGTGACACTTTGCCAGTTTCTGTTATACCAGCGTCGCAGTGTTCGAGCCCATCGATGTCTGTGTTCCGGTGTCAGCGTTACGTCTCGTAGTGGTCTGCAAGCTCTGATATTGTACCCACACAGTCTTCTGGATTCTGTCCAGCGACTGACAGGATGGCTGTCTCAGCTGATAACGTCACCATGTTAAAACGATTCCTCAGATGGAGCATACGTATGTAGCGATTTCCTGGGTATCGGTGACAGGAGGTCTGCTACTCCAGGGCCTGTCCCTCTTTCGCCCAGTCGGCCTAAAACAGGTCCTGCGCCTGTTATTCATCTACAGCCAAAACTTCGTGTGACGTGGTCATGCGTTGCTCCCTGGTGTATCATACCAACAGCTTGTTCTGTTTTAGCATTAATTTTAGCATGATATTTGTCACTGTCCAACGGTTTGGATGTGAATGGCCAGAACATCGATTCGATTATACCTGTGTCTTTGTAGATCGACATGTTGTAAGTGCAGTCTAAGTTTCACTTCAAACTCAAGCTCCACTGATCTGGTTACTTTAGAACGTGAATTACTCAGCAAAATGTTTTTTATCGTTTTGTAACATTATTTTTGTTTGGACTCAACGTGTCCAAATTTCAATTTGGTGACGTTTCTTTGTCAGTTTACATAAAAAAATCTGTTATTTATGTCAATCATCCACAATCTCAGTAATTGAAAACTACATTCCCCCAGCTGTGAGAACAAATTCGAAGAAATATTTGTCCTCTTGCTACAAATGGTGTAAAATATTACCTTTAATATACAAAAATGCTTATTTATACTGAGTGGGCACGGGTGGCCCAGTCGTCTAAGGCGCCGCGATTCGCTGTGCAGAGTTGCGTCCCTTGGGCACGCCAGAAACCTATGATTGTGGGTTCGAATCCCGGTTCGCCCCGATTAAGTTTCTAGGTTTGTCAGCACCATACCCGTGCTCGTGCGTTTCACCGAAGTGGTAAACGTCTGAGACCTGCATCACTTTGGGCTTTCCTCCCACATTAAGCTGACACGCCGTGATATAAATGGACTACTGTTAAAAGCGGCGTTAAACCCAACTCACTCACTATTTATACTGATATTGTGATTGTCCTGTTTTCAAATTACCTACATATGTACTGTTTAAGTGGATTGAGAAAATTGTAACATCCATTACAGTACATATGTTGAATTTGAAATGTGATGTAGAAAATACTCAGCTCTGTTTTATGAAGCAAAGAAAAATCTCAGCTTCTAAAAATGAAAAAAATAAATACATGACTCTACCCAAAAAATCTGCCTTGTCTTTGCATGTGTTTGTGATTGGTGCCAACGGTGGAGCAGGATACGCTCTTTTCGCGACCACCCGGTATCATCATTATTTAATAATAATTCTTAAACACATGCGTATGATATAGTCCAAATTGTACAATTGACTCTGCTTTTCGTTTTTGTTTGTTTATTTGTTTGTTGTTTTCACGCCGCATTCAGCAATATTGCAGGTATACACCTCATCAAAAGCATTCACCACCAAGATTTTTATGTAATCAGAAAGGAGATGAGTAAGGAAAAGCTGGAAAGCGAAACAAAAGCAATCAAAAGTATTACTTAAAGTCAAATATAATGTTAATTTAATGAATAATAGAAAAAATGAGCATTTTCAAAGACCAAAAAAAAAAGACTACAAGGACTGAAATTGGGTATAAATAGAGGCAGTATAAATATGGTACCTGTTAAGAATGAGATGGATAGATGAGATCAAGACATTTATGTGTTTTAGTCACATTGTACCCATGTCATGACACCTATGTAGTGATCATGTTATCCCACCAAAGTAATTGTTGATGTTATCATACAATGTTCTTGGGCATAACGCGCCTTTATGACACCCCAACCTTTGAATTGAAGAAGGGTTTCAAGCTGTAGACATATTGTAAATAACAACCGTGTGATAACTCTTGTCAGTTAAAGTGATACCTTAGAAAGTATCATATTCCTGCAATACGTATTGACCTGTGAAGCTGCTGCTGCTATGAACAAGTATGACAAATGCTGAAAATGTGCTTCTTCATGTTACATGTGGAAACCTTTCTGCCTTATTCAAAGCACACATGGTAACTGTTGTTTGGTCCATGAGCCATGAGTATTAATGCTTCATGAATGTCACATCGACAATACAATAATCATGTACTCACACCTCCACCAGCTGTTCAAAAACAGAATACACAATCTGGGCTATCGACATACGAACATATGTAAGTGACTGCCGCTGTAAGCCATCTATCTCAACCAATCAATGTGCCTGTAGACACAATCATCAGGTAGTCAGAATAAGTGAGGTACCGCCTTGATTCATATGGAGTCCTATATAAAGTGTGTAATCCAGGTATGCAGATTGAACAGAGGAGGTAGAGTTGTCCAGCAAGCACGATGGTTACGTTAACTCTTCTGGTTGTGTTCCTTGGGTGTTGTCTACATGAACTGGATGCTTGGCGGTGGGATGTGATAGCCAAGGACAGGACTGGCTTCACATTCGAGGAGAAAGTTGATCTGTTAAGGACCCACAATAAATATAGGCGGGAAGCGGGCGCTTCCAATATGAACCAGCTGGTAAGTACATGACACGACTACGCATATTTCATATTAAGCCGTACATATTCTAGACCTGTTTACATTGCGTTTTATCAAAAGAACCAAAAGTTTCATATTTGCTTTCTTCTTTTATGGTAAATCTCGTCCGCTGCAGATCGCCACATGCATTAAGACATAAACACAAAACTAACTCTACGATCCTTAGAATAGTTATGGCTAAGTCAGTATTATTAGTAAATTTGTAGTTATAGTCCATCATAGATAACCTCCTACACGGGGACCACATGTTAATTATAAAATTCTGCCACCGAAACACATTATTTCTGTCCTCAACTGCATTAAATCTCAGATATCACTATTACGTCTGAATGATTTGTTTGTTTCTTGTTTAACGCCGCACTCAGCAATATCCCAGCTATATTACTGCGGTTTGTAGTTAATAGAGTCTGACAAGACAATCCAGTGATTACATAACGACCATCTATCTACGCAAGTGGGATACGATGACACACATCAACCAAGTCAGCGAACCTGCCCACGTGATCCCGTTAGTCGACTCTTAAGACAAGCATAGTCGCCTTTTATGGCAAACATGGGTTGCTGAAGACCTATTCTAACTCGGACATACATGTCCTTAATAGTTTCGCTTCAAAGGAAAGATGTCGTTGGTCACCATCAAAAGGTTTTCTTGCAACACGTGTTAAGTATCGATTCCTATAACTATTTATATCTATATTCGTTAAGGAATAGATGTTATTTTGAATAGTATTTACAACATGTCCGAGACATGAGGGCGATATTGAAAAATAAGAAGTTATTACTGCCGTAGGTTTTATAACAAATATAATTGTACACTGTATGCTCAAAATTGATGAGTTCTGGGTAGAACAAATGTCTTGCCCCTCCTTTCACAAAGCAGCAACTGTATGTCTAAGCGCAGTAGACCCGTGAAGATCCGGGGTAGAATTGATCTTCAGCAACCCATGCTTGTCGTAAAAGGCGACTATGCTTGTCGTAAAAGGCGACTATGCTTGTCGTAAAAGGCGACTATGCTTGTCGTAAAAGGCGACTAACGGGATCGGGTAGTCAGGCTCGCTCACTTGGTTGATGCATGTCATCGATCCAAATTGCGTGGATCGATGCTCATGATATCAATCACTGGATTGTCTGGTCCAGACTCGATTATTTACAGACCGCCGTCCTATAGCTGGAATATTGCTGAGTGCGGCGTTAAACAACAAACCAATCAACAACCAACTAGGCGCAGTGACGGAAGAAATAATATGTCTCTCACCAATATACATGCCGATGTAACATATCAATAAATGCAATGATATTCATTCGCATTGCCTTAAGTAAACGATAATTGTGAGCCAAAATGTCTGTCCTGAAAAGACTGTATCACTTCATTAAAACAACACTTAGCTTGTCTGCTTACGAAACGTCAATCTTCCAGAAGGGTATTTCCAGTAACGAAAAACCATCTCAGGTCATCATTCCTTTGAGGAAATCCTGCGAACATTTTTTTCACGTGAAAAGAAACGTTTTGTTTTTGTTTTCTTTGTTTTATTGAGAGATTTTAGTACTAATATGTTTCAAGAATGTTTTCAGGTTTCTTTGGCGTGTCTCCAGTGTAACATCATACCACAATAGGGAGGTCTTTTGAAGGCTACAATTTTCAGACAAGCCATGTATACAATCATAAGAAATCTGTGCTAAAAGCAGTGTCAACTGCACGATTCTGATCAGATCATATAATTATGTCCTAATGAATCACAATAAAATGTTTTAACTGAATCGGGGAGGCATTAATACTGTTTAAAGTCTTAAAAGAATAGCCTGAGATTAAGATCTCTTAATATTCTTGAATGTGTTATGTTGTATATTGTGTTCAAGCACCATAACTTTGATTGCAAAGATACTATTGCAATATGTTGATGCAAAAACATTATCTGGTGTACATTTTGAAAAGAGGTGATACATCAAATTTTAGGTGTGTAACCTAAAATATTAAATTTAAGATTTTAAGTGTATACCCATAATAAAACTATGTTTTGTTTTAACCAACATTGCCTCCAAAAGAGCGATTAGCGCAAAAGCAAGTTTAGACATTAGAACACTTTTGCAAGTCAAATACGATATCTCAAATACGCGTGTCGTCATCATCAGAGAGGCTTAACACAAAACATTGAACAGATTTGGAAGCGTTCACATGCCTTGAGCACACAATCTTCTGGCAAGCGTAAAACTCTTTATGCGGCATGTTGTACAACCATTTTGAAGTACCAAAACTAATTTCAAGTTCACACATAGGTATGTTAGTATCTCTGACCTCGCAAGACGAAAATAATTTCCGTAATGATGTCTTTACAAAGAGCTACATCTGTTCATGGTGGCCCGTGGGATTCCGGGGTAGAATTGGTACCAATGAACCTATGATTGTCGTAATGGACGTCTTTTGTTTGTTTGCTTTTAACGTCGCACTCTGCAATATTCCAGCTATAATTATGACGGCGGTCTGTAAATAATCTAGTCTGGACCAGACAATCCAGTGACTGACATCATGAGCATAGATCCACCCAGTTGGGGGTACGATGAACCAAGACAGCGAGCCTGACTACGCAATCCCGTTAGTCGACTCTTACGACAAGCATGTCATCGTATCCCATTTGTGTGGATCAATGCTCATGATGTCAATCACTGGATTGTCTGGTCCAAATTCGATTATTTACAGACCGCCGTCATATATCTGGAATATTTCTGAGTGCGGCGTTAAACAACAAATAAACAAAACGTATATAGCCCAGGGAGTACGATACACGGTGAATTTAAAGACACGCTGCAAGAACAAAAGCAAGGTTATATTCCTCCATATTAAAGCCGATGTGTTTCTACTGATAGGTATGGTAGTTGTGTAGATCAACTAAGAATTCGCTGGAAGGGACATATACATGTATATCAATAATGCCAGTGTCACTTGGTCATTGATCAAACAGCATATGTCGGTAGTGACGTTAAGTGCATAACATGATATATTCCACATGAATATATTTTTGTCAGTGCCCTACAGATAAGGAAACTACAAGTGAAATCAATTACCGTGCTATACCATCATGTCTTTGTATGCATAATAGCGTGAAAAAGTAACTACAAAAGTGTTTATTCTGAAATCTTTCAATACATATATATGAAGACATCTCCTCGACTTTAGAATCAATAAAACCGACCGCCTCCGAGGTCTATTGGTAGAGCGTCCGCCCGAAGAGCGGAATGCCCGGGGTTCGATCCCCGGCCGAGTCATACTAAAAGACGTTAAAAATGGTACTTGTTGTTACCCTGCCTGGTGCTCGGCATTATATTTAAGGGGCTAAAACAAGGACTGGTCGGCTCGAAGTCAGTATACTGTGTCAGTGTTCATGTTAAACTGCGGCATGGTATCTCAGTGAGCTAACACTATAAATCGGCATCAGTCCGGACTAGCACAAGCAGCCACACAAACACGTGCATGCACGTCGCTATGCAAGTGCAATAATCTTAGACGTGACGTTAAAACCAATTTCACCCCACCTGACCTCCTCGGCTCTAGGAACGTAATACACAATTTGCACGTGCATGTTCATGCACGTTGAACTCTTTGGATGTTTGCGTGTTGAACTTGATACTCACACACGTGAACCACACACAGTAATTGTTCAGCAATCGGGTACTCATAAAAAACACTTGAATCGTAACATGTTTAACCGTAAAAAATGCTTACATAATGACACGACGTCTTCGCGCCGTTAGTATGCTACAAACAGAAATGGCGCAAAACGAAGCAAAAAGGGCATGTTAAAGTAAAAAAAATATTGCGATTTTTTTACAAATATCAATTTTGCAAGATACATTTTGTCAATTTCCGAGAAAGAAATATATCATAATAATCGTAGAAAGTATTTAAATGCACAAGTGAAAGTGATGAAACCCCGCGCTACCTAATCGGCTTCCAAGACAAACTATTTGGGGGTGGGGGGTGGTGGCTTAAAGCTATCTGAACTGAACTGAGCTGGACTGAACTTCATTATACTCAGGCTGCAAACTGCATAATTTTCCATCTAAATTGGAAGACAATGATTTGAGGTTCTAAATTTAAGCAATATTCTCCAGCTATCCTCTTGCAGAATCCTTAGATACGATTCGAAATAAAAGTCTAGTCTTTCAACAATGTTATAAGTAATTCCTTAGGAAGAGTGTTAATTTAGTTTAGATTATAATCTTTAGCCAATCGGTGCAGGGGTGATAACTGTTTTTCATTGGCCGATATGTTTACTGCGTGTATCTATCTTATCTTCATAGCTGTTTCTGCTAGTTCTGCTTATCCTACATAAATAACAACATTGCATATGTTTTTTAATGTGTGAATCGACCTTTGATCTTGACATTGGGAATAATTAAAATGGCAATTAACATATCAGTATGCAACGTTTTATTTCTTACATCCTAATTAGGGATAAAACACCAGCTTCCCTTAGCCCTATTCAGCACAATAAATGCCTACCAGGGATGAACCCCTGTATAAATCTTCAGTGTTGTTACTAAGGTGTTATACGGTATTGAAATGGATAAGCAGACAGAAAATAAGGTGTAATGTATCAAATAATCTGAGTCAGAAACAGACTGACTAGGCCTCGACCCGATCTTCATGATCGAAGAGAGTCAAACACCTGGAAAAGTTTTATCCCAACTAAGGTGATTCCCCTCGATGGCGGAATTTTTTGTTTGGGTGGATGATATCGCCTGTCGATTTTTATCGCCCGTTTTACGCTATTTTCGTTTTTCAAATTTTGGTCAAGCATTTTTTATTAATTTTGCTCTAAAGTATTAAAATCTTAAAAGTTGCCTTGTTGACGTTACTTGCTCTCAAAGATCAATTACTGGTAGAACACTGTGCAACCTATTGAGGGAGCTCAACATCCGGCCCGTAGTAAAGCGATACGCCCATTTTTTGTCAAGCTTGGCATTCCTTTACACGTCGCTATATAATTGCAATAATCTTTGACGCGACATAACACCCCATTTCACCTTCATCTTTTGTGTGTGTTTTTTTGGTTAAAATATTTGGAAAAGAATTCTTAAGTATAAAAGTCAACAATGATAACTTCACATACTACCCATTGAATCACTAACACAAAACCGTAGACAGTACTACGAAATCAGCTACATCGTTCAAAGTAATAATGCAACCCATTTATTGAAAGAAAGAAATTAACCCAGAATATGCTTGAACAAGGTATTATGCTTCAGCCTGATGAGAAAATGTCTGTCACAGGAAATACATTGTTGCAAGATGGTTTCTTAAAAATATATTAATTAAAATAATATCTGGTTTGGCATTTCTAGCTGAAAAGATAACTAGTCTCCACACCCCGAATATCATATAGTCGGTCCCTTAACTTGTTTTGTGTAGTGTAGACGAATTGCACAGATAATTGTTTTCGTCAATATTTCGTCAAGTTTTTGTTTCTCATCCCATGAATGGCCCAAGTTTGTCTATCATCCCTCCACTTCAACACGGAAGCAACGTCCACCATATTGTCAGTATGTGGTCTCGTACCTTTCATCTGTTACATCTTACTTTCACACTTAAACATAGGACAATTACAATAAATATATTCAGTATTTACATATAATTATAATGGCGACAAACCGCGGAAATACGTGGGGAAATAAATCAGAACAAATTGTAACAGGTTTGAAGTTTTCGTGACACAAGATCAATGGTTGGCTTGTCTCTTCACAACGTGAGCTTCCCTGTCAATGCATGTAAAACTCTGTGGCAGGAGGGACACATGGATGCACTCTTCTGTTTGGCGACTCGGGTTTTGAAACGCAAGCCCCGCATTTATAAACAGTCATATATTACCAGATTAAGCATATTTATCAATCACTTTTACACAACATGTCCATGTATATTATGGAGAAACAAAGTTCTGATCATGAAAAGATAACTTTGATTTTCTATTTCTATTGACAAAACGTGAAGCCCATTTCTGGTGTCCCCCGCCGTATTATTGCTGCAATATTGCTAAAGGTGCCTAAAACCATATTCACTCACTCACTATTGACAAAAAGCTACCAACGCTTCGTACTTTCAAGCCAAAGAATAACATGCTGAAACAAATCCAAATACCCCTATAAGTAAACGGATTAACTATTAATCTGGATGTATGTCATTCTAAATTCCACAAACAAAATTACATGTGTCCGCGGCAGAATACAACATTCGTTAGCCTGCGTTGCAAACTTCGCGAGTTCTGCTCCCGCTCGCGACACTTTTTCCGTCAAATTGTTAACGTTTGAGTAAGACAATGTCCTGTTAAAGAAAAGGAGGCATGCAATAAGTGTAAGTTAGAGCACGAGCACCTGGTGTCTCTTCGCTGAATTGATTAGACATGAAGGTCCAAGTACTATAACCTATTTAAACCATGGCCAACATTCAAAGAACATTAGCAATTATATTTCAACATCATTGTTTTTCTATGCCTAGCTCTGGTAGTGTTTTTTTAATTTTTAATAACGTACTTATTCTCTGGAACAGACTGTCAGTTAGCCCCCTTACGGCAACGCTTTTTACAGCTTTGATCAAACCAATCTTCTACAAAACGCAAAGTTAGTCTTAAATTCGTCATCCTAGATAAGTAATAAATGTGCTCTACTCCCATGTGTAATGTAATAAAGTATACTTTTGCCCTGAACTAGCATAACTATTACAACTAGAACGCAAGCGTCCCCGTGCTTTAACTATAATAGTTCAGGGCAACAGTAGCTTTATTACACTACACGTGGGGGAAGGGCAAGCTTTAGTCCTGAGATCGAATTATCAAGCAACACATAATCACACAGAATGAAGAATCTAATATACCCTTGGAAAACACAGAAGATAGAATAACTGTTTTATTTAAAAGAGGTACTGAACGACCTTCACCCTGAAGAAACAACTATGTTTTTATCAACACTGTGGGAGTCTTACATACGCGGCTTTATTACTTGAGAAATCCCCGTCACATGTGATCAGAATATTCACTCTCAATAGAATAACACCTAACGACAGACGCTCGGAGAATGAACATTGTGAGCTTCACAAAGGATCAGTCTGTATTCTACAAGTAATCCATGTGAGCGGGTATAATCACTCGATCTGCTGTATGCATGCCCTAGAAGCAGAGGGGTTTGTCACATAAGCAAATCCCTCCACAACTATAGTCAACTGTGTCCTCGCTGATGAGGTTATCATAATGTTCATTACATATTCGTCCAAGTTAATGATAATGTAAAACTAACCCCACTTCATACAAATGTTCTTCACCTGTAGAGTTCCCCTTGGAACACTGAATGGATTTACATAACGCGTCCCTGGTTATGGAAATGTCAACCTACCGATTGACACTCCTTATTCTTGGACCCGCTCAGACAGCATTTGTAGCCCAATTACACGTGCTTCGTTTCTTGAGCGTGTGATAACATATCTGAGGATTCATGGCATATTATACCTCAAGGGTGTGGTATGTCCTTCTTAACGATCCACCACGCGCTACTTGCCGAAGTCGGACTATTCGATTTCTAACGAGAGGGGAAGAGACCTCGCTTCACGATTTAGCTCCATCGCGTGAACCGCTTCACCTCTGTTGTCCATATGATGTATATCACTCAGCACCCCTCCCCCCCCCCCCCCCCCCCCCAAACCCCTAGACTAACATTTCTTTAAGATAATTGATAATTGTATATTTGGAATAATTTCCTTTTCTTCTGTTTAATTTGATGTTGACTTGCCTCGGCTTTCAGTATACCTTGAGGATTGCGCTAATCTGTACTCTGATGCTACATATAAGCCACAGATATAAATCTTTGCAATAAACAAATTTTAAGGATGCCATAGATGATAGATATAGAGAATACCATGGAGTCGCTTTCATAATTTGATATGCAAGAATATCTTGTATAATCTCATTTGGGCCTCTCCCAATGCAGTATGATAATGTATGTATAGCCTAGACATGCTCACCTACTTATGGAGACGTTTCATACAATGCAATCATCATAACGTATAGCAATGCGAAAGTATGTCACGATATAACACATATAGTGTATGACAGATTATGGAATAACGGGATGCAATGTCATTTTAAAAAGAGTAGAGAATATATGTGTGAATACCATGAATAAGACAAAAATCCTATGCAAGAACGTTTATGTCTGTAAAACTTAACACCAAAACACATCATCTGGTTTGCACGTGCCTCACGCAGTAGGGCCATAGGGTAGGGTGTCGTAGGGTGTCATTCTGACTTTGACACTTTCAAGGAAGGTCGATTACTCTCTGTGAACCATTATCTCTGCATCTGCTTATCATATAGTTGTTATTTACTTGATTTCATTCATTGTTTGAGTGTGGACTAGTGAAGCGGCGTCCGCAACGCGCGAAACGTCTACGGGCTATTGGCGTGCTGGGAACTTCAGACGTTCTGTGTTTCACAGTCTGTGATAAGAAAACTCTAGATCGGGTTCCAAAAACCCAAAGAGTTGACGATCGATGGCGTCCCAGGTCAACGACATGAGTACTGTAATATTTCATCTTTATAGTGGGCAATACGACTGTTCATTGTTTAATATTTTCATGCTTTAAGGTTTACACTGTTTCTGTCATGCTGATTAGCTGTATGGGTAGTCATGTGATCTGATATTTGGAGCTCTCACTCCTGTGAACTGACTGAAAAGTTCACACGATGTGAACAATTGTTTGTGAAATTGATCGTGTGAACTTTTGCCGGAACTACTTTCAGGGGTTTCCAATTGTTTACAATCAACTCGTTTTTCTATTTTTCTTTTTAATCCCTGCATTTATCAGGAATATAATTAATTTATTATTTTTGCCGGGGCGGTCGTGTAGCCTAGTGGTTAAAGCGTTCGCTCGTCACGCCGAAGACCCGGCCTCGATTCCTGACATGGGTACAATTTCCGGTGTCCCCCGCCGTGATATTGCTGGAATATTACTAAAAGCGGCGTAAAACCATATCCACTCACTCACTCACTCACTCAGTATTTGTGCCTGGTCTTATATAATTTCATTTGACTTAAAAATAAATAAATGCTTTGGTTCTGGTGTTTATAATGTCGTCTAGCTGCTAGATGATACAAAATGGATTGTCCTTACGGTGATTTGGATATGGAATTTCTAGCTTTCAATAGTAATAACGCAAGTGAAGAAAACGAATCCTGTAAAACTACTGAGGTGAACGAAATTGATTTGTTGAGCGATATATTGACTTTCATGCCTTGTTTTCGGAAATGACAGGAATCTAGCACCAAGACAATTGCGAATGTAAACAATGTAGCCGCCGACACAGATCAAAGCCACTGCTCCTGATCAATCCCAACCCAAAACCCGATTCACTATCGTATCGAAAAAAACTCCATAATGTTGAGAAAGCATAAAACATGAAAAGGTAAGGAAAGAAATTTTAATTTAAAAAAACAAAAAAAAACTGGCCTGCCTGTTTTACCGGTTGGTCATCGGAGACGAGAAAATATCCGTAGACGGAATTAATTACTATTCCGGCAGACCTTCTCCGTGCATATTCTAGGCCGAGAAGCGGCGGCACATGAGGAATGACGGGGCCCAGAAATATGAAGCTGGCATCAAGTCATACAGTAGGTCTTGTCGGTTTTTGTAGGTGACAAGAAACACCAGCTGAGCAAAGTATTACAGCACACACGACAAATCCCAAACTCCAAATATAACACACCCTGACGTTGAAAATTCACACAAAACACACAAGTTTCAGAGCACTCCGTTCAATCCCCACTCAGTCCATTCCGCATCGTCCGAATTGGTTTGCGATTATCCAAACACAAGTAACACATTCATAAATCGGTGATATTCCCAATTTGCTAGTGCCATGGGAGGGTTCAGGCGTAGGGGTGTTTTCCATAACTGTTCCATAAACTTCATTTTTAACAGCAGTAAGTATACCTTTCATCCTCATGCTCCCGTTCGACTCGAAATGCAGCTCTTTACAAACTTATGTGACGTCATATATAAATTCGCGTTTGAAGGTTGACCTCGCCTCGGTCATTCACTTTCCTGTTACCTTTTTTGAAGATAAGATTAATTCCAATCATTATTGTCCATTTGTTCAGAGAATAAAATTATGTTGATGTTGACATATTTTAAGCTTATGTTGTACATAGTCAAAGAACTATTTTCTTTGCGTAACTGAGTTTGAGTGGGGAAAAGTATGTGACCGAGAGCCGGCAAATACCGACAAAGTAACATTGTTGCAATGTTCTTCGGCGAAACCAGAGAACTTCAAAGTAAGCAATCATTGTGTTGCAAAGGACTGACGTTCAATTCTTAATTGTAATCTTTCATCTGTTTACAATGGGCAATACGACTGTTCATTGTAATATTTCATCTGTTTACAATGGGCAGTACGACTGTTCATTGTAATATTTCATCTGTTTACAATGGGCAATACGACTGTTCATTGTTATGACAAGGTAATGACCGGAGTAGGATCTTCCCATATGCCGCTTGTTTTTCATTATTTACATTCGATAACCATCCCGTTAATGGACACGAACATGTGTTACCAAGAGTTAGATATACCTGGCCACAGAACTTTAATGAAAAATATGCAGAAAACTGGAATGGTGAAATCCAAACTAAACATTCTGGCGATGTAGACAGCGTATACGAAGAATTTCAAAATAAGTTATTAACCTGTGCAAATGACTGTAAGAAAAAATCGAAAACGTCAAATTCTGCAAAGGGAAGCAACTGGTATGACGACGAATCCCGAGGCGCTAGGTCACATGCAATATACAAGCAGTGTGCATTATATTCTGCCAACAACGCACGTGCACAGCATGAATACATCGAGTCATGGAACCACTATAAACAACTATGCAACCACGCTTTTAGTACACATTGTGACAGTTTAAAAATATGTATGAAAACGTTAAATCATGTATATTCGTTAATGGTGGCTATACAGACTTTTTCCATCAGGTGTACGACAGGGATGTGAGTTATCGCCCTTTCTGTTTCCATTCTTTGTAAATGATATTGTTGATTTTCTTTATTCAGACGGGCAACGTAATATCCAATAAGGAATGATTGAACTTTTTATTCTAATGTTTGCAGATGATATGGTCTTATTCGAGAGTACAGTAGTGGGGTTGCAAAGACACCTCGACAAAATGAAGATTTATTGTCATAAGTGGAAATTGTCTATTAATATAAGCAAAAGTAAAGTTATCGTATGTAGACGTAGTGGTCGTCTTAGAAGATATGAAACGTTTTGGTTCGGCAATGACATTAAAGAAATGGTTCCTACTTATAAATATTAAGGTGTTCATCTTTCATCATCTGGTAGTTGGTACTTTACACAGAAGAAACTAGCTCTACAAGCGACGAAATATCTTCTCGCTTTAAAATCAGACTCAAGGGATTATATGAAACTTCCTTATAATGTACTTTTACAGATACTTGATGTCAAAATACTACCTGTTCTTCTCTACTACTCAGAGATATGGGGCTTTCACTCTTCTCAAGATGTCATCAATGTACATGATAGATTCTCTAAGAATATTCTACAATATGGGAGATTTGCCCCCAATATAGTTGCTCGTGGTGAGCTAGAACGTTATTCACTTAAAGTCAATCAACATGTTCGTATTGTCAAATATTGCCCCCGACTTGTTTCTCAAAAAACTAATATAATCCTTAGCCATGCTTATTCATATCAATACAATCTGGCAGAAAAGGGAATACATTGCTGGGCACTAAAAGTAAAACAACTTCTTTATTTATATGATTTTGACCATGTTTGGAATAATCAAGGAGTAAATCATATTGGTTTTATTGATAGGTGAGGTGAGGTGAGGTGAAATTGGTTTTAACGTCGCGGCCAAGATTATTGCACTAATATAGCGACGTGCATGCACGGGTGTGTGTGGCTGCTTGTACTAGTCAGGACTGATGCCGTTTTATAGTGCTAGCTCACTGAGATACCATGCCGCAGTTTAACATGAATACCCCACTCAGACACAGTATACTGACTCCGAGCCGACCAGTCCTTGATTTAGCCCCTTAATGCCGAGCGCCAGACAGAGTAACAACAAGTACCATCTTTTAACGTCTTTTGGTATGATTCGGCTGGGGATCGAACCCCGGACCTTCCCCTCTCCGGGCGTACGCTCTACCACTAGACCACGGAGGCGGTCGGTTTTATTGATAACTTTAAAACAAGATGTATTGATATAGATAACCAACAGTGGTCTAGCAGTTTACGAACTTGCTCAAAACTGTCTTTTTATTCTTGTATTAAGCAATATAATGTATTTGAAAATTATCTAGATTGTATTTCAGTAAGTGCCTACCGTATTGCTTTGGGTAAATTTAGTTGTTCTGGTCATACTTTGCTGATTGAAAATGGAAGGAAGTACAATATACCTAGTGCTAAGAGACTATGTCCATTTTGTGTAAGATGTGAAGTGGAATCTGAATATCATTTTTGAATATCATATCACAGTTTGAGACGTAATGTTCTACCTTATTATTTTTACACAAATGTAACTTTTGATAAATTTGTAACACTCTGTACATCTAAAACCCCATGCATAATTAATGCTTTAGCTAAATTTATATTTCTTGCTTTTAAAAAGCGTAATAACTTTCTCATTGGCACTGAAATTGTGTAACTCTGATATCATGTATTGTATAATGGGCCGGTGGCCCCTTTACTGAAATATGGCTCTCTCTCAATACGACTGTTCATTGTAATATTTCATCTGTTGACATTTGTCATTACGACCATTGTTCATTGTAATATTTAATCTGTTTACATTTGGCGATACGACTGTTTATTAGTTCATTGTAAAATTCGTGTACGAAACACAAGGGCAGGGCTCCGTTTCACAAAACTGTCGATGCTAAGTGATATATCTGAAATACTGTTCATAGCGGCACCAACACTGACATACAGCAGTAGTAACGTTAAGGTTGCTTAATGAAGTATGAACCAAAACATTACAGTAAAACGAGTTCTGTCAAAGGAATCCTACGAGGAACACACTGTCCATAATTTATCTCTACATTCTGGTGTTTTAAGTGTGTCATTAATGAGTACTGGTATACTAGTAGTGTTCATGTGATATTGTGTGTGTACCCTGAGATTCTGGAGAGGCCCCGATTAGAATTGAGAACTTTAACGTGTAAAGGACCAAAAAATGCTTGCAGAAATTGATTATGTTTTAGACTGCTGAAAAAGAGAAATATTGTCTGATCAGAAATAAATTGTTGCGAGCTGTACTTTTTATAAAAATATATTTTGTCTTTAAGTTTTTAATAACAAAATACCTGTTTTTCAAATGTTGAAGTAAAACTATCTAATCTCGGTACAAAATCCTGACTATTTTATAGCGAGGGTTTAACGGCGCTTTTAACAATATTCCAGTTATGTCACGGTACGTCAGCTTGATGTGTGAGGAAAGCCCAGATGTCGTTGGAGCAGGGGTTTTGAAGTGTAGCCTGTTCACATGATAAAGCGGCTAGTCCCGCCCACAAACCTCTAACTCTTCATGACCAAAAATGGCAAGATGATGTTTTGTGAGAATCGATCACCACATTATGAAAGCAATTAACGTACATTGACACTACATAAGGTACAGTATTCCTTCATGGCGATTCTAGTCTGTTCTTCGGTAGCTGCTATTAAATATTTTATCACGAAATGTAACACAACCCTATCTGTAGCTCAATTCTATATTGGACACATGAAGTTATTGTCGTGCAGGTGGCACATGTGAAGACTGTTCATCAACCGGTGCTCGTGTCGTTGTTTGGTTGTTGTTATATTGACATTTCCCGGGGACACTGTCTATCATTTATCTCGACTGCGCGGATGGGTTAAAAATGGTGTGTCTGCCACAAAACATACATTGTTTCGAGTTTTCTTTTTAAATATTTAGGCTCATAGTTTAAATTAGAATTATCTGGTTCTGCAAATGATGGTTTTAAAAATGTCAATGTTTTCGTTCAAAATTCCGGGCCCTCCCCATACACCAAATCGTCGGTCCCTATCCGTCCGTTAATGGATAATGTCCACTAAGGATACAAAGATGATATTTTTCATACATAATGATGTTGGGATACATATGTACATCTTTCCTTACCACTCACTTCCTTTCGTTACCCAAACCTACTTGGGTTGTCATTCAAGACATGACGAGGTCGTTTTACGACAATGTCGTATTGGCCACAGTCGGTTAACACACGAATATCTGCTTAAGACAGATGAGGACGAACCCCCTAAGGGTATCCCTTGTGACGAAAGGTTCATCGTCAAGCATATATTGCTTGACTGTATGGACTTTCCAATCGCAAGGGATTCACAAAATCAAAGCGTAATTCTGAAAGATCTCTCTTTTCCCGTGTCAGCGGGCATCTTATTATCAGCTATTTGTCTGTATAATAAATTTTAAATATGTATGTGAATATATAAATGCATGTTTTTAAATTTCAACTGACATTATTGAAGCCTTTGTCCAGGAGGTTAAAGTATCGTAAAAGTATTGTCCCTCTGTGTGACACGTAATCCTATCATAATCGATGTAACTATCATCAACCAGTGTTTTAAGCCAACTCATTGGTGAGTATCTTTTAAATATTGGCTAGTATTGTGCTCAACCACCAGTAGCTAAAGTGATGACGTAAATCCTGCTGGGGTATCATGCAGGAAGCAGAGGTACTGTAAGTCCCCATGATCCCCAGCGAGGTGGCCTAGCTTTGGTTACTGGTGGCCTATAGCCCGTGTTTTAAAACTGTATATATGATATTGTTATGCTCAAATATGTTTCATAATTAGTATGCTCAAATATGTTTCACAGCTTGTTTTCAAATAAAAGTTTGCATAAAGAAACTAAATTGTAAATATATTAACTTGGTCTCGTCGCTATATGGCTGAAATAATGCCGATGTGACGTTAACTTTTCACTCACTCACTCACTCACTCGTGAAGATCCGAGTCGAATAGCTCTGTAAAAGGCGACTATTCTTGTCGTAAGAGGCGGTCAGGTGGTCAGGCTTGCTGAGTTGGTTGATGCATGTCATCGCTGCCAATTTCGCGGATCGATGCTCATGATATCAATCACTGGATTGTCTGGTCCAGACTCGATTATTTACAGACCGCCGTCATATAGCTTGAATGTTGCTGCGTAACGCATCCAACCAATCGACCAACCTTTCGTAAACCGGGAGTTGATCGCGAATGTAGTACCGGAAAGTATTTGTAGAGTTAAGGCCCTTGGCTCATGTGTTTTTGGAACTTGATGGACTGTAGCCGAAATGGAAAGTATTTTCTTTGGAAGAGCTATGGATAAAGGGCTCAGTACACTCCCCTTCCCTAGAAATTAGAGGGGCAAAGGCGAACCTTGTCCAAACGCGGCATTATCAGATATTAACAAAAACATATTAAGCCACATCTCGGGTCTTGCACCTTAGGTGGTTTAATAATCATATATCCTGAACTATATTATTTTGTGCCTTGTGAATTCATATTTATCCAGTTACAATATATCACAATATTGGTTTGCTGTAGCGCCCTAAATAAGTATTTGTACGCACCAATATGAGTACACGCATCAATAAGACCATCTGACTCTGAAATATGTTGTCAGTATATCCTAACCTTAAACCGACGAATGTCGCAGGTTTACAATAATGTTGCCACAACCTTCAAGGATGTAATTCTAACTCAGTAATACAATCCTGTCGCCCCCGGACAGAGATGGTAATATACAGACACTATGAGAACGATTGTGTATAAAAACATTGATCAATATGTCACAGACAAAGGTGATACGCTGCCTCAGGCTCAGATTCCATGTTGCTGCTTCATCCGATAGGTGGGCAATGGTGTCATGATGCAGAAACACCCTTTGGCCATTCCAGGATAGATCCGGTACCCAGGAACCTACATGTAACACATGTTATATTGGGGTTTACGCTTTCTCTGTAAAGTACAAATTCGAGTATTTTGGGGTGGAGTCCCATAATCACCATCACACAAAGTCAGCTATCTAACTCACTCAGCCACCGAGGCTTTCACGAAAATGGAAGCCCGACAAATGGTAGTCTAGATCACGTAATTTGTGTACCCCTCTTTACATGTAAATTGACACGGCTCCAACGGCCAAAAGATATTAATATACAATGCCTTTTAGAAAGTGGTCAAGTGTAACATATGTTATATTTGGGATTACACCTTCTTAGTAAGGTATAAATTCTAGTACATATTTAGGTTGATTCCCATTCGGAATTCGAACACACACTTCTCAAAGTGTTGCAGATCTTAGACGTTTACCACTTTGGTCAAAGCATGCGTATGGTGCTGACAAACCTAGAAACATAATCGGCGAACCGGGATTCGAAACGACGATTATAGGTTTCCGGCGTGCCCAAGGGAGGCAACTTTGCACAGGGAATAGCGGCGACGACTTGGCCACTCATACCATCTGCTATCACAACGACACATTACAATCCTGAAATCAACATGTTTGTATCAGTACGCTTTCTAGGGGCTTGAAATGTCAAAAGCCTACGTAAATGTCTAAATATTATTTTGGAGATTTGGTTTTGTGACGGGTGCTACCGGTGGGGCACACACCAGGTATCTTCACTATTTGATAGTGATTTATAAACACATGCTTGTGATGAAGTCGGAATCGCACAATGGCCCCTGCTGTTGGCAGACATTTCTATATGATAATGGAAAAGGTTTTGTCTCTTCTTTTTATTGGAATAAGATGGATTAATTAGGAAATGTTGATACTTATATTTCTCCAAAACTCACGGGGTTATTAGGTGGACCTTTGTAGATGGCCACCAAAATTATCCTTATTTTGGACATTTGTAAAAAATAGGCCTTTAATTGTTCATGTACATTCCTCACATTTGGTATTATGGTATTTCTCTTTCATTTGATCCTTTTCAGATACTTGATTACTATTATGTTTCCAATATGGCCACCAAATTTCAAGATGGACGCTAAAAAATCCACAATCTCAGAAAAATGCTTGAAACTTTTTTCAACCATTGTTACATTAATTTTAAACATTTAACTATTTGTTTCGCACTTTTCAACATATTTACTCATATCAAAGTATTAACTTGGTTTCATAGTATTAATTGTGTCAGTTCTTCTCGATAATAGCTTCAGTCCATGAACACTACCAAGAAGCAGGCTGAATTTCAGGTATGAAATGGCGGCCATATTGCAAATGGAAATAAATTTCGGCTGTTTTCGCTGTTTCCTGGCGCTATCCCGATTCTGTAATACCGAGTTACCGCAGGAACGGAGATGTTCCCTTTTCTCACTGTCCCGCACAGAATCGGCCATGCGCGCACTGGAGTGTGACCACTGGCTAGCGAAGCACGCTGATTAGCCCTTCCACAATAAATTGCAGATGAAGTGCTAATTAGTGGCCACTCCCTCTTTGTATAGTCTCCCTGGTAATATGAACGATAACTTGAAAGTGGAATTCGTCCTCTGTACCGTAATTGCAAACTGGACATATCCTTAGTGATCTATCAATAGCCAAAGGTATTATATACTTCAGCTTTCTGGAGTTGAGAAAAGTAATATTTTCATTGCAGTGAACATAACACTTGATATTTCACTGCAGCGAACATAACACTTTGACGGAACTATTGTCATCCAAGATTTACTTCCCCTGAAATTGTCTCCCTTTATCGCAAGTGTCTGGGCCGTAAACAAACTGTTGACTTCTTTTTTACTTTAGTTCCAAGTTGACAAGGCACAAGAATGACAGATGGTTATTTATTGAGTTGATATCTCTTTTTGCCGTTTGTTATTAACTTGAAAATGTTTCGTTATAAACTGTTAGTTTCTCATAAACTCTTCAATCGAGACTTTGTTCGTTTCGCAAAGCGCCATTTTTGTTGCCTGTATTCTTCCGGCTCCAACAGCGGTCTCCTAGATTTCATTAATATTTTCAAGTTATTTTTGTATATTACCATATCTGTATGTATGATGAAGAATTTTCGTGAACCTAAATATTTTTTCTTACTTTTGTTAAATTTGATAAGATTTTGCAAACACGGAACTACTTTTTAAGTCGCAAATACAAGGGATGATGAACGTCCCTATGTGGGAGGTAGGGAGAATTTAATTTAAAGATTTCACATTTGTAATGAGATAGTTTAATTTTCTGGACGAAACAAAAAGTATATAATAAATAGGATTTTCCCATGTGTCGAGTGAAACATGATATTGCATGAAATATCCTCTATTTATCTCCCTTCATTGTTTTTCAATTTTGAAAAACCCACTCTAAATTTTTAATAAAAGCAACAAAACCCTTTTCATATTCATACGAAATCTCTGCCAATATCAGTTGACTGTACGACTCCGACTATATCGTGAGCATGTGTTTATGAATCACTTTCAAATAATTATGATACCAGGTGTTCGCAAAAATATGTTTCTAAACTGTCTGCCAGATAAGACTGTGAACTTGAATTAAGGAGAGGGTGTCAGTTTATAAAAACAATACATTAACATGTTATATGCCTTTTTAGGTAATCTGTTTTTGTGGATGTGAACTATTTTAAGCTAATATGTTAATATTCTGATATATCTGTAACACATTTTCGGTGTCTGATACCAGAATATCGTCAGGGAATAACAGTAAAATTATTTCTGAAAAATCAGAAATAACCGAATAACATTTTTGAAAGAAATAACTTCTTTTGACATTTCACTTATAAACAAGGAAAAGCGCAATGGGCTTAAAATTCAACCTTGGCGTAAACCATTCAGATAGTCAAAATAACGTGTTACATTTATGTTTCCTCTCACACTTAACTTAACATGACTTAACATGTTAAAAAATACTTCTTAAAGCGTTCAACATTTCACCTTTCAGATAATAGGATTTTAACAAGAACCACAACTTATCCCGATTTACAAAATCATAAGATTTCTAAAAAATTACAAAAGCCACAAAAAAGATTGCAATTCCTTCTGCTTAAACATTTCTGTACGATAGCATGTAGTGTAAATATGTGGTCAGAAGTTTAATAACCCTGTTAAAGCCGGCTGTTATTTACTCATTATGTTTGACCAAAGCATCTATACTATACATAGTACAATGCTGTTGAGATACCACGGTAATTATTTGGATTACCACGCCTGCCTTTTTGTGAACAGGCATAATAACCGCTCAAGTCCACACATAAGGAAAAATACCGGACTCAAATATTCTATTAAATAATGAGTGAGTAAGTTAAAATGTAATATCATATCGGCAATATTGTGGCCATATCGTGACGATCTATTAAATAAAGCCTATAAGAAAAGCATCATCTCATTTTCGGAGACGTTTTACGTTTTAATAATAACAATGTTCATACCTGCGGATTCGCCATCTTTTAAATGAAAGATTGCATTATGTATTTCGTCCTCTGTGATTGAACAGAGGCAAATTGCCTTAGGTGTCTGTGTGGGTAGGCCCGAAGCCCTCGGAACTCTCTGCAGTCAGGCTGTCAAACACGGTCATCCATCCACCTACTCTGCGTTGCTTAAATTCGCCTGATATGTGGCGCTATACACTGGACCAGGTGCCACCAATTAATCATTTTTTACTTTATCTAGAAACCACCAGCTGCTGCACAAGAGCATTATCAAAAGGTTACATGTTTGGATAGTTCCAAGAGAATGACAGCAAGAGAAGGTGGTGTGATGTAGTTGTATATAAGTTTAAATAATAAAATTTTCCTTGTGTTTATTGAAATCCCTGCATTCTGATTAGCTGAATTGGTCACGTGTTATTGCAATCATTTCCCAATGAATGTAAAAAAATTAAGCCACTCCCACCGAGGCGCACAACTTTTATTACTGCGGAATGTCGGGGAATCCCAAGATTGCAGTCGAGAGAATTCCCTTTCTGCTCACGTGTATCGTCATACACAGGACATTAAGCGACTTTCATGCATATTCATTGTCCAAACTACCCTTTGAAACCGGGGGCGGTCGGGTTAAAGCGGTCGCTCGTCAAGCCGAAGACCCGGGTTCGATTCCCGACATGGGTACAATGTGTAAAGCCCATTTCTGGTGTCCCCCGCCGTGATATTGCTGGAATAGTGCTAAAAGCGGCGTAAAACAATACTCACTCACTCACTCACTTCGAAACCGAAGGCCGAGAATGAATGAAACGTCAAACGTGTAGGCTCGCTCGCCTGTTTTTTTCCCGCTCGCCTCGGTTCAAATTTCATGTCTTCGGGTTTCATTTCTAACTAGCATTTTTCCAACTGTGTTTTACCGTAATAAGGGAGGTAATGTTTTATATCTCGCGGTTACTGACAATGACATTTAAAAAAGCCGCCTCCTCCCGGACATTCTTCTTCCGGTTCGTTACAGTCTGACTGTTCCAGTTCTTTCGTTTCTTGCCTTAATTGACAGCAGCCTGGTTCCCTGGGTATGCTGCGCTGGCGCTACACTGACCCAGGCAATGACTGCACAGTGGCCGCCTCCATTAGACGAACATGTATTTCCAATTGAAAAACGCTGGAACGGGTGTTTCATTTTTTTTCGTAGCATTTTTATGAATGCTCTTGCAATGTATATGTCACGAGAATAACGTCCAATCGCTGGTAACATCAATATTGATATATTATGGTAATATAATACTCAAAGTAGTAGTAGTAGTAGTAGCAGCAGCAGCAGCAGCAGCAGTAGTAGTAGTAGTAGTAGCAGTGAGGAATGAACGATAATAGAGACAATTGGATAAAACTAATATGCATGTATTGTCAATCATTCTGTAGCTATGGCACTCTGGACTAGAAAGTTTGGCTCTGAACTGGACGGAGAAATGTCAGTGGCAGCACAACTGGAGGCGGCACCGAATCCCCGGCTTTGACTACAGATATGTCGGCGAAAACATGTATCTAACTCTCAGTAAGTATACAATATAGTCAAAGGCAAAATACTGTGATCATAAGAGAAGCATTAAAGAACCCATGAGCACGTGAATGGTGCTGACAAACCAAGAAACATAATCGGGGCGATCTGGGATGGGAACCCACGATCATAGATGCCTGGCGTGCCCAAGGGACGTAATTCTGCACAGCGAATTGCCGTGCCTCAGACGACTTGGCTGTCCATGACCTCAAATCTTAAGAAAGAAAATGAAGGATATCATTGGCCTGTGATGATTATATTATTGATCACAGTTAATTCTGTCTCTAAGAGCATCGTTTAGTCGTTTTAGTATAATTCCCTGTAGGTATATTCGAGGGTGGGAGGGGTGGTGGTATTTTAGCGTTTTATATTTGGAAGGGTGTGATGACAATAAAGCGACAAAACCCTTTCAATATCCAATAGAAATCTCTGCATGAAGCAGAGTCGATAGTACGATTCCGACTATATCATGAACATGTGTTCATGTGAGTCACTATCAAATAGTGATGATGCCAGGTGTTCGCGAAAAGGTGAGCGTATCCTGCCCCAACGGTGGCACCCTAAAAATACATGCAAAGGAAAGTCAATTGTTCACCTGAAAAAATATATGGTACAGGAATATATGGTGCAAGTCAAAATAGGGATTTGCATCGGACATCATTTTTGTCACTAATGCGTCAAATTTGGAATTGTCCACATCTCTACCATGATACGTTTTGAAAGCTTTACTGAGGCCTTGAATGTTGAAATCTTGATTAAACAACTTCTGAGAAAGGGTTGTAAAAGTTGAAATCTTGGAAGTATGACCATGAGTCACACTCAAAATTGCCGTCACTCAGAGAGGGAATTGAGCACGTGTGTCCGCCATAAGGACCTTCCTTAGCATCAGCACTAATGTTGCAGGCGAGATGGTCTCAGATATAAATCATTCACTGAATGTGTAAAATACTCTTGAGCAAAGTTTTAGGTGTGCCGTGTCTCTTTATCATCTGATGAGTACTCATAGAAAGGCGTAAGCGTTAAACCACTGTCATTACCTGATGGAAAAGAATTGTAATAAGCAAGGTAGCCTTGGATGTGTGACATTAAGTTACCATAAACATGTTCTCAAGATAAGGTCAGGGACAGGGTTCGGTTCCCAACATGAGCACAATGTTTAAGCACAATTGTAATAAGCAAGGTAGCATTGGCTGTGTGACGTTAAGTTATCATAAACATGTTCTCAAGATAAGGTCAGGGACAGGGTTCGGTTCCCAACATGAGCACAATGTTTAAGCACAATTGTAATAAGCATGGTTGCATTGGCTGTGTGACGTTAAGTTACCATAAACATGTTCTCAAGATAAAGTCAGGGACAGGGTTCGGTTCCCAACATGAGCACAATGTTTAAAACCCGTTACTGGTGTTCCCCTCCATGATATTGTTGGAATATTGATAAAATGGCGATGAAACTATACTCATGCACCAAGAGAAGGTACTTGTTTCGGCACAAGCCCTAGTAGAGTCAAACAAATCTGAGAATATTTAAAAAACTATGGTGACAATCTTAAGATTTGTTTTATCCCAAGGTTGCACGTGATGACATCTGTGTAATGTATAATTGTTGTCAACAATCTGGTCTTGTTCCACAATGCTGTCTTAGCATAACTATGTTGAAGTATGAAAGTTGTCGAACTGGGCCCTTCTTTGAAGTGTCACCTGTTGTGTATTGCAGCCTGGTTCTACACGACTAGAGCGCTGGATCAGTGGCATAACGAGAAGAAGTTCCTCACGCCTGAGCTGTCATGTAGGTCCAGGAGACAATGTGGTCACTATGTCCAGGTACGGGGAGTCCGGGTTAGAATTGGCCCCCAGCAACCCATGCTGGTCGTAAGAGGCCACTTAAATGAATCAGTTTGTCAGGAACGATAACTGGCTTGATCGTTTGTCGTCGAACCTCGATGGCGTCGAACTTTACTCATAATATCATCCACTAGTTTGTCTGGTCCCGACTCAATTTTTTGCCTCTGCTATGAACATTTCATAGGTGAAATATTACCGAGTCCAGTTTCACTCCATAAGCAAACAAAGCAAAGACCCTAAAAATGACTGCATATTTGAGTTATGCTGTCGTCAGTTTGAAACCTTTTAGTTTCAAACCGATTGCAGTAACTCCTGGACCATAAATATCTGGAACAAATGATTTGTGAACAATGCCGTATGATATAGATAACATCCCTGAATATTACAATGCATCTTTATAATATTTATATGTTCTTTCCAAGCATATGTCACAATGCGATACAATAGATCATCGGTGCCATTCGTCATATCCATTCAAGCCTGTAGACGACGACACGAACTGATGGAAAAAAAGCGACAGTTACGCTGATCGCCTAAAGGACACGTCATAAAGCACGTCCTTGCATGACTACCCTTTGAAGTTACGTTCGTTGTCCCAAATTGTCAAGTTACCTAATGACTCGAAACAGGTGCTGTGAAATGCTCGAAAGGACATCACTTAAGTCGTTTTGTCTCCCCCACGTCCTTGCTGAACTGATGCACTCCACGCCGTCATCTTGACAGAAATTCGTGTGGGAGACTAAATCATTAAGTTTATCCCTATACAGAAAAAAACTACATGGATCATCTACGTGCTCTTCATAAAATTTACACGTGGTTTCTGATGCTACATTACACTAGAATTCTCACATACTGAATATACCAGAAAAACGTAACATGACTTACATTCAAAACATAACGTTCTTAACGATTTACTTAGTTGATAAACTTACAGTCTAGTTCAACCTGATACAGCGTGCAATGCTAAAAACCAATAGGAACGTACAAAAAACGTTTTAAACTCAGCGAAGTGCATACTTGCAATCCCACTGCATACATTATTACTGTTACTTGTCACAATATGTAAAAGCCAGTTGACCCCCAGAAACAGAAATAAAGGCGTTGTCATCAACATAAGTGCAGCCTGGCGGGCCTTTAACCGTCAACAAATTATTAATTGACCGATTACAATTGGGTATCACCTCTCCGGACCAGCATCTTAATGATCTGGGCGATGGAGTAGCCTAGTGGTTAAAGCGTTCGCTCGTCACGCCGAAGGCCTGGTTTCGATTTCCCACATGGGTACAATGTGTGAAGCCCAATTCTGGTGTACCCTGCCGTGATATTGCTGGAATATTGCTTAAAACGGTGTAAAACCCAATTACAACCGATGAGACTGACGCCATGAAATTGATGTTTAGACAATGATAAAGTCAGAACAGATACAAGTATCTTTTAAGTGGACGTTTAAATGTATTTAGGAAAGAGGCAGGCTCCAGATAAGCAGGCAGAGAATTCCAAAGATCAGCTGTTACATGAGCAAATGATCTTCAGGTTAGAATTCTGAATAACAATTGTGCGTTCTGAGAGTGATCTCAAGGTACGTGCAGGCGATAGTCCTTCACCATATCACACAGGTATGTCGTAGCTGTGTCACATACACACTGATAAGAAAGGTAACTTTAAAGATGATCTTCTTCTGAATGGGAAGCCGCCACAGATCTCAGAGCTGCATGGCAATCCTTTGACGATCTGGCCGCTTCCTGGGCAGCAGTGTTCTGACCATTTGCAGGCACTTTATTATACAGTAATAAGGTCTCGACAGAAAAAGGGATCTCATGAGAGCTGCTCCAGACTTGTAACTGAGAAGGTTTCTTATGCTACTTATGCTTCTCAGATGATAGAGGGCGGTCGGGTAACCTAGTGGTTAAAGCGTTCGCTCGTCACGCTATAGACCCTGGTTCAATTCCCGACATGGGTACAATGTGTGAAGCCCATTTCTGGTGTTCCTTGTCGTGATATTGCTGGAATATTGCTAAAAGCGGCATAAAACCATACTCACTCACTCTCTCTAAGATGATAATAACACTTCCTGGCCACACCAAGGACGTGGTCGTCTATGCCGAGTGCGGCATCAAGATAGACGCCATGATTTTGACACTTTGGAAGAGGAGGGTAGGACGAGAAATAAAGTCTTTCAAATCTCACGAAAGATTCAAGGTGTCCATCAATTTTCATTTTTGATTTAATTTAATTTTCACAGATGGTGTGGTACAACACAGAAACCGTGGGATGTGCTGTGCGATACTGCGACCCTATGAAGTACTCTAGGTTTATTCGGGATGGCTTCTTCATGGTTTGTGATTACGGTCCTCTGTGAGTATATACCAGTACGTGTATATTGATAATGTCAACGGCGGATTTGTTTGGTGTTCTACGGAAGTTTATGAAATTCTAAGACTTGCGGATGTCGACCAAATTTCAAAGCCTCAGCCTAGGTGGTCGTTTTAGCTATTCTAAAGGATCGACTATAAAAACCGGAGCCCAGCCGTAATATGTCCGGCCCCAAACTGGGTCGCACCGAACACTTCACCATCTTCCAGAGCCGAACTTGGTTGGAAATTCTGACCCTGATCGTAGCGCCACCAGTGGTCTTTAGATTCCACCTCTCATATCACTTGCATTTGCTTCAAACGAAATGGCTGTTCCCGATTGATGATCAAGACATATATTGTAATAAAACGAAGTTCATCACATCACATTGGCACCCTGATTAATATGTGTCATCGCCCAGTTGACGGTACGCATCTTTCTCAAATCCTGCGGTCAACCGAAAATCAGCACGTTGAAATCCATATTGTTTACGAACCGGGTGTCGATTGCGTCACGCGATTTTGATTGGACCATGCAGAGACTCGTTAGTCCAGCCAAGATAAAACTCCATAATTGCAGCCTAGTTCGGCAAGGATGGAGACTGGACTTTTACAGTCAGCTAACCCCCTTGCCTCGGGAAAATGACACTCATAGATTGTTAACAGAAAAGGGCTCATGATCTCATGGCGCAGTGTAACATGAATACCCCACTCAGACACAGTATACTGACTCCGAGCTGATGTGTCCTTGTTTTATCTCCTTAATGTCGAGCGCCAGGCAGGGTAACAACAAGAACTATCTTTTGACGTCTTTTGAAATGCGTGGCCAGGTGACCGATCGATCTATGCACTAGTCAAAGGAGGCGGTTGGTTGGTAACAGAAACTGAGAAGAATAAATATGAGGGAAAATATGAGACACAAATACTGTCAGCACAGCGTACGAGAGTACGAGGGTCGTTCAATAAGTTTTGCAACTTCAATATAAGTCGCAGAATATCTTTTGCACTTTTATTTTTCAATATATTCTCCATTCACCTCAATACACTTATTCCATTTGTCCTTCAAGATTTTAATACCACTTTTATAGAAATCCGCAGACTGGCCCTCTAACCACGCCTCTGTGGCAGCCTTTATGTCCTCGTCATCCAGGAAGCGTCTTCCACGTAGGGCAGATTTCATTTGCCGGAACAGGAAATAGTCACTTGGGGCTAAGTCTGGGCTGTAGGATGGGTGATTTAACTGTTCGAATCCACATTCACATATGCGGCCTGTGCAATTTTCGACTTGTGATTCGGAGCGTTGTCATGCAAAAGTAGAAGACAACGTGTTAACACTCCACGGCGTTTCTGCGCAATAGAATCGAAACTGGTTATTCTCTGGTGTTGACGTTTCACATTATATTTGCACAGTGATCTTGAAGGGCTTACCCAACTGGGATGTCCTGCCACATTTAACTGACGCCTAGTAACTCAAGTTGTTGTAACACCCAACTGCCTGATTCACTAATCGTGTGAAAGAAAGTGAACGCGAGTCACAGGAAGGTGTTTTTCTAGTGTAGGAAATATTGGAAGGCTCGACATACTCTTTGTGTGACCATTCGGCGTGATTTGTTTTTCCAGGGGAAACACCCGTGGAGTTCCTCTGTTTAATAAGGGCGAACCGTGTTCACAGTGCCCCCCTGGTAGGGTCTGTGTCGACAAGCTATGCGGTGAGTGACGACGTTGTCTTAGAATGAATAAAAAAATGGAACTCTTCAGTGATAACTGTAAACTAACATACAACGCTGTAACATGTGATCATTCTCAGGTGTTGACATCCGGCATTATGAACTGTCGTGTCAATAAGACATGCCTATTTTCGAGAACACCTGGTGTCTTCACTGATCTTCAGTGACCAATGCATCTAAATTTTACTACTGTTTTGCCATTCACGGCCAATGGAATCTGTTTGGGCATATAATAGAGACTGGTTATTCTCTTGCGTTGACGTTTTATTTCGTAACCAATATTCACCTTTTAGTATGTTGAAGTGTAACCGAACATTAAGTACAAACGAGACTGTATTAGTCATGGTATATTCCGTTAACCTTACCACACTTACCACTTCTTGTAAGTCGTCTCACAGCTTAGATGGGTATTTCTGGATGAACATTCCACAAGGTCGAACATACGTAGAAAGATGAGTTGGCCGAAATGTTCATGAGCTACATTGGAAAGAGCAGTGGTTAAAACGTTCGCTCGTCGCGTCAACTCATTGTCGCCATATTGCTTGAATATTGCTTAAAACGGCGTAAAATCACTGACTCATTATGAGAATAGATTATATGGATGAATACATTCACACTTTCTTCTTAAGCCCTTCCGAACTGCAACAACATCTCCTGTCAAAATGGCGGCCAGCTGATCCAAGACGTCTGCATGTGCAACTGTACCAACACCGGATACGAAGGTGAAACATGCCAGACAAGACTATTCGGTGAGAAGGAAGGCCCTAGCGGCCACCCAGACAATGGAGAGAGTGCCGGTCTAAACATTGGTGGAGACTATTTAAACTGGGGAATGCCTGATAGTGGCGGGAGCTCCTTTGTTCATTCCTTGCTGAAGACGTCTGTTTGCATGTGCTCTGTTGTAGTTACCTTGTTTCTGTAAGGATGAATACCCAGCATGTACATCCTGGTGCCCTGTGCATGATGAGGCAACAATGTGCATGTTCTCGCTTTCCTTACCTCTTTTGATTTATGTCTGTAAAGAATCATTTTTATTTCAATATATTTTTCATGCTATGCTTACTTTACAATTTAAGTTTACTGTTTGAATTTGTGTTTGAGTTGTTAACCTACATGCAATATATTTGCATGTTCTAGCTTACAGTTAGTCATCTTGCAATTACAAACATAGGATAAGATAAGCTGTAAGCCTATATCCGGAGGATGAATAGTCAGGTGTAAACACCTTTCTTTGTGACAAACTCTCACTCAGAGAGTGTATACATTGTGTATTATAGCTAAAATGGATAAAATTATCATTAAAACCCTAAGAAATGAGCGGACCACTGTAACCTGATGATGCCCTCATATTGCTTGACGACGGGCCATTATCACGCCCGTTGTTAAGTGACGACATATTGATATATAAGGGTAACGCTACTTTCATTCTTTCATTAACTGCCCGACGAAGGAGGGCAGTTGCATTTGAAAAGACCGAGGGCTTCTGCAAATGACAATGCCCTGAAAAATAGCATTACCGTTATTATAGCTAAAATGGATTGAATTTGTTATCAAATGAAAAGAAACAACAATATCGGTTTTGAAACATTACTGCAATCAACACGAATGTCACTGACCCACTTTTACAAATATGGAAACGTCATAGAACAAACCAGATGACGTCACTGTTGAACGTGACGTCACCTATCACTATCCTATGACGTCACCTAACAACGAGGGTGATAATGGCCGTCGTCAAGCAATATGAGGGCATTATCAAGTTACAAGGGCCCGCTCATTTCTGATAACATGCGGGCGGTTTAATAATAATTCTATCCATTTTAGCTATAATAAAGGGTAACGCTATTTTCAGGGCATAATCATTTTGAGAAGCCCGAGGTCTTCCATTCACTGCCCGACGAAGGAGGGCGGTTGAAAAGCCCGAGGGCTTCTGCAAATGATAATGCCCTGAAAATCGTGTTACCGTTATAATAGCTGAAAGAGATGGAATTTGTTATCAAATAAAAAAAAACAACAATATCGGTTTTGAAACATTTACTGCAGCCCTCACGAATGTCAATGACCCACTTTTACAAATATGGAAACATCATAGAACAAACCAGATGACGTCATTATTGAACGTGACGTCACCTATCTCTATCCTATGACGTCACCCTACAACGGAATGACCTCGGGCTTCTGCAAATGATAATGCCCTCATGATAATACCGTTACCCTCATAGTAGGTCACATTTATCATATGTTATTGTGTAGGAAGAACGGTTCGTGGTATCATGACCCTCAAAATAATTTAACTGAAACTGTTGAGAACTATGTCGTCGTTACCGCATACATCGTCATTTACAGATTTCCTCAGTAGTCGGACGCAATTCAATTGTTGTCACTACGTATATATGATAAATTCATGGTCGTTTTGTAACCATTGTTATGATAACAAAGATGTAAATAACAATTTTGAAAATACCTCGGTGATAATGTACGTCAATCTGAGGACATAGACTCGATCTGTGTTTTGAATTTTGTTCTGTACGTAGTTTTAAGAAATACAAAAAACTCCCATTGACGTCAAAAACCAACAATGTCAGGAACACTTTTTGCACATCGATGTACCCGTCTGTGCAGGTAAATCTGCGCATATTAATTTTTTAAAGATGAATTTCAAAGATCTTTAAAGAAAAACGAACATCTTCCTTTTGACGATCTCTAAGGTGATACAGTTAAACCTCATACCATTTACACACGCTTGAAAGTCACATGAAAATCTGTGCAGGTTGCACTTTTCCGCCATGTTTTCATAGAAAACTAACATACAAAGTGTATTTAGACAACAAACGTATTTGATGAACTGTGATGCAGGATCCTAATATAATGTCAATTACCAAATCGTTTAAAAAATTCTCTTCAACTTTTAATAGAAAGGAACATTTCTTACAGTAACTGAACTGTGATGTGTACGTTCGTGTTTCATAAACATTTGTCCCTCAGTAGACATATTTGTGATGTAGTGCCATAAGCAATGATTACTTAAAAAACATTTCCCCTAAATGAAACGCCTTGTGATGTTAGGTGAAGTACGATTGAAAAAAGTGTCTTCTGATATAAGAGAAATCATAATATTATACTTTCCACGAATCAAACCCGCCAATGTTGTAGTTTTTATATGTATGTAGAGAATCGTTTGGTATCAATTTATTGTATTTGATGTTCAAACATATATGTCACACAAAAAGGAAACGTATATTTTGCAATTATTTTGGAATAGCGTTACAGTTGGTTTAGCCAAGATTACAAATGTTGTACTCACACCAATGCCCTAGTTTCACTCTTTTCACATGCCTTAGATTGTTGTACATTTAAAAGAGCTGTCGGTTATTGTCAGTGTTTCTATGACGCAATCACATCCTAGGATCTGCCGATCTTTTGACGGTGATAAAGTTTTGTTTATTTGTCATATTTAATGTTGTTTGTTTTCCTTGTTCTATAAACAGACTTGGATGTAATTAATTCGTCCATTCCGTACACACGAATACCGTACTGGTGTCCCAATCTTAGAGCAAAGTGATGCTATAATACTGTAGGGAGTGACTTTCAAGATGCTGGAATATGTCCTGACTATCCATCACCTACAACACGTTCAGCTGTCGTACTGGGGTGAAATGAGGTTAACGTTGCGTCCAAGATATTTAAACTCACGTTTATACATGTGTATATGTGTGTGCGTGTGTGTATATGTGTGAATGTGTGTGTGTGGCTGCTTGTACTAGTCCGAACTAAAGCCGAGATTTTAGTACAAGCCGACTGAGATACAATGGCGCAGTGTAACATGAATATCCCAGTCAGACACAGGTAAGGTGAGGTGAAATGGGGTTTAACGTCGCTTCCAATATTATTTCACTTATATAGCGACGTGCATGTACGTCTCAGACACAGTATACTGACCCCGAGTCCCTTAATGCCGAGCGCCAGGCAGGATAACAACAAGTATGATCTTTTAACGTCCTTTGGTATGGTATAAGTGTGTGAGATTCAGGGTCCATAAACACATACGTTTTTTAAGTACAGTACGGTAGCCGATTTAGTGACTGAACACAGCCTTTACACGTCCATTTTGTGTCAAACAATGCATGAAAACGCCCATTTTGTGACACCGTACATACTGTACATAGCAATTTTGTGACACCACACAGCCTGTGCACGCCCATTTTGTGACACCACACAGCCTCTACGCGTCAATTTTATGCCACCACACAGCCTGTACATGTCCATTTTGTGACACCACACAGCCTGTGCACGCCCATTTTGTGACACCACACAGCCTCTACGCGTCAATTTTATGCCACCACACAGCCTGTACATGTCCATTTTGTGACACAACACAGCCTGTGCACGCCCATTTTGTAACATCAAACAGCCTGTACATGTCCATTTTATGACAGCACATAGCCTGTTCACGCGCATTTTGTGACATCAAACAGCCTGTACACGCCCATTTTGTGACAGCACACAGCCTGTACACGTCAATATTGTGAAATCACACAACCTGTACATATCAATTTTATGACACCACACAGTCTGTACACGTCCATTTTGTGACACCACACATCCTATACATGTCAATTTTCTGACACCACACAACCTGTTAACGCCCATTTTGTGACACCACACATCCTATACATGTCAATTTTCTGACACCACACAACCTGTACATGTCCATTTTGTGACAGCACACAGCCTGTACACGCCCCTTTTGTGACAGCACACAGCCTGTACATGTCCATTTTGTGACACCACACAGCCTGTACACGCCCCTTTTGTGACAGCACACAGCCTGTACATGTCCATTTTATGACACCACACAGCCTGCGTACGCCCATTGTGTGACACCACACAGCCTGTAAATATCAATTTTGTGACACCACACATCCTGTACATATCAATTTTGTGACACCACACATCCTGTACATATCAATTTTGTGACACCACACAGCCTGTACACGCCCTTTTTGTGACAGCATACAGCCTGTACACGCACATGTTGTGACAGCACACATCCTGTTATCAAAATTGTGACAGAGCTGTCGGCCTGTATAAGTTCATAGTGTTCCCTGGTCGAATAATGTCATGAATGACTTGTAGAATATCAGAACGCTTAACCTGTAGTCAGTGTATGTCAGTAGAGAAAGAAAATGTATGACCTGTAGAATGTGAGGGTGAGTGTTCTGTAGAATATGAGAATGCATGACCTGTAGAATGTGAGGGTAAGTGTTCTTTAGAATATGAGAATGCGTGACCTGTAGAATGTGAAGGTGAGTGTTCTGTAGAATATGAGAATGCATGACCTGTAGAATGTGAGGGTGAGTGTTCTGTAGAATATGAGAATGCATGACCTGTAGAATGTGAGGGTGAGTGTGTGTTCTGTAGAACTTGAGAATGCATGACCCGTAGAATGTGAGAGTGCACGTTCTGCAGAATATGAGAATGCATGACCTGTAGAATGTGAGGGTGAGTGTGTGTTCTGTAGAATATGAGAATGCATGACCCGTAGAATGTGAGGGTGAGTGTTCTTTAGAATATGAGAATGCGTGACCTGTAGAATGTGAAGGTGAGTGTTCTGTAGAGTATGAGAATGCATGACCTGTAGAATGTGAAGGTGAGTGTTCTGTAGAATATGAGAATGCATGACCTGTAGAATGTGAGGGTGAGTGTTCTGCCGACCATGAGAATGCATGACCCGTAGAATGTGAGAGTGCAAGTTCTGTAGAAAATGAGAATGTATGACCTGTAGAATATGAGAATAAATGTTTTAGACTATGAAAATTAATGACCTGTAGGATGTGTGAAAGTTTTGTAGACTATCAGAATACATGATATGTTGAATGTCAGAGGGAATGTTCTGGAGGGAATGTAGTATGTCAGCTGCACACTCTGTAGTATGTCAGCTGCACTCTCTGTAGTATGTCAGCTGGACTCTCTGTAGTATGTAAGCTGCACACTCTGTAGTATGTCAGCTGCACACTCTGTAGTATATCAGCTGCACTCTCTGTAGTATGTCAGCTGCACACTCTGTAGTATGTCAGCTGCACAATCTGTAGTATGTCAGCTGCACATTCTGTAGTATGTCAGCTGCACAATCTGTAGTATGTCTGCTGCACACTCTGTAGTATGTCAGCTGCACTCTCTGTAGTATGTCAGCTGCACGCTCTGTGGTATGTCAGCTGCACACTCTGTAGTATATCAGCTGCACACTCTGTAGTACGTCAGCTGAACTCTCTATAGTATATCAGCTGCACTCTATGTAGTATATCAGCTGCACACTCTGTAGTACGTCAGCTGAACTCTCTATAGTATATCAGCTGCACTCTCTATAGTATATCAGCTGCACTCTCTGTAGTATGTCTGCTGCACACTCTGTAGTATATCAGCTGCACTCTCTATAGTATGTCAGCTGCTCTCTCTGTAGTATATCAGCTGCATACTCTGTAGTATATCAGCTGCACTCTCTGTAGTATATCAGCTGCACATTCTGTAGTATATGAGCTGCACACTCTGTAGTATGTCAGCTGCACACTCTGTAGTATGTCAGCTGCACTCTCTGTTAACAATTAACTAAAGTGGGCCGCTTTTATTTAATTTACGCAATACACGTATGTCAAAGTATCTGAAACTGGATGTTAGGTACAACATTAGGCAAGAAAAGATGGCTACTTACATTGATTTTGTTAGAAGGAATTATAGGTAACACATTTTACGGTTCTGTCATTAGATAAAGGGATATACAGTAATTTAGAGTAATGTCGATTTCACAATATAGTTATTCTTGTTATGATAAAGCATCGTATTTGTAATTGTCATTATTTTTCGAAGTAATGACTCCAGGGAAACTTGTCTTTGAGAAAGCTTCATGTAGAATAAGTATAGTCATTTGTGTATAGTAACGACCCATTGTATAGCATTCAGAGTTTACACGAACATGTACATGTCACTCAATCGCAATGAATTCTATTTGTATGCTTAAAACATCATCTATGTTTCAGTTACAGACGTTATATTTTGTATTTATATTTGTTTTCTTTATATTGTAGGTTAATGAACAACATAGAACCCAAAGTGATCACACGCATGAAGAAACTGATGTGAACAATTATCAATGATCACATATGATCAGAATCTATCATTCTTTCTCTTTTTAGTCAATATCATTCTGAATTCCTTCAACATTTACATTTTTCTTGCTTGGATTCTACAGTGACTTTAGAGCATTATTTTTCTCTCTGAGGTATCAATTCACAATAAGTTACTTCTAATTCTAGAAAACAGCATCCCTGCAAAACGGCGTTTCCGTAAAAGAACGTTTTGCTTTCCAGTCACGATGGACAGACCACTTACGCTATTGCTGGCAGCAAATGAAGGTTTCAAAAGAGCGAGTTGTCATTTTAGACTAATGAAATATTGCTGAGTAATATGTTTTAAAAAGAAACGGTCGTCAAAAGTGACGTCATTGCAAATTAAAATAGATCTCAGGATAAAAAACTATACCCATTCAACCTTACGCTAGATTGAATGTGTACTCGTTTATTACACTATTTATTTACCAATCCATACTGGATCCTTCCATTCTTCTGTCAACATATTCTTTGTGTTTGTATCAGTGTCATTGGCCATTTTGGCATTTTTGTTTTCAGTTGTTACCAGCTCCGCTTCACTTAATTTATGTCACCCTCTCATTGTGTCTGTGTTGTAATGTGCATTTACCTTGAATGTTTCTTGTCTAACAAATAAATAGTTTCGCTAAAAATCCATCCTTTGAGTCTGAAAGTTTAATTTGCTCAAATGTTGATCTTTACTTTCCAATGTAGAGCTATTAAATTCTATATTCTTTCAATGTGACGTTTTGCTTATTTTGTCAAGCAGAAACACCACATTGAAAGAATAAAGAAATACACAGCTCAATTCTGTCTTCATGAGAATGTTAAGATCAACATTCACAGGTGACTGTGCCTTTCTCAAGCAGTCACACATCACTGTTACCTGCGTCGAAACGTTGCATTGGAAGAATAAAGGCATTAAAATTCATATCAATTCTGTCTTCATTGATACTTCAGCTTCTAAATGCTGCTTTAATTCTAAATGTTGCTTGTGCGTCAACATCGTCCTGGATAATGATTGACAGTTTTTTATGAATATTTTGACAGCTTGTAAACATTTATAAAAATGTCAGTGCAGTCCGATTCGTTTAAACATTGATAACATGACTTACATTAACACAACAAAACTTTATTGCAAGTTAATATCGATCGAAAACACAACAATAAATCACACAAATAGATACATGTTTACACCGGATTAAATCACAGTTTTTGCTTACCACCTGTAATACAGTTCAGTGATCATGTCAATGATGCGTCGACTACGTCTTCAACGATTATGAAAGACTGTTTATCATTTATTCGTTAGTAGTTGCACAAATAATATTATTTAATGGATTAGACAAATGAAATCGTTTTTGTTTGGATTAATTGTTGCATATTTGTGCATCGTGTTAATCAAGACATTTAAAAAAATGGAAAATACATATTTATTATTTTAAAGATAATAATAAGAAGGTAAATGTTCTTCTATCGTCCTGAATGCGGAGTGTTCATATAATGCTATAATCTACAAGCTTTATAAATAATTTCAGAAACTACGTGAAATGGCATGATTACACTTTAGCACAATATATTGAATATGTGAAACTTCCTGTAACATATATTATATATTTGTGATATAACATATATATATATAAATATATATATATATATATATATATATATATATATATACACATACATATATATATATATATATATATATATATATATATATGCTTGATAATTGATATCGAAATAGATGACGATACTCAGTACTGACTAGTGCCGTGGTGTTTTAATAAGACATATGAATAATTCTAGCAAGTATTATTTAGACATATACTATTATTAAAAAAAGTTAAGAACCAGACGACTTTTTCATATGCCTTTAGTATATCTGTCATGCCATGAAAGATTAAGTAAAGTATTATTAAGGAATAGGGTGGTGCTTAACTTCTTTTGAGCAGTTTACAAGCACAATATAAACGTTAAAGCCTCCGGATTATCATACCCTTATGTCACAAGGAAAGAAACAACATCATGGGAAAGGCACATTCGCGAGTTATTGAAAATAATGCAGTGTTGTAGTTACAGAGTCTTCACTTTCTCCGAAGAATTATCGACGGGTTTGACTTGCAACGGGCAGTCCTTCTCGACGGGCAGTCGTGGGAGAAGTCCTATTCGCTGTCTGGGCTGTGTACAGAGGGGGAAAGGGCCCTGAACTGATGATTAGCCTAACCAGCCTGACTGTGCCAGGATCACCCAACCCTTCAGTGAGGGAAGTCTGCACAGACTTTAGAAATATGCACACGCTACTCCGTTATAATCCTAATATTGTTTGGCCTGTGCAAATGCACGGATTGGTGTAAGGTCACAACCTTGCGGCAGGCAATAGGCCATTTCATACATGCATGACAACACACGAATATTTCCTAAGTTAATCATCATTTTACCTATGACAGTACCTTTTCAGCGTAATCACAGCGTCGGTTAGGATAGATTAGTTAAGGTAGTTTTGCGTTATTTTGATATATGCTATTTTCATCTTTCGTATTTATTAAATGAAGCCAGAAAAGTATATTTCCAGTTTTTCTGACAGTACTTGAAGCAGTAAATAATGCCTACGCTAAGAATATCATTAGGAGGGTGGCGGTGTGTTGGTGAGAAAATAATTTGTTCTCGAAGATACTGAGCTTATTAGTCTTAACTAATCTTTTTCATCATTGACTCAATCACATCAAGTTGCCGAAGACGACAGACAGAACCAAAATGTCACTGGTTATAGTCCAGGCAGTGGCTCCACTCCGTTCAGTGCCACGAGTTGTGGTTTCTCCACTACTACTCTGTGTCATGGTGGAAGATTGTTGTGTTGTGGAAGTTGTCGTGCTTGTAGGTGTGGTTTCACTGCCGCCACTGCCGCTGCTCTCACCTGGCGAAACATGTAACATCGTGATCAAAAAGGTTTTGTCTCCATACCATCCTGGTGCATGGTGACATCCCCCACTGCTGAGGACTGTAAGACCATGATGAAATGTTGTCTTGTCAAATCACTAGATAAGAGTGATTATATCAATGCAAACGCGCTTCTCTACTTTCAGTGGGACACGTGTGGCCCAGTCGTCTAAGGCGCCGCAATTCGCTGTGCAGAGTTGCGTCCCAAGGGCACGACAAGAAACCCTTGGTCGTTGTTTCGCCCCGACTATGTTATTTGGCATGTCAGCACCTTACCCATGCTCGTGGGTTTCACCATAGTGGTATACGTCAGTGGCCTGCATCATGTCCCCCCACATGAAGCTGACACCGTGATATAACTGGAATACTGTTCAAAGCGGCTTTGGGTGGTCGGGTAGGCTAGTGGTTAAAGCATTCGTTCGTCACGCCGAAGACCCGGGTTCGAATCCCGACATGGGTACAATGTGTGAAGCCCATTTCTGGTGTCCCCCGCCGTGATATTGCTGGAATATTGCTAAAAGCGGCGTAAAACCAAACTCACTCACTCACTCAAAGCGGCGTTAAACCCAACTCACTTCCTCACTGCTTTCAACACCAGTGATCTCAAAATCTCCGAAATGTGACATGATGAGATATATCAGTCCACGTAACACAACCATGCATAGGAACAGAGCTATGTCATTATGCAACCCTAGTATCTTTGAGTACGCGAAACGTGTTTTCTATTTTAGTTTGGGAAGGTGAATGTGTGAATGAGTGAATATCGTCCTGATGCTGCTGTTCACTTTGTAGGAACCGCTAATGGGAAATCGAACCCGGATTTCAAGTGTGACTTACGGACGTTTGAACACAAGGCTACCTTATGTTATATGTTTGACAAGTTCGATGTGTTTCATGGTACTCACGACATAGTTTGTTTTCACACGTTGGCCGATCTGCTGGACACTGGCTGCATGACGCTCCCTCCTTGTACGGCTTTTCACCTCTGAAGTTTCCTCTGAAAGATACAATGAGCATTGATTAGCAATGTTAGAATCACTGAAATGGCAATCTTTCTGGTTTCTTACTGGGAGATATTGAATTCAGAACTAGAATTGTTTTTGTCAAGGCTTCAGAGTGAGTGAATGTTTTGACGCCACAGGTCAGATTGTTCCCAGGCACATCTCGGCGGCTTCCAACCACATCTAAAAAAGACATTAAATAGACATTGAGCACACATTAATGAACACGTACTTTTAAGTAAAGTTTTACTTACGACGGAAGGTAGTTGCAGATGACGACGTATCCGTTCTGGATTGTCGATTCTTCTATGGTGCTGCAGAACTTGATCCCACACCCGATCTTGTGACTGCTCGCCCATATCACCTGCAAGTTACATCGAGTGGAAACAAGCCAATGAAGATCCTGTGAATTACTTACTCCATATATTAAATCACAAGGGTATTTAAATCAGTTTGTTTCACCACAACATAACCCCTCAAACTCCCAAAAAGAAAATACCTAACAAAACATATATAAAAAATAAATAAATAAATAAAATTAAAAACCTTCTCCCCTTCATTTGTAATATGTCATTATTGGTATATCAGCCAAGATTAAGTATACAGAGCGTTCGGTTATTAAAAAGAATTAAGACACGAACCAAACAAACCACACAAAAACAAATAGACAAGACACATATATTAGACCAAAGAAACATCCCGCCCCACCTGATCCACACAGACAAAAAAAAAAAAAAAAAAAATACCAAACAAAACTCAACAAAAGCCATATAAAAAAAAATGATACAAACACACCTCCATCAGTAATATGTCATTATTGGTCATTTTGGTGATTAAAAGCAGTTAATGGTGTTATTAACAATTTCATATTTGCCATTTACTTAAAAAAGAACTGCCAGCCAGGACCGATCTTGTTGCCGTCAACTCGAAATATTTGCTGTTAAATTTACCTGTGTGTAATGACCACCTTTTGTTGTCGTCGACTATTCGACATATTCGGTGTTAAATTTACCTGTGTGAAATGACCACCTTTGTTGGTGCCGACTATTCGACATATTCGCTGTTAAATGTACCTGTGTGTAATGACCGGCTTTTGTTGTTACCGACAACTCGACATATTCGCTGTTAAATGTACCTGTGTGTAATGACCGCCTTTGTTGTTGCCGACTATTCGACATATTCGCTGTTAAATGTACCTGTGTGTAATGACTGCCTTTGTTGTTGCCGACTATTCGACATATTCGCTGTTAAATGTACCTGTGTGTAATAACCGCCTTTTGTTGTTGCCGACAACTCGACATAATTGCTGTTAAATGTACCTGTGTGTAATAACCGCCTTTTGTTGTTGCCGACAACTCGACATATTCGCTGTTAAATGTACCTGTGTGTAATAACCGCCTTTTGTTGTTGCCGACTATTCGACATATTCGCTGTTAAATGTACCTGTGTGTAATAACCGCCTTTTGTTGTTGCCGACAACTCGACATATTCGCTGTTAAATGTACCTGTGTGTAATAACCGTCTTTTGTTGTTGCCGACAACTCGACATATTCGCTGTTAAATGTACCTGCACGTAATGACCGCCTTTGTTGTTGCCGACTATTCGACAAATTCGCTGTTAAATGTACCTGTGTGTAATGACTGCCTTTGTTGTTGCTGACTATTCGACAAATTCGCTGTTAAATGTACCTGTGTGTAATAACCGCCTTTTGTTGTTGCCGACAACTCGACATAATTGCTGTTAAATGTACCTGTGTGTAATAACCGCCTTTTGTTGTTGCCGACAACTCGACATATTCGCTGTTAAATGTACCTGTGTGTAATAACCGCCTTTTGTTGTTGCCGACAACTCGACATAGTCGCTGTTAAATGTACCTGTGTGTAATGACCGCCTTTTGTTGTTGCCGACAACTCGACATATTCGCTGTTAAATGTACCTGTGTGTAATGACCGCCTTTGTTGTTGCCGACTATTCGACATATTCGCTGTAAAATGTACCTGTGTGTAATGACTGCCTTTGTTGTTGCTGACTATTCGACATATTCGCTGTTAAATGAACCTGTGTGTAATAACCGCCTTTTGTTGTTGCCGACTATTCGACATAATTGCTGTTAAATGTACCTGTGTGTAATAACCGCCTTTTGTTGTTGCCGACTATTCGACATATTCGCTGTTAAATGTACCTGTGTGTAATAACCGCCTTTTGTTGCTGCCGACTACTCGACATATTTGCTGTAGTAATTTACCTGTGTATAATGGCCGCAGGTTGCACTGCAGGTGTTGGAACTGTAGGTGTAGTCAGATACCTCGTTATACCAGCTGGTCACCGACGAAACCTCGTTGTAAGATGCTGCGGGATAATATATACCACAATTCAGCACGACAGTGGTCATGATGTGATCCATAAATAGACAAGAGAGATGGAAACACAATGTATAATTAGAATTATTAACGTTAATAAATGTTGGATAGAGATTGAAAATAATCAAAAACAAATGAAACGATAATAATAAATGAAAGTTTACACTTTTAAAATGGTTTTGTACATTAATGAAATAGTCATTAAGGTTTCTCTATGATATCTGACGTAAGCTTCACAAATAGTGGATTCGGCCTTTTTCTCTCAGCAAGCACATTGGACATGAATGTGAGTTAAAATGGCGTTCCTTCAAAATTGATAGTGTATGAGACGTACGAGACTTGATGCTTAAGTTTTCGCCGATGGGACTGGTTGATGAAGCAATTGTTCTGCTCGGGTTGTGGGCGAATCTACACTCGTCCGCCCAGCCCTGTGCTAGAGCCTCCAGTTCGTTGTCCCAGGACTGCAGAGAGAAAATACAATACACAAGTGGAAGCCTATGGAATACTGTAAGGGACGTAATATCATAAGGTCAAGCGCATGCGCACGTCAGTAGCCCTTTGGTCATGCTTCTTTCATGCTCTTCATTCTCCAAGTAGCAATTAGCAAACTTACGAATTGAGCTTGAACATGCGATTGTAGGATGTAAAGCGATCGGGGTGCGGTTACCCAATTACACATAGAACATGATTTTGAGAATGCAGATCATGGACATCCAATAGCTTTATCCTTTTATAGTCATCCGCACTGCCTTACAGTGATATCCTTTATTCGGCATGACTCAATAATTTCAGCAAGTATCATGCTTTAATGCAAAAGCTTCTATCACAAATGTTGTACAGATCATTAAAATATCCGTAGGATTGCAAGTTAATAACATATTGAATTTACTCACTTTAGAGTTATTCCAATATTATTTAGGGATATATTTTGATCTTAAGGTTGTGAAATATGGCCATACCAATAGAAAGTGGTACTCATCTTCCATTATTTCCCAAATACACAGTTTACAGAGTCGAATACAACGACTACACCACTTCGTCTTTCAACATTTATCATTAATGGCGTTTCCCCAGTATTGAATAAACACAAAAGCCCATGTTCACGAACCGTGAATGTACATAAATAATACTCAGCTTCTAGAAGTGATTTCTATCCTTGATTCACAAGCATTTGAATATCAGTCTCTTAATCTTTGTACAAAGTTATTTAAAAATACAAGATTATCACCAACTTCTTGTGTTATCCATACAACACCATAACCGCAGGTAGACTATATTGTTTCACATTTGAAACACAAGTTACACGATTCCATTGATCTAAAGTGAGACATATCATGTAACATTGCTTTGGATATTTGTGTTTAGCCATTGACAACAATTTCAACCAATATTAGATATATCTCTTGTGATAGTCAACAAAAAAACCGTGTCTAAAGTGCCAAAGTTTACCTGATACCGCTCGATATATTCCCCAGTGTCCCCATACTTCATACAGTCATATTGGTTCAATCTGGGTATCAAACATTTTAAATAGGACATACAGTGAAATATCCTTAAACTTGTTACTGTAACTGTTCAACGGGAACTAAAGCTTCATCAGCTTTATGAACAAGAATAATAATTCCTTTCGACCAAAAGCCTATTTGAAAACAGCAACCGAAGAAAATTATAATACGTAGATATTTTACATGATGATGTTCATTTCCATACACCCATTCTTCAGTGTTCCACCATTCTGAAAATCTAAGATTTCTGTCTTTTCTAAATTAACAATTCAGGAAATCCCCATTTAATACTACATTCTTTGAGAACATTAAGTTTTCTTTATAAACCAATCACAGTGTCCTCAAACAGGTAAAACTCTCTTTAATATGGTATACCAAAGCAATTTTTATATATACAGAGTCAAATGCTTTTTCTGAAATCTACAAATATATCTACCATTATTCTTCGACAGCCACTTTAGTACTAAACACTGTAATACAAATATGTTATCAACAGTACTGTAACCATCTCTAAATCTAGACAGCGATTCTGGAATTTTGTCATGTACATCGCAAAGAGTAGTTAATCTTTTGTTCATTATTGAATTAAATGCTTTACCCATAACATCGCTTAGGGTAATACCTCAGTAATTGTGACCTCTGTTTTTCTTGTCTTTCTTGTGTAATGGTATGAGTAATCTTTTCGTCCATTCCGCGTTAAAATTCCCACTATTCAGAATTAAACATAATATAGAAAGATGGTAAATATTCAGCTTTATGACACCTAGTCACCTCTGGTATAATTGCAGGAGACCCTGGCTCTTTGCCTTCTCTCAGATTATCAATAACCTCTACAATTTCAGTGTTAGATATTTCACAGTTTAGAATAATATTGACGTCATCGTCCTTGCAAACATAACAAACATCCTAATAATGGTCAAGTAAATACTGTTCCGCCTCTCCCAGATGACCTTGGGCAATATAGTATAGATCCAAAACCCACTCAAAATACGACGACCATTCCGTTGCTGATATCGTAATTTGTACACATACGTCAATTTGACGCATCAATGACAAAAATGATGTCTGATGCAATTCCCTATTTTAACTTGTACCTTATGTTCCCCTTATTTTTTCGGTGAATTTGACTTGTCTTTGCATGTGTTTGTGTTGGGTGCCACCGTTGGGGCTGGATACGCTCACCTGGTATCATTACTATTTGATAGTGATTCACAAACATATGCTCATGATATAGTAGGAATCGTACAATAGACTCTGAATATGTGCTGGTAGCGCTGCGTGGCCGACACTTGTAGGATTAACAGATGCAGGTAGCGCTGCGTGGCAGACACCTGTAGGATTAACAGATGCAGGTAGTGCTGCCATGCCGACACCTGTAGCATAAACAGATGCAGGTAGTGCTGCCAGGCCGACACATGTAGGACTAACAGATGCAGGTAGCCCTACGTGGCAGACACCTGTAGGATTAACAGATGCAGGTAGTGCTGCCAGGCCGACACCTATAGGATTAACAGATGCAGGTAGTGCTGCGCGGCCGACACATATAGGATTAACAAATGCAGGTAGTGTTGCGCGGCCGACACCTGTAGGACTAACAGATGCAGGTAGCCCTGCGTGGCAGACACCTGTAGGATTAACAGATGCAGGTAGTGCTGCCAGGCCGACACCTATAGGATTAACAGATGCAGGTAGTGTTGCCGACATCTATAGGATTAACAGATGCAGGTAGTGCTGCCAGGCCGACATCTACTAGATTAACAGATGCAGGTAATGCTGCGCGACTGACATCTATCGGATTAACAGATGCAGGTAGTGTTGCGCGGCCGACACCTATAGGATTAACAGATGCAGGTAGTGTTGCCGACATCTATAGGATTAACAGATGCAGGTAGTGTTGCGCGGCCGACATCTATAGGATTAACAGATGCAGGTAGTGTTGCCGACATCTATAGGATTAACAGATGCAGGTAGTGCTGCCAGGCCGACATCTACTAGATTAACAGATGCAGGTAATGCTGCGCGACTGACATCTATAGGATTAACAGATGCAGGTAGTGTTGCGCGGCCGACACCTTTAGGATAAACAGATGCAAGTAGTGCTGCCAGGCCGACACCTACTAGATTAACAGATGCAGGTAATGTTGCGCGGCTGACATCTATAGGATTAACAGATGCAGGTAATGTTGCGCGGCTGACATCTATAGGATTAACAAATGCAGGTAGTGTTGCGCGGCCGACATCTATAGGATTAACAGATGCAGGTAGTGTTGCCAGGCCGACACATATAGGATTAACAGATGCAGGTCGTGTTGCGCGGCCGACACATATAGGATTAACAGATGCAGGTTGTGAGGCCGACATCTATAGGATTAACAGATGCAGGTAGTGTTGCCAGGCCGACACCTGTAGGATTAACAGATGCATGAAGTGTTGCGCGGCCGACACCTATAGGATTAACAGATGCAGGTAGTGTTGCCAGGCCGACACATATAGGATTAACAGATGCAGGTCGTGTTGCGCGGCCGACACCTATAGGATTAACATATGCAGGTAGTGTTGCCGACATCTATAGGATTAACAGATGCAGGTAGTGTTGCGCGGCCGACATCTATAGGATTAACAGATGCAGGTAGTGTTGCCAGGCCGACACCTATAGGATTAACAGATGCAGGTAGTGTTGCGCGGCCGACACCTATAGGATTAGCAGATGCAGGTAGTGCGGCCTACCTCTGTAGGATTAACAAATGCAGGTAGTGTTGCCAGGCCGACACCTGTAGGATTAGCAGATGCAGGTAGTGTTGCGCGGCCGACATCTATAGGATTAACAGATGCGGGTAGTGTTGCCAGGCCGAACATATAGGATTAACAGATGCAGGTCGTGTTGCGCGGCCGACACCTATAGGATTAACAGATGCAGGTAGTGCGGCCGACATCTATAGGATTAACAGATGCAGGAAGTGTTGCGCGGCCGAAACCTATACGATTTACAGATGCAGGTAGTGCTGCCAGGCCGACACCTATAGGATTAACAGATACAGGTAGTGCTGCCAGACCGACATCTATAGGATTAACAGATACAGGTAGTACTGCCAGGCCAACAATTATATGGTCATTATTTCGTGAGTGTTTCACAAACCATTCGTGTCGGAAAATAAGCTGAAGTGCAAGGTGAACAATAAGACAATAAGAACATTTAGAAAAACCTGCATTCAATAATATTTCAGCTGTAAGACGGCGAGCTGTAAATAGAAGAAACTGCACAAGACCAAACATAAAACAAGGACTGGTCGGGGTTGGTCTGTAACCTGTGTCTGAGTGGGTACTAGTTTTCATGTTAAACCTGCGGCATGGTATTTTAGTTGGCTAGCTAAAAAACGACAGGCATCAACGCGCAATAATCTTGATCCGAAGTTAAACCTCTCACAGGTATTTCCCCCCACCTCACCTCACCTCATCTCACCTCAACTCACCTTCCGTGACCACGTCTCGCCTCGCCTCGCCTCACCTTGCCCCACCTCACCTCACCTCACCATCGGGGAACGATGACACGCAATCACCCAAACCACAAGCCTGACCACCGGATTCACTTCGATGCCTCTTACTTCGAGCATACACAGCTTTAATTTTAAATTTTATGCACGATACTTCGAAATCCTCTTTAATTGTGAGTGAAATAGTATGGTTTGACGCCGCTTTTTGCAATATGCCAGCAATATCAAGGCGGGAATCGAACCCGGATCTTCGGCGTGAACGCTTTAACCACTAGGCTACCCGACCGCCCCTCCTCATGAGTGCACTAATCCTTGTTCATGGCAGCTATAACATTCCATTTTGGTTGACTATACATGACCCATGCCAAATGGTCATATCAAACCTATTTAGGGTGAAAAATCCCTTTGAGTAAATATATGGCTGAGATCAGAGTGAAATTCATTGAACGCCATAATACAGTTTGTAAACGTGACGTAAGAATTATAAATAACAACACACTTTCAAAGGACAACATTCTAGGGCGTGCAAATACGTCTCAATATGTATATAAGCAAAAAACACCCGTGTGTTGGTGGGACCTTTTAACGTCAACAATGGGGCATGGTTTACAGGTAGATGTCAATGCATCTATAAAAATATCTCATAAAAAATGGAAATCTTAACCACCTGTGTAAATGCTGCCGCCAATTAAATTGTAAACTATTCACCAAATCGCCTCCCCTTTGTGGCGAATGCTGTGTTGTTGCTATAAACACACAGCCAAACATTTCCGTTCAAGTGTTTACTGATCGACCGATCTCCAGAGAAACGTTATACATTGGACGCAAAAATGATGGATTGCTTTTTACGAAGCTACCTTAACGTGACAAATGTGACAAATCACGTCGTGTTGGTGAAAACCGACCGCTGACAAGTATAACAAGCCGACTATGGATTTAACACTACGTTTATAACGAACTGACGGATAAAACAAAAAAATTCTCCCGTCCTGCTGTATATATGCGCATAACGAACTTCGGATATAACGAACTAAGGTTAGTGGTCCCTTTGAATTCGTTATGAACGTAGTTTACTGTAGATCATATAGCCAAAACCCTTCCCAGGGAGTGGAACGAATATCATTATAAAATACATCTTATTGGATATGCTAAATTAATACACACTTTATTGATACGCAGTACATATGTTAGAGGGCACACACACACACACACACACACACACACACACACACACACACACACACACACACACACACACACACACACACACACACACACACACACACACACACACACACACTGCCAGTCAAAAGACACTATACATATTTAGATTGTGAATAGGTTTTAATAGTTTCGCTAAAGGAAACTGAATTCAATCCAAACATACCCAACGTCATTTGACTTTTATAGACTCTGTGTATTTTGTGAAAGGGATGTTTTGTGAATTGTGTATAAAATAGGTTTTTGTATTATGGCACGAGATGAAAATGCATAGAGGATGTAAAAAGGAAGCGGTAGCATCCCAAAACATAAGACCGCCTCCGTGGTCTAAAGGTAGAGCGTCCGCCCGCTGGGCGATCCCCGGCCGAATCATACCATGGCCATAAGACGTTAAAAGATACTTGTTGTTAACCTGGCTGGCGCTCGGCATAAAGGGGTTAAAACACGGACTGGTCGGCACGGAGTTGCAGGAGTTAAATGAGTTAAAAACAGTATAGACATTCTTAATCTTTTCGCGAACACCTGGTGTCATAAGTGATTGTGAGTGATCCATTCATATCATTTTCACTAGTTTTACCCTTAACGCCCATATAATAGAGCAGATAATTGAGATTGTGGCGTTAACATTTTATGTTTACAAAGTACAATTTAGAACTTATTAAGCAAATCAGCACAGATTGCATAAATTATTCTGTGGTCATGTCATGAACATTGATTTTAGGAATACTTAAGTGACTTCATGCAACGATGTGGTCTTCGTGTCCATAGGCATTGTTAAAACACCGTTAAACGGTTTGTCACGAAATATGGTTAGCTCAATATTTTATTGATAATACCAAGGACTTCGAGTTAACGAGTTTGTACGGTACATTCTAAACAATGTTATGTGATCAATCAAACAAAGACGGCATCGTAGAAAAGAAGCATGGAACTTAATACTACAAAACTTATTTAAAGTGAAACCCTGTTAATCCGGAGTTTATTCTCTCCAGGGAAATGAGTCGTATAGAGGAATTTGCGGTTGAACTAATCAATAGTGTGCAGTATTCGTAGGACATGGTGACATTTCGACCCCCCCCCCCCCCCCCCCCCTTGTTTACTTGGTGTTGTAATCACACCGCGCAAGTCTTATGTGCAACAAACAAAGAACTGTATATAAAAAGACATGTTTAACTATTATAGTGCGCAAAGTGAACTCTTACCATTAGAAGCATATCCGCCGCATTGGGAATTCTTCTATATTCGTTATGTTTGTCGACAATGTTTTGTTTTTCCGCTTCGCTGAACCCAGTGATGGCTGTATTTTGTTTATCTGTTTCTCTTCGGACTCGCTTTACCAATTCGCCATGTCCGGGAAGAGCCTGTGTTTCAATATCGCCGAAAACGACACCAACAAATACGGCGCTGACGAAAATAACAACGGCGGAAGAAGTCATCCTTGCAGAACCCACGTCTTCACTCCGTCAGTTGAAGAGACAAGATGAGAAGATCGACCAGTTTATGTTATTACATATACACGAGCTGGGAAGTTGCCGGGTGGGACCGAAGATGGATCTGTCATGTTATAGGCTGAGTTAGCGGTCGCCTTTAACCTTTTCTTCCTTGCCTCGCTTTCATGTATCTTGTCAATATGTTAACACGGCATCAATACTTTTGATGGTTAACCCATTCTGTTTTGAGTATGCGATGACTAAAAAATATACCTCTTACATCCCCGTGTTTAGAGATTCCATATGCCATGGTGGGGAAACGCGAATATCAAGATTAAGCAAGTTGGTCTTTAAGCAAGTTGGCAACTTTAACACTAAAGACATCGTTGGGTCTCCGTCAGATTTATATCAGTAATTCATTCTCGTGATGATTAATATACAAGTACGAGGATAGAGTTAATACCTAATTATGTGGCAGTGGAGACTGTTCTAAATTTGTCAGTAGTGGTTGAAGTCAATCTGAAATGTCAGCGAGTGGAATTTAGGATAATGACTCTTTGAATACACACGAACCTGGTTTGATACATTCGACAGTGTCTGCTTGTTTGTTGTTTAACGCCGCACTCAGCAGTATTCCACTATATGACGGCGGTCTGTAAATAATCGAGTCTGGACCAGACAACCCAGTGATTGACATCATGAGCATCGATCTACGCAATTGAGATGCAATGCTTGCACTAACCAAGTCAGCGAGCCAGAACAACCGATCCCGTTAGTCGCCTCTCACGACAAGCATAGTCGCCTTTTACGACAAGAATGGGTTGCTGAAGACCTTTTCTACCCCTGATCTTCACGGGTTCATAATTGACAGTATTCATATCGTCTATCTAAAATATACAGTGAGATTGACCAAAACACATTAATTGGATTGTTCGGACCCGTTTTGCTTTCGGCAATAAGATACAAGAATTTTAGTCATTTATACATGTAAAAGGTGAAGGACTTAACGCGACGGCGATTTATCTGAGGTATTTTGAGTGAATTTTGTTAATGGGATTAAGATTATAGCATGCGCAGCAATGACACTCGACTCGTTCGAGTCTTCTGGTTTGTATTGGAATTTACTTAAACGTAGATGATAATGATTGAATTGTTTTTAAGAGAATCCCGAAGGGTTAATCATACGTAATGCCATGTAACGTGTCGCGTGACATTGGGACATTAGGACATATAGATGCTCAACGACATCGCGTTAATACTGTGCTTGTCATTATGCTCCTGAACTATGTTATCTAGTTTTAAGAAGGAAAATAACTATCCAGGATATGCCTGAAAAGTGTATATTTGTTTCTTGTTTGTTGTTTACCGCCGCACTCAGCAATATTCCAGCTATATGCTGGCGTTCTGTAAGTTTTCGAGTCTGGACCGGACATCCAGTGATTGGCATCATGAGCATCGATCAATTGGGATACGGCGACATGCATCAACCAAGTCAGAGAACCTGACCAACCGATCCTGTTAATCGCCTCTTACGACAAGCATACTCTTTTAGTCTTCTTTTACGAGTTACTGAAGACCTTTTCTAACCCGGATTTTCACGGGTTGAAAGTCATATATACCTGTACCATCACAAGTTGACAGTGAGTCATAAACACATGATTGTCGAACAATCGACTCTGCTTTTAGCAAATATTTCTTATGATTTGAAAAAGAATACTTTTTCATCAAATGTCAATACCAAACACCATTGCATTTGAATGCATCACGCTTAAAACGTCTTCTTCTTCTTATTATTGTTGTTGTTGTTGTTGTCGTCGTCGTCGTCGTCATCATCATCATCATCATTATTATCATCATATTATTATCATCATCATTATGCTGAGTTTGTACAAAATCAACATTCTATGTCGAGCAAAGACTTACTACATGAACCAGCTAATTAACAATGAAGGTTTGTCATATGTTTCTTTTGGAAACATATTTTCCCACTCTCGATGGAAATGGAGTTACAACTGATTACACAAAAACAAAATGTGTTAGGTAACCAAGAAAACATTGCTGGAGGGCAACGATTGAAAAACGTTTTTCGAGATCGATCCAATAACTGAGGCAGTAAACATTGTCCACATGGAATATAAATAATACAAGAGGTGTGCCAAGATGTCGATGCCTGCAAAGTATATAGCTGCTCATGTGTGACAAGTCGTTGTTGGAACAATACAATAAGCCGCCACAGATACTGATGTAAGCTTGGATATTCTTAGTGACAGTGACGTTCTCTCTCTCTAATACTTTCAGTAGTGACAAAAAGTGCTAATTGTGCTTTTCAAGAAATATCCATTTCCTCAGCGACAAACATCATCATTGAGTTTTGATCACGTGGTTGTCCGACGTGGCGTGACACACTCTCGTGCAGCCTAGACAATGTAACACGATGTATGGACCTGATTCACATTTGTTGCTTTTTGCGATTAAGTATGAACTATTGCTGAAAGCGGAGCTTATCCTTTATTACACACTCTAACAGTTAGGCTCTCTCTCTCTCTCTCTCTCTCTCTCTCTCTCTCTCTCTCTCTCTCTCTCTCTCTCTCTCTCTCTCTCTCTCTCTCTCTCTCTCTCTCACACAGTTATTTTTCATCGATTAAGCGGATGGCATCAGACCCAGCCCAGCGCCGTGGTTAGGCTGCCCAGAAACCCGACCCGAGGAGCATGCTGCCCCTTCAGACTATTTAGCTATCATACAAAGGTGTAACGCCCCGATACATCAATGCCCACCGTGATGTAGCTGGACTATTGCTGACAGACACACACACACACACGAAAAACACACACACGAATAAAACAGGCGATTACAATAACTCCAGTACAGTAACAAGAGAAGTTACAGCCTAACTGAAATCAACTGAACACGTCAATGCCAGAAAATAATTAGACTCGATTATCTGCCGAAACAGATTCCATTGGGTGCAAAAGGTAATGTAGTGATGAATGGATCACAGAAAATCAGTGATGACACCAGGCGTCTGCGAAAAGGGTAAGCATGTCCTGCCCATCACCAGCCACTCAATTTGCATAAAACGTATTCTATATAATAAAATAATGTCAGATTTCGATCAAAATGCAAGCGGCAAATAACAAGAAAACTGGGCAGCCTCCATCCAACTCATTAAACACCTCTCTCAAAAATAACGCTGTCCAATATACGACATCTTCAAGTTGCGGTCGCATGATAGAACAATGTTTTATCCTGAAATAAACCACACTTCGTTCTATATTGTTCTTTGCGATTTATAGAGTAGTTATCTAATATAATCGATTGCACTGCTGCGGCATCTGTTTGATTACCAGGACAACCAACGGAAAACGTTTATTTTTAGATTCAGTGTGTGAGTGAGTGAGTTGGGTTTAACGCCGCTTTTAACAGTATTCCAGTTATATCACGGCGTGTCAGCTTAATGTGGGAGGAAAGCCCGAAGTGATGCGGGTCACATACGTTTATTACATCGGTGAAACCCACGAGCACGGGTATGGTGCTGACAAACCCAGAAACATAATCGAGGCGAACCGGGATTCGAACCCACAATTAACCGCCTCTGTGGTCAAGTGATAGAGCGTCCGCCCGGAGAGCGGAAGGTCCAGGGTTCGATCCCGGCCGCGTCATTCCAAAAGACGTTAAAAGATGGTGCTTGTTGTTACCCTGTCTGGCGCTCGACATTAAGGGACTAAAACAAGGACTGGTCGGCTCGGAGTCAGTGTACTGTCTGAGTGTCTGGGGTATTCATGTTAAACTGCGGCATGGTATCTCAGTGTGCTTGCACTATAAATCGGCATCAGTCCGGACTAGTACAAGCAGCCACACACACGCGTCCATGCACATCGCTATATAAGTGCAATAATCTTGGACGCGACGTTCAAACCCCATTTCACCTCACCTCGAACCCACAATCATAGGTTTCTGGTGTGCCGAAGGGACGCAACTCTGTACAGCGATTTGCGGCGCCTCAGACGAATGGGCCACCTGTGCCCCCTTGGGATTCAGTGACCTAAATGTAATACAATGAAGTGTGACAGGGAGGTGGTATCTGAAGACACATACATGTATCTGCATAGTTCACAATAAGTTCCCGTATCTGCTGAAATTTAGTACTGTAGTTTTCCGTCAGATCTATATCTAAGCATAAAACATAAGGTTATTTGTGAATGTCAGTGTGTCCGCGGGGTGTGTGCGCGTGCATTGGCATGTGAATGAATACCCCGTTGCGTGCAGACAGTGACTAACGGGACATTTGATGGATTCTGAGTGAATGAATATGGATGTATTCAACAGTTACTCATTGTAGTTATAGGTGGGAAGGATACCCCGTTTTCGTCTTCACTACCCTACCGAGCGGTCATTGTGTCAGAAGATTAACTTTTCTATTCACAAAGTCCAATGGATTTTTACTTGACATACCGGGTATCTAAACCACTGATGACAATTGTTGGTTGTTTGTTTGTTGTTTAACGCCGCACCCAGCAATATTCGACTATGTGTTAGCGCTCTGCATGTTATTGAGTCTGGACCAGACAAACGAGTGATTGACATCATGAGCATCGATCCTCGCATATTGTGATACGATGACATACAGTAACCAGGTTAGTGAGCCTGACCACAATATCCATTTACTTTCCTCTTACGAGAAGCATGGGTTGCTGAAGACCTACGCTAACCCGGATCTTCGTGGGAACTAAGTATACATCGACTTGAACTGCTTATAAAACGAAAACGAGAACATGTTCACATTTTCATCGAAATGTAATTTGAAATTAAGAATTTATCAATTAACATAAACCAATCAAACACATATGGGTTCATAACTATAACTTTTCACACAAACAACAAACAATATTTACAAAGCTTCTGAACGCTTCCAGAGAACCTCGATAATGACATCAATATCTTGTGGGTCCTCCTCGGGCTTCTGGGGGCATGGGTGGCCCAGTCGTCTAAAGCGCCGCGATTCGCTGTGCAGAGTTGCGTCCATTGGCCAGTAACCTATGATTGTGGATTCGAATCCCGGTTCGCCCCAATTATGTTTCTAGGTTTGTCAGCACCAGAGCACCCGTGCTCGTGGGTTTCACCAAAGTGGTAAACGTCTGAGACCTGCAACACTTCGGGCTTTCCTCCCACTATAAGCTGACACGCCGTGATATAACTGGAACATTGTTAAAAGCGGCACTAAACCAAACTCACTCACTCACTCACTCCTCTGGCTTCACGACAGGTCTAATCGATGACGTAATCCAACGCCTCCAATAACTGACGTTCCAGCTACTGTACGTTGTCTTATCTGACTATCCCAGAAACGTTCAGTCGGAGAGAGGTCGCGTTATCGTGACGGTCAGGACACCACGGATAGGTTACTGATGTTAAGAACGCCCTGGAGTATTATGGGGCCTGGCATTGTCCTGTTGGAACTGTGTCATTTGTGGGATTCTTCTTAAATATGGAGGGACAATTGGCTGCAGAATGACGATAGACGTGTCTTCTTTTCCAGCCCTTTGACGCCAGTCTCCAACATGCAATCCTAGAGCCAATCGTTAACCACTTTGTTGCTGACAACGTCGCACAGACGGGCCAAGGCCCTGTAAGCCCGAATGTCTGCAGCACATAACCTTCTTGATGTATTGGTGAGGTGAGGTGAGGTGAGGTGAGGTGAGGTGAGGTGGAATTGGGTTTAACGTCGCGCGATTATTGCACTTATATAGCGACGTGCATGCAGTTGTGTGTGTGTGGCTGCTTGTACTAAGTCCGGACTAATGTCGATTTATAGAGCTAGCTCACTGAGATACAATGCCGCAGTTTAACATGAATACCCCACTCAGACACAGTATACTGACACCGAGCCGTCCAGTCCTTGTTTTAACCCCTTTAACCGAGGGCCAGGTAGGGTAACAACAAGTACCATCTTTTAACGTCTTTTGGTATCGAATCCCGGACCTTCCGCTCTCCGGGCGAACGCTCTACCACTAGACCACGGAGGCGGTATGATGTTTTGGGATGTTACCGTTAGCTTTTTACACCCTCTATGCATTTTCATCTCGTGCTCGTACAAAAACCTATTTTATACCAAATTCACAAAACATCCCTTTCACAAAATATACGGAGTTTATAAAAGACAAATGACGTTGGGTATGTTTGGATTGTATTCAGTTTCCTTTAGCCAAACTATTAAAACCTATTCACAATCTCAATATGTATAGTTTCTTTTGACTGGCAGTATAAGTTGTTTTGCTTGTGAAGATTTGCACTAAACAGGTCGATAGTGTAATGCCCTTGTGAGAATATCCAGGTATTGTCACGATGCAGTGAACGATGGACTAGCAAGGTGATGGTAAATAGTTAACAATAATCAATGTGGGGATACTGTCATCATCTTTCCAGGTGGTCAACCAACCATGTATCGTCAACACAGTATAACAATGGTGTCATGTCCCAATATAGTCTCTTACGATATGCATGAACGAGCAACAAAATACTACAATCCTATACATTAATTATGGTTTACGACTTCGCAACCGTCTTTGTACAAATGATGTTTAATTATTCATTAGGTTATTTGCCTTCATTAATCAAATGCTTTTATCTCTTCTTGTTGTGTACACGTGCACATCTCTGTGCATATAAGTCTGCATGTTTATACTTCTACATGTACAAAATTGTATATATATAATGTTACTGTATGTATATGGGCCTATGGCCAGAATACAATTAATGATGATGATGATGATGATGAAATGGGGACTGTTTTATAATGGATTCCACTCAGAATAAATCAATTAGCACTAAAATCCCTAATTATTTATTTGTCTATAATACAGACAACCTTCTTGAATCCATTCGCTTAGTATTTTATATGGATTCGGTAACTTGCTAACTAGCTAACAAATAAAGAGTGGAGTCTGTGTTGACAAATTGAATTGGTTCCTTACAGCAATGGTTTATCAAAACTATTTAGTTTGACATGATCTGAAATATTAAGTTAGCTGACTCAGTAGATCATTATTTGGACGGAAATGGCAAAAAGTATATTCCTAATAGGTTGGAATAGTCTCAATTAAAGCTATCTACATACTCCACATAATATAGTCACGACAGGCTATTACGTTTGTTTGTAAATCAATATATGAACTGCTATATCTGCTGCTGCGCGTTCTTCAACACTTGCTGCTATATTGGAACGGGTCATTACAGCTGAGGGCTGATTGACTGGTTGGTTGTTTTCCGGCATACTCAGCAATACTACAGCTATATGACGGCGGTCTGTAAATAATCGAGTCTGGACCAGACAATCCGGTGATTGACATCATGAGCATCGATTCACGCAATTGGGATCGATGACATGCATCACCCAGGTCAGCGAGCCTGACCACCCGATCCCGTTAGTCGCCTTTTACGGCAAGCATGGGTAATTACAGGGAACATATGTGTTGGTGACTCTCACGTTTACCCTGTATAACATTTCAACAGAATTGTTTGGTTCTGCCTGGTTTGAGACTGACGTGAACTCCGAACTCCGAGTTCTTTGCCCTGTATAACAGTACGAACTGTAGTTATTATGTATAATTGGCCAGCATGTGTCCAGTGATTGTCGGTATCGGAATACAGACGTGTATATACTTTTATCTGAATAGCTATTCATCTGTTGTTCATCAGAAGCTATTCAGTCCGTTACGTTTAAAAGCAATTATGTGACAACGTGACATATCCTTGATTGGAACAAATTGGATGCTTCACCTCTTTAAGCAGTCACGTATTTTCAGCCCTTACAAGAATATGTAAGTATCCAAAAATTGGCAGCTCTTACAAATTTTATTCAAATCATTCAAACACCACTCGGGTTGTCTACAAACTCAAATGTTAGTAGACAAATCGTTTTGCTAATTTATCATGTATAAGTTATACAAGTTATAAGTTATACAACAAACAAACATTAAACAAACAAATCTATTTCCAGTGTCATTCATACTCCACCCTCAGTCCATGGGAGTGTAGAACCCACGCAGCTTGTTATGCAGCTTGTTAACACTGCTTGGCTCACATTCATACAACCGCTTTACGTAATGAAAATGCAACCGTTTTCCTTATGTTCCCGTCGGGTGAACAATTGACTTACCTTTGCATGTGTTTGTGACGACTAATGGGATGACGCATTCTGGCATGCAACAGTCACAACCCATGCTTGTCGGAAGAGGCGACAAACTGGATTAGACGGCCTGGCCTGGCCTGGCCAACTCATTTGGTTGATGCATGTCATCGTATCCCAATTGCGTAGGACGATGTTCAACGACTGGATTGTCTGCTCCAGACTCGATTATTTACAGATCGCCGTGTGGCATACATAAACAACATACAAGCTAATTACATTTTAGGACGGTTTAGATATTTAAGCTATTCATTAAAGGACAAGAGAGTTATTCTATTAACTCACTGACATTCTCACCGCGCACCATACACGTTACGTATAAATAATGATATTACATAAACCTTCATGCATAGTTGCCTTGGCAAGTAATGTTATTGTACTCTACAGTCTACAATATTCCGGGGAGGCACAGTCGTCTAAGGCACTGCGATTCGCTGTGCAGAGTTGCGTCCCTTGGTCACGCCAGAAACCAAGGATCGTGGGTTCCCCTCGATTATGTTATACGCGCTGACCTACATAACTTCGGGCTTTCATCCCATATTTAATTGTCACGCCGTGATATAACTGGAATACTGGTCAAGGCGGCGTGAAACCCAATGCACTCATTAACTCTAAAATATCCCAGTTTGTAAAGCATCGAGAGACATAGTCGTGGTCGACAGGGGGTACAACGTCCGACATAGTCAGGACACGATGGCAAAGAGCCAGGTCAAACACTGTAAACACCCTGCTTCATTAGTGTGCGTAGTATCTAAAACATCGCTTTTTCACTTGAGCACAACCGGTTTATTCACATAAACATATGCTGACCTTAAGGCCATCTTTGAGGGGCGTGAACATGTTTTAGACTCAACATGTACATATAACGTGTAGAGAATACTTGAATCGGGAATATTCACTGTCAACACTGGCACCATCCTATGATTGGCACCGACAAACCTGACACAAAATAGAGTCTACGTTTGTCACATAAAATAATTAGCAATTATTTCTAGGTGCTCAGGATATTGCTAAAAGACTAAAACCTTTGAGAAACTGTTCAAATTGATCGGGACTGTCACTTCCAGTTTACTTTGGTACCGTTTAACACAAAACATGTACTACAATTAGATGTTATCATATGACAGTTTCCAAACCATAGCCCATGTTAACCCGAGTCCCGTAACAGCCCGAGAGCCGAGTAGGTGAGGTGAAATGGGATTCAACGTCGCGTCCAAGATTCTTGCACTAAAAAAACGACGTGTATGCACGTTTGTGTGTGTGGCTGCTTGTACAAGTCCGGACTGATGCCAATTTATAGTGGTAGCCCACTGAGATACCGTGCCGCAGTTTAACATGAATACCCCACTCAAACACAGTATACTCCGAGCTGACAAGTCCTTGTTTTAGCCCCTTAATGCCCAGCGCCAGACAGGGTAACAACAAGTACCATCTTTAAAGGCATTTGATATGACGCGGCCGGGGATCGAACCCCGCACCTTCCTCTCCCCGGGTGGACGTTCTACCACTTGACCACGGAGGCGGTCCCGTAGGACAGACGACTGAGGGGTGGAAGGTTCATTTGGGGTATGACATGATAACAACTAAACAACAACCTTTTCATCACATGCTATACAAATGTATCACATACCTTTACATCAAATACATGTTCACCTTGTTTGGACGACGTTTGTCACGAACACGCAAGCTGGACTGAGCAGAAGACGCACGAAGGGACGTAACTGCAATTTCTTAGCACCCGGACTGAGATATCGATCTCCCATTCAAAATGCATTGCCAAGTCATATCAGCCCGACAGGGGTCTGGTTATTACTCCCCCTGTGACATGACCGTCGACATGTTGGCCCTATTCCTTCATATCTTTGATAGGTATTTGTTTTTGTATATGATAAATGTCCATACATGAGCGGAGATCTCACTGAGCGTGTTCTGAATAGAACTAACAATGAGACAATGTATTTCTTTAAGACGCCTCATATAGCAGTATTTGAGACAAGTGTAATCTATACCATGTTGATCCTGAAACATTCAACGTTACACACAACTATCCCACATGGCAAACCTCCGAAAAAAGCTTCATTCCTTGAACCATGGGGCTTTTGTTACAAAACGTTTTGACCATTGAAACAATTATATATCTATCTTCAGAGGTTCAGGACAATTTGTAGAAAATGAAAGTAAATGCCATCTGAAGTTTACTGCGAAAACAATATGTGGAATGTTGGACGTCCTCGTTGATAGCATCTGTGTAAAATGTTGGGGTAAGAAGAAGGCATCCCCTTGGGCACCAATTGCGCTCCCTTTCTTGCTGATCTGTTTCTTTTTGCGTATTAATCGGACTTTCTGCTCGGATTGTCAAAGTGAAAACAAGGTTATTTGACCAAGAAGGTTAACTTATGCTTCAGGTATATCGATGATCTGATATCGTTCAATTCCCATCAGACAGCCAATTCACGTCCACTGATTTACCCACCTGAACTAGAAATAAAGGAGACCAGTGAGACCGCCTTACTTTATGACGCTTTTTTTGGTAAACACAAACACCCCCACACCCTGTACAACCATTATTCAATCACGAATATTAAACATACTTGATTGATTCTGATTGGTCAGTTAAAGGTTTTAAATGATGATAACCGCCTCTGATAAAATTATTACAACAGATGATTTTACGGTCGCATCACACATAAAGTTAAAATTCAGAGAGAAGTGCCTCTCAGCCGTTGTCCAAACGCAACTAAAAATGTCGAGCTTCGGTTACTGCAATATAAGTCGTTTAAACAGTTACAAGGTAGACTCAATTTTAAGCGTCGCTTTTTACAGTATTAAAGAAGTTGTTATCCATAAAATTGGGTCTACCTTGTCATCCGTCAACTTCTAAGTAATGCCTATCAAACAAGACTAAGCAGTTGTGCTGATTAAAAAAACGTATGCATTGTACAAAAAGTTCTTAGACGACAGCTGGCGATAGGGTCCCTTTGATGTGTATTGTCATACCCCTTATATTAGTACACCTTGAGGAGCGCGTGAATAGAAAGGTCCTGTCACGTGATATGCAAATTATCTTTCGTTCGTGTACAGCTGAGTCAAAGTAGCTGGGGATTGCTCATTAAATGCCTCCCTCACATGCGAAGTATCGTTATTTAAAAGAAAGAATTTTAAGTGTTATTTGAATTTTGTGTGCATGTATCGAAGGATACCAGTCACTAACTGTATAGGATCGTGTCTTAGCAATTAAAGAAAGTTTTGAAAATGTGAAGTTTTTCCAGCAGAGTGCCCTTGCCCTGGCCCGCTACTGGACCAAGCTCGCGTTAAGTGCTTGCTACATTCGCAAGACAGTAGTATCAATACAGTGATGGCTTAGGGAAGGGTGTTATGTTAACTATCAACAGTCGGTGCATTGCAAAGTTTCTACCTTCACGATTCATGAATTCAAGAACGGAGACAGACCTCTTCAGGACATTCAACCGTGACATTATTCTGAACGTTCATGAGTACACTAACATTAATCCTAGGCCCTGTATTTATTCATGTAGTTTTATGTTCCCGTGTTTAGGCGAACAACTGACTTGCCTATGGGTGAGTTTGTGACAGGTGCCACCAGTGGGTCACGATACGCCCAGCGTTTGGCGAACACTGTTACATTCACTATTTGGTAGTAATTCATAAAACACATGCTATTATAAATCATTTCATGGGAATCGTTCAATGAGATTGTCGAAATTTTCCGCCGAATCAGATTCAGTTGAGCGTATAATTGCAAGGTAAAATAGCGGCGAAAGGTATTTGAATGAATCACATGTAAATCATAGACATTTCGTTGACTTAAACGATGTTCCAAAACTTCTTCTCTTGTTTTCTAGAATCTTTTACATTATATATTATTTAACTTATTACAGCCATGTGTACCAAAATAAGAATGAAGTGTTATAAACAATTTTCTCCTCCTTATGTCGGATGAGTTACAGAGCCTTTAGGCTCACTGTTTGCCTTATATTATTAATGAGTGAGTGAGTTGGGTTTAACGCCGCTTTTAACAGTATTCCAGTCATATCACGGCGTGTCAGCTTAATGTGGTAGGAAAGCACGAAGTGATGCAGGTCAAAGACGTTTACCACTTCGGTGAAACCCACGAGCACGGGTATGGTGCTGACAAATCTAGAAACATAATCGGGGCGAACCGGTTTGGATAGGTTAACACTTGGGCAGACTATTGGTCTGGAAATCACTATTACGATAACTATTGATATTGAAAGAAACTATTGCGATAACTATTGCTATTGCAGGCAACTATTGCGATAAATATCGATAGTTTTCAGCGTATCATTTTAGATAAATTTTAGAGTTGGATTAAATCTTGGAACTGAAGTTTCCTTTGAATGTGATAACCATAACAACAAATAAAAAGAAAAGTTTGAGATATGACTGATTTGTTTTTTCTTTACTCTGATAATTTAAGAAAAAGAAAATATCTACCACTCGTGATCAAAATAAAAACAAATTTGTACAGCTTTTTATGTATTTTATTGATATGGCAAATACAATCGAAACTATCGATATTCCTAACTGAAATCGATACTATTGATCGCAAACTGATTTAACAATCGATTTATTGACTATAAGTGCTTACCAATAGCAATATATCGATATTTCGATTTATCGTGACACTCCTAGGCATTTCTCATTTGGTTTTTAATATATATATATATATATTGGATCCTCAGATGCTTGTGAACATTTTATTCTAGCAGGGTTTTTCACAGTCAGGAAATGTCCATAAAAGGTCCATCGTTCTAGTACATTAAATATGAGGAAGATAAACGGTTTTCCATATTTAACAAGACATCGCTGCTAACGTCAGAGTCGTTTGTAAACCGGTGGCACCCGTCACAAATACATGCAAAAGCAAGCCAATTATTAGTGATTCGCAATGTCAGATTCATCCCACCAACTCACCGATGTGATTTGACGCTTCACGAACCTCACGAACCAGTGGACATGCTAACCACCCTGTACTGTCTCCACTGATGCGATAATTTGACTTTGTGCCAGTGGGGCTTAGTTTCATGTTGTGATATTTATCGTTCAAGGTAATCCAGTACGTTTGTTGATGGATGTTAATAATATAGGGTCGCCATCGTTTTCCTGCAAAGAAAAATGGTTTCAGAATCATCATCTAAGTTGGACAATTTAGCTCTGAGCCTCTGCCATCATAGCTCCTATTATATATACTTAAAGTGCAACCGTGTGAAACCAGCTGTGGTAGAAGCCTCGTAATATGATATTGCAATTTTTGCCACTTCATAACATTTCCCTCAAACAAAATGTTGATGTTGAACTTAAATTCACATCTAAATAAAGCGACATACCCCATTCCATATTCAAAAGAAATCTCTGCAAGAAGCAGATTGAATTGTACGATTCCTACTACTGAACAAATTTGTGATGATCTCAGGGGTTCGCGAAAAGGTAAGCGTATCCTGCCCCACCGGTTGCACACGTCACAAATACATGTATAGGCAACCAACTGTTCACCTGAAAAAAACACAGAAAACATATGGTAAAAGTCAAAATATGGACTTGCATCGGACATCATTCGTCAAATTTGGAAATCACCTCCACGTGTCATCCATGACACTTTTTGTAATCTTGGATGTTGAAACCTTGATCAAACAACTTCTGAGCAAGAGTCGTCATTTGATCCCAGACATGTTTTATGGGAGGAGTGACCCTGAGAATCAACCGGCCATGTCAATACAGCAATGTTATGCTGCCTCAAAAAGTATGTTACAACACGTGCAACATGGCGGGCGGTGGGCGGGCATTATCCTACTGTAACACGGACTCCGTGACTGCATTTGAACAAAGGGTAGATGCACCAACCGAATATAGTTGTCTTATTGGCTTGACGTCACACGTGGACGACCGGTAGGTGTGTTGCCCTACTGAAGATAACGTCTCTAAGTAGATTATGTTTCGATGAACATTGAAATGTCTGGCAACTTCGTTTTGCGCCATGCGTAAGCGTTATTCAAAGGTTAAACAAAAGTGTTTTTATGAGCACCTGATAGCTAAACAATCATTGTGTGCTCTTCCCAATAAAAAAGACAACACCTGTATGATTATCATGCTCCTAACAAACACGCAAACCCCCGAACCGCCGTGAAATAACTTTACGTGAAATTGTTGATGGCGATCTTAAAGTTGAGAAGATTTCTTCATGAATATGTATTAAAAGATGCATTAATAATTTCGGAACATACATACATACATACATACATACATACATACATACATACATACATACATACATACATACATACATACATACATACATACATACATACATACATACATACATACATACATACATACATACAATACAGTATCAGTGGGGCATTTCCAATTATAGTCGTACACGATAGGGGTGAAGCACTATTTTACAATGGATTCCATGTGGGATCAAACTATTAGCTATTAAATCCACTTTTTGTTCATCATTGAGACTGATGTGATTTAAGTACACTATGATATAGTGATACGACTTATCAGGATGATAAATCTGGTTACAATTATTAAAGTTGGCCTCAGATTGTTTTTACAAATATTGATGGTCGTTCATATCTCAATATTCAGAGTCTATGCTTGTCGTAAAAGGCGACTAAAAGGATCGGGTGGTCAGGCTCGCTGATTTGGTTGAAGCATGTCATCGATCGATTATTTACAGACCACCGTCATACCGCTGGAATATTGCTGAGTGCGGCGTAAAAAGCAAAAAAACCCACCAATATTCAGAGTCAAACATCGCATCATGGTGATATTACATGCAGTTGAGAACAAATCCAAACTCGTTCTGGTGTTTTGGGGGTCTGTTAATTGTTCTTATTAATCTTGCTCGAAGATAGACTAAATGATAACAACATTTTATATACTTTATAAGCAAAATGGTTTGAGTTTAAAAAATACGGTTGTTTGCATTTTTTTCAATCCGTTAAAGGCGTCGAGAGTGTTTTTAGATTTTGCGACCGTTAGCAATAGTGTAACTAAATCACGTTGGGCGTGTAAATCCATATGAGTCTACGACAAGGTTCCCCATTCTGGCTAACCTTGTTTTGTAAACTTTAGTCCGCTGAGAGCTAAACAGTCTGAAGGGACAGCATGCTCCACGGGTCGGGTTTCTGGGCAGCCTAACCACGGCGCTGGGATGGGTCTGATACCATACCCTTAATTGAATATCATACTGCCCTCACAAAATACGTGAACAGTAATACTAAATACACCTTGAATGGTCACGAAGTCGCTAAAGATCATTGCGCGAGGGATATATCGTCTACCCTAATGGTTATCAAAATACTGGTAACATAAATACCTGTGTTATGGATATCCTAGTCAGTATTTTCAGGCTATTGTCAATACTCCTGGACGCAGGGTTTGTATGGATTTTGTGAGTGGTTTGAGTCCACATTACAACGGTGGAAACCCCGATCAGAGAAGGGTGTGAAGGTATAAGGTTAATATGGCATTAATCTCTGAGAGGATATATACATGCTTGCATATATAAGAAGATTAAAGCATAACAAAAGGACGCAAAAAGGCTATTCGTCATCGGAGGACGCTGGGGTACCGTAAACAGGGTATTTTCTTTTCCCCCCGAAATAGTTTCCGGGGGAGAAGTGGGATTTTATCGAAAGTGAAAAATTGTCCCAGAAAATTCAACATTTAATTATTTTTTTAAATTCAGGCTCTTTTTTAATAAAAATCTAGTGAAAAATTGTCCCAGAAAATTCAACATTCAATTCTATTTTTTAATTCAGGCTCTTTTTGTAATAAATAACTAGTGATGCATGTAAATTCATTAAAGCTCGGTTGTTTGCCTTCCTCTGCTGACATTATCAGATCAAAGCAGAATCTGCTATGTTCATGAAATATGGTTTTGACACTCATGACATAATGTGATTGAGATTACTTGAGATTGCTCGAACGTATACCTTTGCATTATACATAATCAAACACTCAAATGACTGTCCACATTTGGTAAACCATCTGTCGGAGGACTAACTCAAATGTTTGTTCTTTCATTAACTCCAAAATCACGTGCATAAGCACCTATGATATAAGCTGGTGACACATGGAAAAGAATCAGAAATATTATTCAAAAGTGTACAGACAGCATGGAATTCAGGTCAACTGTTGGCAAGAGACACATTAAACAGGTTTGACGCTGACGCCGCACTCAGCAATATTCCAGCTATATGACGGCGGTCTGTAAATAATCGAGTCTGGACCAGACAATCCAGTGATTGATATTATGAGCATCGATCCACGCAATTGGGAACGATGACATGCATCAACCAAGCCAGCGAGCCTGACCACACGATCCCGTTAGTCGCCTCTTACGACAAGCATAGTCGCCACTTACGACAAGCATAGTCGCCTTTTACGGCACGAATGGGTTGCTGAAAACCTTTTCTATTCGCATTAGATTAGGGGGTTTGTTACATTTTGTGCTGTCAGCAGTGTACACGCCACATACTCATGATACCGGCATCACGTAACTTGACCGGCAGGTAATTAGTACAGACACACAAATTGTTGTGGCAGGGGTGGATCCTGATTTGTTATCAAAATCATCAGTTTCAACAAATTCAGTCATTGATAGACAGAGGCGCCCTAGGTTCGATTCTGATTTCGTGTAGTAGAGCCTTAACGTTCTCATTTACACGTCGGTCGACGTTGAAATCTTCCCAATCGTGATGTACTACCTACCAGTTCAAAGCAGTTCAGTCAAAGAGAATATCATTATCATTTTGAAACTAAAACCACGTGTATCCATTATACGACCACAACATCGATCATCTGTTTGACTTGACGTCATCCACATCATCGCAGGCGAGGTAAAACCACGCGCACGTGTTCAGACGACAAATTCACATCGGTGGGAAATCACGGATCCTCTATAATCCTACACAAATAAAATTGCAGATTGTAACGTCATTGAAAGAAAAAACAAATCGTTTACTCTTTGCTGACACCATAGATAATATGTCAAATAAAATTTAAAGACTTACGATAGGTTATCAAAATCGAGAGTACATATTACAACAATAATTTGTAGGTCTTACATTCACTAGACATAATGTCCATTGCAGAGTGTTTGAAATACGGACCCTATCGTGTTATAATAAAATATTCCATTTATAACGTGCACGTGTGTGTATACTAGTATATGAGTTTTGTCAATGCATGATTAATGCTTATTCACCTGAAGAAATCACTTGTACTACATGTGAAACCGACCTTGACACATTTTGTTTACAATATGGCGCCGACTCACGTTTAGAGTCGAGACCGTTCTTTTGAAATATCCCTTGCGAGAAGATGTGAAGCGGTTAGAAAAAGGCTTTCGCACGGCCAGGTAGTTTGATCAATCACACGTGACTCTTAATCATTTCATATAAAAAAGCAACAGTTCTGTGTCCCAACGGGTGAGCGTGTACGACAATTGGTAGACAAGTAATCGCACACAGCTATGATGGGAACGTACTTTGTCGATCACTTCGGGCTTAGCCGTTCAATGTTTGTGGGCACGGGTGGCCAAGTCGTCTAAAGCGCCGCGATTCGCTGTGCAGAGTTGCTTCCCTTAGGCACACCAGAAGCCTATGATTGTGGGTTCTAATCCCGGTTCGCCCTGATTATGTTTCTAGGTTTGTCAGCACCATACCCCTGCTAGTGGGTTTCACCAAAGTGTTAAACGTCTGAGACCTGCATCACTTTGGGTTTTCCTCCCACGTTAAGCTGACACGCCGTGATATAACTGGAATAATGTTAAAAAAAGCGGCGTTAAACCCAACTTACTAACCCACTCACTCACGTTCAATGTTAACGAGTTGTTAATGCCTCTACACTTAACTTGTACCAAAGTAATATTAACAATCAAAGCTGTCTTCCACATCTTAGATTTCAATGTTTCGGTCAAACAGCATCATAAATAGAACGATAATCTGCATTGTTTGGTCCGTCGCCATGACACACAGTCGACAAAATTTGAAATTTAATACAAAACTTCCGTTTCGGACTTAGTCAATAGTCCTGCGCCAATAACTGTGCAGTGGGAAAAAGTAAATCTTTCTGAACAGTCTGATCATATTTCTATTTATCAAATTGGCTGTCTAATACTATAATAGTTACGTGTATGTGACATGAGTGCACAATCAAAATTCGCCCTCATTCGCTTGAAGTTCAAACATGGCAGAAAAAGGTCTAGAACGGCTGTAACCACTTTACTGATATCACTATATTTCGCAGTCCGTAGCACTATATAAAATATCAGTTACATGATTAGCTCAGATGAATGAGGTGAAGATGGCTATAATTTTGATTTTGCGCTCTCAGTGTTTGACATCTTAGTTCACAGAACATGTTCACGGGACTATATAAGGCCAACTTGGCAACACCCAAACACTTTTATTTGGAGCATAAGACAACGGTGTCAGGCTGTGACCGCATCATGTGGATCACATACGTGCTACTAAGAGTTGTTTTTCTGAACCATGTATTTGTTTTCGTGACTGTTTTGGTCATATTCTCTCATATTGACGGGTAATCTGACTGATTATTGGTCACATGGTTGTTGGCATTGACAACGGACTTTTGTTCATGAACATGTCTTCACGCAAAATCATCTCTGGCTTTTTCAACAGATGCACACAATGTGGCGTATTACCCTTTAAAGTGGTGATCCTTAGCAAACTTTGAGTGGTATAGGTTTTGATGAACCAATGTTGAGTAGAACCCATAAAATTCACCAACAGTCACCCTAAACTCCACGTGTTACTGAATAACTAATTACCAGGTAGGTGTCAATTGTCTGGTTCATGGTGTCTGTATCAGTACACACATATGTTTTGTTTGTTGTTTAACGCCGCACTCAGCAATATCCCAGCTAATTGATAATGTTTGCAAATAATAATCAAGTCTGGAGCAGACAATCCAGTAACTGACATCATGAGCATCGATCTACGCAATTAGAATACGATGACATGCATCAACCAAGTCAGCGAACCTGACCACCTGAACACGTTAGTCACCTCTTACGACAAGCATTGTCCCCTTTCACAGCATGGGTTTCAGATGACCACTTCTAACCAGGTAACAATCAAATATGTACGTATGGGTTTAAATGATATATCCTAGGTAGAATCCATTGTAGAATATTATCCATATTTCATACTTGTAAGATTCGACCATACTCGGTGAGGAGGAGTTTAACGCGCCGTTCAAGATTATTGCACTTAAATATCGACCAGCATAAATGCATATGTGTGTTTGTGTGTGTGTCTGCTTTTGCTAGGCCGGACTAATGCCGGTTTGATAGTGCTAGCCCATGCTAGAAAGTGCTAGATAACATGAATGCCCTTCTCAGACACATTATACAGACACCCCTGCGACCAGCCAATGTTTGATCGCAATGTGCTACGCAGGGTAACAACAAGACTTGGTTTTTGTGCCGCCTTTTGAAATATTCCAGCGATATCACAGCAGGCCTAGGAGCACCAGAAATGGGCTTCACGCATTGTACCCACGTAGGTAGAGAATGGAACCCGGGCCTTCGGCGTCACGGGCGAACGCTTTACCCACTAGGCTACCCCACCGCCCAGTAGCAACAAGAACAAGGTTTAACGTTTGGTGATATGGCGCGGTCAGACGTCCTTATATGTGAGGTGAGGTGAAATGAGGTTTAACGTCCAGTACAAGATCATTGCACTTATACAGCGACGTGCATGCACGTGTGTGTGTGTAGCTGCTTATACGAGTCCGGACTGATGCCGATTTATAGTGCTAGCTCACTGAGATACCCTGCCGCAGTTTAACATGAATATCCCACTCAGACACAGTATACTGACTCCGAGCCAACCAGTCCTTGTTTTAGCCCCTTGTTTTTAGCGCCAGACAGGGTAACAACAAGTACTATGTTTTAACGTCTTTTGGTATGACTCGGCCGGGGATCGAACCCCGGACCTTCCGTTCTCCGGGCGGACGCTCTACCTCTAGACCACGGAGGCGGTCATTTATATGTTGTAATACCACACTTGATATACCGTATTGCTAATACATGGATGGTCGACCACCTGGAAAGACGATCACAGTATCCCGACATCGTGGATTGATTTGTTAACTATCAACCACCACCCTGCTGGTTCATTGTTACTACATCGTGATCATACCTGGGTATTCTCACAAGGCTTTGAAACCACGATCCATGTCGCTCAGTGCAAAGCTATACAAACTGAATCAACTGCACACAGGCTGATGGTGAAAATCCCCTGTAACATTGTGGAGTCTACAATATCATTAAAAACTTTATCTTCAACGTGAATAGCCGTGAGGGTCCACAGTGAAGCAGTACACGGGTATTCTATTCCGCTTTTGGATACAAGATGTGAAGCCCTTGGCGTCTCTAACAGGGCATACACAAGAACATCAAACGCTCTAGCACACACACTCGTGCATCTTAAGAAAAATGAGATTTGTTATCCTTAAAATCTGACACAAATCTAGGAGGAGATCGACGCCTAGATTATATTACGCAAGTGTACGTTGAACGCTATGTTCCGCATGCAACGCTTCACCTGTCGGGAACATGACGGAGCGTCATACGACTCTTGCTAAAAAACATTTAAGGTCTCAGTAAAGCTTCAAATTAGTTTGAGTGAGTGAGTGAGTGAGTGAGTTGGGTTTAACGCTGCTTTTAACAGTATTCCAGTTATATCGCAGCGTGTCAGCTTAATGTGGGAGGAAAGCCCGAAGTGATGCAGGTCTCTGACGTTTACCACTTCGGTAAAACCCACGAGCACGGGTATGGTGCTGACAAACCTAGAAACATAATTTGGGCGATTCGAACCCACAATCATAGGTTTCTGGCGTGCCCAAGGGACGCAACTCTGCACAGCGAATCGCGGCGCCTTAGACGACTGGGCCACCCGTGCCCCCCAAATTAGATTGATGGTAGACAGGTGGAGGACATTTCCAAACTTGACACATCAGTTACCAAAATGATGTCTGATGCAATTCAAGGATGAGTGAGTTGGGTTTAACCCCACTTTGAACTGTATTCAAGTTACGAGTATATCACGGCGTGTCAGTTTAATGTGGGAGAAAAGCCCGAAGAGCTGCAGGTCTCAGACGTTTACCACTTAATTTGGTCAAACTCGCGAGCACGGGTACGGTGCTGACAAACCTAGAAACATAATTGGGGTGAAACAGGATTCGAACCCAACATGATAGGTTTCTGGCATGCGCAAGGGCCGAAGATCTGCTCAGCAAGTTGCACCACCTTAGTCGACTGGGACATCCGAGGCCCCTACTTTGACTTGTGCTCTGCGTAGACCTACATGTAGTACCATCATCATTTAATAGTGATTCATTACACTCGTCTCACCTTCTAGCAGAGATTTTATATGATTGAGTGAGTAAGTGTACCCCGCTTTTAGCAATATTCCAGCTCCATTTAGGCGGTTGACACCAGAAATGGGCTTCACACAAGGTACCCATGTCGGGAATCGAACCCGGGTCTTCGGCGTGACGAGCGAAAGCTTTAACCACTAGGCTACCCGGCTGCCCCTTTTATATGAGTATGGAAAGAGTTCTGTCACTTTTTTCATAGCATAAATTTAAGAAAACATGTCAAATATTGACTAATAACGCGGTCTAGCTATACAGAAAACCTAGGCCATTGTGCGGATGTTTTTATTGTTTATATTTAGATAGGCCAGACTTATTACAGGCCCACCAATGTCTCCCTCAATGGTTATTTGCCACCCACATGCATTTGAGAGAGTCGGAGATCAGACAGGCCCCAAGCTAAGTGAGTGAGTGAGTATGTTTTTACGCCGCTTTTCGCAATATTCCAGCAATATCACGAAATGGGCTTCACACAGTGTACCCATGTCGGGAATCGAACCCGGGTCTTCGGCGTGACGAGCGAACGCTTTAACCACTAGGCTACCCGACCGCCCCGGCCCCAGGCTGAAACTGAGACCCCGGATGTTGCGAGTGTCAGTCAGAATGCACCTGCATACATTTCTACACTGACGGGTGCCTGCTGCAGACATTCCTACACTCCCGACAGGTGTCTGCTGTCAGTATTGTTTCCTATATTCTCACCTCTTTAAAAGAGACTCATCGCAGTGTACTGCGAGTGGGTCGAGCTCAAAACGCTTTTCAATCGTTGTCATTCTATACTGTTTTCCTTTTCACCTAACACATCTTGTGACTGTGTAATCGGTTGTAAACTCATTTCCAACGGCAGTGAAAGAAATCAGTTTCAGCAAGAATAATTCGATAAAGCTTCAGCAATATGGTTTGAATCATTTTTATATAGCAGGTGCAATTAATAGGTCTTTACTAGACGAGGAATTGCGATTAGATAATTGATATTATACATTATCACAATAATGATATCCAATAATCAGGCGTTGATATTCAATTTGAGAGGAATGGTTTCTTTAGATGAATTGAGTCATGGATATACATCAAATGCAATGGTGTTTAGTATTGAATTTTATATAGTTGTATTATCTCTTCGCTTGTGAGATCATAAATTGTACGGTATGAGCGTGGCTAGAAATTTCTTGTCTTAAAGCTTGGTCGCAGAGTACATGGAGGGGCATGTTATGGCAATAATGAAACGTGACAGATTAAAAAATGCCTTTGAACATCCTAACGTTCAATAACATTCCTGATACTATTTCCGTATGGCTCACATGTTACATGATAGTATGTATGATTAACCCCTTAGGTGTTCACTTAAAATGTGAATGACGTTTCGCCCCGGTTATGTTTCTAGGTTTGTCAGCACCATAGCTCGTGAGATCTACCAAAGTGGTATACGTCTGAGACCTATATTACTTCGGGCGTTCCTGCAAAATTAAGCTGACACGCCGTGATATAACTGGAATACTAATCAAATCGGTGTTATACCCAACTGACTCACTGATTCTCTTAAAATGTATTTATTAGTTCCATACACCATTAAGTACATTCAAATCCCTGAAACCACTGAATCATAAACCTCGAGCGAGTCCTGTCGGTTACTGTTGTTATTTTAATACATACTGGTTTATGGTTTTGGGTTGTCAGGAGTAACAAAATATATTTTCGAAATATTTGAATGTTCTTCACAGTAGGTAATGATAACTGGGGAAATTAAAAGAGAAATCCAAAGAGTTATGAAATTGTGGTGTAAATGTACTTGGTACATAATTTGGGAACTAGGGGCATAAACATTTTAACGATATTAATGACTCCAACGGCACTCAAATTCATCCTGGCACAGAGCGACCAGTAAATAAGGAATCCTAGAAGCTGAACAGGATCCGAAAACGGCTTTTGTAGCCATGGCATGGTGTCGTTATGAATATTTACGTCCAAATGTATGTGTATGTATCAAGTTTCAAAATTAATGAATTTCTGTAACCTTTTCAACACTTACTTAACGATGCAAGCAGTTTAACAGAAGGTTAATTGTCCAAACCTGGATCATCTACAGTCAAATATACCGTTGTATATGTGCTTTCGTTGAGTTTAAGACAGGTTTTAAGCAATATTCCAGTCATTTCACGACGCGACGGGTTAGATTAAAGTTGAAGTAAGGACAAAATGACAGAGGCAAATGCAACTCTTGTGAACGAACCCACGAGAACAGGTATGTTACTAGAGACCATGCAAGCATAGAGGAGAACCTGTGATTTGAACACACGCCCATCGGATGCTGGTGGAACTGCTTGACTTACTTTATGAGATAAGCATCTAGCGTTGTGCTTGACCGGACTTAATTACGGACTCCCCAGTGACAATTCCCTTAGACCACTGTCGGGTTAAATACTTAACCTTTTTTATGTTCGTTGTGATTATTAAAATAGCTTTATCCTTTCGGCTGCAAATTGTAACGACCAACATTCAGTAAACTAAGGTTATAACGAACTCAAAGGGACCGCTAATTTTAGTTCGTTAAAACCGTAGTTCGTTATATGCATATATACAACAAATATACAGCAAATGTCCGGGACCAAAAAATAAGTTCGTTATATCTGTAAGTTCGTTATAAGCGTGTTCGTTATAAACGTATTTTACTGTACTTCAATCTTGATATTCCTAAGCACTAAGTTTATCTTCTATGAATGAAACTGAAACAATACTGCGTATGATACAGGTGAAATATTGGATCAGTTTTAAATGTTGACGAGATACACGAAAGCGAGGCGAGGGAGAAAGGGTTAATGAAGACCACCACCTCAGCCTATAAAATTACAGATCCATCTATCCGATCTGAATCTACCCGACAACTTCCCAGCTCGTGTATATGTAATTACATAAACTGGTCGATCTTCTCATCTTGTCTCTTCAACTGACGGGGTGAAGACGTGGGTTCTGCAAGGATGACTTCTTCCGCCGTTGTTATTTTCGTCAGCGCCGTATTTGTTGGTGTCGTTTTCGGCGATATTGAAACACAGGCTCTTTCCGGACATGGCGAATTTGTAAAGCGAGTCCGAAGAGAAACAGATAAACAAAATACAGCCATCACTGGGTTCAGCGAAGCGGAAAAACAAAACATTGTGGACAAACATAACGAATATAGAAGAATTCCCAATGCGGCGGATATGCTTCTGATGGTAAGAGTTCATAATGAATGATATCAGTACTTACTTACTTATATATTAAGTAAAACGTGTCTTTCTTTATTATGTATGTGTTTGTTTATCATAAACTTGCACCGTGTGATCACAACTCATTTTGTAAACAAGAGTGATGTGTCGAGATGCCCCAGTACATCCATGTGAAAAGGACAGCATAAAACGTTGATAGATAAAGGGACAAATCATTGAGTTTTTGATAGGATATCCATAAACCTTATTGAATTCACTTTGAAGGGTAAGAACCGTATTATTGGGTTTCACTGTGGATACGTTTAGATATGTTCCGGTTTTCGCATACACCTGGTGTCATCACTGATTTTTAGTGATCTATTCATATCATTTTCACCACTGTTTTTTACGCATTATGGAATCTGTTGCGACAGATAACCGAGACTGATTATTCTCTGATGTAGACGTTTTATATTTTACGGGTATCATTTAATTTGAATATGCAACGAAACCTCGTCATCTTGAGAGCGATGGAACACTAAATACTATATCGAGGACGAGACATAATGACATGTATAATAACATATTCCCATAAATACGAATATATATTGTCATATGAAGTTGCTTCGATATATCGCATTAGAGAAGTGAGTGGGTATTGTTTTACGCCGTTTTGAGCAATAGTCCAGTAATATCGCGGCGGGGTACACCAGAAACATTGTGCCCATGTGGGGAATCGAACCAGGATCTTGGGAATGACAAGCAAACGCTTTAACCACTAGGCTACCCCACCACCCCCATTAATGATGTTCGATAGAATGATATTCCCTATAAATTCCTAAAGCCAATTGCATGACATGTTCACACAATACGCTATATAATTCCGACCGCATCCGTGATCTAGTGGTAGAGCGTCCGCCCGGAGAGCGGAAGGTCCGGAATTCGATCCTGGCGCTCGGCATTAAGGGGCTAAAACAAGGACTGGTCGGCTCGGAGTCAGTATACTGTATCTGAGTGGGGTATTCATGTTAAACTGCGGCAGGGTATCTCAGTGAGCTAGCTCTGTAAATCGGCATCAGTCCGGACTAGTACAAGCAGCCACACAAACATATACACGTACATGCACGTCGCTATATAAGTGCAATAATCTTGGACGCGACGTTAAACCCAATTTCACCTCACCTCACCTATATAATTCCGTACTGTTTTTTCAATTATAAGTAAATGGTAGACCATAAAACAGACACTCTCAAACAACTCTATAATCAAAACCTTCTTCAAAACGTTTATAAAACAACTTTTACTCAGTGCACTACGTGTGATTATATTGACATAATGGATTCTTTTAGTATGTCCATAACGATATATTTAGGAAAAAAACATAATGTGTTTGCCATGTAGAGCTTTGTTACCTGTCGGGAACCGAACGCTCAACGTTAGATACAAAATGTTAAATTTTGCACCTTTGCCGAGCACGTCAGTATTATGACGTCACGTCACTTATTGTAAGGCAGTAAATATGTAAGTTATCGATAGAAATGCGCCAAATGTCAAGCTCTCTCTGGTCCCTTTCACTTATTCTCTTAGTCTACTTCTATCGTGTTATCCGCCCAAAATGTATCCACACACATAATTTGTATAGTGTAGTAACCACAATTTTAAATGCCTACCGATAATCACTGATAAATAGTAACTTTGCAAAAATATCAGTTTCCGCAGTGATGCAGCCATCAAATCGGTTATTTGAATGAGAGGTGGTTAGTGTGATTTGATACCTCTCACTGACCAATGAACATGGATTAATTTCCACATTCGTGGTAGATCACACATCAAGTTCTCTGTCTGGGAAAGGCTGTTTGAATTTCATGTAGAGCAGTCACCGCTTCAAAGTGACTGTTCACTTTTGTCACCTTTTGGTATCTACCTCAAAGCATGTCCTATGCGTCAAAAGCGTCATATTGTACAGTAAACTACGGTTATAACGAACTCAAAGGGACTGCTATCTTAATTTCGTTATAACCGTAGTTTGTTATAAGCATATATACAGCATAACTACAGCAAATAGTCGGGACTAAAAAGTTAGTTCGTTAAATCCGTCAGTTCGTTATAAGCGTGTTCGTTATAACCGTAGTTTACTGTATTATGATTCCCTAGGGATAAGTAAACACTTTACAGCTTGGCTTTGTGCACATTTGAACAACAAATGTGTCACGACAAAGGTAAGGCAATGTTGTGAATACCTGATACTGACGTTAATTGGCGATAACTCCAAACAGGTGCAATTATGTGAAACGTTTAAAATCTACAGTGGTATCACTGACATTCCCGGCATTTATTATGCGTAAATATTTACGCAGGTGGTTAAAAAGTCCACTTGAGTAGACTTTCAAACATCGTCTTGTAAACAATGTCCGGTTGTTGATCATAAAAGTTTGGTTGACAACTGATGGATTTCTTCTTTCAAAACCAGGCTATATATTGAAAAGTATTTGCTTGCCTTAGATTGTAATCTTTTTAATTCTTACTTCATATGTACACACTATGTATTGCATGCAGTAATTGTCGCTCTCAATTCAGTCATATATTCACACTCAAGGATTTTATGATCGTGAGGACGCGTCACAATGAATAGTTTTATTTCATATCATCAATTGCAAAGGACCACGTGTGGTTAATCGAAATTGCGTGCATTTAAGCTGTGAACGTTAAATACTACGCCCATATTATTAAAGGGGCTGTACGCCCGTGTTCTGGTACGACCTGTGAGTCTAACATTGTAATAATTGCCAGGTAGAAATGTAAAACGTCAACGCAAGAATACCCAAGTCTCGATAAGCAGCCGAAACAGATTCCATTGGTCGTAAAAGGAAAAATATTGCTGAAATATTTTGAATGGTTCACTCAAAATCTGTGATGACGCCAAGTGTTCGCAAAAAGGCTAAGGTAGCACCCGCCACTCACTCATTTTGCATAAAAGTATTCGCATATTACTGTTAAATTGATTGGTCATCATATTTGAGTCAGCAAACAAAACAGTTTTAACGACTGGAAACAATTTCGCTTGGACTGCCAATTTGCAAAAGAATAGGTCCCTTTAACAACGCAAGGTTTCCACTGGTAAACAGCTCAATTATGTCGAAGGACACTAAGCAAACTGACCCTAAGTTAGCATCAGTTAGCATGAGGTTGTGTATTCAGGACAGTCACGTCGTCGTGACTTTCGGATAAGCCAAGACACCGTAAGGGACTCCCAGCAACCTCTGCTGTCCATAAGAGGCGAAAACTTGATCGAGTGGTCAGGCCCTGATTTGTTTGATGCATCACAATCGCGTGGATCGATGCTCATGATGTCATTAACTGGATTGTCCGGTCCAGACTCGATTTACAAACCGCTGTCGTATTGTTTGCTGAGCGCAGCGTTAAACAACATAGAAATGGTGTCTTAGACAGGCAGTCGGGCCACGATTAACCCTTGCTTACTGTCCTTTTTAGATATTGGCAACTGCTGGTGTTGGATTGATAGGAGCGGGGTGGCTGGTTCTCGTGGGTCCCCTGTATGCAGGTATCAGGGGGTGTAAGGCCCCCTGTTTTTGCGAGTAGCCGGCGCGACGATTTATTTTGACGCTCGCTATTGCTAATTGTCGGTTGATCGGCCTACCAGTGTCGACGTGGAGCTCCCCATTTTGCATACACCCAAGTTTGCAGACAGCTTACACAAACAAACGACTAGGTTGAATGGACTGTACTTTAAGCAAAGTCAAGCAAATAAAATAATGAAACATGAGTTTCTCCATATTTTTATTGTCATTCAAAAATTCATTGTTCATAATTCAATATTCATATGTTAATTTAGACAGCCAGTTGTAAGACAGTGGACAGGGGGATTAGACACAACAGCACCCACAACTATAGTGGGACAGTCCTAATTGGATTGCTATAGTGAGAGGAGAGCTAGCCAGATATTGATATATTTTCGCTTTTATTCTGGATTATCTTCTCAGTAACTCAGACCGCCTCCGTGGTCTAATGGTAGAGCGTCCGCCCGGAGAGCGGAAGGTCCGAGGTTCGATCCCCGGCCGCCTCATACTAAAAGACATTAAAAGATGGTACTTGTTGTTACCCTGTCTGGCGCTCGGCATTAAGGGGCTAAAACAAGGACTGGTCGGCTCGGAGTCACATTACTGTGTCTGAGTAGGGTATTCATGTTAAACTGCGGCATGGTATCTCAGTGGGCTAGCACTATAAATCGGCATCAGTCCGGACTAGTACAAGCAGCCACACACACACACGTGCATGCACGTCGCTATATAAGTGCAATAATCTTGGCCGCGACGTTAAACCCAATTTCATCTCACCTCAGTAACTCATGGTTGGAGTTATTGTTACAATGATAAGTTTTTGTATCATGTCCATGAAGCTTTTTCCATATCATATTTTTGCTCTAATTACATATTAGTGCTACTGATGGTTGGTTCATACTCAAACAAGAGTCATCCGAAGATGACGCAGACCCCCGACCCCAGACATTCAAAAGAACAAATCATCTGACTGTGACTTTTAGTCCAACTTGATGAGAGAGCTTCTATCAAATTATATCAAGAATTGTTATTAAGTTGTCAAAACAATACCATGGAAATGGGAATCGGATCTTTGTATTTCTATGTCAGGTACACACCAATAGTGTGTCAAAGTCAAACTTGACAATCTGGTCTTTGTGTGTGCAACGTTTCAAGAAGGAGTATCTATTAGTTTTAGAGTGATGGTCCGGAAAAAAACACACCACTATCAACAGTCAAGCTCAAACTTGTTTCCATCGAAACAGGATTACTATATTTTTCGAAATTCATATATTGCAGAAGGCACCACTTCAGCCTCTGATTAATACATGTACCAAGTTTGGCTGAAATATCTAGAATAGTTTTTAGTTCTGCTAAGGAAACGACACCTACCTCTGTTTCAGCTAAATCTAACTTGTTTCCATGGAAAAAGGGGGAAATTAAATTTTGAAAAAAATCCGAAATTAAAAAAGGAACCACATGAGCCCCTGGTTAATACATGTATCAAGTTTTGGATGAAATTTCTTTTCACGGTTTTCAAGTTATGCCTCTGAAACGAAATACGGACAGACAGATCATATGATGACTATATCGACACGCAGTATATGCGGGGGTATACTGAAAGGAAACTTGAAACAGTCATCTCACGCCTCAGACTCACGATAAGCATTATGACTAGCTATGTCCATCTTGCGACCACCCTGAATCCATTGGTCACTTGTCGCTGGAATGTCAAGACCATGCCCCAGCCCGGGTCAGTTAAGACGAGAATAGCAGTTAGATCTGTCGTAGATATCCTAAAGCCAAGAGGTGTAATAGCGAAGGCCAAACTAACTCTGTATTTCTTAAGGATCGTCAGCTACTCCAACGTTTGTACACATGGAGTCCAAAGAAATTCTATCAAATTCTATTAATTTCTAAAAATCAAAATCAAATCATATCAATGCGAAAATAGAAATCTTTTAAATACAAAAATAGAAATGTTATCAATACTAAATTCTACTTTGTAAAAAAACCTAAAAAGATAAAATCTATATCGTGCGCGGTAAAACCGCCAGTCCCATCTTATGTACCTGTATGTAAGGTGGGGTGTCTGCAAAAAGGAGTAGAACCGACGTGGATATGGGCTGTTATCGGCTCCTTGGCAACCGGGCGTCAGAGGGTGTAGGGTAACCCGTTTGACAGCGTCCCGGGTACCGGCTAAATTGAAAGATTAACGATATGAGAATATTCCAAGATTGAAATAAAAAAAACAAGTTTCTGTCCAAAGATTTACGTTAGTGGGTCACTATTGGGTATTAATAGTTTTCTTTGGGTATTCAATATGTCTTACTTTCTTGTGTAATGAGTAGACATTATTTAAATAATTTACTTAAGTGCTATCCCAGGAGGCTTCTAAATTGTATCTGGGGCGGTCGGTTAGCCCAGTGGTTGAAGCGTTAGCCCGTCACGCCGGGTGCCCGGGTTCGATTCCCGACATGGGTACAATGTGTGAAGCCCATTTTTGGTGTCCCCAATATATATATATATATATATATGTATGTATGTCTAATTAACATTCTCAATAAACTGGAATGTAGGCCTTGTTTATGCTTTATCAACAGCAGTAGACGCGAGTTCATCCATGTGTCCTGCATTATATCAGTAATTCAAGATCCGTAATGAATTATAGGCACACAAGTTGAAAAGTGTAACATCTTGTTATACTGTTGTGGTTTTGAAACTGTTCATGCGTATTTGTACGCAATATAAAAGCCATGGGTTCATGGTGATTTGTTGTGCGTATTTTACGCAAATACGCAGCTGATCAGGAACTTTGTTAATATATCTGATGTCAGTGGCACTCATTATACCAAAATGTGCCGATTCCAATGAAATCCTCCCAATTAGCGAGTCATGGAATATGAAAATATTACCAACAACGTCCGGTTTATCGGGGTTTGCACTGACGATGTTTCAAAGTAAATCTTACAACTTGACATCATGATAAAGCATTACGAAACATAACCTTCTCAAATACGCCCAGCTCTTTACTTCAACATAGTCTCGTTAATCCGACACTTGTTAATCCGACAATCCGTTTTATCCGACACTAACGATGGCAACCGATTAAATCAGTGCTATTTAGACCCGCTTATCCGACAGTCTTGCACTCCGACTCCAACACACCTAATATAATTTGCAACGAATTACCGAAATCACTCATTAATCAGTCTCGTTCATCCGACACAGTGATATTTCACTCTCTGTCCCCAATGAAAATTACTTTTTTAAATCCCTTTTAGAAGTCATAAAATATGTAATTAATAGGCGTAACCTATTGGGAGCGTGTATCGAAGTGAATTGGGTACTATTTTAATCAAAGGATACCGCTCTTAATCTTGGCCTCCTACTGGTTTTATGTTCTTCAAAGTGTACAGTCACATACATATGTGTATCGGAATCAGTTCCACTGTGACACATTCAAGTCACTGTATATACAATGTACACGTTCAATGCGTCTAGCCATGAAGCTTAATGTAGTGGCCCACCCTGTCTCGTTCCACAGAATAGCGCCAGGTGCATCCATGCAGGCGATATTCTCATGGCGTCTCAGGGTTCGTCAGGTCACACAATACACTCAATGTAATCTCATGCAAACTCACCATGTTATTACACGTCATGTGGTTTAACGCTCGAGTGACCCCGGGGTCTCAGGCGCCGCATTTCGCTGTTGAATCCCTTGGGCGTGCCACAACCTATAATCGTGGGTTCGAATCTCAGATTCGATCTGGTTATGTGTCTAGGTTTGTCAGCACCATACCCGTACTCGTGGGTTTCACCGAAGTGGTAAAAGTATGAGACCTGCATCACTTCGGGCTGGCCTGTCACATTGTATCGTCATGTTCTCATGTAACTGGAAGACACTTCGAACAGGGTTTAAGAAAAACTCTCTTACTCACTTATACACTTGTGACCAATCAGGCTTTATGTATCGAGGATTTTTAAAACTGCGTTGTCATTCTGCACGGAGGGAATAGAGGTTTTAATCGACGTTTTCATTGTTAACCCATCTCGCACCTTTCATGATTGGTTTGGTGACGTCATGAACCAGATTTACTCATTACTTCTGCTTATTCTTTTTTGAGCTTACGTACCATCAGTGTTATATCACACCATTATACACTCTGTTATGCTCAGGCTGAATAATATGATCAATTTAATACCGTATACACACTTTTACTATGCTACTAAGGGTAAATAAAGTCCTAGTTTTGTGTGAATTCTCACCCAAAGTTTACTTACATCTGCACGCCGTGATATAACTGGAATAATGTTAAAAGATGCGTTAAACCCAACTCACTCACTCGCTTACATCTGCACGTGCGCATGACAGAGATATGTGTTCATGAACCTGTCCATAATCTGTACAAGAAATTGACAATATTGAAATGCAAAATTGAAAGGGGAATGATTCTCACAAAATGTTGAAACTGAATGTGAAATTAGGTCTTGTCGGTACAGGTGTAGTTGAAAGTAGATAATCGATGTTCCACAAAGCGATCGTAAAGCTGAGACTATCGTAATAATATGGTTCAGCATGACAGTTACGGTCGTCCATGAAATGCGTCATTTTTCTAAAAAAACACCCTAACAGGCCGTGATATAATACTGTTTAAAGCAGCGTTAAACCCACCTCCGTATGACGTTACACAGTGACAACGCATAGATAGACATTTAGATCAGATTTGTGGTGAGTTTCTTGTGTAAATAATCGCAGCAATGTTCCAGCTATATGACGGTGGTCTGTAAATAATCGAATATCGACCAGACAATACAGTGATTGACATCATGAGCATCGATCACGCAATTGGGATACGAAGCTATACATCAACCAAGTCAGGGCGCCTGACCACCCGATCCCGTTAGTCGACTCTTACGACAAACATAGACGCCTCTTGCGACAAGCATGGGTTGCTGAAGACCTATTCTACCCCGGATCTGCCCGGGGGGTGGGGGGGATGGGGGGGGGGGGGGGGGGGGGGGGTGTATGTGTGTGTGTGTGTGTGGGGGGGGGGGGGGGGGGTGTTGTATCAAAGAGCATTGTATGTGAATGATGTACTTGGAAATATACTTTTAGAACCAGTTCTAGCCAGGACCTTGAAAGGGGCAATTACAATCAGTACATTAAGAGTACTGTAGCATGTCTCCCAAGCGGCGCTCTGGTTTAGTGTATAATCACTTTACATGTAATACCCATTTCCAAAGCCCAGATCTATCTACAAAAGTCGACAACACTTATATGGGTGTTTATTTCCACAATGGGCAAACAGTGTATACCTCATGAAACCTTTCCACACTCGAAGGACGTTTCCAGCAGGATGTCAACATTTACATTCGATTTTTATGACGTAGTTTTGTAATAGGTAATTCAGGTTGCAGGACGATTTTGCTATATACTACGACTAGTTAATAGACCCCTACATGTTTAAGTACATTGTACGTAAGGATTTAAAATGTAGTCTGTGGTTGTTATTACCATCTTATTAAATGTGTTGGGTAACTCATCTTGCACTGTGGATGGGGACGTTGGAATCTCTGTCAGAAGTACTCAAGTATGTATGTCACTTTATACCTTTGTGGAAATTGTTAGACCAAATTGCAAGTAAGCGAATACACACATGGTTAACCATGCACTCCTTTTGGAGACCAGCTTTTCGCTACATTAACTTACAATCGTCACCAAATTAGTATCCTTTCCATCTTTCAAAAGAGACCTTGTCAACACAAGCATGACGATATACAGCTAAGGTATCGCATTCCAGTCCATTTAAAGACATATTTCTTCGCGCAAACAATTTCTTAACATATATTTTTAAGTCCAGTGTTCACACACAATGGTCTTTGGTTGATATTAGCTTAAAATGTCTTAAGTATCAGGTCTCGTACGTCTCATACACTATCAATTTGGAAGGAACGCCATTTTAAATCACATTCATGTCTAATGTGCTTGCTGAGAGAAAAAGGCCGAATCCGCTATTTGTGAAGCTTACGTCAGATATCATAGTCATGTATATCTGAAAAAACATTTTAAGCGAGTAAACAAATTCAAGTTCATCATTACATGACTCAGCGCTGAGTTGGACGTGACTTTTTTGTAAGGGGGTTATATTTCATTCGATAAATATTATATAAATATCCTTCTTCAATCGGTATACAGTATTTAATAGCATTAATGATTGTTGCTAAACATAGTTTTTCTATATTCTGTTTCAATCACTCGTGTCTATTTATGAATCACAAATTGACCAGGGGCACGGGTGGCCCAGTCGTCAAAGGCGCCGCGATTCGTTGTGCAGAGTTGCGTCCCTTGGGCACGCCAGAAACCTATGATTGTGGGTTCGAATCCCGGTTCGCCCCGATTATGTTTCTAGGTTTGTCAGCACCATACCCCTGCTCGTGGGTTTCACCTTAGTGGTAAACGTCTGAGACCTGCATCACTTCGGGCTTTCCTCCCACATTAAGCTGACACGCCGCGATATAACTGGAATATTGTTAAAAGCGGCGTTAAACCAAACTCACTCACTCACTCAACCCAAGAGTATCAAATACACTAAATTAACTCCTGACTCCAGGCCCGGAGCAATCAGTTAATTATTGTTTATTCACAAAAAAGTGTTAGGCCGTAGGCCTATTACACAGAAGTATTTACAGAGAGAGGGAGAAAAATAAATTACCACTAGTTTACATATACATCCATATCCATACACATTCATACACATGCATATACACAAATAAATATTTAGACTGTATGTAATGAACGAAGTCGAAAAGCTTTGTAAACGTAGACTGCTAGATTTCGTATGATTATAGAGTTAGTGGATGACATAAGAGCATTAAATTTATTTTTAGAAGGGGTTGTAAAATATTTAGGAGGAATGTATTCAGCTCTTAAATTATTATAAGCATTGCATACAAGCACAAAATGATATTCGTCCTCAATAAAATTCTGGTTACACATCAAACACAGTCTCTGTTCTCTAATTTCCTTAATATATCGACCGGTCTCAATTCGCAGCCGATGGGAGGAGCATCTCAACTGAGCAAGAGCAGCTCTGAATTTTGAAACATTTACTACCTTGATATAGCTTTTTTGTAAAGAGAGTAACTCTTGGATTTAGTGCTAGATGAAACAGCTGCATGCCAATCTTGCTCAGACGAGGCTTTTAAACGGTTTACAAATTCCAAGATAAAGCTTCTACTATTATTACTAAATTGCATCTCCCATATGTAGCCAAAACCAAACGAACAGAGAATGTGTTTGATTTTAGAGACCCAGTTGATCTTACTATTATTAACATCAAGTAATAATAATCTATAACATTTCTTAACTAATCTATTTTCAGGCAAATGTAAAATTCTGTACCAATAAGTAACTACACGCTTATAAGCACATATGTACATAGGGTACCTTCCGCATTCCCCCCGAACCACATGATTTGATGAAGATTGTTTAACCCCAAGAAAGCGTTTACATGCTAGTATCTGGATTTGCTCTAATTCTTTGTAGGTATCTACACCCCAAATCTCGGCACCGTATAAAAGAATTGGAGATATTTTAGAATCAAAAATTTTGAAAAACAAGTCATAAGGAAGAGGTTGAAGCATTTTTAGAGATTTAATGACACCAAATAGGACCTTTTTAGCTTGTAAAGCAGCACTATTAACATGCAAAGACCAGGAGAGAGTTTTTGAAAGAATGGTACCGAGATATTTATAAGAACTTACACACTGAAGTTTTTGACCTTTGAAATACCACATTTCATATTTTGATAAAATACCCCCGTTTTTAAATACCACTACCTTAGTTTTATCCAAGTTGACTGTTAGATGATAGTTACTACAAAAACTTTCCAGAGCTTTTATGCGTTTTTGAAGGCAATACACAGTATCAGCAATAAGTGCAACATCATCAGCAAACAACAATAGAAAAATCTGTACAGTGTCAGGGTGTAGCTGTACACCTGGAGTGCATGTTGATTCTATATACAAAGCTAAGTCGTTTATAAAAATAGAAAATAAGAATGGGCTCATTACGCAGCCTTGCCGAAGTCCTAGAGGGCAATCAAAACATTCTGTAAAACAATTTCTGATCTTAACACAGCAATCACAGCAAAGGCACCGCTATTCGCTGTACGGAGTTGGGTCCCTTAGCCGTGCCCGGATCCAATGATTGTGGGTTCGAATCACAGATTCACCCTGATTATGACTCTTGGATTGTCAGCACCATCTCCTTGGCCAGTGGGTTTACGAAAAGATATACAACCTGCATGACTGCGGGCCTTCCTCCGGCAATAAGCTGCCACGCTGTGATATATAATGAAATACTGCTAAAGATGACCCGTACCATACACCTGACTATTGGCACTGTACTCTTTTCATCCAAAAGTCGAGCAAACCTTTCATAGCAGATAATTCTTTTCAGAATAGTTCCAATTCACGCATCTGATGAAATATTCGGGTCCTTATGCTATATAACTATCTTATATGTCCATTACTGCCAAGTCGGCAGTTTTAATAATGGTCTAGACGACCTGGCACTCTTCACTGTTCAGCCTCTTAGTGTCACACACTCTACACACACACAGAGAGTTGATATTCATCACAGCACGACGCCACCTGAAAGAAGATGGATACACCTGATGACCTCGGCTTTGGCAGGATTTAACAAAGAACCGAACAAAATAATATCTAGATAAGATAACCGTAAATAATTATCTCAATTATTTATAAAATATAATCTTTTCCCCGTGGGAGAGGTTCAAAAGTCGCATTTGAACCGTATGGAATACATGGTTGACACAACACGCTCTGATGTTGTTAATTTCACGCTCGGGTTATGAATCTGATCTGTGTTGCGTTTACGTCCACTGTAGGGCGTAATTGTGGACTTGTATGGTTATTTTTGAGTCCATTGTCTGACGTGCTCAAGATACGTTCACCTTGTAAACATTGTGAGTGCAAATAGATGTACACGGTTAACCCATACAGTCACAAATACGACAAATGTCTGTCAGCCACACTGGAAGGGCTTCTCCTGTATGAACTATTACCTTCCATCAAAATATATACTGATAAAGTATCTTGCCGTATTGCTGGGCCATACCATGCTTTTCTATGTGCGGCAGTATTGACTATAGTATATAGAGTGAGTGAGTGAGTGTATTTTAGTGAGTTTGGTTTTACGCCGCTTATAGCAATATTCCAGCAATATCATTGGGGGGAAGGGGGGGGGGGGGGGGGGGCTGAAATGTTCTTCACACATTGCACCCATGTCGGGAATCGAACCCGGGTCTTGGGCGTGACGAGCGAACGCTTTAACCACAAGGCTGCCCGACCGCCCCTATAGTATATACATGACATAAACAGATTCTCAAACGTGGATGTGTTTTATATATTTTTTTAGTGCTCAGGAAACCATGCTTGTCGTACGGTGCGACTTCATGGATCGGGTGGTGACTTGGTTCGTTGTGTATCATCGTTCCCCGACGCCGCGGATTGTCGCTCTTAATATCTCAAACTTAATTGTTCAATCACTGGTTTGTCAGGTCGATACTCGATAATTTACAAGAAGAGGTCAATCTACCAGAGAATCAGAACGGCCTGTGTGAGGTCTATCTGCCTGAGAACGACTTGGTACGGGGTATATCTGCCTACGAACGATTTACTAAAATGTAGTGATGAACGATTTGTTAAAGGGTGTGATGGACAATCTGCTAAGAGGTGGTGATGAACGATTTGCTAAGGGGTGGTGATGAATGATCTGCTGAAAGGTTGTCACGAACGATTTGCTAAGAGGTGGTGATGAACGATTTGCTAAGAGGTGGTGATGAACGATTTGCTAAGAGGTGGTGATGAACGATTTTCTAAGAGGTGGTGATGACCGATTTTCTAAGAGGTTGCGATGAGCGATTTCCTAAGAGGTTTTGATGAACGATCCGCTAAGAGGTTGTGATGAACGATTTTCTAAGAGGTGGTGATGAGCGATTTGCTAAGAGGTTGTAATGAACCATTTGCTAAGAGGTGGTGATGAACGATCTGCTAAAGGGGTGATAAGACAGGAAGACTAGTCCTTCATTCCCAGGCAGACAGGATACTGTCAGACTTGCACGGATATCACAGCAAGGAAGTGTGGATGACAATAATAGAATAAAGCCATTGAATGTCTGTGATCTGTATTCTCAAGATCATGTTCTATGTGTAATTGAGTAACCGCACCCCGATCGCTTTACACCCTACATTCAACACAGACTTCCACTTGTGTATTGTATTTTCTCTCTGCAGTCCTGGGACAACGAACTGGAGGCTCTAGCACAGGGCTGGGCGGCCCAGTGTAAATTCGCACACAACCCGAGCAGAACAATTGCTTCATCAACCAGTCCCATCGGCGAAAACTTAAGCATCAAGGCTCGTACGTCTCATAAACTATCAATTTGAAAGGAACGCCATTTTAACTCACATTCATGTCTAATGTGCTTGCTAAGAGAAAAGGCCGAATCCGCTATTTGTGAAGCTCACGTCAGATATCATAGTCATGTATATCTGAAAAAACATTTTAAGCGTGTAAACAAATTCAAGTTCATCATTACATGACTCAGCGTTGAGTTGGACATGGCTTTTTTGTAAGGGGGTTATATTTCATTCGATAAATATTATCCATCTTCAATCGATATACAGTATTTATTAGCGTTAATGGTTGTTCCTAAACATAGTTTTTCTATATTCTGTTTCAATCACTCGTGTCTATTTATGAATCACATATTGACCAGGGGCACGGGTGGCCCAGTCGTCAAAGGCGCTTAGATTCGTTGTGCAGAGTTGCGTCCCTTGGGCACGCCAGAAACCTATGATTGTGGGTTCGAATCCCGGTTCGCCCCGATTATGTTTCTAGGTTTGTCAGCACAATGCCCGTGCTCGTGGGTTTCACCTTAGTGGTAACCTGCATCACTTGGTCTTTCCTCCAAACTTTAATTGTAATACTGTTCAAAGCGGTGTTAAACCCAACTCACTCACTCATAAGGACCACTGTCGTGCTGAAATACGGTATATATTATCCCTCAGCATCTTACAACGAGGTTTCGTCAGTGACAAGCTGGTATAACGAGGTATCTGACTACACCTACAGTTCCAACACCTGCAGTAACGTGTGCGGCCATTACACACAGGTAAATTACTACAGCAAATATGTCGAGTAGTCGGCACCAACAAAGGTGGTCATTACACACAGGCAAATGTAACAGCGAATATGTCGAATAGTCAGCAACAACAAAGGCGGTCATTTCACACAGGTAAATTTAACAGCGAATAAAGTCGGCAACAGCAAATACTGTCTAATCCAGTAGTGAAAGTTTTAGTTCTTTTTCAAGTAAATAGCAAATATTAATTGTTAACGAACGCCCTCACGGCATATTTAATCTTGGCTGATATACCAATAATGACATGATACAAATGGAGGGGAGAAGGTTTGTATTTTAGTTTGTTTTTGTTGGTTTTTATGTGGATTTGGTGAGTTTTGTTGGATATTTTCTTTTTGGGGATTTGAGGGGTTATGTTGTGGTGAACAAACTGATTTAAATACCCTTGTGATTTAATATATGGAGTAAGTAATTCACAGGATCTTCATTGGCTTGTTTCCACTCGATGTAACTTGCAGGTGATATGGGCGAGCAGTCACAAGATCGGGTGTGGGATCAAGTTCTGCAGCACCATAGAAGGGACGTCAATCACGAACGGATACGTCGTCATCTGCAACTACCTTCCGTCGTGAGTAAAACATTCACAACACCTTTCTTACACTGGTGAACTTAGTAAATACAGTAAAGTACGGTTATAACGAACTCGAAGGGACCACTGATTTTAGTTCGATATAACCGTAGTTCGTTATGATCATATGTACAGCATATATAAAGCAAATGGCCGGGACCAAAAATCTGTTCGTTATATCCGCCAGTTCGTTATAAGCATGTTCGTTATAACGTTGTTTACTGTACTGGCATAAGATGTTAAATGTATATTAACATCAGCGCTCAGCGTAATGACGACAAACCTCTCTTGAGAGAATCCAAGTCAGTAGATGCTTCGTTCTGAAAATCACCTTGTAGGGTCTCCGGGTCAGAATATGTCCCGGTACGTCTTGCTTCGTTCTGAAACCATCGGCTTTGGGGCATTCCGAGTAAAACACATCATCAAACTCACAGTTAAAACCAAATGCATTCGGGATTGAGGATCAGGCGCTGTGCCATTTTTTGATTTCGAAGCCTTTTGTAAAATGTCTTATTATAGGGCTTTGATATCTGTTTGATTCATTACGAAAAACGTGATACCATCGCATTGTGAGTGTATTGCGTGCGTGTCATTTTACACCATAGTCTGTACCGTTGCTCGTGTGTAGTCACCGAACGTTTTGACCTTTGAAGATTGGGGGTAGAAAAGGTCTTCAGCAACCATTGCTTGTCGTGAAAGGCCACTATGCTTGTTGTAAGAGGCGACTAACGGGATCGGGTGGTCAGGCTCGCTGACTTGGTTGATGCATGTCATCGAACCCAATTACGTGGATCGATGCTCATGATGTTCATCGCTGAATTGTCTGGTCTAGACTCGACTTATTACAGACCGCCGTCATATAGCTGGAATATTGCTGAGTGCGGCGTTAAAAAACAAACAAATAAACAAACAAACCGGACGTTTTTGGTTGGGCCTGGATAATTTACAAGCCGGTGAGATATGCCTGGAATAGTTTGGCTGGGTATTTTTCACCCACTCCGAAACCTCGACAACAACGATTCTAATTCTGATTGCCATTCCAGAGGTTCTGACACTACTTATCAATGCTCATTGTATCTTTCAGTGGGAACTTCAGAGATGTAAAGCCGTACAAGGCGGGGGCGTCGTGTAGCCAGTGCCCGGCAGATCGGCAAACGTGTGAAAACAAACTATGCAGTGAGTAGCTTTCATGAACCAATCGAGCCTATGGTCAGAGCGTCCGTTAGTCACACCGGAGTCCCGGGTTCGATTCCCATTAGTACGTTGTGTGAAGCGTATAAGCGGGTTCCCAAGAATCCATGTGGCTAGAATATCGCTATTAACGCGCAGGTCAAAATTCACTCACTCAAACATTCACCCTTTCAAACATGTCTTCAGTACTCAAAGACACTATGCTTGCACAAGCTATGGCTCTGTTCCTGTGAAAGGTAGAATGAAACTGTATTTGGAATGAATTTTTAACCTTCATAAACTGTCTAGTATCACACGTCACATTGTGAATAATGTATTTTCAGTTAGGTCAGTCGACTCCATTATAATAAGAATTTAGTTGTTGTTGTGTAACGACGCACTCAGCTATGTTCCAGTTTTATGGCAGCGCTGGGTATATAATCGAGTCTTGACCAGACAACACAGTGACTGATATCATGAGCATCGATCACGCAATTTGGAAACGATGACATGCATCAGCCAAGTCAGCTTAACCACCCGAACCCATTAGTCGCCTCTTACGAGAAGCATTGGTTGGTGAAGACCTATTCTAACCCGGATCTTTACGGGCCCTTTGTAATAAGAGTAAAACGCATTTTCACTTTCTCACAGCGGACCTGTTAAGCAAATGGAGAGTTCTTATACCGCAGAAAACAATACATCAATTATTATTTAGTGCAAACGAGGCAAACCTGTGTTTGTGTGACAGTGTTAGGGAGATGATAAGACATCAAGTCAATGAAATCATCATAGTTATATATGTATAAACAACCAGTCGACGCTATCATGCACCGGGTGACCCCCACAATGTACTAATTTAGTAACATATCTTGACCATATTGCTTCTCTTTTACCAGGTGCGGGAAGCGGCGGCAGCGGAAACACAGCTACGACTACTGCACGTCCGAATGCCGCGACTACGACTCCTAAACCTGCCACCACGACCACAAGTGGCGCCACTGTCTTGACTATAACTAGTCCTATTTTTTTCCTAGTCTGTGGCAACCTACTGCGAACACCCTGACCTCGTATTGGTCAGCAATTATGTAGGTTACAGTTATGAAAACTAACTTCACATCCAAAGACTAACAATTGCAACCCACGCAAACGAGAAAGAATGAATTTTTTTGGTGATATTATAGACAACTGAACGAGACGAATATCAGATATATAGTAAAGATGGAATAGAAATACTACTACCAATAGAGCATGAACATTATATATACTATATTTTGGGGACCTGGGTCATGCTTTTGCAGAACACAGACCTTCCACGCATACACATATTGTGTTCTCCTTGTACATAAAAGCGACAAAACCTTTTCCATCTCAAGATATCCTGTGCATGATCCCGACTACATCACAAGTATGTGTTTATGAATCACTATCAAGTAGTGATGACACCAGGTGTTCGTGACCAGAGTAGGTGCTGATGGAAAAGTTTCATTTTCATAGAATATTTTCTGAAATAATTCGTTCAATTATATTTTGCATTTTAAAACCTCGTTTATGTGAGCAAAGAAAGTATTAGGACGGGCGAACAATTTGACTTTTATATCATAACCTTTACAAAACGTTGACAAAATACATTGTTAATCGGAATTATTTATAAGAAGAAAACATACGTTTTGATCAACAGGGTTGTAGCATGCAGATATTAGGGGTAAAACACACAAGATTAGATTCAATGTGACTAAACTGTTATATTACACTTGTATGCAACACATAAATGCTAAAATAATACTTTAAAAAACGTTTTCCACACATCGTGTTAACTGACAATTCCCAAGTTCACAGAAGGCGTAATGCACGTGGTAATGATCAAATATTATTTTGTATGAACATGTAGACAGATGTTTGGAATCATCTTCATTGAAGTTAATGTACAATAAAGTTTATTTGTGTTAATACAACTCAGTGTATATGGATCGGTATTTATATCAGTTTACATAATGTTAACCTGGTCATTAAAACCAGTCGAAGCATTACCCAAGAGGATATTAACACGCTACCTATTCGCAAGGTGAATGATTGGCGACGCACATGAATTATCACAAGCAAACCAGTCCATACTGTGACATAAAATTTAGCTATATACGCCCATACTCCATACTGTGAATAGCAGAAAAACACGTCCATACTGTGACATAGCAGATATACACATCCATATTGTGACATAGAAGATATACACATCCATACTTTGAATAGCAGAAAAACACGTCCATACTGTGACATAGAAGATATACACGTCCATACTGTGACATAGCAGATATACACATCCATACTGTGACATAGCAGATATACACGTCCATACTGTGACATAGCAGATATACACATCCATACTGTGACATAGAAGATATACACATCCATACTTTGAATAGCAGAAAAACACGTCCATACTGTGACATAGAAGATATACACGTCCATACTGTGACATAGCAGATATACACATCCATACTGTGACATAGCAGATATACACGTCCATACTGTGACATAGAAGATATATACGTCCATACTGTGACATAGCAGATATACACATCCATATTGTCACATAGAAGATATACACGTCCATACTGTGACATAGAAGATATACACGTCCATACTGTGACATAGAAGATATACACGTCCATACTGTGACATAGAAGATATACACGTCCCTACTGTAACATAGCAGATATACACATCCATACTGTGACATAGCAGATATATACGTCCATACTGTGACATAGAAGATATACACGTCCATACTGTGACATAGAAGATATACACGTCCATACTCTGACATAGCAGATATACACGTCCATATTGTCACATAGCAGATATACACGTCCCTACTGTAACATAGCAGATATATACGTCCATATTATCACATACGGATATACACGTCCATACTGTCACATAGCAGATAGCCATACACGCCGGTACTGTGTTTTAGGAGATATCCGTATATGTGCATTCAATGATATAGCTGATACCAATCACGCCAAACCTTCTTGTTCTACTTAATATAATTTCATATTACCATTCTATCATTCTTGTAATTGAAGTGCAAGAATTACAAATAAGATGTTACCAAACACGACACGGTTTAATGTCCTTGCATACTATCATCTTACAACTAGTGCGGATAAATTATGGCATTCATCCAGCTAACGTCTAAAGATAAACATGCGCTGCTCTGGACGCTAATGGCTCACATCGGGAGAATGCAACATTTATATGAGGGACTGACATTATTCTCACAAAATCAATTCTTATAGACTATTCTACAGTTCGTATGAGTAACACAAACTGACATTTAAGCACAATGAGATGAAGCAACAGCAAGGTATTACACAGACATATATCAAATAGAAGCTATTTTGGGGTCTTGTTTTTTACCTTGGTATATGTTCAAGAGATCGCTGATAAACTTACGGGCAAACGAAAGTACAATTGGTTTGACCATAACATTATAAACGTTATCGAAACGTTTCTAGACATATGCGGATCAACGTCGAAGACGGCACCTGGCAAGGGCAGTGCAACGCTGGCAGATTTGTGACTGTCAGAGAGTGTTTCTAGCTGATGAAAGCAAATTCTGTTTATTTTATATTGAGAGTCGTGCTCGCACATGCCGTTTTTCCATAGTCAGCTAACTCACCTGACATAAACCCCATTGAACACTCGTGGAATCATCGGGATCGTCAGCAGAACCGTCAATAGCTGGAAGCCGCTCCAACGGATTCTCAGCGACGTCATCAGGCGGCTGACGACATCGATGAGATGGCCAATCTGGGCGTGCATTGGTGCTCGTCGTGGTCATATTTGCTATTGAAAATGTCTGGTATCTGTGAACCAACTCAAACTGATCATGATCATGACAGAGCCTGCTGTATTCTGATTTACTTATCGCTTTGCACGTCATCGATCCCAATTGCGCGGATCGATGCTTATGATATTAATCACTGACGGCGGTCTGTAAGTAATCGAGTCTGGACAGACAATCCAGTGATTGACATCATGAGCATCGCTCCACCCAATTGGGATCGATGACATGCTTCAACCAATCAGCGAGCCTGACCACCCGATCCCGTTAGTCGCCTCTTACGACAAGCACAGTCGCCTTTTATGGAAAGCGTGGCAAGACCAATTCTACCCCGGGTCTTCACGGTTCTTGTGAAACGTAGGCACCAAGGGCTGCAGCTGCTGTGACAAAGTCCGAAATAAAGGGAAAGACTTCACTCATGTCAGAAGACATGTTTACTCTTTCCGCAAATACCATATATTTTCAGTGATCCATTCTTTTGATTGTCATCACTGCTTTGCCCTTTCTGCACCATGGAATCTGTTTCAGCGGATAATCGACTTGATCATCTCCTGGCGTTGATGTTTTAAAATCTATGGCTACTTTATTGTATCTCTTAATCATTATGCAGAGATCTAATTATGAAACAGAGTAGGCGGTTTCACTGATTACTTTAAAAGTAAACTTTTGAAGTTTAGATGGGTAAATCAGTGGAAGGGGGTTGGCTATTTGACCATCATTAAACGATATCAGATCATCGATATATATGCTTGATTTTGCCAACTCTATCAGCAAATCTGATTTATATGTAAACGACACAGTTCAGCACGGAGGGGGTCACAATATGGTGCACATTGGGATCACAACGTCTTGCTTAAATGTACAAATTGCACAAAAATGATATCTGTGAAGTCAAGCATTTCACATATATTTCTTCAGAAGGCAATTGCTTTCAGTTTCCAGTTGAGAACCTTTGAAGATAGATATGTAAGTACATATATTTGCCACCATATTTGGTTCGTGAGTGCGTGCATGTGTACATGCGTTCGTGCGTGCGTGCGTTGGAGTGTGGGTGTGTGCGTGGGTGGGTGAGAGTGAGTGAGTGAGTTGAGTTCATGTTCCATGTATTGTAATTCGAGTCGTTGCAAGGTCAATACTAACACATCACCAAGTAGCAGAGATCAATGCATCAAATGGTGATAAAAGCGGTTGTTTCATCGGAGTGTTTGTTTGAATGCCAATGGAGCCACTTCACCGAGGCATCTCTCAGTTAGATGTATACAATCGTACAATGTATAGTCGCATGCCATGCCACAAATAACATTACTGACCAACTCTGTGCAGCTTTCACCACAAGTCACACGATGAAATGTCATTTTCGGGATTTAGTAAGCGCTCGTAAAATCCATACCGTCGCCTCCACAACACGCTGAGCGAAGTCACATTGGCGAGATCCAGTCAACGTTGATGGTGTTACTCATGATATGGACCCGTGAAGATCCGGGGTAGAATTGGTCTTCAGCAACCCATGCTTGCTGTAAAAGGCCACTATGCTTGTCGTAAGAGGCGACTAACGGGATCGGGTGGTCAGGCTCGCTGACTTGGTTGATGCATGTCATCGTATCCCATTTCCGTGGATCGATGCTCATGATGTTAATCACTGGATTGTCCGTCCCCGACTCGATTATTAACAGACCGCTGTCGTATAGCTGGAATACTGTTGAGTGCAAACAAACAAACAAATACTCGTGACATGACTACTGACAGGTATTGTTACCTGGGATGTTTCTGAAAACCATACCTGGCACCTCACTATGTAGTGTTACCTCTGACCCTGGTCCAAACTCGATTATTTACAGACCGCCGTCATATAGCTGGAATATTGCTGAGTGCGGCGTTAAACAATACACAAACAAAACAAAACCTCTAATCCCTCTACAAGGCTGACAGTACTATGAGCAAAAAGAAGGAGATTCGACAGTGAAAAGTCACGTGGGATCAAGGGAAAAGATATTGTTACCTGGGATCACGCAAGTTGATGTCTCCTGAGCTTTCACTGTATAATAAATATTGTTCCCTGGGATCTCACTGTGCAGATATTGTTCCCTGGGATCCCACTGTGTTGATATTGTTCCCTGGGATCTCACTGTGGTGATATTGTTCCCTGGGATCTCACTGTGGTGACATTGTTCCCTGGGATCTCACTGTGGTGATATTGTTCCCTGTGATCTCACTGTGGTGATATTGTTCCCTGGGATCTCACTGTGGTGATATTGTTCCCTGGGATCTCACTGTGGTGATATTGTTCCCTGGGATCTCACTGTGGTGACATTGTTCCCTGGGATCTCACTGTGGTGGTATTGTTCCCTGGGATCTCACTGTGGTGATATTGTTCCCTGGGATCTCACTGTGGTGACATTGTTCCCTGGGATCTCACTGTGGTGATATTGTTCCCTGGGATCTCACTGTGGTGACATTGTTCCCTGTGATCTCACTGTGGTGATATTGTTCCCTGGGATCTCACTGTGGTGATATTGTTCCCTGGGATCTCACTGTGGTGATATTGTTCCCTTGGATCTCACTGTGGTGATATTGTTCCCTGGGATCTCACTTTGGTGATATTGTTCCCTGGGATCTCACTGTGGTGATATTGTTCCCTTGGATCTCACTGTGGTGATGTTGTTCCCTTGGATCTCACTGTGGTGATATTGTCCCCTTGGATCTCACTGTGGTGATATTGTTACCTGGGATCCCACTGTGTTGATATTGTTACCTGGGATCTCGCCTATTCTACCCCGGATCTTCATGGGTCCATATCATGAGTAACATGATAAGGGCCATGGGTATCTGTACAAGGCCATGGGTATTTGTACAAGGCCATGGGTATTTGTACAAGGCCATGGGTATTTGTGTCTCACATCAGAGAAACAGAAAAGTGTTGAATTTTCTTTACGTCACCTTCACAGAAGATTTCGCTATACAATTATGTTCATAATTAAAACAATGTGGGAAATCGAACTCGCGATCGGGTCGACCCTATAAACCTTTATTAATCATATTCGTGTGAATTGCATTGCCGACATGTTGTCATATCATATCTGAGCCATTCTGTGTGCATCAAAGTATAAGGTCGAGGTCACATCTTAAATTAAACCGGTTTCGGCATTAAATGAAAACAGCGACAAATCAAAATAGATTTAACATATCACAAACATTGTATTAAAAATACGATGACAATTAGTGTTCACGAAGAGACAATCTCTGATCATAAAATTTTATCACTTTGCTTATATAAATATGTCTTAAATCAACATCACAATGAACACCAGTGCTGAAGGATGTTAGCTGATATTTATAAACCACTGTTGATTTCAGCCTGAATAGTCCATTTTTACATTTTATAGCTCGCCAACGTAATGTTATACAATCCGTTAATCTAACTGTCAATTACATAGATCGTATTACAAAGATATTGCCCACTAACTAAATACGTGGAATATTGCTGTGTGCTGCGTTAAACAAAAAAACCCAAAAAAGTATACATATTCTTTCCGCCAACTTGTGTTGTATTGTGTACCAAATTAATATTACAATTTAATGTTACAAATATAGTACAGATATTTGATTAATGCTATTTTGGAGGTTTAAACAACTACTGCCTTTACTTGCGATCCATTCCCAAGTTAATAATTCCGTTTCTGAGAATAAACAATGTTCTTGTCACAGATACCGGGGCTCAGTGCATTGAGCTGCGTTATGTTACATGGATAAATATTGCAAGAGTTGTTCTAAACCCTGAACATTAAAATGAAGTCCTGATTAGCAAGGAAGTAGGTTCCACGGACTGATTGATTTCGAGTGAACATTTTGCAAGATTACTGTCTGAAAGGTTATGTTGCTTTTCTTACAATCTACATCTTATTGAATATGAATGAGCATATCATATTTACTACTTCTATATCATATTAACTACTTGTACGTGGGCTGGTCAAAAAGATCTAAGCCTGGGTTCAACTATGGGTCATAATAAAGTGAACTAGTCAATGTTGTATATTGTTTGAGTAGTTCATTGCAAGTGTAAGTAGGCTGTTGAGGCCGTTTGAATATTAGTGACAGTCAGTTGAACGTGATAGGGGTCCAAATGGACACAGAAATGGAAAATAACGAGTACTGAGCAGTCGTCATGTTTTTTACTTTAGAGAAATGTACTGGCCCAAACCTTCATGATCTCATGTCCCAAGTTTATGGGGATAAGTGCCACAGCTATTCCACTGTTAAACGTTGGGCAGCTATGTTTAAGGCTGGGAGAACAAGACTTGATGATGACCGTAGGTCTGTCTGGACGTCCCTCAACTTCCATCAATGAAGATTCAATGAAGGAGAATAACTTATACTGTCAGATAGACTATAACCATTGCTGAACTTGAGGAAGACACACGTCTAAGCCATGGATCCATTGAAACTATTATTCATGAACATTTACAGATGAATAAGATATCTGCTCGTTGGGTGCCAAATTCTGACATTGCCAGAGAAAATTTAGAGCTAATTGGGGAAATTTTCGTCAAATTCAAAAAGAGATTAGTAACGGGTGATGAAACATGAGCCAACCACTATGAACCCGAGTCAAAACGTCAATCCATGGAATGGCACCATTTCGCGGATCCGGCACAAAAGAAATACATGTCTTCAAGATCAGTGAAGAAAGTTATGGTCACTGTATTCTGGGATGCAAAGGGCTTGATCCTTGCTGATTACTTAGAAAGTCAAAATACGATTACTGGTGCCTGCTATGCTGATATGCATCATCGCCTGAGATATTTTATCAAAGAAAAGCGGCGAGGAATGCAGACTGCTTGAGTTCTACTACTTCATGACAATGCCTCTTCTCAAATCTCTCGACTTGCAAAGGCTGCTGTACGACAATGTGGGTTCGAAGAGTTTCCTCATTCTCCATTCTCGCCAGACCTGGCACTTAGTGATTTCCATCTGTTTCCTTAACTGAAATAACCACTTCGTGGACAGCGCTATGACGACAACGATGACCTCACAGATGCCCCGTGAATGGGGTTTTCAGGGTGGCTTCAGAAAATTTCTTCCTGACTGGAATTGAAAAGCTTCTCTATAGATATGAAAAGTGTCTTTAATAGCAGGGAAATTATGTTGAAAAATTAAAATAAAAACACTCTTACAATTGTTAGTTTTGTTTGTTAGGCTTAGAACGTTTTGACCAGCCCTCGTAAATCGTTTGATATCAACACATATATACATGTCTGCTTGGGATATGAACATCTATCATATAATGGGTACGTTTCTCGGCAGGATAAAGACAACGGATAAAAACAATATCCGTTGGGGTCATATGCGGATAGAGATAAAAATATCAAAGGTCCAGTCGGGACTACTTTCATTGTTTACAAACAAATATGGCGTCGCCCTTGTCATGCGGCAATCCAGTCAGAATAACGCATCTGGAATCTGGAGATACTACTGGGATAATTGCTATCATTATCAAAAGAAAAGTCTGATATACTGAAGATCAGTATCTAGCTGTGACTTAGCTAATGCATTTTACAAGTTTTGGCAACTTTGGAGATACATTTGGCGAAACAGTTTAGCGGGGACACTAGTCTGGACGGATCAGTTTCCGTATCTGAACATGGGCCTTCAGTGTGACTAGCGAAAAAAGCTTTCCACAACACCCCTGTCCCCACCACATCTTTCTGTAAATTACATGCCATAAACCCATAGAACTTTCACTGCACATAGCTTAAAGTCTGATTGCTCATTTCCCCCGGTGGTTGTAAGGTGAATACATATATTTACTTTGTGCACTTGTTGTTTTGGGGTTTACGAGGCGAAAACATAAGAATTAAGAAGAAATCCGTTGCGTAAAAAGGTTATCAAATCACAATTGATATATAATAAATTAAAGAAAACGAAGAAACATTTATGATATATTATAGAAAAGAGCCCAGGAATAATCTTCATTTCAAGGAACCAAGCAAATCCACAAAGATATATTTTCTTGGAACTGCACCGATCGTGGAAAGATTCTATCACCTGTGTTTATGACAGGAATATGTATGACCCTCAGTGCCTCTACCCAGACTGAAGCAATTGGACAAAGTATTCTTGACTTGCTGGAATTTATCGGATTTGTTTTCTTGTTGAGGCAAATACAAATTGATACACATTAAAGGATCAGATGTTTGAAGGACCGATTCAGGTCCAATATAGTTTGTGGACTGTGGAAAATGTGTAGATGTTTTATGAATGTTATTATAATGTCCTGCGATTTTCAAGTGAATGAGCAAAACTATCAACCTTTGGTTTAACCATCATATGTATATGTAGGGCATAAAAACGTGTTTCTAATATTTGAACATGAGTCTCCCCAAGCCAAACTGATTCTGACTTTCTAAGAAGGTCAAAGTCATGTCAGAAGCAACATGAGATAAATACTTCATCTCAACGGACCTGCTCAAAACAATAATACAATGCAACAGACTAGTTATGAGTCAAAGGAACTTGTCCGATAACTGCCAAAACAATACTTGGAGTCTTCCATAATGTAACATTGTCTGTTGGACAAAAGGTCCACATCTTTCTTCATCAACGGTTTGTTCTTTCAGCACAAATTTAGTAATCTTCGTTTGCCAACTTCTATGCCCCTTAATATTAAAACTTCGGTTCAACCGAATTCCTCCTATGTTGACCTCGTTATATCCGGGGATTATGATGAAGGGGAAGAAGTTAGAAAGCAATTACAAATTTTCGTCATTAGAATAAAAAGAAACAATAAAAAAATCAAAAACGGTTCGAAATAAAAAGAGCGATGGCGCTCTGAATAAGTGAAACACTGCATGTTTTAAAATGTGCGTGCGTGCGTGCGTTTGTGTGTGCGTGCGTGCGTGCGTGCGTGTGTCTGTGTGTGTGTCTAAATACCTGATGAAATGTTCAAGGAAATCAAAGGAGTAATTATCCCTCATGAACTTTTAAATTCCTTGCTAACTCCCGGATGCGTCGGACAAATACCTACCTCATCCCGTTTATACCCCATGAATGCATGTAAAAGAGGCAGACAGTCGAAATGTTAATAGGTCTCTTTGGACTAGTGTAACATTAACACATTCATTGACAATCGGAACATGATCGACCAGTGATCTCAGACGCCCTCACTGATGGACAACTGGGACATCTGCCACCGTTATCAGAAACAACTCCAGCTCAGAGCAGGGTGACTTGAAGCAGCATGTTGTTGTCAAATGATTCATTCCTACTCGAGTTTTATCATCCAAAACTGGCTTCCACAGAAGATGTCGAGATCAAGCAATATCTACTTTGTAGATAAAACTGCAATGAAATTGTATCACAATGCTTTGCAGACCATTGTGACGTCATCGTTTTCATGACGTCACAATCATTAATGCCCTGCTACTGAAGCTGTTAGCAATACTTTTTACACGTAAGACACTGTTTATTACTGTCTACAAACTGAAAAAGGTGGAAGAATGATGTTAGATGATAAATTAAATCTCACCCTCGTGTCTTTTGATATCAAATATATCAACACTTGTTGATAAAAGTGGAATAACTCCTCGCCAAGCCTCAAAGTTTCTTCCACTTTTAACACCTCGTGTTGATATATTTGATATCAAAAGACACTCGGGTGAGATTCTCTATTTATACATTCTTCGAGAATCATGCCATGTTCATATCGAAAATATGACAGACGCGTTTTGACGTGTACTTTCAAACATGGAGATCTACTGTAGATGTTTCTAGCAAATACGGATATTATAGATATTTCAAAATGCTAATATGCGCAGAACATTATTGAAATAAATGTAAATATAAGAAAATGCAGAATATCTCTAGCACAATGTGGACGCAGCTCACACAGGTTTATGGTTGAAGTTGGCAGGCACAAAAAAAAATACCAAATTGTTTAAGATTATATGTAGACAATTTTCTTTAAATGACGTCGAAGATTACTTTCACTTTTTGCTTGTATGTTGTAAATATGATGATTTAAGGAAAAAAATATATTGAACAGAAATACTATGCACATCCAAATTAATACAAGTTTATCTTTTATCACGTGTGAGCCAAGCGGCTATACGAAATCTATCTCTATTTAAATATCCCTCCATGTTATTAAGGAATGAATCCTTGCAACATCTTTAACCTCTTCCATATTGTCCTGTATTCTGTACGATGTGCCTGTGGCATTCCTGTTTTATATAAATAAATTGAATTGAACTGAATATACAAACGGAAAAAAGTAACCCTGCTTTAAATAAAGTGTAATGTTATGTTATTGAAAATAACATAATATTTGGTCATTCGTCTGATAAATGTAAGACACCGGATGATTGAAAACAGCCTGGAGGATGGTGTTCCAAACATCAACAAATGACATGTTCTATAGGGGAGAGGTATAGAGAAACAGCAAGTCATGATTTACGGGAATGTTATGCTGCTTCAAAAACATCTGTGAGCGGCATTATACTGCTACAACTTGACGTTACGCCTCTGTATTTGCACAAAAAGGAGGAACAAGATCTCGAACGATGTTATCGGGGGTAGCGCAAGCCATTAAAATCGTCATTAAAAGTGATGAGTTGTGTTCTCCCATGAGCTGTCCTTCCACCCCGTACCATTAAAACTTCCAACCCCAAAATGACGACGTTGAGTAACGAAAGCGTCGCTAAAACGTTTCCGGGCGCCAGTAGATCCTTGCAACTATCAGATCTGTTCATGAAGAAACCTGGACTCATCTGTGAAGAGCATACTGTCCCGGTCTCGTCCTCTGAATCTCAGATGCTGTTTACACCAAACTAGGCGTGCCCTGACGTGGACGTGAAACAAAAATGGGCATATTGCTGGACGTCGGGTCCGGAAGTTGTGCTCCCTCAATCGGTTGCGTACTGTTCTGGCACTAATTGGTCTTAACCCTGAAATTGTCCGAGCTGTTAATGAGGCAGTTTAGTATCGATTCCGTAGATGCACCAACCGAATATGTCTGTCTCGTTGACGTCGGGTCACACGTGGACGATCGGCACGTGGAGAGTCAGGCGTGTTACCCTGCTGTGGATAACGTCTGCAAAAAGATGTTGCTTTTCGATGAAAATTAAAATTCCTGTTTGCGGCATATCCATTGGGCGTAAACGTTGACTTTCAGCAAACCGTGACATTACTAAGCGATACGTTTAAGCAAACGTGTTTTAATGAGCACCAGATAGCTAAACAATCATTGTGAGCTGTTCACATTCGGAACCAACTGTGTGAGTATCATGCTCCAACAAACAGCAAACATCCAACATGTCTCTATGAATATGTATTGTAAGATCTGTTTTATTGAATTTCATATAAAGCAGACTTGTTTTGTTTCGTTGTAACATGGTACCCGCCCTGACACACTATTGATTGATGCGTACCAAATCCAAGGTATGAGTTTACGTTGTATGTATGTGAACAAACACTACGGAAGCTACATACAGTTCGGCACACACCTGCACACGCACAGATACATACACACACAGGGACAGACAGACTAAAAACACACACACAGACAAAGACACACAGACACATACACACGTATTTACACACACAAGTACATATACATATGTACACACACATACACTCACAGGCAGACAGACACACACATACACACACAGAGGCGGACAGACAGACGCATACACTCGTATACACACACGCACACACACCCTCACACACATACAGGATGTTTCCTTCTTCCATACAGATTGTCTTTTCTCATATCTGTATGGTTATACAGTAAACTACGGTTATAACGAACTCAAAGGGACCACTAATTTTAGCTCGTTATAACCGTAGTTCGTTATAAGCAGATATATAGCATATATACAACAAAAGGCCGGGACTAAAAAATAGTTCGTTATATCGATCTGTTCGTTATAACCGTTGTTTAATATACATATATTTTCGAATTCTTCATTCAGTACTATACAGGACACAGGCCCTTTGTACAAAATGTATGACATATTTATGGCAACAGTCACAATGATAAAATACGTGTTCTTTCTTCTTTAATGTGATACAGATATTTAGCGATATTAATAATGAGCTTTATATTGGTTGTAGATAAAAGAATATTAAACTTATGGACATTTGGGTGTAGATAATATTTTGAAGGAATATAGAGATAGCGTAGGTGAGTATATGCAGGGCACGCTATCAGGAAATGACACACACACATATTTATATACATACAGGATGTTTCCTTATTCTATATGGATTGTCTTTTCTCATATATATATTTCCAAGGATAGTTCTGTATTTGGATAACAAATGAGTTTTCAATATGATCATTTTTGGCTTTGTCAGTATGCGTTGGGGGGGGGGGGGGGGGGGGGGTAATACAGTTTTAAGCATGCACACATTGATAAAACATGATACTAATCTTCTTTTCCAAGATAGCAGATCGGACGTATTCGTAATGACAAATCAATAACTAACCGTCTCCCACGTTCATCATTAACCTTATCATACCAGACATATCGTTCATTAATTGTTCTAAATTTCCTCTCCCTTTTAACATTGCAATATAGTTCAGGTTAAAATTGTTTGCATATAATCTATTTTGTCACTTTGAATCGTACAATTACAAGTCGAAAAGAACATATTGACAATTACACTTTTATATGCTCTAAGAAAGGCAGTTCTCCGTCCACTAAAATAACAGTGCTCGAACATCAGGTGAGGGGAGTTGAGGTGGGGTTTAACGTCACGTTCAAGATTATCGCATTTTTACAGCGACGTGCAGGCACGTGTGTGTGTGTTGCGGCTTGTACTGGTCCGGACAAATGTTGGTTTTAAAGTGCTAGCCCACTGAGATATCAACACGCACTTTTACTCACTCGACACATCATACAACCAGTCCTTGTTTGATCATCATGTCGTGCGCCAGGCAGGGTAACAACAAGTACCATCTTATAACGGCATTTCGTATGGCGAGACCCGGGATCCATCACTAGTCCATGCAGGCTACATATGAGAGAAACATAATGGTTATTACCAAGGGTGTTATGGTAAATAAGCTGATTGGATACATTTCTCGGAATGCAACCTCCGTACATTTCAGTCATTCTCAATCAATATGTTAAAGCTCGACACATTGCAGTTGACCCGTGAAGTTCAGGGATAGAATAGGTCTTCAGCAACCCATACTTGGCGTAAAAGGCGACTATGCTTGTCGTAAGAGGCGACTAACGGCGACATCACGACTAACAGTTAATTTTTTTATGAATTGGAATAGACTCGATTATTTACAGACCACCGTATATATAGCTGGAATAGTGCTTAGTGCGGTTACATAACATCATAAAAGTATCTGCTAAAAGGTCCCCAGGAAACTGGGAATCCCTTTGAAATGCACACTGGTTTTACAGGGTGAATAATGTCATTGGCTTAGGGAATATCCTTCCTTGTTGTTCAGTGTTTATAATAATGAATGAGTGAGTATGGTTTTACGCCCCTTCAGCAATATTCCAGCAATATCACGCCAGAAGACACCAGAAAATGGCTTCACACATTGTACCCATGTGGGGAAGCGAACCCGGGTCTTCGGCGTGACGAGCGAACGCTTTAACCACAAGGCTACCCGACCGCCACGCGCGTTATAAAAAAGCAACAAAACACCTTCTATAACCGCAGGAAATCCACAGGAGTCCATTGTGCGAGTCCGACTACGTTCCTGAACATGTGTTAATGAATCACTATCAAATAGGTATTCGCCAAAAGGTCAACTATCTCGACCCAGACACACAGACATGTATATTTTACGAGTTGACTGGGACCACTCTTTATTCATGAAGGTACGTATTATGTTTGTTTATTTGTTTTAACGCCACAGTCAGCACAATTCCAGCTGTATCTCGGCAACCTTGCCACACATCAGTTTAGTCGCCTCTCACGACAAGCATCGATACTGAGGTCCCATTATAATTACCTGGAGTCCCCGTGGAGACTATTCTGTTATACTTTCTACCAATAGAACATACATCACGCTTAAACGCTCATACGGCTGGTAAAACGCCGGGTTAGAATTGGTCTTCAGCAACCCATGCTCGTCAGAGGCAACTAACGGGATCGGGTGGTCAGGCTTGCTGACTTGGTTGATTCATGTCATCGATCCCAACTGCGAAGATCGATGCTCACGAAATAAATCACTGAATTGTCTGGTCTAGACTCGATTATTGACAGACCGCCGCCATATAGCTGGATGTTGCTGAGTGCGGCGTTAAACAACAAACAAACAAACAAAATTTTCATGTTTGACTCAAGACGATGCCACGTAGATGGATACTGGCTGGCTACAAGTACCGGCTGCACGTGCCCGCCAGCTTACCATTATGGCACGCAGGTGATACCTGTTCGTTTTTCTTGTTTTACCTGACGTTATATTCAACGTACACCTGATACCTAATCCAAAATTAACTTCACAAACACACTCGCCATGGATTTCAAGAGACTAGTTCACTAAAAATACATCAATGTTATACCCATTTAGTTTAACCATTGTTCACAAGCTAACCATAATGTATTTATGAACATATAATGACTTTTCAACTAAATTCAGTGTGTTTGCAAACATGCTAAACTGAATATACAGAGGATATCTCATGTGTCGACTGAAATATCTTATTCCCCCCGTCACGAGATCAGAGAAACATGATATTTTACGAGACACATGGAATATCTTATTTATTATATACTTTTTTGCGCAGTTGTCTCCCGGATGTTTTTTCATTACAAATGTAAAACCTTGAAACGTAAATTCTCGCTACCTAACACAGAGGGGCGTGTAGTTGCGACTTGAAAATAAAAATAAACATTTGGGGTCATCAAACTTCATAATACAATTGGATATGATTACATACAAAATCAACTTTAACAAATTCTTTGAAAGCTACGAGTCCGCCGTCGGAAGCGATGGGATACACGCTGCTCACGTAACAAACACGGCGCTTTGCGAAATGAAAAGTCTCGGTTGACGAGTTAAATGCTAAATTTACAATTTATAACGAAACATTTTCAAGAGAAAGACGAACGGCAAGAGGCGATATTAACTCTAGATTTGAACAATACATTACAAACGTTATCACAACGTCACTGGACTTAAAACAGTCGCCGAAACACTGCAAACTTAAGGTCCAAACTATGATAGACATCACCATCGAATATCCGTTTCTTGTTTGTAGCCATTTTTAGCCTCTATAATACATGGACGTATACATCTTTTTCCCGGTAGTGTAGTCGGAATCGTACAATGGACTATGCTTTTAGCAGAGATTTCCAAAGGTTAATGGAGGTGTTTTGTTAGTCAACACTACGGAGGTATATGCTCTAAGCGGATGACATTATTAGCCCAGTTAAACAAGTGGCATTTCAATTGCATTCCCAGCTCCCTGAGGAGTACACAACTCAATCTGTACGTAAACTGCTTAACTTTGTTTGATTAATTCCCTGTGTGTCACACACAGTGTCACATGTCAACACAGTTAATGGAATTGTATTGGCAAAGTGGGTTGTGAAATTTAAGCAGCGAATTCTTTAAGTATGGGTGGTCCATTGAATTCCGGCGGCGCCATTTGATCCGAAGGCAAGAATGCATCAATAGCCTGTGGTGGAAACTCTTTACCGCCAGTGTCTCAGAGGGACGACAGATGGGAAGAACAAGATGGGTCTTCTCTAGCAGTCAATACATCACATTTCCATTCTAGATCACTATGAGTGAGTGAGTTAAGTTATGACGCCGCTTTGAACAGTATTCCAGCTATATCACGGCGTGTCAGGGTCTCAGTGATGCAGGTCTCGGACATTTACCACCCATGACCACTGGTATTGAGCTGACAAACCTAGAAACCAAATCGGATCGAACAAGGATTCGAACTCACGATCATAGGTTCCTGGCGTGTCCATGGGACGCAACTCTGCACAGCGAATTGCAGCACCTTAGACGACTGGGCCACCTGTACCCTAGTCCGTGTAGGTTGCTGGCAAACGAAGACATAGAAATTAGTGCGAAATTTAGAATTCGACCCCACGATCCTTCCGGAGCGCCTAAGTGACGCGCCTCTGCACGGCAAACTCGTACCTAGTTTCTCTGAGCTGTTATCAGCTGCAGACAAAAACATATGGTTTCGTGTTTCCAAACGTTCTGTCTCATATTTATCAGGTAAATATTTATTAGCTTTTGAAAGTGGGACAAGGATTTATAAAATGATTAAAGATAGTTCACGTTCACGTAAACCAACTTTTATCCCCAACTCGTACATAATACACGACCCATACAAGGCTGTGATAGGAGACTTTGATGTCAGATAATGTAGAGGACAATTGAAGACATACTGAATGGTTTCCCATATACACTTTTGAAAAAAGGAAATGCACAGGTAGCTTTGTAGTACATTTATTGTACCTAATGACGTCGATTTATTAAATTTAATATCATAGATATAAATATGAAATTTTGGAGCTCGATAGTCACATGTTGTCGTGGTACAAAGGCATTGAAAACTGTTCATTGTCATGCCACATAAGGCCACAACGTTGCGCTGAACTGTGGTGGATGAGGTTATCGATTGGGTTGAGATCTGGAGATCTCGACGGCCAGGGCAAGTCGTTCATGTTGGCATTATGTAGTTATTCTGCCGTGACACGAGCTGTGTGCGGTGGAGCGTTGTCCTGTTGAAACAGCTCGCCCTGGCGGTCAATGATTGGAAGAAGGTGAGGTTGAAGAATTTGATTCATGTAGCCCCCCCCCCCCCCCCCCCACACACACACACCATGACACAAGTCTTGTATATACATGTCAGCAGTACACTACCTAGTTGAAGACTTGTATATACACGTCAGCAGTACACTACCTGGGTGAAGTCTTGTATATACACGTCAGCAGTACACTACCTAGGTGAAGTCTTGTATATACACGTCAGCAGTACACTACCTAGGTGAAGTCTTGTATATACACGTCAGCAGTACACTACCTAGTTGAAGACTTGTATATACACGTCAGCAGTACACTACCTAGTTGAAGACTTGTATATACACGTCAGCAGTACACTACCTAGTTGAAGACTTGTATATATACATAAGCTGTACACTACCTAGGTGAAGACTTGTATATACACATAAGCTGTACACTACCTAGGTGAAGTCTTATACAGACACGTTAAGTACCAAACGAGTAAATGTTCTAAAACAAACAAAATGTCCTGGTCATTGCATATTGATCGCGGAATTTTTTTTCTGGAAAGATATTTAAACATTCATTATAGAATTGTTCAATTTCGTAAACAGGCAAGCTGATCGGAGCACCATCAAAACAGCCCGAAATATCCAACGACAGGCACATCCCACTTCCAACCCATCTTGAAATTATCAGTGACAATGAATCATAAGCTTCAGTCAGTTATAAATGGAGATCATAAACGACTTACTGACGTATGAGGCGTTATTGATATGTTCTCAGTGTCACATAGAAAGACTAAAAGCCATTTATATTATTTTATTTTCAACATAATCCTTTACGACGTTGATATGACTTTGCTAACTAACGACGTTAGAGGGATTTGAGCCCAGTTTCTTGTAACTCATTTTCCTTGCTGTCCAGGGGACATGGTTGGCCCAGTCGTCTCAGGTACTGCGATTCGCTGTGGAGAGTTGCGTCTCTTGGGCACGCCAGAAACTTGTGGGTTCGAGTCCCGGTTCGCCTCAATTAAGTTTCTAGGTTTCTCAGCACCATACCACCGAGGTGGTAAACGTCTGAGACCTGCATCACTTGGGGCTTTCCTCTCACATTAAGCTGACACGCTGTGATATAACTGGACTATTGTTAAAAGCGGCGTTAAACGCAACTCACTCACTCCTTCTGTCCAAGAGGTACTCCACAACGGCTATGACGGCATCGTTCGGCATCTACCCGGGGGGTAGCCTGGTTGTTAAAGCGTTCGCTCGTCACGCCGAAGACCCGGGTTCGATTCCCGACATTGGTACAATGTGTGAAGCCCTTTTCTGGTGTCCCCTGCCGTGATATTGCTGGAATATTGATAAAAAGCGGCGTAAAACCATACTCACTCGCTCACTCCAGGACGGGGGTCGTCTTCAAGGCTCTCCCTGCTACCCTGAAACTCTGCTGCCTTCTTCTTTACGGTGGCATTGGAAGTTACATCCTTCTCTAGTGTTGTTTTCGTATTTTCACAGACGGCCTTCCGTGTTAAGTCCCTTTTCTGCAAGTATTCATCACTGCACGTTCCTCAATGTTTTCCCTTTTCCAAAGGTCACAGACCCCTGTTCATTTCACCGACTTGTCACAGCGAAACAACTTGCTCAACTCAAGTTATGTTGGATACACTTCTAGGACATCATGTAATGTCCACAGCAACGTTCACTATTGCGTATTTCCTTTTGTTAAAACCATAAAACGTATCAATGAGCCCTCCTACTTCACCGAATTAATAAATATTACCGGTATTGTTCATTATTTGGAAGTTTCCAACTCAGTTAAGTGTAATTCTAACTAAAACTGTTTGAATTTTGTGAATTTATCCCATCAATTAGACGATGGAATCAAAACCGTATTACATAATTTGGACTCCAGCGTACACGTAAACGGCATTTTCCATCTGCCAGCTAATTCCATACATTGATGTTTTCCCAAATATTGGGCAACAGAGATGGGCAAATAGTCATAGGAGTAAAGGAGTTCTTACAAAGTTTAACAATAATGACACGACAAACATATTAGATGATTCAGAAACCATCTGAACAGCGGCGCTAGACATTGTAGTATGAGAATTTGATTCCACTTTCGAAATCAACAGTTTCTCTTAAAATATCCCCGTTACAAAATGCCTGATTTTACCCACTTTTAACGTCTCCTTTCATTACTTCCCAACCCAAGCAAAAAAGTTGTTTAATTTAATCACATAAATCGTTCCAAAAACAAAAAAATACAATTGAAATCTGAGCATTCTACTTATGAGAAAACATTATCTGCTAGTGAGCAAAATAATAAACTCGTTCTGGAAAAATATAATTCAAGCTGGGTCATCAAAAGAACACTGAAAACGCTAGCGTAGATGAGTGAGTGAGTAAGTGAGTGAGTGAGTGAGTGAGTGAGTAACTGAGTTTGTGGGCGAGTGTGTGAGAGAGTGAGTTAGTGAGTGGGTTGGTTAGTGAGTGAGTGAGTGAGTGAGTTGGTGGGCGAGTGAGTTGGTGGGCGAGTGAGTGAGTGAGTGAGGTTTATTCCAGCAATATCATGACAGGGGACACCAGAAATGGTCATAACCCATTATGGAGATTCGAACCAGGGTTTTCGGCGTGACCAGCGAACGCTTTATCCCCCAGGCTACCCCATCACCCCGTTAGCGTAGATACATACAATCCAAGTCAATATATTGGACAAACGATAAACAAGACGAAAATAAACACTATGTAATTTATGGAGTAAACTATCTTCGAGCTGAAAATAAATCTTATATAATTTATTGAGTAAAATATCTCAACGAGGTAATAAACAACAGTGGATTATTTTTAACGTTCGATGAGTTCAATGATGAATAATATCGGAAGTATAAAATCAAAAAGAGAACAATCAAATCCCAAAAATCAAATTCCATTTCTACAAATCTACAACATTTATATAGATCCGTTTCGTAAGATAGGTTCTGAGCTATGATAAAAAGGCAAACTTGTAGTGAAACTAAATCCAACCCAAATAAAAAACCCACACGAATACACATTATAGTATTACATTCAGGATTTGATTTGATTAAAAAATAATTTTTGGAATCAAGCTCACAAGAAAAAACTCTTTCCGGGCCCTTCCTTTACTTGCAATTATATATGTAGTTACAAAAAATATACATTTCATGCTAATAACATGAGTTATACAATGAAAGTCTGCATATGATCAGAAAAAATTAAAATGTCCTTTGTCTTATTAATTGGATCCAAACCTCTTAGGTGGCTTTCTGAGTGAGTGAGGTTTTACGCCGCTTTTTGCAATATTCCAGCAATATCAAGGCAGAGACACTACAAATGGGCTTTACACATTGTACCCATGTCGGGAATCGAACCCGGGTCTTCGGCGTGACGAGCGAACGCTTTAACCACAAGGCTACCCGACCGCCCCATATGGCTTTCTGACTTAAGGTACATCATAACGATGATGACAAGAATAACGTCCGATGCAATTCCTTATTTTTACACGTACCATCTGTTCCACTGTTTGTGTTTTAGAAAAAAAACGTTGACTTGCATCTGCATGTATTTGTGTCGGGTGCCACCGATGGGCCAGGATACGCTCATCTTTTCCCAAACACCTGATATCAGCTCTATTTGATGGTGATTCATAAACCTTTCTTGTGATGTAGTCGGAATCGTACAATGGAGATTTCTCATGATTATGGAAAATTTAATGCTTTTGTTTCAGAGTGCGCAGGACCACAGCCCTAGCATCTCTCAGGAGTCAAGCTTGCCAAGCACGGTCACCCATCCAGCTACTCTCCGCATCAAACGTTGATGACCTATGCCTTACTTCAACAATGGTGAAGTGATCTCTCAGACATATTGATTTTAGTAGGAAGCGCAATGTACCAAGAACATATAGTCTTCCCCAGGGGCACCCGTGAATATGAATAATACACCAGAAAAATAAGGCTGAATTATAAAGTGAGTGATGACAGTGTGTACTGTCTTTAGTGGTGAGACTGACTGTAGCTGACGGGGAAGTGTCTGGTTCTTAAGTAACTATTCAGCGTAGTATTGCAAAGATTGAAATATCCCCTCAGACTCAACATGAGGTAGGTATCATGTCCATACTGTATGTTTGATTTAATATAGCTTCTTAAATATTAATATCATCAATTAATGTTAATTAGGTTTGATCTGGACATGTATTGTGTGTCAAGGGCACGAAACCTTTGTCTTGCAAAGCTGACGATCCGCACTGAAACACTCCTGGGACTATTCATTGAGTCATTAACTGACATTGGTGATTGTGTTAAATAGAAGGAAAGGTTTAATTTCGATAAAGTTGTTCAATATTCATTTTGATATAACCATATTACCACAGTAACAAATACTTGACTTTATTCAAGCCGAATGATTCAGATCGAATTCGGATCAATCAGTCCTCCAACACACAAAAATGAAATAATTATCCGAAATTCATCAGAACTGGAGTGTAGTGAAATGTGGAACGTTTACACGGCTGCAACATAAGTGACAGCCATTTTTCCTATTGACAAACTACTAAAATAGACAGACATGTCTCCAGAATACATATAGCGTTATGGTAAATGTCTACGTAATAAATCTGTATATATCTACAGTTTGGCCCTACTCTCCCCGAGGCAATTAAGGGGGTTAGTTGTCTATAAAAGTTCAGTTTCCACTCTTGCCGAACTAGAGTGGAATTTTGTTGCTCGATCGTAGCGCCACCAGTGGCTATTACGAGTTATGTCCCTTCTATGTCCCTCCTATTGACCAATCAGATTCCATCTCTCATATCACTTGCATTTGCTTCAAGCAAAATGGCGGCGCCCAGTCAAAAACGTTTTGATCGATAATTGAGATCTATATATTGTAATAAAACGGGACTTACCTCGCAAAGTACATCAAATCACTTCTGCACCTTGATTAAAGACACGAAAAGATTTGCAAAATAGCTGTCGATGCCCAGAAGACGGTACACATGCAAATCCGGAAACATGCACGTTAAAATTCATGTTGTTTACAAACCTGATGTCTAGTTCGTTACGCGAATTTGATTGGAATTTGAATAGACTCGTTAGTCCAGGCAAAATGTTACTCCGGAATTCCAGCCTAGTTCGGCAAGGGTGCAAACTGGACTTTAAACGTCCTTGCCTCGGAAAGATTATGCTCGTGAGAAAGTCGGAATCTTAACGAAACGAGATTTATGGCCATATTTCAGTTTACAAACCTGGGAAACACAGATTTCCGATTGACGAGGTGGTAAACGTCTGAGACCTGCATCACTTGGGGCTTTCCTCTCACATTAAGCTGACACGCTGTGATATAACTGGACTATTGTTAAAAGCGGCGTTAAACGCAACTCACTCACTCCTTCTGTCCAAGAGGTACTCCACAACGGCTATGACGGCATCGTTCGGCATCTACCCGGGGGGTAGCCTGGTTGTTAAAGCGTTCGCTCGTCACGCCGAAGACCCGGGTTCGATTCCCGACATTGGTACAATGTGTGAAGCCCTTTTCTGGTGTCCCCTGCCGTGATATTGCTGGAATATTGATAAAAAGCGGCGTAAAACCATACTCACTCGCTCACTCCAGGACGGGGGTCGTCTTCAAGGCTCTCCCTGCTACCCTGAAACTCTGCTGCCTTCTTCTTTACGGTGGCATTGGAAGTTACATCCTTCTCTAGTGTTGTTTTCGTATTTTCACAGACGGCCTTCCGTGTTAAGTCCCTTTTCTGCAAGTATTCATCACTGCACGTTCCTCAATGTTTTCCCTTTTCCAAAGGTCACAGACCCCTGTTCATTTCACCGACTTGTCACAGCGAAACAACTTGCTCAACTCAAGTTATGTTGGATACACTTCTAGGACATCATGTAATGTCCACAGCAACGTTCACTATTGCGTATTTCCTTTTGTTAAAACCATAAAACGTATCAATGAGCCCTCCTACTTCACCGAATTAATAAATATTACCGGTATTGTTCATTATTTGGAAGTTTCCAACTCAGTTAAGTGTAATTCTAACTAAAACTGTTTGAATTTTGTGAATTTATCCCATCAATTAGACGATGGAATCAAAACCGTATTACATAATTTGGACTCCAGCGTACACGTAAACGGCATTTTCCATGTGCCAGCTAATTCCATACATTGATGTTTTCCCAAATATTGGGCAACAGAGATGGGCAAATAGTCATAGGAGTAAAGGAGTTCTTACAAAGTTTAACAATAATGACACGACAAACATATTAGATGATTCAGAAACCATCTGAACAGCGGCGCTAGACATTGTAGTATGAGAATTTGATTCCACTTTCGAAATCAACAGTTTCTCTTAAAATATCCCCGTTACAAAATGCCTGATTTTACCCACTTTTAACGTCTCCTTTCATTACTTCCCAACCCAAGCAAAAAAGTTGTTTAATTTAATCACATAAATCGTTCCAAAAACAAAAAAATACAATTGAAATCTGAGCATTCTACTTATGAGAAAACATTATCTGCTAGTGAGCAAAATAATAAACTCGTTCTGGAAAAATATAATTCAAGCTGGGTCATCAAAAGAACACTGAAAACGCTAGCGTAGATGAGTGAGTGAGTAAGTGAGTGAGTGAGTGAGTGAGTGAGTAACTGAGTTTGTGGGCGAGTGTGTGAGAGAGTGAGTTAGTGAGTGGGTTGGTTAGTGAGTGAGTGAGTGAGTGAGTTGGTGGGCGAGTGAGTTGGTGGGCGAGTGAGTGAGTGAGTGAGGTTTATTCCAGCAATATCATGACAGGGGACACCAGAAATGGTCATAACCCATTATGGAGATTCGAACCAGGGTTTTCGGCGTGACCAGCGAACGCTTTATCCACCAGGCTACCCCATCACCCCGTTAGCGTAGATACATACAATCCAAGTCAATATATTGGACAAACGATAAACAAGACGAAAATAAACACTATGTAATTTATGGAGTAAACTATCTTCGAGCTGAAAATAAATCTTATATAATTTATTGAGTAAAATATCTCAACGAGGTAATAAACAACAGTGGATTATTTTTAACGTTCGATGAGTTCAATGATGAATAATATCGGAAGTATAAAATCAAAAAGAGAACAATCAAATCCCAAAAATCAAATTCCATTTCTACAAATCTACAACATTTATATAGATCCGTTTCGTAAGATAGGTTCTGAGCTATGATAAAAAGGCAAACTTGTAGTGAAACTAAATCCAACCCAAATAAAAAACCCACACGAATACACATTATAGTATTACATTCAGGATTTGATTTGATTAAAAAATAATTTTTGGAATCAAGCTCACAAGAAAAAACTCTTTCCGGGCCCTTCCTTTACTTGCAATTATATATGTAGTTACAAAAAATATACATTTCATGCTAATAACATGAGTTATACAATGAAAGTCTGCATATGATCAGAAAAAATTAAAATGTCCTTTGTCTTATTAATTGGATCCAAACCTCTTAGGTGGCTTTCTGAGTGAGTGAGGTTTTACGCCGCTTTTTGCAATATTCCAGCAATATCAAGGCAGAGACACTACAAATGGGCTTTACACATTGTACCCATGTCGGGAATCGAACCCGGGTCTTCGGCGTGACGAGCGAACGCTTTAACCACAAGGCTACCCGACCGCCCCATATGGCTTTCTGACTTAAGGTACATCATAACGATGATGACAAGAATAACGTCCGATGCAATTCCTTATTTTTACACGTACCATCTGTTCCACTGTTTGTGTTTTAGAAAAAAAACGTTGACTTGCATCTGCATGTATTTGTGTCGGGTGCCACCGATGGGCCAGGATACGCTCATCTTTTCCCAAACACCTGATATCAGCTCTATTTGATGGTGATTCATAAACCTTTCTTGTGATGTAGTCGGAATCGTACAATGGAGATTTCTCATGATTATGGAAAATTTAATGCTTTTGTTTCAGAGTGCGCAGGACCACAGCCCTAGCATCTCTCAGGAGTCAAGCTTGCCAAGCACGGTCACCCATCCAGCTACTCTCCGCATCAAACGTTGATGACCTATGCCTTACTTCAACAATGGTGAAGTGATCTCTCAGACATATTGATTTTAGTAGGAAGCGCAATGTACCAAGAACATATAGTCTTCCCCAGGGGCACCCGTGAATATGAATAATACACCAGAAAAATAAGGCTGAATTATAAAGTGAGTGATGACAGTGTGTACTGTCTTTAGTGGTGAGACTGACTGTAGCTGACGGGGAAGTGTCTGGTTCTTAAGTAACTATTCAGCGTAGTATTGCAAAGATTGAAATATCCCCTCAGACTCAACATGAGGTAGGTATCATGTCCATACTGTATGTTTGATTTAATATAGCTTCTTAAATATTAATATCATCAATTAATGTTAATTAGGTTTGATCTGGACATGTATTGTGTGTCAAGGGCACGAAACCTTTGTCTTGCAAAGCTGACGATCCGCACTGAAACACTCCTGGGACTATTCATTGAGTCATTAACTGACATTGGTGATTGTGTTAAATAGAAGGAAAGGTTTAATTTCGATAAAGTTGTTCAATATTCATTTTGATATAACCATATTACCACAGTAACAAATACTTGACTTTATTCAAGCCGAATGATTCAGATCGAATTCGGATCAATCAGTCCTCCAACACACAAAAATGAAATAATTATCCGAAATTCATCAGAACTGGAGTGTAGTGAAATGTGGAACGTTTACACGGCTGCAACATAAGTGACAGCCATTTTTCCTATTGACAAACTACTAAAATAGACAGACATGTCTCCAGAATACATATAGCGTTATGGTAAATGTCTACGTAATAAATCTGTATATATCTACAGTTTGGCCCTACTCTCCCCGAGGCAATTAAGGGGGTTAGTTGTCTATAAAAGTTCAGTTTCCACTCTTGCCGAACTAGAGTGGAATTTTGTTGCTCGATCGTAGCGCCACCAGTGGCTATTACGAGTTATGTCCCTTCTATGTCCCTCCTATTGACCAATCAGATTCCATCTCTCATATCACTTGCATTTGCTTCAAGCAAAATGGCGGCGCCCAGTCAAAAACGTTTTGATCGATAATTGAGATCTATATATTGTAATAAAACGGGACTTACCTCGCAAAGTACATCAAATCACTTCTGCACCTTGATTAAAGACACGAAAAGATTTGCAAAATAGCTGTCGATGCCCAGAAGACGGTACACATGCAAATCCGGAAACATGCACGTTAAAATTCATGTTGTTTACAAACCTGATGTCTAGTTCGTTACGCGAATTTGATTGGAATTTGAATAGACTCGTTAGTCCAGGCAAAATGTTACTCCGGAATTCCAGCCTAGTTCGGCAAGGGTGCAAACTGGACTTTAAACGTCCTTGCCTCGGAAAGATTATGCTCGTGAGAAAGTCGGAATCTTAACGAAACGAGATTTATGGCCATATTTCAGTTTACAAACCTGGGAAACACAGATTTCCGATTGACGAGTTTTATCTCCATATTTCAGTTTACAATACAGGGAAACATAACCGACCACTGGGAGTAATTTGCAATTGAGTGCCGGGTGTGAATGTCTAAAACATGATTCCCGACGCAACTTACTTGAACTTTGAAGTGATTTTCCCTTAAACTGTAACAAATTGTAAGACATGCGGTGTTGGGCCTTGTCAGGATGTACTGTTGCCTGGCGTGTCATCGAGGAAACGACATAATTGTCAACGGCGTAGGCTTTTCTTGTTTATCGATTATTGTAGAATTTATCTGTAGAAGATACAGGTGCGTGCGCGCGTGCGTGCGTGCGTGTGTTTCTTATCACGGATGGAGTATCCATGAAATTCATTAATAATATAAACCTACATGTTTCAATCTTCGAGAACAGCACGAGTATTTATTTATTTTCGTCTGATAATGGTGACATTAAAATGACAAATTGAATGCATAACTCTTCAATTCTATTATTAAAAGACTTTAAATACTAGTATATGACTTGGTAGACACGTGGAAGGCACTTCCTAATAAAACGCATCAGTGACAAAAAAATGATAACTTGTACAATATGTTCCCGTGTTTTTTCAGGTGAACAATTGACTTGCCTTTGAATGTGTTTGTGATGGATCCCACCGATGGGCCAGGATACGCTCATCCTTTTGCGAACAGCTGTAATTATCACTATTTGATAGCGATTCATAACACATGCTCATGAACCTTTCCGAGGCAAGGGAGTTAACTGACTACAATAGTCCAGTTTCCACTCTTGTCGAACTACGCTGGAATTTCGTGGATCGATCGTACCGCCACAAGTTGCTATTACGAGTTACGTCCCTTCTATGCCCCTCCTATTGACCAATCAGATTCCACCTTTCATATCACTTGCATTTGTTTCAAACAAAATGGCGGCGATAATCAAGATCTACGTTTTGACAAAACGGTTACCTCGCGAAATGCAACAAATCATTTGAGTACCTTGATTACGAAAAGCATAGTCGCCTTGTACGGCAAGAATAAGTTGCTGAAGACCTATTCAACCCCGGATCTTCACGGGCCGTAGGGACTCGTCACATAAACAAGATTGATAGTGTATTAGTACAGAGGCATTGTCACAACTATATAACATATCCAATTTTACATCAATAGAAAAGCATCATATTACATTCAATGTATGAGTTAGCGTGTCGTATACATTTTCACGCGTTGCTTCGCAACTGGGGCAAAATTAATGTCACTTCGTGAATTATTGATAATATTTGACAAAGAACATGCAACGTACACAGCATAAACTAGCGGAGGAAAAGGGAAACATCTCCTGCACCATACAAAAATCGCATAAAACCATAATTGCCATAGAGCTTTCTGAAACGTGTTTTGGTAATCACATGGACCAACACTTTGTCACGATTACCCATGATTACCCATGATGACCCACGATGACCCTGACATAACACAGTCATTACATGCATAAAATCACATGAGTGAGAAATTCGACACACATTCGCAGTACACGTGTGACCGAGTCCATTCAAACACACAGTAAACCGCTAAAGTGTTGCAAATGTGAAAAGCAGCTTGGATGACAACCGAACCTCGTAACAGGTATGCCACTCCCATCTGAAAATGAGCGGTGGCGTGCAATTGCAATGCTTGAAACCGGAGTGAGTGAGTGAGTTGGGTTTAACACCGCTTTTAACAGTATTCCAGTCATATCACGGCGTGTCAGCTTAATGTGGGAGGAAAGCCCGAAGTGATGCAGGTCTCATACATTTACCACTTCGGTGAAACCCACGAGCAGGGGTATGATGCTGACAAACCTAGGAACATAATCGGGGCGAATTGGGATTTGAACCCACAATCATAGGTTTCTGGCGTGCCCAAGAGATGCAACTCTGCACAGCGAATCGCGGCGCCTTAGACGACTGGGTCACTCGTACCCCCGCTTGAAACCGGAGCTGCATAAAACGTTGTTGAGGAGCGTTTTAATTTCGAGTATAACACCATACAGGCATCCAGGGGTCGGTACCAACAGACTGGCAACACCAAGGACAAACTACGTTCTTCACGTTCACGAGTTACGTCACGTCGGCAAGATATATCATATCAGTCTGGTTCACCTGTAAAATGAGTTTCAGATTGCACCTTTGACAGCCTGTAGTTTCCCTGGCTAGGTCTGATTAGTGTAGGGACTGCGGAACTGCACGCTCTGAATAGTCAAGGCATCTGAGGTTGAGGTTACAGGGATGGATGTCAGTCGTCTTCACAGGTTTCATATTGAATGCAGTGATGGCCGTCAAAATGTGTGTTATTCAACATGCTGCATACGGTGATGGGGGTGTAAGGGTGTGGAGAGGCACATCACTGCACATCACGAAACCCCTCTAGCGGTCATCGATGTCTGTTTGATTGGTATACGGTACCGATACGAAGCTATCTGTCCTTCAGACCCATGGACGTCACATCCCTTCACATCACGACAATACACGCCCTCACTTTGCACAGAACATCCCCACGTTCCCGTGGCCTGCTGTTCCGCCAGATCTGTCGCCCATCGAATATGTGTGCGATGAAATGAAACGTCGTTGAGGCTGACTTCCAAACCTCCCCCGTGACGTTGGTCCGGCTGCGACAGGCCTTCGTCCAAATCTGGAATAACATCCAACAAGAGTTCCTCAACCGGCTTGTCCCGTCAATGAGGCGCCGTTTCATGTTTCATGGACATCAATATATAACTCCCATACAAGTCATTCAGTGATGCTGATGAACTTTTGTTCGTTAGAATATGTGGGTTTTCTTATATATTCAAACGAAAAAAGTAACTGTGCTTCACATAAGTGGGTGTAAATGGTATATATAATGTTCATCTGATCAATGTTTTATCATAACAATTTCATTGACAAAACGGGGCGGTCCGGTAGCCTAGTGTTTAAAGCGTTTGCTCGTCACGCCAAAGACCCGGATTCGATTCCTGACGTGGGTACAATGTGTGAAGCTAATTTCTGGTGTCCCCCGCCGTGATATTACTGGAATATTGCCAAAATCGGCGTAAAGCCATACTCACTCACTCGTTGACAAAAAACATACCTAGTAAAAGGAAATGGGGAGACACGCCCCAAAATAGGGGTGGCGTAACAAACCTACCGAGTTGGTTGCATGACGTGATACCGTAACCGACGTTACTCGGCGTGACATGGCGTCGCCGTGGGACAACATGGTAGAGAAAGAGCGACAGTATGTTGCTAAATACCCTATGTTGCGAAATACCCTTGCTAAACGAGCAACGTGTGTATGTGGTTATGAAACTCTTCAAGGATCACTCAGGCTTCATGTCAAGAGATAGCCATAAATCACTAACGCCCGCTTCGGACAACTTTGTGGCTGCTGTGTTGTGGCACTAGTCTGTCTTACAGACCCTGATACATTTATATCAACTACAGCCCACGCAAGTCTATAATGTTTGGCAAGTCTAGATTACTGCAGTATCTGAAAATGAAGAGAATCACTGGGCTGCCTTTTTTATTAGATTTTTATTAAGATAACTGAACAACTGTTTTTTTCTGTACGATATGTTCATTTCAGAGACTATAGGTTAGTCTATTGTGGCACGGACACAGCGGTTTGAATGTGTTTGTAGCGAGGCGAGGTGTTTGTAACGTCGCGTCCAAGATTATTGCACTTATCTAGCAACGTGCATGCATGTACGTACGCGCGCGTGTACTAGTCCGGACTGATGCCGATTTATAGTGCTAGCCCACTGAAATACCATGCCGCAGTATAACACGAATACCCCACTAAGACACAGTATACCGACACCGAGCCGACCAGTTCTTGCTTTAACCCCTTAATGCTGAGCGCCAGACTGGGTAACAACAAGTACCATTTCTTAACGTCTCTTGGTATAACGCTGCCGGTATTCGAACCCCGGACCTTCCACTCTCCGGGCGGACGCTCTACCATTAGACAACGGAGGCGGTCCAATTGTGTTTGAGAAAACCTTTCGGTCGCAGAGAGGTAATTTTGCCACATTTCTTTTAAAGAAACTATTTTCCCGATCGATAACTGAAGTGGATGCGCCATTTTGATTTGCAGTCATGAAAGAACGGTGTTACTAAGGATATACGGTTACATCACGGGGCAGGTATTTGAAACAGCTTCATGGCGTCAGCCCCTTATAACGTGAATAAAGTGAACACAGCATAAAGTATAGTCGGCGTCTTTGATCTTTTAAAGAAGCATCTTAGAATTTCTATTCAATTACCCATAAGTTACACAATAAATTACTCATAGGTTCCATAGACTTTACAGAAGCCTCGCAAGGTTTATTTCAACACCGAACGTCACTATTATGACGTCCCATCGCTCACTGTGACGCAGTAAATATGACGACACAGTAGGATATAGATAAGCGACATATTTCAAGCTCTCAGTAATCCATAAAGTTTCAAATAAACTCTCTTTGTTGATATGTATCGTGTTTGTACCCAAATGCATTTCCACTTACACTTTAAATTTTGTAGTAATCCCAAATCTGCAGTTAATAACCCACAGTTTTTTTCCAAAAGCCTATCGATAACGACTGAGAAAGAAATAGTTTCATATAAATAAACTCAACAACAAAAGTTCCTGTGACATCAATATTTTAGTGTATTTTTCAAACAAGTTTAGGCGGTCGGGTAGCCTAGTGGTTTAGGCGTTCGCTCGTCACGCCGAAGACCCGGGTTCGATTCCCGACATTGGTACAATGTGTGAAGCCCATTTCTGGTGTCCCCCGCCGTGATATTGCTAGAATATTGCTAAAAGCGGCGTAAAACCATACTCACTCACTCAAACAAGTTTGGTTTTCAATATTGTAGTACATGTATGGAATCAAGTCACAAAAACGCAACTGCTAAAAGTGGACTTTTATGCAAGCCCCATGCATTTCACTACCCAAGAATGAGTATAAAAACATGTGTGTTAACGGGATTCAATATGCATTGTTTAGCATCGTGCTGACAACAACCACTAAGAAAAACAACAAAATTACGCAATTATTCAACATAACGAAATGCCACGCCTGTCCGAAAATGAGCGTCTGCGAGCCATTGGTATATGCATGCTTGAAGCAGGATCGAGTCAACGTGATGTTGCAAGACAATTTAACGTCCACAGAAACACCATTTGGTGTTTATGGCAACGTTGGCAACATACGAATGCAGTCAGAGGCCATCCTCGGAGTGACAGGTCACGCGTAACCAATAATCGACAAGACAACTGGATTCGAACAACACACCTACGAAATCGATTCCAGCCAGCAACAGTGACTGCAAGAAGCATCCCTGGCCTTCGACGAATATCTTCACAAACCGTACGTCGTCGCCTCAGATGTGCAGGCATTGTCTCCAGAAGACCCACCAGACGTCCCATTTTGACAGGAAACCACCGTCAAGCACGTCTACAGTGGTGCAGACAGCGTCTACGCTGGACGGTCATGCAGTGGGGAGAGGTTCTATTCACTGACGAGTCTCGTTTTCACCTCAGCCACAGCGATGGACGGATTCGATTGTTTCAGATTTGGTAAAAAACATAACTTTGCATTAAATCTTATTCAATTTCACAGGAACTTTTGTTGTTCAGTATATTTGCCTCCGCTGTAATGCGTATGTAAAACGGAATGATTCAATAAGAGGTGATTTCATACCAGTGCTTGACAATCGGAATTCAGGATTTTCTAAATTCATTAATATCTTGTGTGGGTATGTTTATCATTCTTGGGTTTATATTCCAATATGTAGAATGACATAAATCGGCTGTTAATCTTCTCACTATGTGTTCGCTTGTCACGCCAAAGACCCGGGTTCGATTCCCGACATGGGTACAATGTGTGAAGCCCATTTCTGGTGTCCCCCGCCGTGATATTGCTGGAATATTGCTAAAAGCGGCGTAAAACCAAACTCACTCACTCTTCTTTATAACGAGTCGAATTGGTGACAGCCTTAGGTTTGGGAATGGTATGAACTAAATGGCCCTGCCATCTACCTGATGTGATTTCTTTCTGTATTTTCTGTTGGACTAATTCTGGTAGCTGTGTACATGATTTCAAGTTATGAGAATGACGTGATTCACGTGGGCAAATATATTTCACACTAAAAACAAAACCAACACCCTGCCATAGGTATTCAGCTGCATCTAGGTCTGAGTAACCTGTTAACAAAAACGATGGAAAGTCTAGATTGACTGGTGATTTACCTCTATCTGGCAAAACTAAGTTTCTTTCCTATTTGTCAACTTTGACGTGCTCTTGCAAATGCGGGAAGGGCGAGGCTTACTGCAACTGGTACACACATATCTGCACACACTGCGGCTACATTTCGTCAGATTGAAGCCATAGCATCTTGCCTGCTAGTAGGGCTTAACATAGTGGCCTTGGCCTACATGTAAGTCTTGCTTGTAGTATGGATTGATAATACCACTTGATGAGGGTGTCGCAAACATAAGCCAGAGTTCATTACTGATGACAGACCATGGTTCGTGTCGGTTGTGAGCGTGGGCTAGTCGAAGCTGATGATCACGGGAGCGTCATAACCTTTAATCCTGTTAACTGCCATGCGTACAAGATTCATGTATTTAAGCATTTGCTGCCCACACATTTCTCCAGATAAATACTGACAAAATATTACAAATGCATCCGTCCATTCCCCGACTGTGTTGATTGTGGGATAACAAGTCAATATCACCTTGTGCAAAGAGGCCCATCAGTTGTCATATGTCACCTGTCTGAACCCTTTAGTTTAGATTCCTCTAATTCGATATTTTTCCACATTTCATCCTTGAAATTTTGAGGGACAGTTAATTTATCTTGAGAGAATGCGAAGGGTGAGGAACAATAAACGTTGAGAAATCATGCACGCCAAGCGCCTGCATCTTCCCGAGGCAAGGGAGTTAACAGTAAAAGTCCAGTTTCCACCCTTGTAGAATTTGGCTAGAATTCTGGGCTAGATCGTAGTTCCACCTGTGACCAGTACGAGTTATGTCCCTTCTATGACTCTACCATTGACCATCAGATTCCACCTCTCCTATATCTTGAATTTGCTTCTAGCAAAATGGCGGCGCGCAGTCAAGACAACTTGATCAATAATCAAGATACATATTGTGATAAACACATCTTATTTCGCGAAGTGCATCAAATCACGTGAGCACTTTGATTAAAAAAATGAAATAAAAGGTTTGGAAAATATCTGATGATGCCGAGTTGGCGGTATACATGCTTTGCAAATCCTGCAATAGACCGAAATCTGCACGGCAGTTTAGGAACCGGATGTCGATTTCGTTACGCGATTTTGATTTGACTTTGCATAGACTCTTTCGTCTTACACCATAATTCCAGCCTAATTCGGCAAGGGTGGAAACAGGATTTTTAGTCAGTTAACTCCTTTGCCTCAGGAAGATGGAAGTGTTGTTGCTTGGTAGTTTAACGCCACCGACGGCGGTCTACAAAAATCGAGCCTGAACCAGACAATCCAGTGATTGACATCATGATCCACGCAATTGGGATAAGATGGCTTGTATCAACCCAGTCAGCGAGCCTGACCACCCGATTCCGTTTGTCTCCTCTTACGACAAGCATAGTCGCCTCTTACAGCATACATGGGTTGCTGAAGATCTGTTCTAGACCGGATCTTCACAGGTCTGTGATGCAGGTCTTACCACTTTGGTGAAACCAGCAGGGATGATATGATGATGTGAAACGTAATGATAGGTATTCATATCCACCATAACAGGGAAGCCTAAGGAAACGATTCTGCATAGCGAATAGGTGAGGTGAGGTGAAATGGGGTTTAACGTCGCGTCCAAGATTATTGCACTTATATAGCGACGTGCATGTACGTGTATATGTTTGTGTGGCTGCTTGTACTAGTCCGGACTGATGCCGATTTATAGTGCTAGCTCACTGAGATACCATGCCACAGTTTAACATGAATACCCCACTCAGACACAGTATACTGACTCCGAGCCGACCAGTCCTTGTTTTAGCCCCTTAAAGCCGAGCGCCAGACAGGGTAGCATAGCGAATAGACGACCTGGCCACCATGACCACGCCCCCGATCATGGAAGAGCCCTGTTGTGTGTTAGATGCCGCAATACACTAGTTGTAATGGAAACGGTATATTGCGACAATATAAATATGTATTATTCACGTAAATGTACCTCTTTAGGTATCTGTATCTCAAAAAGGACATTTATAATGAAACCTTAGCGTAAGTATCTAATAATTCATTGATACGTCAAACCATATATTGCATTGAGGTGAGGTGAAATTGGGTTTTCACGTCGCGCTCAAGATTATTGCACTTATATAGCGACGAGTGTGTGTGTGCGTGTATGTATGCATGTGTGTGTGTGTGTGTGTGTGTGTGTGTGTGTGTGTGTGTGTGTGTGTGTGTGTGTTTTCTATTCCGATTTCTAATGCCGATTTTATAGTGCTAACCCACTGAGATTCCATGTCGCAAATTAACATGAATACCCCACTCAAACACAGTATACTGACTCCGAGCCGACCGGTCCTTGATTTGGCCCCGTAATGCCAAGCATTATTAACAGGGTAGGGAATATATGGCAGGGTCTTAACAAGTACCATCTATTAACGTCTTTTGGTATGATGGGGCCGAGGATCGAACTCCCGACCTTCCGCTCTCGGGGCAGACGCCCTAACACTAGCACATTGACCAGATGGAGAGCGATATTTATCTAGAATCTGTTGAACAAGGCTTCGTCTCAGTCTATGTACAGAATTGCAACCATAAGCCACACCAGGATGCGCCCATCTACGTTCGAATCCAATTATCATCTGTCAAGACTGATTAACTATAGTAATATGAAAACAAATATCAATGACCCACTTCGTGCAATTCCAGACTATTGCCAGTTTTATAGTGCTAACCCACAAGTAACAAGTACCATAATTTAACGCCATTTGTTATAACAACACTGTCTTTCCGCTTTTCGATTAGACGCTCCATCCACTCAATCTCAATAATATCAGATCTTAGTTCTCGCTTTCGCTAAACAAAGATCTGAGGACATCCCATTACGGGTCACGTCTGAACGACCTTTCATCCGACCAATCAAAACGTCGCTTACCAGATCACAAAAGTGACAGTCGGAGTGTGATTTCTAATCATGCAACCTCGCAATCGTTAACACGGGACCCGTGAAGATTCCGGGGTAGAATTGGTCTTCAGCAACCCATAGTTGCCGTAAAAGGCCACTATGCTTGTCGTAAAAGGTGACTAACGGGATCGGGTGGTCAGGTTCGCTGACTTGGTTGATACATGTCATCGATCCCAATTGCGTGGATCGATGCTCATGATGTCAATCACTGGATGGTCTGGTCCAGATTCGATTATTTTACAGACCGCCGTCATATAGCTGGAATATTGCTGAGTGCAGGGTTAAACAACAAACAAACAATCAAAACAAACAAACAAACAAACGTTCACACGGGGTATTCCGAACGACAGTTCCGGTCCGTACGACTGATTCCGTCAAAATAATCGTCTGTCTCTCGCTTCCGTGGGATAAACAGGCATTGCACAGTACTTGGGAAGCACTGCCATACAATCGCTAGACATTCCGGAAGTTCAACTGTTTAGTTTTCAAATTTTTTATCGAGAAGTTTGTCAACGTAGTCTGAAATGGAAGTCGCCAGGTTGAAACGAGTGCCCTAAAGCTCGAGAAAGCTGCTTTCTAATTGGCTGATGTCAACTTGTTAGTCATTTCAGTAATCGGTCAAAGTTCGCGAAAGGTCGTTCTGACGTGACTCGAAATGGGATGTCTTCAGATCTTTGTTTAGCGATAGCGAGAACATAAATATGATTTTAATGAGACTGTATCCACTTGACCACAGAAGCAGTACGGCCCAAACCAACTCAAAAGAAGGAAGAATGTGGTCAAAGACCACAAGGTGCTCCTCTGTCCCAGATAGGTAGAATCAAATAAATAATCAAAACGACAACTGAGTCAGAACAGAATGATGTTCCATTGACAGCAAACATGTCATATACTTAAAATGAAGACAATAATCATTCTAACAGTATAGGAATAATACAATAATTAACTAGTTTTTATAATAATTGAATCCCGTTAAACGCCTCAAGCACAGTCGCCTCTTACGGCAAGGATGGATCGCCGAAGACCAATTCAAACCCGGATATTGACGGGTATGTGTCTATACAAATGGTGCGGCACCAAAATGTCTGACTTCAAACGGTGAATGAATTCCAGGATGCAGAGAGCATGTATATGTACATTTAAAAAAAGGGATTAGATAACAAAGGACAAAATTCCCCATTTGAAGCCAACAGTTATTAGCAATGGACAAATGGAGTCTAGGAGTTTAATTAGCACAGATTGGGGGGGGTTGGGGGGGGGGGGGGGGGGGGGGGGGTAGCACTAATTGGTAAATAGCAATGGACAAATAGAAGGCACCAGGATTAATTAGCCCCGATAGGGGGGATATTGCGATAGATAGTTGTTGGCACAGATTAATTAAATCAATATGTCCTAAGAATGGATTAGCATTGTAGAAGTTGGTGAGTAAATAAAACAACAAACAGCTTTGCGGATAACTACTTGTACTTCTGGTTTATTGCATTTACCGACGTTGGTTTGGTTTGTTTGTTTGTTGTTTAACGCCGCACTCAGCAATATTCCACCTATATGACGGCGGTCTGTAAAATAATCGAGTCTGGACCAGACAGTCCAGTGATTGACATCATGCGCATCGATCCACGCAATTGGGATCGATGACATGCTTCAACCAAGTCAGCGAGCCTGACCACCCGATCCCGTTAGTCGCCTTTTACGACAAGCATAGTCACATTTTACGGCAAGTATGGGTTGCTGAAGACCAATTCTAGCGACGTTCCGATGTAAATTCGTCAACCCTCATGACGCTTGAGTATCACCACTAATGACTTCTAACAGGAAAGAGCTCCTTAGTCAGATGACACAGATGATGAAGAATTTTAAGAGGGAAATTAAAGAAAAATCGTCACAAATTTCATCACAGTAGATTTCGGAAAAGTGAAGTTGAATGTGGATCAAATTCAAGAAGAGAGGAACAGAGTTGCTTAAAACTTACAACATGAAAATTTCGAATATATATGATTTTTGTTTGTTTATTTGTTTGTTGTTTAACGTCGCACTCAGCAATATTCAAGCTATATGACGGCGGTTTCTAAATAATCGAATCTGGTCCAGACAATCCAGTGATCATATAGCTGGAATATTGCTGAGTGCGGCGTTAAACAACAAACAACAAACTACGATGTCAATCACTGGATTGTCTGGTCCAGACTCGATTGTTTACAGACCACCGTCATATAGCTGGAATATTGTTGAGTTCGGCATTATACAACAACCTGGCGTTATACAACAAACAAACAATCATAAGATATAACGGTGTGGCCTACACATTGCCAACACTTCCCGTGCGACTGCGGGGCTCTGTGGGCGCGTGGCGTACAGGTTATACAACATCGACTCGACTCTGAACGACCTGGCGTGACTCACAGTTAACAAGCTGCTATTGGAGTATGGTGACAGCACGTTGCAACGTTCTCCGATACATGACTTCACGGCGCCCGATCAGTCGCCTAATACTCTGTGGGCGAGACGGTTGTTCGAGGCATTCGACAGCACGTGACTGTTTTAATATTGCACATACACAAAAACTTGTTTTATCGGTATGTGAGCGTGCGAACGTAGTCTATCTCACGTTGAATAAAACTCTGTGTCCGCCCTTGCGTTAGGTAAGGCCGTCTGTATAATATTGAAATTGTGTTTCTCATGCCTCGCTTTTCCTAAACTTCAGTCGAGCTTGATTTTATCAAATTGATTTTATAATTAATAAATCCATTCGCAATCTTTTCCATAAATATGTTACAGTCGATGTGTAAAATGACTGAAATATTCACTTAGACAATTTACAAAACGCAAAAAAATGTTTCAGTCATTTTTCAATTTATTATACTATGATAACGAATACCAAACATATTCACGCTGTTTCATTACCCAGTGGCTCATAAATAATTAAGCATCTCCAACTGTATATTTCCCTGCAAAATAGCAACTTTTTAAAATCGTATCCACCCGTGAAGATCAAGGGTAGAATAGGTCTTCAGCAACCCTTACTTGCCGTAAAAGGCCACTATGCTTGTCGTAAGAGGCGACTAACGGGATCGGGTGGTCAGGCTCGCTGACGTGGTTGATGCATGTCATCTTATCCCAATTGCGTGGATCGATGCTCATGATGTCAATCACTGGATTGTCTGGTCCAAACTCGACTTTTTTTTTACAAACCACCGTCATATAGCTGGAATTTTTGCTGAGTGCGTTGATAAACAACATATAAACAAACAAAATCGCATCCTGTATTATCTGAATAAACATTTTCATGTACTTATATACTACTCAAAAGAAGTTAAAGAACACCCATTTCTTTCAGATTACTATAGTTAATCTCACATGCCAAGACAGATTAACAATAGTAATATGAAAGAATCGGGTGTTCTTTAACTTCTTTTGAGTAGTATACTTACATGTATATTAAAATACATAAAGTACGGAAAATATTTTCTACTCAAATATGTTGAAGAACACCCACAATTGAATTGGAAGGCTGTGTTGCAATATCCACCAGTCATGACAGATCACCTTTGATCATATGATAAAATGAGTGTTTGAGTAGCATATACCATTCCGTCCCGGAAAGAAACAACGAATTACATCGTATCGTAAGGATATTCGAAAAAGTTAAGTAAATCTAACAATCGTCTTGCTTTTACCATATTGTATGTATGTATTTCATTGTCAAATGTATTGTGTAGGAATGAACACACTTGTTATTAAACCCTCTCTTATATGCCTTATATGGATTAATGTCATTTTCTTGATCCCAGAAAAAAACATCACTTTTTAGGGATAGTCACACGCTCATCATTTTAATAAAACATTATTATGTTGTCATTTTACGCTTTGAAACTATTTGGTAAATGTAACCTTTCTGACGCCGCACTCAGCAATATTCCAGCAATATAAAGACAAACAAACAAATACTGTGCCCTTTACGCACAAAGAATCCGTTTCGGCAGATTATCGAGTTCTGATTATGCCCAGGCGTTGACGTTGTATATTTACAGCTAATCGCCACTGTTACAGTGAAACCACTTTGTACATGTCTCCCGTCGCTTTTATCGTGTCGGTCATTTAGATGTCGTGTACTTGGAAGTCAATGCACCACCGCACGCTGTGGCTGATATACCAGTGAGTTCGAAACAGACATTCTCCGTTAATGGTGATATTATTGAAATCCATTTGTTGTAACCAATCTTCAAAGAAATCTCCTGTATATCATTTTGAGCATAATACGCTAATAGTATCATACATGATGGGTGATACATGATAAGTTAAACTTTATATGAGTGTCAGTGATTCCTAATGTACATCTGTGATCTCGCGTTGACTAGAATACACAATGGGTTCGTGTGGCAATTCTGTGAGGTGTATATATTGAAAACAAGAAGAGCCATCCATGTCCCGGCTAAATAAACAGTTCTGTTCTCTGTGGAAAGGTCGCAACTAGCCCCATACATTTGCAAACTTTCATGGAGGTATAATGAAATGTTTAGCACCAGACAAACACTACCCTAATGTGAACTTGTCTTGGAAAAGCAAATGTTAAACCAAGAAAGTACCATTTCAAGACTTGCCTGATTTATACGTTATCCTTTCGAATACGACTCTCGGAGCTAACTAAAAACACCCAAAAGGAAAGTCTGTAACATATATAGTAATTGTTAGTGGCGGGGTTCAAACTGGATAATATATTCCTCACTTAATGATGTATTTAGGTTTTTGGTTTGGTTTGTTGTTTAACGCCGCACTCAGCAATATTCCAGCTATATGACGGCGGTCTGTAAATAATCGAGTCTGGACCAGACAATCCAGTGATTAATATCATGAGCATCGATCCACGCGAAAGGGATCAATGACATGCATCAACCAAGTCAGCGAGCCTGACAACCCGATCCCGTTAGTCGCCTTTTACGACAAGCATAGTCACCTTTTACGGCAAGCATGGGTTGCTGAAGACCTATTCTACCCCGGAAAATGATGTATTTAAGATGCCATACGTAGTGGAATCCGAGAAAACCTTCCATTTTGGGGTTCAGTGCACTATGTCCAAAAACATAAGGCAATAGTCATAACTCTGTAAAATATTAATTCCCGATGTTTGGTTTCGAACTCGATCAACATATGACGTATGCAAAAAATCATCCTTGTACCCACAGTGTGTTCCCAATGAAGTCGACCGAACGAAGCCCAAATCTACATCATAAAAAAATCTAGTCATCTCAGTTATACAGTTAATTGGGAGGGTTCGAATCCCGGTCCGCTTCCATTATGTTTCTTGGTTTGTCTGCACCATGCCCGTTCTCATAAACGTCTAAGAGCTGCATTACTTCGGGCTTCAAGCTGATACGCCGTGATATAACTGGAATACTGTTCAAAGTGGCACAGCAAATTGCTGCCCCTCCGACGACTGGGCCACCCGTGCCCCTTGTAGGTTTCAGACGTTCACTCCATTGGTGAAATCTGTGAGTACATGTATAGTGCTGACGAACCTAGAAGCATAATCCGGGCGGGCTGAGATTCAAACCGACGATCATTGGTTTCTGGCGTGTACAACGACGCAACTATGCATAGCGAATTTCCGCACCTTAAACGACTAGGCCACTCACTCACTCTTAACCCAATTTCTGTACTGGGGTCTTAAGGCCATTGGCAAAGCTTATCATTCAATTTTCCCAATTTCATATAAAACTATTTGGTTTCTTTTAGCGAGTCTTCTCAATTTCTTATCTAAAGAAACTATTTGGTAAATGTAACCTTTCTGATCGTGTAAAGGTCAATTTGATATAAAAAAGAATCGTTTATATAAATTTGAACTTCATGTTAGTTATCTGTATTATTCATCCATTTCGTTATATGGTGATTGAATTGAATTATTTATATAAGTTTAGTTTAAAATTTATAATCTGGTACGGCTTTATTAAATAGAAGTATTGATATATTTCTATTTGAATGTGTTAACAAGAGTGATATATATAGACAGTATTTTACATTTTTGATAGTCATGACTAGGGTGAGTTGCTATCTATGTAAAATACTAGACAATATTGGCGACAGGAATGCAAGATCGAGTGAGTGAGTTGGGTTTGGGTTTGAATATTCCAGTAAAGTCACGGCGGGAAAGACCGAATGGATGCAGGTCTCAGACGTTTACCATTTTGATGAAACCCATGAGCACGGGAATGGTGCTGACAAACCTAGAAACAAAATCGGGGCGAACCGGGATTTGACCCGTGAAGATTCCGGGGTAGAATAGGTCTTTAGCAACCCATACTTGCCGTAAAAGGCGACTATGCTTGTCGTAAAAGGCGACTAACGGGATCGGGTTGTCAGGCTCGCTGACTTGGTTGATACATGTCATCGATCCCAATTGCGTGGATCGATGCTCATGATGTCAATCACTGGATTGTCTGGTCCAGACTCGATTATTTTACAGACCGCCGTCATATAGCTGGAATATTGCTGAGTGCGGCGTAAAACAACAAATCAACCAACCAACGAACCGGGATTTGAACCTATGAACATAGGTTTCTGGCGAGCACAATGGGCGCAAGACTGCACAACGAATTGGAAGCGCCTCAGACGACGGGGCCACCCGTGCCCCCTCGCAAGTGGGTACCACATACATTTGCAAAGAGACTGTATGCTCTTCGCTCTACGCTTCGACCATCCAATTCACTAAATGTTAAAATGACCAGTCCCAGCAAGAAGCTTTTAAGGATATATTAATTTCTTGTCTTTAGCTTCAGCTGTAAAAACAAGATGGCAGTACAAAATGTTTTTTGCAACGAAACTTACGGATATATGTAGGATGCACTGCCAAGCACATCCAAAATAAGAATAAACATTGTTTATTTAATCCGCAATCAATATGCCACATATATATACTGATTTCGGTGAATTCACAATAGCGTGTGTCGTTAAGTGCAAATTTTGATAAGTATCATGTTATGTCAAGCCCAGAAGAATATATGTTCAGATTAATGCCTGTTATTAACTATTGTTTTACGCTATGGTTGTAAAGTCAAGCAAGTAACGACATTTACCTTTGCATTAATCCGTTACCATAGTAACATTCACATTGCTTTGCATTTCAGCGCTGGCATCAGGAGGTGTCAGATTTAATCCGGTCCTCGTCTGTGTGCGTCGCTCGACGGTCGATAGACATAACACTAAGGTTGGGCGTGGCAGCGATGCACGGACTTCACGTGATGGTACGGCCTGCTCGTGTTTAGTACGTGTTCAACAGGTGTGCGACGGTGCCCGTTATCTCTCAGAGGCAAAACAACGCAGACGACAGAATATCAGGTGTGAGGATTTTACAGATACTTTGTTAAATTCAAATCGTGAGGATTTGTCCTTAACGATGACTTGAAATGTGTGGCTTCTGAAATGGAGTCTTAAAACAGACCCTGTGGATTTGATTGTGTGATATATTTCAAATGGAATTAATTACCAAATACCATGATATGTTGACGACCTTCTGAAGTGGAAACTTGGATGACCACTTTGGAAAAGGTAAGCTTTTAACATTCGATTCTTTTTAGACCAAGAGATCGTCAAGTGATATGACTTGTTATCCATTTTGTATACAAATTATGAACACCCGCCATATTTGCATACTGTCTGTTAGTATTGTAAATCAAAAAGCTTTGACTGGAATTACAAACGATCAGTGTGTATGTAGCTCATATTTGAGTTTATTACAATTAACATTTTGGGATTGCATGTATCATTTAAACTTTAAATTGTTAATGTAGCTACCCAAAACGTATTATTCATGCTAATCGTTATTCTAAATGATATATTCTGAATTTCCACGTTGTCACGTTTGCCTGAAATGCTGTCATGGCTGCGTCGTATCTTGATCAGCTTGAATAACATATTGATAATGTGTGCCTGTTGTGTATTGACGTTCACAAATCTTTTCATGTTTCTGTTACGATGATTTGAATATCATGTTCTCTATAGCCCATGAATGATATGTTTAGACAAAAGGTTGGTTGGTTGTTGGTTGGTTTGTTGTTTAACGCCGCACTCAGCAATATTCCAGCTATATGACGGCGGTCTGTAAAAAAACCGAGTCTGTACCAGACAATCCAGTGATTAATATCATGAGCATCGATCCACAGTTGGGATCGATGACATGCATAAACCAAGTCATCGAGCCTGATCACCCGATCCCGTTAGTCGCCTCTAACGACAAGCATAGTCACCTTTTACGGCAAGCATGGGTTGCTGAAGACCTATTCTAACCCGGATCTTCACGGGTCTAAGACAAAAGGGACAATATGACTTCATGATACAAATTTCCGGAAGACATGGGAAAAGAAACCCGTTGGCAGTTTAACACACAATTCTTCAAGTGAATAAACAGCACAGCTTCGGATTATATGGGATGACTCATTTACGTGGCGTGTTCACACCTCCTGAACTTTTTAAAGCCATTTTGTGAGTGACGTTGCTACCGGAAGAGCAGGATGTGTTCACTCAATCACTGATTGTCAATTTGTACACATAATTATCCATTCAAATACTTTTTATCAAAACGTCCCCATTTATTCCCTTTTATGCAGATATACAACACTGGACTCTGGTGATGACGTTTTGAGTTGCAAGAAAACCGATGTTTGAAACTATTTAAGTACTACTTGAAAGAAATTATATGTACCATACGCCACTGTGACTCAGACCAGGGGGTTGGTTGGTTGGTTGGTTTGTTGTTTAACGCCGCACTCAGCAATATTCCAGCTATATGACGGCGGTCTGTAAATAATTGAGTCTGGACAAGACAATCCAGTGATTGACAACGTGATCATCGATCCATGCAGTTGGGATCGATGACATGCATCAACGAGTCTGACCACCCGATCCCGTTAGTCGCCCCTTACGACAAGCATAGTCGCCTTTTACGGCAAGCATGAGTTGCTGAAGACCTATTCTACACCGGATCTTCACGGGTCCTGTGCAATGTATTGAATATGAATACATTAAAAATGTATTCGAATACATTACTGAATACATTTAATACGAAAATACGATATAATTCAAGGAAAACCTAATCCAAATATCATATACATGTGTATATATTTTTATTATGTTCACATACATTTATATATTTATACGCATATTGAGAAATATTAAGTTTAATGAACATGACAAGTATTGAGTTTGCATGAGGTGAGGTGAGGTGAAATTGGGTTTAACGTCGCGTCCAAGATTCTTGCACTTATATAGCGACGTGCATGTACGTGTGTGTGTTTGTGTGGCTGCTTGTACTAGTCCGGACTGATGCCGATTTATAGAGCTAGCTCACTGAGATACCCTGCCGCAGTTTAACATGAATACCCCACTCAGACACAGTATACTGACTCCGAGCCGACCAGTCCTTGTTTTAGCCCCTTAATGCCGAGCGCCAGACAGGGTTAGTACCATCTTTTAACGTCTTTTGGTATGACGCGGCCGGGGATCGAACCCCGGACCTTCCGCTCTCCGGGCGGACGCTCTACCACTAGACCACGGAGGCGGTCACACTCTGCATGAGTCAATAAACTGATTATATCACTGATTATATCAACTGTTAATAATTTTAATACTAACATCAGATCAAAGTGATGGCTGAGAAATATTTTGAATACACGATGCCATTTAGAAAGTGGTCAAATGTAACAAATGTTATATTTGGGATAACACTTTCTTAGTTAAGTACAGATTCTCGTACTTTTTGCGGTTGAGTCCCGTCCGGGATTCGAACCCACACTTGCCAGAATGAGGCTCCTAATGGCCAGCACACAAAGTCAGCGATCTGATGGAGAGAAATATTATCTCCCACACCTTTAAGGGCCAGGTGTATTGATGGAGAGCATGAAAGGGAGCGGATGGAGGAAATTGGAAGTTTGCTTAAAGGGGGCGGGGGGCAATAATACTTGCTGCTAAGTGAGAGAAGTAACCTGCTGTGTGCTTATTAAGCCTATTGTTTTCATGCAGGCATGTGGGTCGTATAAATTGCAATTAGACAATTTGTGGTACAAGCAAACGAAAGGATGTAACATTAACAGAAAAGCTATTTTGTGCAGGACAATGGTAAATAAATGACCCAAAGTCAAGAAGTTTGAGGTACTGTTTTTAGGACCAGAGATAGTTGATGTACAGTGCTTAATTACACATGGCTCGGACTGTCCCTGTTGCATGTTTTGGTGTCTCGAAATGTGTGAACACACCTGACTGGTTTTTACCAACCATGATGAAATAAGGAATTATGTTTACCAATGGTGATGACGTGTAGGCTAGGCCAGCCAGTGAACGACTGGGTAAATACTGACGTGAAGGCCTGGACAGCCAGTGCGAGACAGGGTAAATGCTGTCACACAAAAAAGTGACACCCCAGGTAGACCCCAAGTGTAGATGGAAAACAAACCTGCCATACGTTGATAACCAGATGATCCATGGATGTCCAGATAAGCAGCCTTGCTGTACATCTCATGTGTCATGAGTACCAAGAGCACAGTAAGGGAATTTGGCTATATTGTTAGATGTTTGGTTAAGACAATGTTAAAATTACGGTAGTCCAAACACACAGTGACAACAGTTAAGTGCCCAGCATGATCAGATGTTGGCCAAGTGCAGATCAGAGAAATAATCAAATGGAGCTTTTGTAACTTCAAACAGTTGTGAATGAAATAAGGTGTATCATTAATATATGTACAAAAATATTCAAAATGTATTCATGAAGACAGGGGTTTTCAAGTGTATATTCGAATACAATACGAATATATATATATATATATTCATGAGTTGTTATGAATACTGAATACATGCGAATACTAGTACTCATTTGTAGTGACTAATATTCGAATACGAATACCCCGGGGCTGGTGACTATCATTACAATAGGTAAACAGGTGCGTGAAGTGTCGCCTGGTGAAATCACTGTTAAGTCTTGCAAATATGTGTACAAATATGGCTTATATATTTTTAGGATACGAATGACGAATTGCTAGAAGAAATATTAGAAAGCTAAATAGTTCATGTGTTGATGGCGAAATATATAACATTGTTAAAAGGGTTTTGCCGCTTGTCAGTTTATCTGTGCTGTTACCCTTTTTGAGAACACCTGGTGTCATCGCTGTTTTTCAGTGATCCATGTATTTTATTTGTATCACTATTATTCATTTTACACCCAATGTAATGATCTGTTTTAACGCATAATCGAGACTGATTGTCTTTCGTTGATATTTAATATTGGTATTATATTTTACAAGTCAATATTAAACATGTTACTTGAACGCTTGATACTCATGAAAATGTCACTCAATGAAATATTTAATTTTAAAATGTTTTAACCCAAATCAATTAAACCTAGCATGCGTCTTATGGTAGGAAGTATGCTTCAAGGCGTTCAAGCTGAGACCCTATTGTACATCACCCTGTCATATCCTAAAAACTGGAAGTATATATAGGGATGAATTTTCCAGATGAGGTGGATCATACGTTGTTTGTGTAAGGCCCTGGGGTCCGTTCCACAAAGTGGTCGTAGCGCAAAGGTTATCGTAAATCATATACTTTAACATAGACATACGACTGTCGTTGCGCTACGATCGCCTTGCGAAACGAGACCCTGTACTATTCTCGTTTTCACTCCAGACCCCAGTAAAACCCAATGAGAAACTTGCTATTTTTTCACAGCCTCATACAGTAAACTACGTTTATATAACGAACACGCTTTTAACAAACTGACCGAAATAACGAACTGTTTTCGGGGTTTTTTTATGCTCCCGTCCACGTGTATACGTACTTACAACGAACTACGGTTGTAACGAATTAAATGAAGTGGTTCGAAGTTCGTTATAACCGTAGTTTTCAGTATGGTGAAGCATATTTAGGTCCCTTATAAAACAAACCAGTTTCCCCGCGTTTAAAGTCAGACATTATTGTTCAATGACTCAGTGAAAGCTGATTTGTATTGGTTAATTCTTTGGGTAAACTTAAAAGTTACCGTCAAGCCTTAAAGAGTTAATATTTATTTATCTTTCACCATATGACGTGCTACTGTGCGTAAATGTCAAACCTTCAAGAGTTGCAATTTACATACTGAAATTATGTTTCGACTGTTTTAAAGAAAATTATGTTAATCTGTTCAAGTCGTACCATGGCACGTGTGCTTATTTGATGAGTATGCTGACAGATATCACCCTAATGGTCAATGATTATAGCTTAATTAGGCACCAGCTGCATTTTGGGGATATTCGTACTCATCGACACCTACACAAACGGAAGTATTGAGGTACACAAATAAGATGAACGGAAAAGAACGACAGGTGCTGATTCGGTTGATCAAAGGTGACTGACTCTTTATTGACTTGCCTTTCACTGTGGTAATTATATGCATCCCCGTTGTGATCCACAAATTCGAGTGAGTGAGTGAGACTCCGCTTTTACCAATAATTCAAGAACCGACAAATAATAATCAGGTTGTCACATCGTGTGTCCAGGCTACATGAGTAGGTGTCAGATTTAATCTTGCCCTCGTCGGTCCATGGTCGATAGACATAACACAAAGGTTGGGCGTGGCAGCGCTGCACGGATTTCACGTGATGGTACGGCCTGCTCGTGTTTAGTACGTGTTCAACAGGTGTGCGACGGTGCCCGTTATCTCTCAGAGGCAAAACAACGCAGACGACAGAATATCAGGTGTGAGGATTTTACAGATACTTTGTTAAATTCAAATCGTGAGGATTTGTCCTTAAGGATGACTTAAAATGTGTGGCTTCTAAAATGGGGTTTTAAAACAGACCCTGTGGATTTGATTGTGTGATATATTTCAAATGGAATAAATTACCAAATACCATGATATGATGACGACCTTCTGAAGTGGAAACCTGGATGACCACTTTGGAAAAGGTAAGTTTAAAAAAACAATTATCCAAGAGATCATCAAGTGATATGACTTGTTATCCATTTTGTATACAAGTTATTTGCCTACTGTCCGTTGGTTTTTTAAATTTAAAAACTGGAATATCAAACGTTCAATGTGTATGTAGTTCTCATTTGAGTTTTTATTTCAATTTTAATCGGTTTTAGAACACCCTTTTGGGATTGCCTGTATCATGTGAACTCTAAAATGTTGATACCTAAAACGTATTATTCATGCCATTGTCACGGTAAGACAAAGTACAATGTCTTGTTACTGTATTTCACGATAAGCGACACTCAGGACCTCAGAGAATGTGATTTAGTAAACTGTCTGTTGTTCACGTGTACCTGAAATGCTGTTATGGTTGCGTCGTATGTTGATCAGCTTGAATGACATATTGATAATGTGTACCTGTCGTTATTTACGTTCACAAATCTTTTCATATTTCTGTCACGAAAATATGAACATCGTGTTATCTGTGTCAATAACACTGGTCCTGTAATGGAGAGGTCATGTAATGGAGAGGTGCTCAATGGTCAAGGGTGTCAAAAAATAAGAATAGACTAAGGAAGAGAATTTTGGGATGTCAACTTCTTTATTATGAGGAACACAATGTTTCGGAGTATATCCTTATCCCTTAATCAGGAGGAGTAAGCATATACTCCGAAATGTTGTGTCCCTTATGATAAAGAAGTTGACATCCATAAATTATCTTCCTTATGTGTATCACTTCTAAATGCCTTTTAAAGACTTGAAGAATAAAGTAATTTATGAAAACGTGGCAATAAGTACCCAGGTTTATTAATAACGGCTAGTTGTACTAATAGATGACAATAAAGGATCGGATAAACACAAATAGCGCTGGCAACAATAACTGATTAATTGCATCAGCGCAAATGTACGACCGGCTTAGCTAAACAACTGTATTGCATTCATAAAAATGAGTAGCTATAACAACCCTTTGACAAAATACCGACCAGAAGCGTTGACAGCCAAATAAGTCGGCTGCGACCAATAAACACCTGAGTCCATTAACGCACCACTCAAATAAGTGAATAACCTCGGCTGGGTAAAATAACGGGAAATAAACACAGAGGGCCTCTCCCTAAAATAGTCCCAGATCATAAGCTATCCAACGCTATCATTAAGGATACACAACAAACTATGTACAGTTATTGAGGAGGCAAAATGATCTTAAATACATAAATACAATCATTTTGCCTCCTCATTATTCTCAAACAATGAGAAATTGTGTGTCTTTTTTTAAACATGAGGTCTATGTCACTGCCAAAACCTGCTTTTTTAATATTACAACACAGAAAAATATTGCTCTATGGGTAAAACGTTTTTTATCGAAATATATCATCGAGTTCTGTGTATCGTCTCTCATAACTTTATATGTGTGGCGCTGTATTATTAATTGTATGACTAAACGTCTATTTTATGCATGTTGTTTATGATGTACAGCAGTGAGACGCAAATGAATATCTGTCTGTCTGTCTGAGAAATATCTGAGTGTACATATAAATTCCCCTGAGATTTGAAATTCATAGTTACAAAAACAATACAAGAATAAGGTAGCGAACATATAAGAGATAACATACATCAAGTCAATACATGGTTTCAGAGTGCCATTAGATTACAAGAGAATGAAATAGTCGGACCACTAAATCTCTTGCACAAAATGTAATGGCACATGCACAGGACGTGGACGACCGCCGGACTTTGCCGAGCGGTGCCGAAATATAGCCGGTCACTTGGCCGTGACACGAGCAAGTCAATGCCCCGATGATAATCTGTTGCTCTGTGTGATATATTTAGACAACAGAGACGATACGACTCATGATACAATTCTCCGGAAGAAAAGGAAAAAGAAACCCTTTTGTTATTGACAGTTTAACGACGCACAATTCTTCAAGTGAATAAACAGCACAGCTTCGGATTATAAGGGATGAGTCTTTAATGTGGAGTGTTCATTGCTGAGTGCGCGTTAAACAAACACGCAGAAAACGAGAACTTAAATATTATATAAGGTTGTATCTTGGTTATTCAGAAGCCAAAAAACCCATATGTGTTCACAGCTATTGAAAGCATATTTTGAAAACAATAATGCTACCTTACATCATCATTGTTTGCTTTTATGGACTGCAATGTGTCATACATACTTCTAGTTTTGAAGCGTTCTGCAACATACTCTCGTTTATTGTCCATACAAGAATATCCATCAAAATTAGAGTCGATTGCACGATTCCGACCGTATCGATAACATGTGCTTATGAATCACTGTCGCGAAAGGGTGGGAATATCCTGCCCCACCGGTGGCACACGTCACAAACACAAGTCAATTGTTCACCTGAAAACACAAGGGAACATATGGTACAAGTCAACATAGAGAATTGCATCGAACAACATTTTTGTCACTGACGCGTCAAATTTGAAAAAATGTCCTCCACATGTCGACTGTACCATAAATCTTTTCGAAAGCTTTACAATGCAATGCAAATGTTGTTGCATTCTTGCAAATATTCTTGAGTTTTACATGACGTAAGATGCCTATTATGGAATACTATCTTTATAATTTGAAGTTTACACGATATACGGCTTTTTCATTGGACGAGAGGTCGGTCACATGAACGCAAAATTGACGTTCATTTATGTGTATGAACGACACAATTTGACGTTCATACGTTTTTCACGAGGCCGTGTTCTTGAAATGACGTAAACACTGACGGACTACTTCCACATCCTGGAGGAACCCCTGGGATTTCCCGAGCCCGAATACAAACAGAAGCGCCGTTTCTGATCATTTAAACCCTTTAATCTTGATTTCATCGTTTTTGGAATACACTGAGAAAAGTCAGAGAGTTTAACTGCACGATCGTTCACGAATATCCTCGCTACGCCCTATCCTAGTGAACAAAAAAATGAAATGCACATCCAAACTATCGTAGTTTCGACTCGGTCCGTGTCTAGGCTGACAGTGACAGTCTACAGCAATCTTTGAAATTTGGTGTTTATTTGACACATCTTTCAATCACCTTTCACTGATCGGCCAATTGATCATCGATGACTAACACATGTAACCGCCACAGCTTCACTAACAACTTCTGAAATCTATAAAGTCACGTTTATCGTGTCGTCCATTTTGACGTCTTGTACTTGATGTAAATGTATTACGTCACATCTAATGGTGATATTATTTAGATACATGTGTTGTGTCAGATGTTTCTGAAGAGCAGGTTGTGCATACATACGCTCATGTCACCTCTCTTTTTGAGGAACTATTGTATTCCGCGATACAACTTGTTGTTGTGCGGCTATCAGTGTAAACATGAAGTCACACGTCCTAAATAAAATTGTGTAGAGCTCAAGGCCTACATCCTTCGAGGTAAAAATTGTGCTAAAATATAATAAAAATTGGCTTTCACTTTTGTGAGTTCTTTGTAGTATGAACCTTCACAGAGTGAGGGCCAAACATTGTGTCAACGTCATTTCAAGCTCCGACGTTCATACAGTTTTGCCCTCAATCTATGAAGGTACATATACATACTCCAATGAACTGACACAAAGTGAAAGTCGATTCTTAATTAAATCGTATTAAAACATTTATACAGTGTATCTAGGAGAAATATTAGAAAGCTAAATAGTTCATGTGTTGATGGCAAAATGTTAAATTTTAAAAAGTGTTTTGTCGCTTTTTTTTGTTCATCAGTGCATTTACCCTTTTTGAGAACACCTGGTGTCATCGCTGATTTTCAGTGATCCATGTATATAATTTGTTTCACTATTTTGCAATTAACATCCAATGTAATGATCTGTTTTAACGCATAATCGTGACTGATTCTCTTTCGTTGACATTCAATATATATTTTTTTTATTTTGTCCGTCAATATTAAACATGTTACTTGAACGCTAGATACTCATGAAAATGTCACTCAATGAAATATTTAATTTTTAAATGTTTTAACCCAAATCAATTAATCCTAGCATGCGTCTTATGGTAGGAAGTATGCTTCAAGGCGTTCAAGCTGAGACCCTATTGTACATCACCCTGTCATGTCCTAAAAGTGGAAGTATATATAGGGATGAATTTTCCAGATGAGGTGGATCATACGTTGTTTGTGTAAGGCCCTTGGGTCCGTTCCACAAAGTGGTCGTAGCGCAAAGGTTATCGTAAATCATATACTTTAACATAGACATACGACTGTCGTCGCGCTACGAATGCTTTGGGGAACGGGACCCTGCACTACTCTCGAATTCTCCGGAGACTCCAGGAAAACCCATTGTTTCTCACAGCCTCATATGGTGAAGCGTATTTAAAAAGCAGTTTCCTCGCGTTTCATGTCTGCCATTATTGTACGTATTTGTTGTGCCAATTATAGTATGTAGTTACCTTTCCCATGTTTATATCCTTTATTATTCTTTGTGCAGTGGAACCCGAATGTATATATGGTTGTGAACCTAAAGGATGACAAGCGAGTAGGTGCTTGTCTGGTACGAGTCAATTAAGGCCACAAGCAGTCTCCAACTCAGCGGGACCGTGTTGTAATGTCAAGATATCCGGGCATTCGAGGTTTCGAGAAAGCGAGACTTGGACAGCCATATAAAGATAGTTCGAGATAGCGCTATGTATCTTATCTCGAATTCGAGATAAGCGGTCAAATGAATATGCATTTTTATAGTAAGAGCTAGGATCTGGACCGGAGAATTGGTTTAATATATCCGTTCATTCGAGACAATGAGGTTTGATATAACGGGATCCGTCTGTATCACACTATTCTTGTTTCCCACCACTTTTGCTGTAACAAAACAGGGGTATTATTAATTATTTCGATACCCCAATCACACCAACATAAATTCACGAACTCTTTACTGTATGAAAACAATGATACAAAAACGTCTCTGAAATATTTGCATGTAACTTAATCTACAACGACGTAAACAGAAAAATGGCGCTGACATGTGAGCTGAAGGTCCTGTGTCCTCGACCTTTAACTGCTCGCTGTCACATGACTGCCGATTTGCACACGGATAGCAACCACGTGATCAAAACTCGATGTTTATCGCTTGCAAAAGGGATATTTCTTGCAAAGCGCTGTTTGTCATTACTGTATATTGCGTTGGAATGGCTTGTTTTCTCTTGAAGTCTAATTCTAAGCCGGATCACCGCGGGGGCGGAGTATACTGTAAAATCGTTTCTTTAACATTCATGCATTAATTTTAATGCTGCTGAAGACGAATTTCACTTTTTAGTCTTGTGCTCATATTATTTGGATTTAAGATATGATAGATTTTACAAAATTGCCCAGTTTAAACCTGTTTTCCTTTCCATGCAGCCTCTATATAAACGTCATATGATATGATTAACAATCTATTTTCACAATCTGTTGCTGTAACACTTTGGCAAAATGTATAAAGTTAACAAGCTAACTACACCCATCTCAAAGTTATCCCACTTAATGTTAAGTCGTCTTATTTTAGATATTTGTTGTTTGAATATGTTATATGTATATTATTATGGTGCTATTTGTCTCACAAGCCTTTATAGGCTGGACTTGGCATTTGAACATATATGTATGATAATTTAATTCCAATGTTGTTTTCGTGCAAAAGTGTGACACATTAATAAAATATTTTTCTTCTCCAATTTCTTGTTCCATCATTCATCGCGACATTTTGTGAATCTGTTCCTAGTGGCGAGGACTAAACACATGGGTATGCATTTTGTCAAGGGCCAGTGTTTTTGTTAGTTTGTCTGTTTAACGTCACACTCAGCAATATTCCAGCTATGTGGCGGTGGTCTGTAAATACTTAAGATCAGACAATCCAGTGATCGACATCGATCAAGTTTATTGATCTACGCAACTGGAGATACGATTACATGCCCCAAGCAAGTCAGCGAGTCTAACACGTCCGGATCCCGCTTGTCGCCACTTACGACAAGCCTGGATTGCTGAAGACCAATTCTAACACGGATCGTCGCGGAGGCCCTGTATTCTGTATTTGCGCGAAACAGCTCCTTTGCTTGGTCGTATCAGTAACCTTAAAGTAATGTCTCTAAATGTCAACTTTTCCCTGGGTTATTGATATACTTATCAATGATACCAGTATATTTTTATTAGCTTGAGTACATAGATGTACTGTATTGCCCTCGTACAGCGTATTTTCATTGTCGCTAGGGTTATAGTAAGAGAGGAACAGATAACAGTACTAGTACTCGTTTTTCACAAACCTACTCCATCATCAATAATAAGAAGTATTGAACAGTAGAATAAAACTGATCAATGTGATCATGTGTCTGGTATTGACGTTTGTTCCGTGTGCTGTCATTACCTCATACTCACGTTTCCCGTATCAAATAAGACAAGTCAGGGTCCTGTCATCATGGCGTGCGGCTACTAGTAAATGAGCCTCATCGATGGGAAGTGCGGAAGTCCTCATTAAAATGGGTACACTTGCAGTCAGTGATTGCTATTTCCGTCATATATTATACACGTTTTATCCATACGTATTCTGAGATTCGTGGGGTAAAATACATATATATATATATATATATATATATATATTGTTAAATCCTCTTCATATGATTTGTCACACACCATGGAAACACTTTTAAAAAGAACTTGTTCCAGAAGATACTGGTAAATATTAATTGTGGGTGTGGTTAGTGGTGTTTGTCCTCCCTTCAAAGGGAGACAAATGTCGTTTGTACTGTTGTGCAACAGTCGCGCATGTCGTCAGCTGAATTTCAAAATCATCAACCATCCCTCGCCCCGCAGGCAACGATGTACCCTTGCCTTCATATGCTGTTTATGTGCTTATAACGAACTACGGTTATAACGAACTAAATTACGTGGTCCCTTTGAGTTCGTTATAACCGTAGTTTTTCTGTATGGTGAAACATATTTAGGCCCCTTATTAAACAAACCAGTTTCCCCGCGTTTAAAGTCTGCCATTATACGAAAACTTTTAAAAGTTACCTCAAGCCTTCAAGAGTTAATATTTATTTGTCTTTCACCATATGACGTGCTCCTGTGCGTGAATGTCAAGACTTCCAAAGTTACGTACTGAAATAATGTTTGTACTGCTTTAAAGAAAATTATGTTTATCTGTTCAAGTCGTACCATTGCACGTGTGTTTATTTGATGAGTATGCTGACATATACCATCCTAATGATGTCAATGATTATAGTCAAATTAGGCATCAGCTGCATTTTGGGGATATTCGTACTCATCGACCCCTGCACAAACGGAAGTATTGAGGCGCACAAATATGATGAACGGAAAAGAGCGACAGGTGTTATGTATATCTCGGTTGATCAAAGGACTCTTTATTGACTTTCACTCACTATGCTTACCTGTTGTGAGTTAAGGGTGTTAATTTGTAGATGGATTAAATGAACAATGCACCTGTCAAGATATACTATGTTGACAATGGCGACGTCAGGCTTTAGCACTTTACATTATAAACTTAGATACATACCCATCTGTCTTTGAGGCTATTGTAAAACATGGCAACGTGTGGGTGACAATATCGATGGGTGTGTTACTGCTTCGCGTTGTGTAGAGTTTTGTCCTCCAGATAACAGAATCCACACGTTTTAGAAGGAACTTCGAATCCAAGAATCGATCTGATATTGAGAGAGAGAGAGAGAGAGAGAGAGAGGGAGAGAGAGAGAGAGAGAGAGAGAGAGAGAGAGAGAGAGAGCACGCCTAACTATGTGAGTGTGTAATAAAGGATAAGCTCCGCTTTCATCAATAGTTCATACTTAATCGCAAAAAATCGACAAATGTGAATCAGGTTCATAAATCGTGTTACATTGTCTAGGCTGCACGAGTGTGTGTCACGCCACGTCGGCCTACCACGTGATCAAAACTCAATGATGATGTTTGTCGCTGAGGAAATGGATATTTCTTGAAACGCGCACTTAGCACTTATTGTCACTTCTGAAAGTAATATTCCTTATCGCCGGAATGGCTTGCTTTCGCTTTATAAGTATTAGCCACATGCAGCTATCTTCGTTAACTAATCATCGCGATATTTCGTGATTTAATTTCAAGTGGCGATTACGATAGATAATATCATGTCCAGTTGGTGGATCGAGGTTACATTGATATGTCTGTCTTGATCCATAATATCACAGCATCAAGCTGTAATATCATAGGCATATCATTTGTTCGTTAAGATAATGATCTCTACAGATTCATATTTGTGATTTTCAGAACGGCAACCATGGCAACGTAAAGAACTCGAAATCTGCTATGAGTGTTTACAATGAGACCGCTTCAGAATGTCGTATCTGACCCTTCTATTGTGTTTGGTTTTACTGAACTCAATAGAAAAATCAGGGCACGTCATTGGACATCTCATATCATGTGGGGATCCCACGTGGCAAAGCGCGGACGTCGTAGAGGACACAGGCGTTATGATGTTGGTTTCTCATTCGTTGATGCCCAATGACGTCGAACTCATACCAAGCTTGGATTATGAAGGTAAGCTGAAACAGAATAAAATCCTTGACTCAATATATCAACAAATACGTATTCTAACTACCACGGGCATTAATTAGATGGCACATTTCATAGGTATTAATGTTTAAAAGTGCATTTCTAACATTGAATACACTTTATGGAGGCCACGGTATACAAGCGTGATAAAAAATATATCGTTCGTTCAAGAGGACGAGACGAATTTTATGCAATTGGCAGACCCAACTTTCAAGCGATAAGATCACTTTGTGTAAAGGGATCCTTTAGTTTTAGATAAATTACACCAGTCATGTTCCGGAACCAAAACCAGGAAGTGTTACGTATACAAGGGAGATAATATTGAAATTAAATAAACAGATTTTGAAATAAAAGCGACAAAACGTTTCCACGATCATAGCGACGACACCAAATGTTCGCGAAAAGGTGAGAATAACCTGCCCTACCGTTGGCACCCGTCACACACACTTGCAAAGGCATGTCAATTGTCCACCTGAACAAAAAGACAAACAAGGGAACTAAATGGAACCTCTTTTTTATACTGATGTCACCAATTTTGAACTTTCCTCCACGTATTCCATAAAACATTTTGAAAGCTATACTTAGGCCTTGAATGTTGCAACCCCGATCAAACAATTTTTTTAAGAGCCGTATGACGCTCTTTGAAATCTTCCTCGATTGTATCTCAAAAGTTGTGAAGAGCGTTTTTCACTCTGAATAACTCATATGTGTAACTATAGATGAGGCGGTTTGACTGGACCCTTCTATTACTAATTACTTTGTGTAAATCGGTGTAATACACCTCAAATATTTGAATCCGGACCGTACAATCCAGTGATTTATATCATAAACATCGGACTATGCAACTCGGATACAATGACATGCATCAACCAAGTCAGCAAACCTGACCACCCGATCCCGTTAGTCGCCTGTTACGACAAGCACAGTCGCCTCTCAGAACAAACAGGGATTGCTGAAGACCCATTCTAACCCGGATCTTCACCGGTCTGATGTTATCTATAAACACGCTCAGAATTTCAAATATTGTTTTCTCAGCAGACTTCAGGTAACAATAAAAGTTTTGAGGAAACTTTACCCAAACTTCGCTTCAATTTGTTTTTCATAATGTGTAAACAGTTAAGATGAATAAAGATATGAAAGACATAAAACCCGAAGTAAACCAAAAGGTATGCAGAGTTGCGTCCTATGAGCACGTCAGAAACCTATGTAAAGTCGTGGGTTCGAATCCCGGTTCGTCCCGATGATGTTTCTAGGTTTGACAGCACCATACCCGTGTCCGGCGAGTTTTTGGAAGTGTTTTGTTGCTATATGACTGATAGTATTTCACACACACACACACACACACACACACACACACACACACACACACACACACACACACACACGAAATACGATTAGCGGTTAAACACATTCCTGATCATGTTTAGACCTAAACATGTCAAAATTATGGGACAAGGAATGTGTTCAGGTTAAAATTTAGGATCAAAACACATTTTATAGTGCATGAACCAGGAAGATGCAATATAATCGTTTATTAGATTCTGCACCAGTGTTCTTGTAGTCAGTCGACACACGGCCATCCAGTTTAGAAATATCAACGCCGTGTTTATTACAAAGTATACGAGAAACTATTTCAAGATGTCGCCATGGAAACCGGTTGTAATTTGAACATTTTCTGCGTCTAGATTTACAACAGCAGCATTATCAGCAATAATACCGATTCCCATCCTACTTCAGTTTGGCACAAGTGTTCTGCCTTGAAATACAGTAAACTACGGTTATAACGAACTCATAGGGACTACTAATTTTAGTTCGTTATAACCGTAGTTCGTTATAGGCATACATCATTACTACAGCAAATAGTCGGGACCAAAAAAGTAAGTTCGTTATATCCGTCAGTTCGATATAAGCCTGTTCGTAATAACCGTAGTTCACTGTAGTAGAAACACGGACCCCTTGAACATAACTATATAGGGTACTTTTTAAAACATCTTGGGCCACAATCTAAGAGATTGTGTAAAACTTAAAACCCGATATGAAGCCTATGTATGCTGAATCAAATCTCTCTCAGATGTAATTATGTTATGAATTGCGGCGACAACGTCCGATTTCATATTTTAATTCGCGACAGGTTTTTTTGTGATCACTGCAGGTCTCTTAAAAACATCGTTCTTGAATTGAAATTTGACTCCCTCATGGAAATAGATTCCCAACGACTTCTACAAATGTCAAGGGATTAGTTATACAGCATCAACGTGTAGTCATGTAGACAGGTTCGGTGATTTTCTTTACTTTTCTGCGTCTTAGATTTCAAAGTGTCACTGTCATATGGGAAACATTATGTGTATTGTAATGTTACTTGTGATCGGCGATTCTGCATTAATGACCTGCGTATCGTGGTATTCGAAGAAAACGGCGTTGGCATTATAAGTAGACTGTCATAAGATGAAAAGAAAGAGAAAAAGCAACGAAACCAGGAAGTTTACATTCAGTCGGGGCCCTCGTCTTCTAAAACGCCGCAATTTGCTGTGCAGAGTTGTGTCCCTTGGGCACGCCAGACACATATGTATGATAGTGGGTACGAATCCCGGTTCGACCCGATTATGTTTCTAGGTTTGTCAGCACCATACCCGTGCTTTGGGGTTTTACCAAAGCGGCAAACGTCTGAGACCTGGACCACTTCGGGCTTTCCTCTCACATTAAACTGGCACGCTGGGATATAAGTGGAATACTGTTCAATGAGGCGTTAAACCCAACTGAAATAGTATAAATGAAATCCTCAAAATGTGTTGAAGTGCTCCTTTTGGCTGTCTTGATAACGCTTTTTTATTTTGCTCATTATCTTCTATATCACTCAACATTTGCTGATATGGTCCTTAGCAGATGTTGAGTAGTATATTTAGAATGAATTAGAGTGAGTGAGTTGGGTTTAATGCCGCTTTTAACAGTATCCCAGTCATATCACGGCGTGTTAGCTTAATGTGGGAGGAAAGCCCGAAGTGATGCAGGCCTCAGACGTTTACCACCTCATTGAAACCTGCGAGCGCGGGTATAGTGCTGACAAACCTAGAAACATAATCGGGGCGAACCGGTATTCGAACCCACAATCATAGAATTCCAAGGGACGCAACTCTGCACAGCGAATCGCGGCGCCTCAGACTACTGGGCCACCCGTGCCCCAACAATGAATAAGAAGTTCTGATATACTAATAACTATACTGATAAGCCAGCAATACGTGATGGCCTGCACAGCTCTTAAATCATGTACAATATCGATAGGAAATAAAAAACTGCATTCCCTCCGACCATTTGCTATTGAATACATCTTTTAATTTGAAAAACTTAAAAAAATTAATGATCATATACTCAGACACAATACTCCCAAGAGAATTCAAACTTAATGAGGTTGTGTAATATTTGACAAGGAATAAATATCATATTGGCATGGCATGAAATTGTAAAAATTTAATGATGTTCTTAACTGGAGAAATATCCATCTTCGGAAACCATTTGGCTTAGAAAGCTCGGAAGGGTAATAATTATTATAGCACTATTGTTGGGTTCAGATGTAATCGTAGCTCTTAAATAAAAAACATGAAAACTTTCTGAAGCAATTCAATAGCCTGTAATAATAACGGAGCTGAAACTTGCAAACAAAATATACATATCTACATATTTCGTAACAGAAAATGTTCAGCTCATCAGATGTGCGACCCCTGAAGATCCGGGGTAGAATACGCATGCGTAGAACTATGCTAACGGGATCGGATGGTAAGGCTTGCTGACTTGTTTGATGCATGTCATCGTATCCAGTTGTGTGGATCGATGCTCATGATGTCAATCAGTGGATTGCCTGGTCCAGACTCGATTAGTGCAGTGTCGGAATGGGCAGAATAGGTTCCTGGTAACATACCCTGATGGCAAGAGGCTCGTTTCTTTATCGGATGGTAAGGTATCGAATCTCATGATACCTATGACTGGATTGTATGGTCCAGAATTGATCATTTCCAGGCCGCCATGCACTGTACAAATGGTATCACTATTTGATAGTGATACATAAACACATGCCGATGATATAGTCGAAAACGTACAATCGAGGTTTGTCATCATGGAGTGAGTGAGTGAGTATGCTTTTACGCCGCTTTTAGCATTATTCCAGCAATATCACGGCGGAGGACACCAGAAATGGGCTTCACACATTGTACCCATGTAGGGAATCGAACCTGGGTCTTCGGCGTGACGAGCCAACGCTTAACCACTAGGCTACCCGACCGCCCCTGTCATCATATCTGAACATGTTCAGAAGGGTGTTTAAATTCTGAACGGAATACACATTTGTTGTGTTCCATGTTGAAACATGTAGGTTCAAAACACATGAAATGAACCATCTTTCCACGGCCTAAACACCACTTAAACACAAAATACCAATAATCTAAACGTGTAGAATTTTAAAAAGGTATTTTATTCCTAAACGCCTTAAAATAATGGGACTAGAACGCCCTGAGGTTTGATGACCTAAACACATTTTTTGCAGGGCATGTAGCTGGAAATTTGCCTTGAATGTACCTGGTGAAGCGCAGTGCCATTGCGTTATTTGGTGTGTGCGTGTGTGTGTGTGTGTGTGTGTGTGTGTGTGTTTCATGGCAGTATGCAGGGGCTGTGATCGTTTGTTTGTGTGTTGTTTAACGCCGCACTTGGCAATATTCCACCTATATGACGGTGGTCTGCAAATAATCGAGCCCGGACCAGACTATCTGGTGATTGGCATCATTAGCATCGATCCACGCAATTAGGAAACAATGACATGCATCAACCAAGTCAGCTACGCTGACCACCCGATTCCGTTAGTTGCCTCTGACGACAAGTATAATCGCCTTTTACGGTAAGCATGGGTTGCTGTAGACCTATTCTAATCCTGATCTTCACGGCTCCGTAGGCTAAGGAACGACCAGTTTAGTCGAGCACGGAAACGCCTATGCATTTTTGTTGTTTAAGATTTTTTTTTAAATGGAGTGAACGCTGAAGTCGATATCATAACGTGTGTTCACCATAATTGGTTCGCATAGCGTCAGTAGCCCAGTCAAGTCGTTATTGCGAAAATAATTTATTTCATTCATATGAGTGTCAATCATTTTTTCGATTTCAGTGCATGTGTCCTCCACCCGCTCGGATGTTCGACTCCAAGGGTTCTTCCTGTCAGTTCTCACACACTCGGACAATACAAGTGCCATTAGCAGCTGGCCAAGCCCATCGAACAGCAGCTGTCCATATAATACCACTGATTACAATCTGCCAATCACGTTGGAATGGACAAGTCCCATAACAATCGATTCCTGTATAACATTAAGGTAAATGAAACTTATTATCACTTGCTTGGTGCGAACGATTTTTATCAATACATGTGTTTGTTGTTTACCTTAGGTGGTCGGCGAATGGTGAGGTGTTGATTAATGGTTAAGCTTGCGATTTGCTTGTGTTGTTAAGCCTAATCTGTACTCGCTAATGTGACGTACGTCATATACGAGGGGCGTTCAATAAGTTTTGCAAGTTCAATATAAGGCAAAGTCGCAGAATAGCTTTTGCACTTTTATTTTTCAATATAATCTCCATTCACCTCAATACACTAATTCCATTTGTCCTTCAAGGTTTTAATACAAAATTTATAGAATTCCGCAGATTTGCCCTCTAACCACGTTTCTGTGGCGTCATCCTGGAAGCGTCTTCTACGTAGGGCAGATTTCATTTGCCGGAACAGGAAATAGTCACTAGTGGCTAAGTCTCGGCTGTAGGGTGGGTGATTTAACTGTTCGAATCCACATTCACATAATTCACATATGGATTTTTTTTGCTTTGCATCCCTTCTTGGTAAGGAACTATTACAGCGCGTTGTTCGTGTTTGAGAGAATCCATGATTGTGACCACCCTTAGGTGAATGAAGCCATCACATCTAACTTATTGTTGTGTCTGGAACTTGTTATGACACGTGTCAACCTGATGTTATGACGAGTATCACACCTGCCACAAGTTGACATTGTTTGTGTAAACACAAATGCCCAAGTTGCAAAACTTATTGAACGCCCCTCGTACCTATTAGCTGTACTACGATGCGTATTTTATCCCCTGAGACCAATGTCTTTCCTTGCATATCAGATTGACCTGAAATAGCGCTGTTTTCCCTGTGGAAGTATCGGAGTAAAATAGGTCCCCAAGCTTGTCATGCGAGGCGAATAAATAGGTTGGCTGGTCAGACTTGGTTAATTGTGCGTCAACGAACCCCGTTGCTCATAACATCAATCACTGGTTTGTCTGGCCCAGACTCGATCATTTAGGCCCACCAAATAGCTGAAATACTGCCGAGTTCGGCGTTTAACAGTAAACATGCAACGTTCGATGTTCGATGAGGTTTTCGTTGAGAAATCGTATTTAGACTCATAAGTCGGAACATTTTGGATGTAAACAAAACATACGTCAGTTGGCGTTAAACATCAAACATGCAAATATATGTTCGATATGTATGCTTGTTCGTTTTCAAATCGTAGTTTCACTGTTATGTTAAAAAATGTGAGGAAGCAGAACCTGAAATCTTTTGCTATCAACTGTATGTCCAATTTTGGGGGCAATTGGATCTTCATACATTGGCCTTAAACTCCATAAACAAGAAATAAAATTGAGTGTTTTAACTCACCAATGCAAAAATGAACCCAACGGAGGAATGGTTCCGACAATGGTTCTGACAATTATGATCATAATATATGCTTGCATAATACATGTAAACATGTTCGGCCATAAAGGACGTGAAGGTTGCTTCTGTTTCCATACGCTGCACGTTCTCCTGTCACGTCTCTGGGGGGTGGAGGGGGGGGGGGATGTTGACCTCATGGTTAAAGCGTTCCCTCGTCACGTCTCTGGGACAGTGGGGTAACCTGGTTAAAGCGTTCCCTCGTCACGTCTCTGGGACGGTGGGGTAACCTCATGGTTAAAGCGTTCGCTCGTCATGTCTCTGGGACGGTGGAGTAACCTCATGGTTAAAGCGTTCGCTCGTCACGTCTCTGGGACGGTGGGGTAACCTCATGATTAAAGCGTTGCCTCGTCACGTCTCTGGGACGGTGGGGTAAACTGGTTAAAGCGTTCCCTCGTCACGTCTCTGGGACGGTGTGGTAACCTCATGGTTAAAGCGTTGCCTCGTCACGTCTCTGGGACGGTGTGGTAACCTCATGGTTAAAGCGTTGCCTCGTCACGTCTCTGGGACGGTGTGGTAACCAGGTTAAAGCGTTCCCTCGTCACGTCTCTGGGACGGTGGGGTAACCTCGTGGTTAAAGCGTTCCCTCTTCACGTCTCTGGGACGGTGTGGTAGCCTCATGGTAAAAGCGTTCGCTCGTCACGTCTCTGGGACGGTCTGGTAACCTCAAGATTAGAGCTTTCCTTCGTCACGTCTCTGGGACGAGGGGTTAACCTCATGGTTAAAGCGTTCCCTCGTCACGTCCCTGGGACGGTGTGGTAGCCTCGTGGTTAAAGCGTTCCCTCGTCACGTCCCTGCAACGGTACGGTAACCTCATGGTTAATGCGTTCCCTCGTCACGTCTCTTGGACGTTATCTAACCTCATGGTTAAAGCTCGTCACGTCTCTGGGATGAATGGGTAACCTCATGGTTAAAGCGTTCCCTCGTCACGTCTCTGGGATGATGGGGTAACCTCATGGTTAATGCGTTCCCTCGTCACGTCTCTTGAACGTTAGCTAACCTCATGGTTAAAGCGTTCCCTCGTCACGTCCAAGGTCCAGATTCAGTTAACCACATGGGTACAATGCGTGAAGCCCATTTCTGGTGTCCCCATCCGTGGTCTTACTGGACATTAACTTAAAGCGGTACAAACCCAAACTCACTCACTATTACGTCTCGGTAGTTTTAATTGGTTAGCGCTTTAAACTCGTACTAAGTCTCGTTTGGCCATAACGGATTAACGGACATGAAGCTATACACATCTTCTTCGTTTTTAACCGGAAAGTGAAAATTACAAAAAAAACCTCAAAGCGTTCTCAGAGACCAATATTAATCAAACCTTCCTAATTAATTATCATAATAATCGTAACTCTTATCCCGAGTCGGATCCTCAGTATCTCGTGCTTGCTGTAAACTTAAGCTAAAATTGAGATCGGGCGATCAGGTATATTTGTGCCCCGACAGGCTTGGGATGCTGATAGTAATGTTGCAGAAATTGTACAAACTACATAGCTCTTACGGGGCACGTGTCACGTCGCGTGTGGCTAGGCATCAACTACTGAGAGACGTTTAGTCAATAATTGTCCGTTTGTCTTATGTGTTGAGATGGTAACCTAATTACATAGCGAAGAACCTACACGCTCTTTTCTCATCTATTTCTTCGACAGGCATGTATATATGTTCGTTAAAGGTGCAACATTGACGGCGAGAGTTCTATGTTCTATGTTCAAATGCTACCCAGCAGATTACGACTTAAATGTAATCAATATTTCTTGTTTTAATTTTCAGATTAGAAGTATTTTACAATGCTTCAGCGAAACAAATTTTATCAACAACACTTTGCAAGCCAACAGGTAATTATTTTGCTTTTTGTAACTGGTTGTAAAAATTATATTTTCACTCCAACAAATAATATTTCACCATCAGGTCATAAGCACAGCTTATCTTATGATGTCTACCAACGGCGAGATCGCATTGAAACTAGCCATTAGGCGCACAGAGGCGCCACATTTCTCTGTGCAGAGTTACGTTCCTTAGGCGTGTCCGAAACCTGTGATCGTCGTTTTCCAACCCCATATTCGCACTGATATGTTTCCTGTTTTGTCAGCACCATACCAGTCCACGTGGGTTTTACCAAAGTGGTAAATGTCAAAGACCTGGGTCCCTTTGTGCTTGCCGCCCCTATGAAGGTGACAAGCCGTTATATAACTGAAATACTGTTCAAACCGGCTGAAAATGAAACTCATTCAGTCACTCAACGGCAAACGTTTGACAAGGAATCTTTTCGTTAACTAGAAAAGAACTTTATTGCACGTTTTTGCCATGCACTTCGAACTAACTGCGGTTTGTCGAAATAGACCATGCAATGCCAGGTTGTACAATATTACACTGGATTACGGGATGAGGAGTCCTCACCTTTGTGACGGCATGGAGTATATTGAACGCATATATAACTTGATGCTGTAACATTGTTTGTAGACAGATCCAATCAAAAGCACGTAATTGCTAGAGTTTATTAACACGTGATGCTCGAAACACAACCCACAGAGACATTAATTGTGTTTGTCAATAAGTCGATTCCCAACCAACTGTTTCCGTTTCCAAGATTCACATTATTGATTTTCGCAAAGGTTGTTGGGTTCGCTTTACATCGTCATTAATTTCAATACCATTATTGATTAATTATAGGGAAGCCAGAGGCAATATTGATAATTAGAAGTAAAATACTGTTTTGCAAACATTTATAAGTTGTATGAAGTCTAATAATGTAAAATTTAGGGTAGATCTTTTTTGTTTACAGTATTACTATTTATAAAAATAAAAATGAATACAATATAATGTTTTCATGCAAACATTTTCATGTGACTTCTTTCATTCGGTAGATTGAAATAAATGGACTTTTAACTAATAATTTGATTTTGGCAATAGAGTTTTAAATTTCAGTTTTTAATTCTGGTCTATTATACGCCTGATCATATCAAGACACGCGCTGGCCAAAACATTTCTTAATACATAAATTACATTGGATTCCGAGCCATGAGATTAGCTAACAAGGAATCTTTTTATGCGTTTATGTTTCCATAAACCGAAAACACAATATCGAACAATTCCTGATTGTTGATAATAGAATCGTGGTTTGCATTGCTAGATTGCGCTGAACAAAGTACAGTAGGCTACGGTTATAACGAACTCAAAGGTACCACTAATTCTAGTTCGTAATAACCGTAGTTCGTTATAAGCATATATACATCATATATACAACAAATGGCCGGGACTGAACAATAAGTTCGTTATATCGGTCAGTTCGTTATAAGCGTGTTCGTTATAAACGTAGTTTACTGTAATCCATTTCGTAATGTTCTCTGCTGTTTTATGTGTGTTAATGTTCAAATAAGCAGCTGTGAATTTGTCATTGTTGACCAATATATTTATAAGGATTGACCTTAATCGAGGTATAAACGTGAAACCTGGTGTGAACACTTCGCGTAAATCTGCTATGGGGATTTAAACAGTGTAACCAAGCAATTTACATTTTGCGTGTGCACACCGATTGTTACGTTCCTATCTTCATAAACGAAAGAAATATTGACGTCAATTCTTAAATATCTCTTAGCAACGCTCTAGGGATTTACACCGTCAAGAATGGTCCTGCACATATTCATCAGCACACTGTCCAAGTTTCAAGTAGCTTTAGAGGCAGAATGATTTCTTTCTGACTCAACTCTGTGTAAATTTGCGAAATCATTTGCTCGTGTTTGAGTTGTGTTCACGCAATTAAATATTGACATACATTCATATATAGATGTTCTCGCTGTACACTCAGCCAGTCTTATGACGTTATGTAATTATTTTCCCATCAATAGAAAATAACAGAGGGGAACACATACCTAGTAAATATATACTCAACAACAATATTGTAGTACATGTATGGAATCAAGTCACAAAAACGCAACTGCTACAGAAAAGCATGCATTCCATGCAAAATTTGACTTTTATGCAAGCCCCATGCATTTCACTACCCAAGAATGGGTATAAAAACGTGTGTTAACGGGATTCCATATGTATTGTTTAGCATCTTGCTGACAACAACCACTCAGAAAACCAAAAAAATTACGCAATTATTCAACATTACGAAATGCCACGCCTGTCCGAAAATGAGCGTCTGCGAGCCATTAGTATGCTTGAAGCAGGATCGAGTCATCGTGATGTTGCAAGACAATTTAACGTCCACAGAAACACCACTTGGTGTTTTTGGCAACGTTGGCAACAGACGAATGCAGTCAGAGACCATCCTCGGAGTGACAGACCACGCGTAACCAATAATCGACAAGACAACTGGATTCGAACAACACACCTACGAAATCGATTCGAGCTAGCAACAGTGACTGCAAGAAGCATCCCTGGCCTTCGACGAATAACTTCACAAACCGTACGTCGCCGCCTCAGATGTGCAGGCATTGTCTCCAGAAGACCCGCCAGACGTCCCATTTTGACAGGAAACCACCGTCAAGCACGTCTACAGTGGTGCAGACAGCGTCTACGCTGGTCGGTCATGCAGTGGGGAGAAGTTCTATTCACTGACGAGTCTCGTTTTCTCCTCAGCCACAGCGATGGACAGATTCGAGTGTACGTCCAGGCGAACGTTACGTCAATCATTGTGTCATGGAAGAAGATCGGTTTGGGGGCGGCAGCGTTATGGTATGGGGTGGGATTACAGCAAGACAGAGGACCCGTTTGATAGTGGTAGAGGGAAATCTCAATGGACAGCGCTACCGAGACGAGATCATCGACCCTGTTGTTCTACCGTTTTTGCGTCGTCATGGCACAGGCATTACCTTTCAACATGACAACAACCCGGCCTTGTTCAGGATTCTTTTCAATAAAACAAGGTGAATGTCATCCCCTGGCCGGCTCGCTCCCCTGATCTCTCACCAATCGAGCGCATGTGGGATGAGATGGATCGGCTCCTTCGACGTCAAGCAGATATGGACAGATATCCCATAGGACTTTGTGCGACGCCTGGTCCATTCCGTGAGACAAAGATGTGTTGCTTGCATCGCAACCAGGGGTGGACACACACGCTATTGATTTGTAAATTGACATGTTGGCATGTTCATGTGTTTGTTATGAAATCAGGCATTTTCTGAAGTCAGTATGGCAAATGAAACCATTTGGACACTTACAGGAGTCTTTTATCTGTTGCAAACCGAAATTGTTTCAGATTTGGTAAAAAACATAACTTTGCATTAAATCTTATTCAATGTCACAGGAACTGTTGTTGTTCAGTATATTATCATTGTATCAGTAGATCAGTGTCCTCGCATAATGTCATCTGTTCAAGTATACTGTGTGTGTACTTATGCTTCTAGTAAGAGACGGGGCCGCAGGCGACCCAGTTGTCTGATGCGCCGTATTCGCTATGCAGAGCTGTGATCGTGGGTTCGAATCCCGAGTCGCCCTGATTTTTTTTCTAGGTTTCTCAGCACCATACCCATGCTCCTGGGTTTCACCAAAGTGGTAAACGTCTGAGACCTGCATCACTTCGGGCTTTCCTCCTACATTAAGCAGACCCGCCCTGATATAACTGGAATACTGTTCAAAGAGGCATGAACCCATACTCACTGAGTCTTTTAATCGGGAAATCAGAAACTGCAAGAAAAGATTACACTATGTGCTATATTCTACGTATCTGGGTCCACTTGCACAAAACGATCTTAGCACTACGACTATTGTAAGCCTATGTTAAAGTATGGGAGTTACGATCATCTTAGCGCTAAGATCGCTTTTTGCAAGTGGGCCCTGGTCCTAAAGCTTTGCGAACTGTTTTTAGGTCGGTAGTTCCGTAACCAAGTAACTCAAGATATCAGGTCTTGTATCCATTATGCATTGTGAAGTGGGTTAAGAATTTAGAGATAAACTAGGCTTTTAACAGTGTTGCAGTCATATCGATCTGGTTGCCAGCTTAATGTGTCTGGAAGAGAAATATGTCTGAACAGCGGGATAAGATTATTATTTATATTAATATTCTATTTGCGTTGCTATGCCACTGCTGCCGTTGATCAGCAATACTTTCTTTTCTTTCATCAGAAATTGCTGAATAAGTCGTAACTAAGTTGTTCTCAGTTTTCACAGTTGTTATGGATGTATTTTGAATAACTACTCGAATTAGTTAAGAACCCCCCGATATGAAAAAATCGGGTAGTCCATAACCTATTTCAGTGGCATAATACGTGGTGATTGGTGTCCAGAAATACGTGCAGAAAAGTAAAACGTGTCAGTTAATTTTTGATGAATTCTTTCAATGTTCATAGAATGCTATTGGACAGCATTGTCGTTAAGTACCAGGTTTGATTCCTGTGTTGATTATGTACTCCACGGGCACAACTACCCACTTCTTATAAACGAGATGTGAAACATGTAAACTTACTCAGTGAATGGCAATGGTTCAGAATGAAGTAGACCCGTGAAGATCAAGGGTAGAATAGGTCTTCAGCAACCCATGCTTGCCGTAAAAGGAGCCTATGCTTGTCGTAAGAGGCGACTAACGGGATCGGGTGGTCAGGCTCGCTGGCTTGGTTGATGCATGTCATCGTATCCCAATTGCGTAGGGGGCGGTCGGGTAGCCTAGTGGTTAAAGCGTTCGCTCGTCACGCCGAAGACCCGGGTTCGATTCCCGACATGGGTACAATGTGTGAAGCCCATTTCTTGTGTCCCCCGCCGTGATATTGCTGGAATATTGCTAAAAAGCGGCGTAAAACCATACTCACACACCCAATTGCGTAGACCAATGCTCAGGTGATGGCGTTAAACAAAAAACAAACAAACAAACAGAATGAAAATTGTTGATTTTGAAAATGCTTTTGTCTCAGACTAATTATAATGCGTGTGTACACACAGGATGCCTCCAGTTCCTCATCAAAGATGCAGGGCGAGTGACATCGCCATTATTTCCATCAATGTACCCGGATGATGCGAACTGCTCCATCTACATTATCGTTGATAAGGGAGACACAATCGATCTACAGGTAAGCACTCCTACTTCAACTATCGTAAATCCGTGGGAGGGAATCGGAGATCGGGTTGTCATACCAGGTTCTGATTTGCAAAAACTGTGTAATGTGTGTAAATATTGTCATTTGTCATAAAGCATTTTTTTCAAAATATTACTAATTAGTTGCCGAGGTGAGGTGACATTTTGTATTTATATTGCGACTTGCATGCACGGGTGTGTGTGTCTGTGTCTGTGTGTCTGCTTGTACTAGGCCATACTAATGCCGAGTTTTTAGTGCTAGCCAACTGAGGTACCACGCCGCAGTGTAACACGAATACCCAACTCAGGCAGTGTACTGACTCCAAGCCGACCAAGCCCCTTAATGTCGACCGTAAGGCAGGGTAACAACAAATACCATGTTTTAACGTTTTTTGGTTTGACGCGGTCGGGGATCGCCCAGACGCTCTATCCACTAGCCTACTAGGCCTCAGAGGCGGTACTAAGCAGTACAATATATGTACGTGATGGTATACGGGACTTTCAGCGATGAATTTTTGATCCAACACAAGTCTGGATTTGGTGTATTTCTATTGCCTTTAAGTGTAATTTACTTATTCGTAACCCAATGGCGTGAATCGATGCCGTATGTTGCGACTTACTGGTTTGCTGCTCCTAGCTAGATCGAGCATTATCATATGTTGGTCATCTGATATAATGTATTGAATATATATTGAGGGGGCAGAGGTGGTCAAATGATCGATGGTGCCAAAATTCGCTTTGTCGGGGGATGTCCATACTGTTTCATTGTTTCCATACAATATAAACGACAATGCTCCAGAATGATTCCTGTATGCGCTATGAGAACGCTCAGTTTATTTAGCGGTATGTAAGTAGTAGTAGTAGTAGTAGTAGTAGTATTAGTAGTAGTAGTAGTAGTAGTTGTTGTAGTAGTAGCAGGGGGCGTCGATACTGTTTCAATGTATTCTGTACATAATCTGAACGCCAGTGCCCCAGAATGATTCCTGTATTCGCTATGAGAACGCTCAGTTTATTTAGCGGTATGTAAGTAGTAGTAGTAGTAGTAGTATTAGTAGTAGTAGTAGTAGTAGTAGTATACTTATGCTCGGCGATGTCATCAGAGTTGTGCATGAAGTTGCTAAAACCATACTCGCTCATAAGAGAGGTAAACGTACTGCGTCAATATGGTCTCATATAAGTAAAATAAGATGCGTTAAAAGCCACTTCATTCATTATTAAATGCTCATTGACATTGACAGTGTACACCAAGCCTGTATTGCAGTGGACATCCAATGTGTGGATTTAATACCACGAGAGTGTTTATCAGTTTCAGTACATGGATCTGGAAAGTCCTTATTCATCCAAGTGTTTTGACATGATAGAGGTGTACGGTAACAATGCCACGAGGGGACCATTCTGTGGAAAATGGACTCGGGAACGATTAAAAGAATTACGATTCCTTGCAACTAACTTCCTCAAAATTCGATTCGTCAGTGATAACAAGCTCAACAGCGATGGATTCCAGGCTGTGTATCAGACTACTAAACTGAAAGGTAGGACTCTTTTAACTTCAAGTAAATTTCGTAAGGAAATATAAGCGACAAAACCATTTTCCTAGCCACAGAAACCTTTACGGAGTCGATTGTACGATTGCGATCTGAGATATTATTTCACATGACGCCGTGAATAGAGTAGTGTGGATGACATGAAATATCACAAATGTCGCAACCGAAGATGAGCTGATATTAATGCACATGTACAATCACACAATTACCAAGAAGATATGCGCTTATCGAAGAGTAAGCCTGCAAGCTAAGTGTATGATTTGTTCAGGGCTATCATATGAAATCCTGCCTTTTACAATGAAAATATACACGTATGGAATCAAATCACTTTCCCAAGAAAGGTTGATTACTCATGAAGCACTCAAGAACCGTAAGTATATATGACATATCTGTTCATTCATTTCAATCTGCCGTCGCATAGATTACTATACGCTGTTTAGTTTCAACAAAATCAGTAAGTGCGCTATCGTGTCACTGGATATTCTGGTATATCATTTGATGATTTGTTGACATTTGTTTGTTTGTTGTTTAACGCCGCACTCAGCAATATTCCATGTATGTGGCGGCGCTATGTAAATAATCGAGTCTGCACCAGACAATCCAGTGATTGACATCATGAGCATCGATTCACGCAATTAGGACACGATGACATGCATCAACCAAGTCAGGGAGTCTGACCACCCGATCCCCACCACCCGATCCCGTGAGTCGCCTCTTGCGACAAGCATAGTCGCCTTTTATGGGCCACCGTCGCATGGCAGCAGTTTTGATGTGCGGCGTTAGGCAACATACACTTAGTTGAAAACGCAATTTGCTTGAGCTACGGTTGCTACCGATAGGTCAGGATATGCTTACACGTTTCGCACACGCGTGGATTCATCATTGATTTTCATTTATCCATTCATACCATTTTCACGGCCATTTCGCCTTTTACGCCCTATGGAGTCCGTTTCGGTGAATATTCTATATTGATGACAATTAGTTTCAGTCGATGCATAATGATACATGAAGGATGTTTTCAATTTCACATGGTCTTTCATATTACTGTGTCAAGCGGACATCAGCTCTTTGCCGCATCGTTTCATAGATACTTCACCTTTAAGATAACGACCAACGCTATTATCACACTATTTTGGGCAAAGGTTGTTGTTGAAAGTTATTTGAAATGTGTGTAACCTGGCAACAAATGTAAAAGGCATTATTTCCATCTAAATTCAATGTACGGTCACCCTGGATAGTCTGCGCTGTTTTCTATTTTACAATGCTGTAGATTTCTTAATTGCAAAGTCATTGGTCAAAGTATGTTTGCATAACCTATTATACAGCTAAAGCTATTTTTAGAATCCAAGCGAAGCAAAAATTTAAAACAATTTCTCGAAACATTTTGTGAGAACTGTCGACAAACCTCGTCATATGTAACAAGGTAGAAGACCCCACAGATATGGCTTCTGTTAAAACATATTAACTTACACAAAAAACATTGACTGTCCTCGGCTGTCTTTCAAGAAACTTTCTAAGGCATTGTTTAACATCTATTTCCAACTGGGTTTTTTATGTTGTGTTTGCGAACAACAAAATGTTGCAGGTATCTCTTCAGTAAAATTCCAAATGTGCCCTATATGTACGAGTATATGAGTTCTTATATATAATGCAACATTTCGTTTATTCATCGACCAGAGAGCCAACATATTGGTGCTCAATACATCATGCTTGCCTCACACACAAATTACCATGGGTGTGGTTCATCTGCGAGGACATATATATAACTGAATTTAGTAAGTCGTTGATGTAAGCTGCGGTAATTTGTTGATCATATGCATGGCTTAGTGCTAATTATCAGAGCCGTGATGGTCCGGGGTATAGCTCTTCAGTAACAGGACATGAAATGTTGCTATTGCACGCCACCTTACAAAGGTCTTCTGTAACCCATGTTTGCCGTAACAGGCGATTATGTTTGTCTTTAAAGACGACTAGCGAGATCGGGTGGTCAGGCTCTCTCACTTGGTTGATGCATGTCATCGTATCCTAATTGCTCGTGATATCTATCTCTGGATTGTCTGGTGCAGACTCGATTAGACCAACGTATAGTTGGAATATTGCTGAGTGCGGCGTTAAAGAACAAACAAACATTGTCAAACAATTAGATATTTTCAAGACTGATAGTTAATCCGTTTATGAATAGGGATATATGTTCTTAAGGGACCGACAATTTGATAATCGGCTTGGATTTTGTATTGAAATTACATGTAGATATTTTTTGTCCGCTTCTGCGATAAGACCATATATTTTATCATTTAAAATTATGAGCCTTCATTTTTTAAAGAAATACACCTTGTTGGGATGCCAAGTCACCCAAGTCAGCGAACCTGACCTCCCGATCCCGTTAGTCGCCTTCTACGACGAAGTTCTATTCTAACCCGGATCTTCAAGGGTGTCATCCCTTAATAAATAGGAATACCTGTTATTTATTCAGTTTTCTGCTACGCATTGAACGCACAATCAATAGATTCAGGGAAAAAAGAACACATACAGATAGAAATAGCTCTAATCTATTCTAACCCGCATCTTCAAGGGTGTCATCCCTTAATAAATAGGAATACCTGTTATTTTTTCAGTTTTCTGCTACGCATTGAACGCACAATTGATAGCTTCTGGGGGAAAAGAACACATACAGATAGAAATAGCTCTATCATCATAATTAAGGCTGTGTTTATCATGCACAGGATATTTAGGTGATTGTTAAACACGCTCTAGTTGGTGAGGTGGTGAGGTGAAATGGTGTTTAACGTCGCGGCCAAGATTATTGCACTTATATAGCGACATGCATGCACGTGGGTGTGTGGCTGCTTGTACTGGTCCGGACTGATGCCGATTTATAGTGCTAGCCCACTGAGATACCATGCCGCAGTTTAACATGAACACCCCACTCAGACATAGTATACTGACCAGTCCTTGTTTTAGCCCCTTAATGCCGAGCGCCATACAGGGTAACAACAAGTACCATCTTTTAACGTCTTTTGGTATGACGCGGCCGGGGATCGAACCCCGGACCTTCCGCTCTACCACAAGACCACGGAGGCGGTCCCGATCGAGTTGGACCTTTATAAATCGTATACGCACCCGTGCCTGGTCTGAACGATTATTGCCACGTCCTCGTTCTCTAATCTGCACTTTGAAAGTATGTGCGAGAGAATTTCTTAGGGAAGTTACTGATAAGATCTGGAGATCACCTGTGAAGCCAAGCTATGAAATAAGTCTATTATAAGGTATTTACCCCGTTTATATAATGGAAATATAATACACTGGATAATCAAAGATGGAACCGAGGGCACAAAGACAATCAGGTGTTTTTAATTACACAAACGAATCTATGTTTTTAAAATGGTGCAGCGCCAAGGACATATGTTCAATGTATATCAACATCGTAATTCGAGTAATCATGTAAACGGGCATGTTTTATACGATAGAAAAACGGAAACTGGTATTTGATTTCAAAGTGGATTAAACTTTAACAACTTCAAGAAGATAGACTTGGGCAAAAGGATTTTATTTCAAGGTGTACATGTCGTGTGTCAATGTGTATGCTGCAGTGCAGTGATTCATCTAGACGCCTCCATAATCACGTTCTCGACGTCAGGACATAAAATTGTGCTCTTGCACCCCACCTTCCATGGCGTGCTCTGATATTGTGTATTAAACAAGACTGTTTGAATAAGCCTCGCGATCAAATTATTACCAACGTCAGAGACTTCAATCCGAAGAAACCAAATGAAATTCCCAGGTGTAATTCATGGAGTTGTTATTTTTTTATGGTTGGAGAGGTGAAATCGGGTTTAACGTCGCGTCCAAGATTAATGCACTTACGTAGCGACATGCATGCACATGTGCGTGTGCGTGTGTGCGTGCGTGCGTGCGTGCGTGCGTGTTTAGCTGCTTGTACTTGTCCGGACTGATGCCGATTTATAGTGCTAGCAGACTGAGATACCGTGCCGTAGTTTAACATGAATACCCCACTCAGACACAGTATACTGACTCCAAGCCCACCCGTCCTTATTTTAGCCCCTTAATGCCGAGCGCCAGACAGGGTAACAACAAGTACCATCTAACGTCTTTTGGTATGACGCGGCCGGGGGTCGAACCCCGGATCCCGGACGGACGCTCTACCACTAGACCACGGAGGCGGTCCGTCTTGTTATGACTGGAGTGACTGTAGGCCATATACCTGTGATAATCCTAATAGTCACATAACTCACAGACTGTTAACACATAGCAAACAGTTCACCTATACCAGCTAAACTAAGCTTCTCAATCAAGGTTTTACCCATCTTCCCGACGCAAGATAGTTAACTGACTTTAAAACTCCAGTTTTCACCCTTGCCGAACTAGGCTAGAATTCCTGGGCTCGATCGTAGCGCCACCAGTGGTTATTACGAGTTATGTCCCTTCTAAACCTCTCCTATTGACCTCTCCTCCTCAGATTCCACCTCTCGTATCACTTGCATTTGATTCAAACAAGATGGCGGTGCCCAGTCAAGACGATCTGATCGATAATCAAGAGCTATATTGTGATAAAACGGGTCTTACATCGCGAAGTGCATCAAATCACGTGAGCACCTTGATTAAAAACATGAAAAGATTTGGAAAATATCTGTTGCAACGAGTTGGCGATGCACATGTTTTGCAAATCCTGCAATCGACCGAAATCAGCACGACAGTTTACAAACCGGATTTCGATTTCGTTTAGCGATTTTGATTGGACTACGCATAGACTCGTTAGTCCAGCCCAAATGTAACTCCATATTACCAACCTAGTTCGGCAAGGGTGGAAACTGGACTTTATAGTCAGTTAACTCTATTGCCTCGGGAAGATGGGTTTCACCAGCACCAGTCTGTTGATATAAAACGTCAACGCAAGGGCATAATCAGTCTCGATTATCTAACAGTTTCCATTGGGCTTTAAAGGCAAAATGTGCACTATTTTCCCTCCTACGGCCAGTGGAATCTGTTTCGACATATAGTCGAGACGGTTGCTTTCTGGCGTTGACGTCTCGAATACACTCATCATTTGTTTGAATCTTGGACATGGAAGCTGTATCCATTAAAATCTAGCAGTTTACCGTGTACGAATTTGAATAGAACACAATGCATCCAAGGCTCTGTGAGCATCATCTCCTCAGAAAACACAGGACCAATGAAGCTGAAACTTGACTTGATTGTTCCAATCAGTGATCACACTAAGGGTGCGTTGCAAACAGCTAATCGACTGCAAGCGATGTACAAGTTTCGCTTTACAACGGGGCCCAAACTTTCAAGTGCTGGCAATCGTACCCATCGCTGGCTGAGCTTGCTTCGTTCTAAAACCAAAATGGCGGCTGACTGAAATTTGAGTTTGACAGCTACATCTTCAAAGCAGTCACCAATAGTCATAAATTCATCGGCTTGTTACCGAGCCTCTTCTACTGCGTTCATTCAGGCAAGCGGAAGTCTCGCCGTCATTTCGGGAGTTTGCGCAAGCGCTTTGAGCTGACTCCCTGTTCTAAGCGATTCGTGAATTTGTCATGGTTGGTTGTTTTTACGCCGCACTCAGCAATATTCCAGCTACATGACGGCGGTCTGTAAATAATCGAGTCTGGACCAGACACCAGTGATTAATATCAACCAAGTGCATGCATCATGCATCAACCACGTCAGCGAGCCTGACCACCCGATCCCGTTAGTCGCCTTTTACGACAAGCATAGTCACCTTTTACGGCAAGCATGGATTGCTGAAGACCTATTCTACCCCGGAATCTTCACGGGTCGAATTTGTCATGGTGGTTTAAAATCTGATTTTATTTCGGCCGCCCTAGTAGCCAATGTGACAATATGACAAATTTGGTTCATAATGTAATGAAATATCTTTCATATTTGGTTAGTTGTGAGAATTTTCCCGACATTTCAAAACTTGACCTTTTGTCTCTGTAAACACGATTGCGAAAACTGAGGAAGCTGAACATTGATATATATATTTTTCTTTAATGACCTCATTTTTTCAACTACATAGACTTAAAAATTGACTTCTACTCCCCGTTAAAATATTTAATGAATATCAATGCCAACGGCAACGTATTTTAAATGTCAGTCTTTGTCTGTCTATTTTTGTCTTTCACCGCCAGTTTGCGATTTAACATGTTTCGGGGGATAATCGAGACTGGTTATTCTCTGGCCCTTATATGTATGATAATTAGTTTCAGTCGATACAAATATGTTTAATTAGATCTACGAAGGATGTTAGTTCCGCATCATCTTTGAAGTTCCTGTGATAAACACACTTTAGCACTTTGTACATATGTCTTTCATATGCGTACGCATACACTAGAAAGGCTGGATAGATAATTGACATTTCAGATAACGACCAGAAACGGGCTATCATCAACTATTTTGGGTAACTGTTGTTAAAAGCCGTTTGAAATGTGTGTAACCTAGCAACCAATGAAAAAAAACCATTATTCCCATCAAACTTCAATATCCGATCAGAGTGTACAATTGTCGACGTTTTGTATTTACAATGTTATATATTTCTTAATTGCAAAGTCATTGTTCAAGTATGTTTTATTTGACGTAAATCCTATTATACAGCTAAAACGAGCTGTTATAGCATGTATTTAAAGCACCAATATCCTAGAAATAAAATATAGGGAACAACTTCTGGACCCAAGCGATTATGTCAGAACTATCGATAGCACACGCCATGAATGTCAAGGTTGAAGACACCACAGACATAGATACTAAAGAATTGCTTGAAATTGTGCGATGACTACATTGATAGGTGTTGTTTGTTTGTTTGTTGTTTAACGCCGCACTCAGCAATATCCAGCTATACGACGGCGGTCTGTATATAATAATCGCGTCTGGACCAGACAATCCAGTGATTTATATCATGAACATCGATCCACGCAATTGGGATACGATGACATGCATCAACCAAGTCACCGAGCCTGACCACCCGATCTCGTTAGTCGCCTTTTACGACAAGCATGAACAAAGTGTGTTGGAACTATTGGACTCTGTTAATAGGGATGAACCGATACTTAAAACTGATATTGTGCGATCACACCGTCTCGGGGTACGAGTAAGGGGTAAACCTAAACCAGTAATTGTCCGATTTGTCTGTAATGATAGTAGTTAGAGTTCTGAAGATGCGAGGTGACCTCAAAACGTCTAATATCGGGCTTGCAAATGATCAGACAAGAAATCAACGCGACAAACTGAAACGTCTGAGAGAGGAGAACAAGCGCGGATACTACAAGGGAGGTAGGATATTCATTGTGGACAACGAGGACAAGCTTAAGGCTGAGTCCAATTCGTTCCCTTCCCACACAACCAACTCATGATCAACCCAAAAACTAGAGATTCAGGGTGCAGGGGTCCAGGATCCATATGAAGAGGAATCAACACGGACACCAACCAGCGGTCCCTTCGATTGAATTCTAAAAGAACTGGGAAATAGCGGCCTGGCCAGGGCCCCGAGTGTAGTGATAGACAAGACAAAGTGTCATTCCTTTCATAGAATGTAGACGGACTTGAAAATTAAAAACGTGATGATGATTTTCTATCCTTTGTTACTAGTTTTGTCATTATAGCTTTGTTAGAAACATGGACTACAGAAAAAGACTTCAAGGCTATATTTTCTGATTTTTAGTGATATAGTGTGCCTGCAATCAGACTTTCACAATATGGGCGTTTATCAGGTGGAATTATCGTTTTAGTAAGAAATTCTGATTGATTTTGTCATTAATATTGTTACTTTTGAACCTGGTATATGCATTGTTTTCTCACGAGAAATGTTACATTTGGCTGATAATATTCTGTATGTCTTTTCATATGTACATCCTGAACGTTCCAGCTGGTATGAAAATAAGGAAAACAAGAATGGTATTGAATTACTTCTAAATGATATTTTGGAACCGTTTCTGCAATATCCAAATATTCCTATTGTTTTGATGGGAGACCTTAATGCAAGAACAGGCGAAAAAGTAGATCCTTTAGAAGATGACATTGGTCATGTGTGTTACTCAGATTATTTTCCAAGGTTCTGCCAACCAAGATATTCCTGCGATAAAGTAGTCAACATGTGTGGAACAAGTCTACTTGAGTTGTGCTTAGTATTAGACATTCACATAGTGAATGGTAGACTAGGTGCGGATAATCAAATAGGATAGTATACCAATATCAGCCCTAATGGTTGTAGTACCATTGATCATGTTGTATGCTCATCTGACTTTTTTTTTTATCATATATGTGATTTTGAGGTTGTGCCTCGATGTGACTCACTACATCTACCTGTAACTATGGCAACGCCTGTGGTAAAATGCTCCGCGGAAACGCAATCAACAGACCGCCGTGTTCGATACACCTGGGTGGAACAGTTCATACATAATAAAAAAATTGCCCAAAATTGCAACGAATTGGTGAAAAAAACGAGTTTAGAAGCTCTTACAGACATAGAGAAGAGTGTATCAACGTTTACGGAGGCAATTCTTTCAGCAGCATGTATGTTCAAAACAACTTGGAATAATAACAACAATCATCAACATATTTGTAAAACAAGAAACCCGTGGCATGATGATGACTGTCTGTTAATGAAACACGAATGCTGTCGTACACTGAACAAATTTAGAAAGACTAAAGACAATGAAGATTTGCTGAATTATCATCAAATTAGGAATGACTATAAGACTATTTGTAGAAAAAGACAAGGTGATTACACGGACAGTAAACGTACCACACTGGAACAAACTTCTGATTCAAAGACATTCTAGAAGAATATCAAGGACTTGCAGAATACGAAAAGTAACTATAATCCCATAGATTCAAAAGAATGGATGGAATACTTTGAAACTTTATTTGATCTACAATTGAAGAAGATAGTGATTACTTAAACGACGAAGCCAACCACTGATAATAGAAAGCTAGGAAATCTCAAAAGATTGGGATACAGGTGTTATTATCCCGTTTCACAAAAAGGCTCAAGATAAATCAAAGATAACTTTTGAGCTTTTAGTTTATTGAGTATTGTGTCTAAAGTGTTGACAAGAATATTAGATAATAGATTAGTTTTTTGGGGCAGATATGCATGACAAAATATCAGAATGGCAATCTGACTTGACAATTGACAATCTATTTATTTTAAATGCTATTATTAAAAAAATATTTAGGTATGTCTGGTCGTAAGTTATATGAAGCCTGTATAGACTCTTCAAAGGCGTTTGACTCCGTCCGTCGTTCTTATTTGTGGAAAGTATTTCGAAAGCACGAAGATGTCCAAAATGTTAAAGTCAATTGATGGTAATGTTACGTCATGTGTCAGAAGTAATAACCTGTTGTGAAACCAATTTCAATGTAATTTAGGTGTTAGACAAGGTTGCGTTTTAAGCCCCTCCTTATTTCATTTATTCAGAAATGAAATTGTACACACAATGGAACAGGAGCAACTATATGGAGTACAGTTACATCCTGATATTATAGTTTTATTATTAGTCTTTGCAGATGATTTGATATTAATTTCAGACACTATTGGGGGACTACAGAAGGAATTATCTATCTTAGATAAGTATTGAGTGGACTGGAGTATGTCAGTTAGTATTGAAAAAACAAAAATTGTAGTTTTTCAGAAAGGTTGGCGGCTAAAAAAAGTGAAAAATGGTACCTGAATGGACAACTTGTGGAAGTTAGACAAGGGTATAAATATTTAGCAGCAGGCTTTCATGGACACAAGTTTGAGCAACATAGCAGTTCAAGCTAAAATGGTACTAATCAACCTATTAAAATGCATTAATTGTTTACAACCTTATTTTCCAAAATTTCACCTATGTTACTGTATGGGTCAGAAATATGGGCATTCTATAAAATGGAAGAAGTTGAGAAAGTTCATTTATATGCGTGTAAATGTTTTTTGAATGTTAATCAATGTACATCAAGTAGCGCTGTATTTAGAGAATGTGGCAGTTTCCCTTTCCATATCATTGCAATGATGAGAGCTTTTAAATATTGCCAACGTTTAATGTGTATGCCGGGTAACTGCGTACCTAAAAAGTGTTATGAAATGATGTATTTATACAATAGTCAAGGAAAGAAGAATTGGGTTATTAATATTTGAACAACGTTATTTTCTCTCGGATTCGGCCATTTTTGATTATCCCAATCACCCGGTAATGTACACTGTCAGGTATTTTCTGCGATGTCATTTCAACGTTTGACCTGTTACCCCGATGTGATCTGTTTCTGTTGATAATCGAGATGGTTTATCTCTGACGTTGATGTTTTCTATTTACAGCAACGAGAATATGACCTTACTGCAGTGATCAGGTGTCGCGACGTCTTTCGTCGTAACTCTATTATTAATGGTTATGTTGTTGCTGTTGTTTCCAGACCATCAGTCGGCCACTTGAGACTTCATATTCAGATTACAGCCAGACAACCTCAGAATGTTAACGACAATAATACCTAGGCGCTCAGATGGCTGGTGATGTGCTGGTGTCGGATAGCGTGCATCGGGTGACACTGTATCTAAGGCCTTGTGCTTAATACGTTAGCTAGTCACGCCAAAGACCCAGTTCGATTCCTCACATGGCTACAAGTTCAGTTTCGCGTCACCCGCTGTGTCGTGATTGAGATGGTGCAAAAACGGCAGTATAAAACCCGACTCACTCACTCACCCTTTTGATAAAATAAGAGTCTGAATGCACAAACATTACGTTTGTTTTGTAGATTCCCGTATTTTATTGTTATCAGTATTTTATTATTTCCCGTATGACTAAAATAGTCTTGATACGATGTAATGGTCTTCAATTTCATATTTACATACGGGCTGGTCAGGTAGCCCAGTGGTTAAAGCGTTCTCTCGTCACGCCGAAGGCCCGGTTCGTTTCCGCGCATGGGTACAAATTGTGGAAGCCCATTTCTGGTGTCCCCCACTGTGATATTGCTGGAATATTGCTAAAGCGTCGTAAAACTATACTCACTCATAGTAACAAACAGTATAAAATCACCTTCATCTATCTTTTAATGGGCCGATACTGTTTTTTGTCTTCTGCTTAACTAACGTCTGAAGTGAACTTTAGATTTATTTGTCTCATAAGCGTTTGGCATGAGATTACATTTGTCTTATAATGTGATCCGTATTCAGAAAAAGTGTTGCGCAAACACCTGGTGTCATCACCAGTGAACCATCAGTGAACCATTATGTCTACCGGTATTTTGCATTTTTCGCATAATGGAATTATTTCGCCGGACAATCGAGACTTAATTGCTCTGACGTTGACGTTGTGACACCACAATTCGCTGTGCAGAGTTGTGTCCTTCGGACTCACCAGAAACCTATGATCGTGGGTTAGCATCCCGGTTCATCCTGATTATATTTCAAGGTTTGTCAAACACCATATCCGTGCTCGTGGGGTAAACCGCATCTGCATCACTTCATCACTTCGGGCTTTCCTCCTTAATCATAAATGACACGTCGTGATATAACTGAAATACTGTTCAAAGCATTACGCCTTTGTTTAATACAATGAGAACTTGCTTATGAGATTATTTATTTTTGGTACTTATTTATGTTGTATATTTGAAAGCCTTCATTTCTCATTTTAGCAAGATGCGTATTATGTGTTTCTGTAGACTTCATGTCTTGTTTCCTTGGACAAGTGGAACATATGTATAATCCGTGAACATAGCCACGTTCCTTCCGCGAACACCTGGTATCATCACTATTTGATAGTGATTTATAAACACATGCTCATAATATAGCGGGAATCGCACAATCGACTCTGTTTTGGCAGATATATCTGATGGACCAATGAAGATCCAGGTTAGAATAGTTCTTCAGCAACCCCCGCTTGCCGTAAAATGTGACTATGCTTGTCGTAAGAGGCGACTAACGGAATCGGGTGGTCGGGCTCGCTGACTTGGTTGATGCATGTCATCGTATCAATATTGCGTCAATCGATGCTCATGATGTCAATCACTGGATTGTCGTCATATAGCTGGAATATTTCTGAGTGCGGCGTTAAACAACAAACAATACTATACAATATATATTTCTCATGAATATGGAAAGGGTTTTGTCACTTTTATTAAGATAACGGATTAGGTTACATATGCATGAAGTCTTTATCATAAAATCTTCGCGTTATAATGATAATGGCCCACTGCCCTAAGGCGAGGTAATTCACTGTGCAGAATTGCCTCCCTTAGTCGTCCATTATCAATGATCGTGGGTTCGTATCCTATATTATCAGCATCTGGTAAATGCGTTCGGTCTTTGTCACTTTGAGTTTTGCGCTGACATGTATTTGTAATGTTGTTCAAAGGGGCGTTAAACACTTGCAATCACACACTGTATGGAGACTCCAAATGGATTTGGTAAGGAGAGGATTTAAAATGTTGTTTTGCTTAAAATAAGATGTATGTTTCAAGTTAATGCGTTTCATTAACACAATACCCATTGTAAGAACAATGTTATTTTTACGGTTCGAATCGTGATTCTAACAGCTAACTTTGTTTTTCAGTGTGTAACCAGACTCTGTATAACCTCAGTGGCGCAGTATCAAGTCCGTTCTACCCCCAGCTTTACTTCCCGAACGTCAATTGTGTCATAAGGATCGTATTGCCGTCAAAGTACAGGATACGTGTTAAGGTGATTGACCTTGACCTGGAACACGGCATAAACAAAGATTGCGTGTATGATAAGCTTCAGATCTATGATTCCCGCTTGAACAGAACAGGCAAAACCTGGTGCGGATCTACGGAGGGCTACTCCCAAAGCGACCTTCGATATGAATCAAGTGCCTCGGATATAACCATAGAATTTAAGTCTGATCACGTGAATGAATTCAAAGGATTTAATCTGACCTACTTGGGTGTACCATCTTGTCATAACGAAACCTTTAATACAAGCAATGGATCCGTGTCAAGTGTGAACTTTCCATCGTACTACCCCAATGGACAAGAGTGTTATTACACTATCAAAGTCGATGAACCTACTGAGAACATTGAACTGACGTTTGAGATGTTTTATACAGAATCGGACGACGATGCCCGTAAGAGAAATCACCTATGCAACAAAGACTACATCGAAGTGTTTGATGGCAAGGTCAAACACAGGGTTTGTGGTAACTGGCATGGTCAGGAACATCTGCTTATGTTCAGATCATTTGGGAGTACCTTGGTGTTCAAGTTCGTCTCAGACGAGCAGACCACGAAACCAGGTTTCTATGCAAAATGGCGGACGGTGGATAACAAAGGGGGCATCCCATGTGTTTCAACGTGGTTAGACACTGGAAACACTTGTTTCGAGATTATTTACCAGAGGCAGACCTGGTTCGAGAGTGACATCGACTGCCGTTCACGTGGGGGTCATCTTGCAACTATTGCAGATCTAGCAACGGAGGTATTACTCAGTGACCATTTGGAAAACAGGTAAATAGTGGTCGGTGTTGTACGTGTTGTGAGAGTATTAACTTCCATAGCGGAATCAATAGAAGTAACAGTGGTTTAAAAATAATATAAGTGTTTCTTACCAGGGGTTATATGTAAACGATCATCCACAATCAGATTTATGGTCAGCAATAGCAAAACCCTCTTTTAAAGGGCGTTCTGGAGTACTTAGATAGAAGCTCATCCACAATCAGATCCATGGTCAGCAATAGCGATACCCTCTTTTCAAGGGCGTTCTGGAGTAGATAGACGCTCACCCACAATCAGATCCATGGTCAGCAAAACCCTCTTTTAAAGGGCGTTCTGGAGTGCTTAGATAGAAGCTCATCCACAATCAGATCCATGGTCAGCAATAGCAATCCCCTCTTTTAAAGGGCGTTCGGGAGTGCCCAGATAGAAGCTGATCCACAATCAGATCCATGGTCAGCAATACCCTCTTTTAAAGGGCGTTCTGGAGTGCTTAGATAGAAGCTCATCCACAATCACATCCATGGTCAGCAATACCCTCTTTTAAAGGGCGTTCTGGAGTGCTTAGATAGACGCTCATCCACAATCAGATCCATGGTCAGCAAAACCCTCTTTGAAAGGGCCTTCGGGAGTGCTCAGATCTGCAGGTCAGTGTTCTGGAGTACCCAGAACATATTGTGTAAATGCGCATGAAAAGATGTAGCATTTATTGAAATGCTATATTACCCAGACAGACACGGGTAAAGGTGAAGTGAGGTTCAGTGCTTTTCAATTAGCATTATTATTATCTTCATGTTGATTGGCAATTCGTTTCACTCGTAGCAAGCTGGGATCGAAACTCACAAAGTTAATTCATTAGGGACTGAAAAACCATACTTCCATAGATTATTCTCTAAATACTGCGACAGTCAACGGTACCTGTAGTCAATGTTTTATTTATTACGGTGGTCGACAGATAGGCAGCATCTTGTGCGTATAGGCTTGCGCTAGAAATGCCAATGTGAGACGCTTTTCAAGAGTTTGCATGTAAATTCCAAGATAAATATATATACATTGTTCATAAAACGGCTCTATTACGAAACGTCCATGTATGGTGTTGTTTACTGTTCAGAAATCAGATACGGAGAACGGTTCTTTTGTGTTTTCTCGGAAACGCAAGTGAATGTCGTTACTTTCAGAATATGAAAATATGTTTAACATAATATTGGTGTTATGTATTATGTCTTCTCCCAAGTGTTTCTTTAAGATGTTTGCTGAACACTTTTTTATCTTGGTAACTTGAAATAGAGACCTTTCACAAGCTATCAGACATGTCATGAAATTGATATGTTTGAAAACAGCAGCATTCCCTTTGTATTCGTAAGTAGCACTAAATCCGTTTTACAACGTATACACAGCATATGGATCCTGTCGGTTTGCGTCGTGACATTTAGCGTGTATTTGATGCTATAGGTCATTAAATCCCTGGGTGTTTCACAACTATTCCATCAAAGCCTGTTGGGTTACTAGGAGATGAAATGGCTGATAACACATTCAGGTTGAATGTAGAATTATTATTTGCATTAGCTCTCCTTGAAACTGTTTCCTACAACACAAAGCACCGTCCAACCTTTTGTTGTGGTTTACAATAAGGGACTAAGTTTGTGAGGACGCAGACGCGGGTTTTATTATAATGGAGAGTTATAGAGCTCACTGCTTCAAGACATACATTCTTTCATCTGAAAGGACGAGACGAACAACATACTTATACTGATATAGTCGGAATCGTACAAAATCTTCAATATATTTTCACATTTTTATTATTTTTTTGTTTTATTATATCTATATGTTTTATTTTTGGGGGGAATGGGAGGGGTAAAATAATTTCCAGCATCTTTTTACAAATACACATATTCAAACTTGTGTCTACATGTATTTATCAAACATACTTTATGTGCAAAGGGTGCTTGTGATAGGACAGGACATGCTTACCATTTTCATGAACGCCTGGTGTCATGATTGATTTTCTGTGATGAATTTAAATAATTTTCATTGCTTTTTTGCCTTTTACGCTCAATGTATTGTGTTTCGTTGGAAACTGAAGACTGGATATTTAATTATCTAGCGTTGACGTTTATTTTGCATGAGAATGCATTGTTGGTATTTTGGGCTCGGCTCGTTTGTATATTTCGTTCATTTCTTTCACATCCGTGGGTGAGAAATTCATTTGAGATAACTGGTATCAAACATATGTGTGAGATCGAATTCCAGGCCCGTGATTGGCGGTGACCATGGTGATGACCAGAGACTACTTTCCTGGTCGTAAGTCATTGCTAAGTTACTCGTGCTTCAGTCGAATGTTCACCTACGCCCGTGAGAACGTTATGGCTTTAGAGTGTTACCCCTTGGATGACACAGCAACAAATATGTACCTCCTCATCAAAGACCACTTCGAGGTCAAATCAAATTCAAAATATATTACGCAGACATTACACTTCACAGTTTTTAATTCCGTGGGAAATTCCCTTTTTGTTATATCGTCCACTGTTATTTTAGGCAAAACTACTGAAAGTGACCTTTGAAAAGTACAGTAAAGTACGGTTATAACGAACTCAAAGGGACTGCTAATTTAAGTTCGTTATAACCGTAGTTCGTTATAAGCATATATATAGCATAATTATGGTCGGGACCAAAAAAGTAAGTTCGTTATATCCGTCAGGTCGTTATAAGCGTGTTCGTTATAACCGTAGTTTACTGTAGTTACATCGTAAATCTCGCACTTTTTTATTCATTACTAAATCATTCATGGCGTGTTACTGTATGTCTAAAAATCTAAATTTACTCGAAGAATGTAATTTCAAAATTAGCATATTAGTGATCACGGGTAGATTTCAATCTGTTTTCATCAAATCACCAATGAGAAATGTGAAACGTCGCTGATAAGCTGATAATCATATAGAATGTTTTGAAAAATACGCAAACACGAACGCTTAAGTGTACTTTCCGCCGGGGGCACGGGTGGACCAGTCGACTAAGGCGCCGCAATTCGATGTGCAGAGTTGCGTCCCTTTGGCACGCCAGAAACCTATGATTGTGGGTTCGAATCCCGGTTCGCCCCGATTATGTTTCTAGGTTTGTCAGCACCATACCCGTGCTCGTGGGTTTCACCGAAGTGGTAAATGTCTGAGACCTGCATCACTTGGGGCTTTCCTCCCACATTAAGCTGACACGCCGTGATATAACTGGAATACTGTTAAAAGCGGTGTTAAACACAACTCACTTAACTCACTGTACTTTCCGCCATATTGGATATAGCGTTTACAAAATCACATTTCACGTCTGACGCTTATGAGGCGCCTATTGCATCGCAAATATTTCAAACCCAGCTGCTATACATAATACATCCCTGAATTCCCCGTTCATTTTATAATCAACTGTGTTCGGAAAACTGTACTTGTTTGAAATGTAAACAAAGCAAGATTCAGATTTTACACTGAGAGGCATTCTCTCCTATTTTGAGAGATCCATTCGTCTGGTTGTTGCATATATTAGCTCACGTGTTTGTAGCTCACGTGTTTAATATTCACGGGAAGAGTATCGTAGCACAAATTAGGGAATTAAAACTAATTTACATCACAATGATCATGTAAATTCAACAAAAATCGTTAAAGTTTTCGTCCTGTGTGACGCCATGGCTGACGCACAATCACGCTCAACGAAGACGGTAGTTATCTGCATTTCCCGACTAATTCCCTTGGTTGCATTGGAAAACATAAAATAAATAATTGTACGCAGATTGTCAGACGCCGCTCTCAGCAATATTCTACCTAAATGACGGCAGTCTGTAAAAAACGAGTCTAGACCAGACAATCCAGTGATTGACATCATGAGCATCGATCCACGTAACTGGGATACGATGACATGCATCAACCAAGTCAGCGAGCCTGACCACCCAATACCGTTAATCGCCTCTTACAAAAAGCATAGTCGTCTTGTACGGCAAGCATGGGTTGCTGAAGACCTATTCTACCCTGGATCTTCAAACGTTTCGATACATTAGGTGCATGCGAAAGAGGTTTTAATTTCTATATGAAATAAAACGTGTCCCTGTGTCATCAATATGGGCCGGAGATATTCAAAAAGGATTATACCTTCCATGGAGATGCCGCGGCAGAACCAAAATCCAATGGGCACCTCAATTGTCGTGAGCGTTTGCTTGGTTGTTGTTTAACGCCGCACTCAGCAATATTCCACTTATATTGTAATAGTCTTCTGTATGGTATCCAGCAGCAGCATCTGGATAGACTACAGCGTGTTCAAAACACTGCTGCCAGACTTATCACACGGAAGTCAATGCGTGAACACATTACACCCGTCCTGAAAGAGCTGCACTGGCTACCTGTGAGACTCAGGATCGTGTTCAAGTTGATCATGTTTGTCTACAAATCGATCCATGGGCTATCCCCAGTATACCTCCAGGAACTCACTGCCCTTTACCAACCTGGCCGAATACTGAGATTTGCAAACAAACTACAGCTTGCTGTTCCACCAACCAGCAGAACAACATATGGCGCCGAACCTTCCGAAAAGCAGGTGCAACTCTATGGAATGCACTGCCCATTGATGTCAGGGGATCTGAAGATGTCAACACCTTTAGATCAAAACTCCAGACCATGCTCTTCAAAAGAGCATACGACTGAGCGCTCTTGAGCAGGCAGTATGTCTGGATAGGTAGCGCTATATAAATGCGTAATTTGAATTTGAATTTGAATATATGACGGCGGTCTTTCACTAATCGAAACGATCCAGTGATTGATATCATGAGCATCGATCTACGCAATAGGGATACGATGACATGCATCAACCAAGTCAGCGAATCTGACCACCTTATCCTATTAATCGCCTCTTACGACAAGCATAGTACCTTATACGGCAAGCATGAGTCGCTGAAGACCTATTCTCAAAAGTATCACTGGATTGTCTGGTCTTGACTCGATTATTTTCAGACCGCCATCATATAGCTGGAATATTGCTGAGTGTGGCGTTAAACAACAAACAAACAAACATTTTATTGTGATCAATGCACTTGACAAATTCGCCACCATAGCTTCTTATTGGAAGTGACGTCACCAGCACCATCTCTCTTAGCACTAACAACAGCACATAATAGCGCTCACGCATAAGCTAGGAATCGACATCCAATCAAAATACCTCTTTTGAACAAGGGTTATGCAGAGCTCACCCGAGCGAGCCCTCGATTTATTTAAACATATGAAAATACTATCATAAATATTTTTGGCTGAAAAAGATGATTTCCAGAGTTTAAGACGAGGGAAATGACGTCATGAATGCTACAAGACGCCCCGGTTGAAAATCTTATAATGGCTGTTTCCATAAATCATTAACTATCGTTTAAATCTGATTTGTATGGACCTACCAGTCAAATAAAATTTAACTATTCAGTACTTGTAGACCATGGGTCATATTGTACCAGATAAAATAGTACAATTCAATCCCGGCCTCAAGAAATACGGCGAATGGTTCCATTTATCATAACGGAATGGCGTTATGACAAACTTCACCAAGGTCGCTTTAAGCTTATAGATATGTTTAAACTCGAATCAAAATAATATCTGTCGTCTAAGCTTGCAATGAGGCCCTGTGTGGTAACTACAGCCTTATGCCATACCTTCTCTCGCTCTTATCTATATTTCGATCCGTTATCCATGGAAAAAGTCAAACGTATATTGTATATTTATCAGCATTTTCCGCATTGTATGTAGTTATATATACAGTGATATTAGACTGCGGTGGATTTCATACTACAATTATTCTATGAGTAGTAATGGTACGATTTACTCAAACAATTTTCCTTAATGTTATCAATTTCAGTACATCCAGGTACTCTATACATGTCATGTGTTATGAGTGAGTGAGTATGGTTTTACGCCGCTTTTAGCAATATTCCAGCAATATCACGGCGGGGGACACCAGAAATGGGCTTCACACATTGTACCCATGTCGGGAATCGAACCCGGGTCTTCGGCGTGACGAGCGAACGCTTTAACCACTAGGCTACCCGACCGCCCCCATGTGCTATGTGACCATATATGCTATCAATGTCATATTGTCCTGAATGGAAATTAGAAAATGGAAACATACAGAAATTCTGCAAATTCGAAAACAAATATTGCGATTGTTCGAATGATATACTTTGGAACCTGGTTAATCTGAACCATCTTGTTTCAAAGTCTGATTGAAATGCAAGGAGTCTGTGTAAGCCAGTAGACTGTATCATGTGTTGTTTAATGTAGATTATAACAGGTGACGAATGTTTGACGTACTGTCTTACCTCCACTGCTTCAGCAACTGCACAAAGCCCGATGATGCTTTCTGGATAGGGGCCAGCGACCAGGTGTACGAATCGGATTTCTATTGGACAGATGGATCTAAAGTCAAGTTCTCAAGTGAGTGCCTTCGTTATGTAACTGTTGCGCACAGATCCTTCCCCGTCTTAAGCCTAACTCTGTAATGACTGGATAGAAATATATAAAACATGTACGTCCGTGCAGAAAGGAGTCTAGCCGCTGCAATTCGCTGTGCAGATTTGCGTCCCACGGGGACCGATCATTTGATATTATAGGGACAGCTTGTAATTTTGTACTGAGACTAGATATGTTTTCAGCTACAGCCACAAAACCATATATACTAGCCACATTAAGAAACTGTGCACGGAGAAAATATAGATATAAGGGCACACCGTCCATATATGAAATATAGGTTTGAACACAGCAATCATTGGAGACATTCAAACGCTCATGCACGTGCCATGCGATATGACGTCATTGATGGGTGTCTATGGACGTGCAATGTGTTACTTCACGTGCATCCTGTGCAGCTGTACACAGCATGTGCAACTCAAAATTCGCTGTCACTTTGGAAAGCATGATCTGTGGTCATTCAAAAATTCAAAACTTCTCAGGCGCAGACACAAGCATATCACAAGCAAATCATGCCAAGATTGACAGCTGCACAGCGTCATGAAGTCATTGGAATGATCCGAGCGGGAATGAGGCAACAACAGGTGGCAACACATTTCCAATGCCATCGTAACACGATATCGGCATTGGTGAGGCGTTATCAGAACACAAATGACGTTGCCGACCACCCACGTTCAGGACGTCCCCGAGTAACGACGCCAAGACAGGACAGATGGATTCGAGTTACACATCTCCGACACAGGTTCCAAACGGCAGTAACGACGTCCCAGACAATTCCTGGACTGCGCCGTATCCATCCCAACACTGTCAGGAATCGTTTACGTCAGTACGGGATTCGACCAGGACGCCCTGCCATTCGCCCCATCCTGACACACCGTCATCGAGTCAACCGTCTAAGATGGTGTCGAAATCATGTTCGCCAACCTCGAATATGGTGGAGAAATGTTGTCTTTACAGATGAATCGAGGTTCAACATTTTCCACAGTGACGGGCGCCAACATGTCTACCGGCGTTTGGGAGAACGTTATGCACGCAACTGTATTGTGGAGAGGATTTGGGGTGGGATAACAGCACGGCACCGAACCCCTTTGGTGGTTGTTCAGGGCAATCTCACCGGTGTTGGCTACAGAGTTCAGATTCTGAGGCCTGTGGTCATTCCTTTCCTGCAACGTCATGGCCCGGGATTGACATTTCAACAGGACAACGCTCGTCCTCACACGGCTAGGGTCGCAATGGATTTCCTTTACCATAACAATGTCATGTTGCTGCCATGGCCTGCAATTTCTCCAGATCTCTCCCCAATAGAGCATGTGTGGGATGAAATGGAGCGCCGTCTGCGTCGCCTTCCACATCCTTCTGATAACGTCCGTGACTTGGCACAGGATTTGAGGAGGATATGGCAGGCCATTCCCCAGGCCTTCCATGCCCATTTGGTGGACTCCATGCGTCGCCGATGCACTGCTGTGATTCACGCACAGGGTGGTCATACCCGTTATTGACTTTGTGACTTTGTCGTATGACCCCCTACTCAATTTGGATCTTCTGACGTCATCGTAACAGATGTTGTTCAGGTCCCGTTGACATTTTCTTATGGTCCGATCATTCAGCTGCTACAGCGTCTGCATCATTTTGTTCTTGCTGTGTTGTATTTCATTCCAGAATATATTTTCTCCGTACACAGTTTCTTTATGTGGCTAGTATATATAATTCTTTAAAACCTTGAGCCTGATTTTTTAAGGAAAAACACCTTGCAACAATGCTGTTGTTTTTTCTAATGTCTAAAGCATTAATTTTCGGGACAATTTATTGTTTTCGTTAAAATCCCAGCCCACCCCTGCTTCCATAAGAACATGGTCGGTCCCAAAGTGGTAAAATCTGAGACTTGCATCGTGGGATTTCCTCCCAATTCAAGCTGACGCCTTCTTAAATGAATACTGCTTAAAGCTGCTTCATGCCTTTGCTTAATGCAATTAGAACTTCCTTGTCTTGTCATGTCGATCAGACTGACTTTGCATGGCAACTGTTCGTCAATGTATTCCAATTCTGTTTTCTCTTTTTGTGTTTGCACATCTTCTCATCATGAAACGCGTGATTCCACTCAGCAGATGTTAGGACATGGTTTGAACTGGCGAGTATAAATCTTCTTTTTGTCAACAGATTGGTTCCAGGGTTGGCCTCATTTTGGATATGCAAATCGTCAACCGAGTGATGACGGCTTGTCAAATGAAGACTGTGTGGAACTGAGAACAACCTTCAATTATCCCCACAAGGGACGGGGAAGTGATCGAAAGTTCTGGTGGAATGACCGGATCTGCAACGTGAAGAACCCGTATGTCTGCCAGTGCTACAGAAATGGTGAGAAATGTTTCGTTAAACCTTTAAAATGAGTAATAAGTCTATGTTTGTTTCTGAGTTGGGACATTTTAGGCTTATACACAATGGTTAAATCATGCACAGTATGAATTTTCGTTATTTATTGTTCATTTTATTACACCCCAAACTAAAAAGGTGGGGGTATATAGTTTTACCAAGGAATTCCGTCCGTCCGTCCGTCCGTCCGTCCTTCCCCGAACATTTTTTTGTTTGACTTGAAAACTACTGCATAGATTCTTTTCAAACTTGGTGAATTATTTTTGTACCATTAGGAGGTGCAGTGGGAAGTTTGATTTCAATATTTGGATTTTCTGAGAATATACCGCTTTTAAATTTGTGTACTTGGAATTTTTTCACTGAAAAAGGTTGACCTATAACTTGAAAACTGCTACATGGTTTCTTTTCATATCTAGGGAACAGTTTCAATATGTGACATTGTGTGAAGCCCATTTCGGTTGTCCTCCGCTGTGATGTTCCTGGATACCATACTCAATCACTCACCCACCCAGCCACCCACCCACACACTCACTCACTCACTCACTCACTCACCCTACCACCCCACACACACTCACTCACTCACTCACCCACCCACCCACCCACCCACTCACTCACTCACTCACTCACTCACTCACTTTCTCACTCATTCACTCACTCACTCACCCACCCACCCACCCACCCACTCACTCACTCACTCACTCACTCACTTTCTCACTCATTCACTCACCCACTCACTCGGATGGTTGTACACTCTTGACCACTACGCATCACGATAACGATTTCTGTCGTTTCACGAATATTTTTTTTCGCTCATGTTTATATATTCTTCTATCTTAAACATCCACCAAATATCCACATTGACAGTGAGAAATATAGTATCCATATCATAGTTAGTCAGACCAACAAAATATGATCATGCTGTAGTGTTGACAAAATATCAATGAACCCGCAGACACTTTCAGGGCAGTTATAACAACACCTGCCTCCCAATCTATCTTCCCATTGTGTGGAATAATCTGTTCTTTGTACCAGAATACTCATTTCGGAACGACTAGGCAGTATGGCGTTGGTTAGTACCTAAAGTGTGACTTGTGATCACTGAATAATAGATAATTATGTCTTCGTCATTTGCAAATGTAGGCATGCAGCCGTCATTACTGTCACCATTGATCCCGATATGACATCTAATTAGTGTAATTACCCATGGAAGATGGGCAGCGCGAAGACTACGATACATAATAGCATGTGCCCTGAATAGATACGGACTTTGTACTGATGAGAGACATCGGATAAGATATTGCATTCCTTTGTGTCATGTTACATTTGTTTTGATCAAAAATGCTTGAAACATCGTTTGTCCTCTGATTTTTAACTAATCAAAAATAGTTCAGTAGACATTCTCGATGTCCGTCTCTAACAAAACTCACTCACTCAGTCGTACTGTTATTCATAGACACGTGAAGTACCGGGTTAATCATCTTCAGCAACCCATGCATGTCGTAAGGGGCGACTAACGGGATCGGGTTGTCATTCTCGCTGACTTGGTTCATGAATGTCATCGTATCCCACTTGCGTAGATCGATACTCATGATGTCAAGCACTGGGTTGTCTGGTCCATATTTGATTATTTACAGACCGCCGTCATATAGCTGAAATATTGCTCAGTGAGGCGTTAACAAACAAACAAAACGAACTCAGTCCTAAGAAACAACACAACGCTATATATTGTACTATAACAATAACTCAGAAACATATGGTAAAACTGTAGGTCCCCAGCAACCGATGGCGAGCATAGGAGGCAACTAAACAGATCGGAGGGTCAGGCTCGGCGACTTGCTTCATTGTATGTCATCGTATCCCAGTTGCGTGGATCGATGCTCGTGGATTGCTTTGTACGTACGCGGTTATTTAGAGACTACATCAGTCAGTGCGGTGAAAAACAACATGCAAATATAAGAACGCACACGAAGAGAAAGGAATAAATCCTGATATATTTGAGTTTCCTGCGTTCTTGGAGAGAGGAAGTTCCTGACTCTTCAGGTCGTTAATGTAGCCAAATTTAACTGGTGATTTACCAAGTTTATACGGTCAGGATGCCTTTATACAAATGACAACCCACAAGTCTTACCAAGTGGGGAATAGGGAGGAGGCGAGGTGCAGCTTTTATCAATACATATAGCCCCATAAATCGATCTGAAAGCTGCATGTAACTTGATCCTCCTACTACGTGTCATGCTGCGTGGAAGGAAGAGAACGCCTGATTTGCCACTTGTTCAGCTGTATGCTTTCATGTCTCACAATATAATATTTACAGAACACACAATGATTGTCGTCTGGATTCTATTCTTCCACACACGCGATCATCCGGGTTAGAATTGGTCTTCAGCAACCGATACATGTAAGACGATGCTTGACGATGAAGGTGACAAACAGGATCGGGTGGACCGCCGTCATATAGCTGGAATATTAGTGATGCGGCGTTAAACAACAAAACAAAACTAATCTTTTTTTTCAACTAACGATGTCATATAAGCCCGAGAAGCATGCCTCATTAAGCTTGGACGAAACATATCGAGCATTTTACGCGTCTGTCCCTTTATCAAGATCAAATGACAATCGACTAGCGTGTGGCACGCGACTGAAGACATAATGTTGCCAGATATTAAACAGGTCAGCTGTTCATGCGAAGAGGATAAAATGGTATCGTTCATTTAAGTGTCAATCTAATCTTTAGGTCTTGGTTGTTTTTTTAATTTTAGATATGAGTTTCAATCAAATTTATGGCTATTTTTTCATTCTGTGAATAGCTGCAATATTGCTAATGCTAATAGCTAGTCTCACAATGAAGCCCGTGAAGATCCCGGTTAGAACAGGTCTTCAGCAACCTATGCGTGTCGTGAAAGGCGTCTTTGCTTGTCGTAAGAGGCGGCTCACGGGATCATGTGGTCAGGTTCGCTGACTGGTTGTTGCATGTCATCGTATACCAGTTGCGTGGATGGATGCTCATGATGTCAGTCACTGGATTGTCTGGTCCAGACTCGATTATTTAAGTGCGAAAAGTGAAACGTGTACGCTATTAATAACCCACATAAATCGCAGATGCTTGAACTGCACTTTGCCTTTATTTCGAACTGCCGTCATTAGCCAAACCTCATTCTGATAACTGAAGCCACTTTCACATCCATAAAAAGTGAATTTAAGTGAGAGAGAACATTTTACATGTCCCCTCACTGCAATGATGGGGCAATGTGTTGTCGCCCCCGTGAGGTGCACCATTTGTCTCGTGCAGGATTAGCGTGTAACGTTTGGAAATCACGTGCAGAATATCGTGATAAGAATAAAGACACTGTGGTAACACTTGGCTGATTGTTAGTTTTGTCATAAAGTGGCGCACATTGGAAACACCTCTTCTTAACAAACATACTTCTCTATATGTTTCTATGGTTCGCGTTTCTGTTGGCGGTGAGTATACACAGAATATCCTGCTATAACCTGTCTGCCCCAAAGCTGCGTGGTGTTTGTTTACACAGCAACGCCGATGTGTTAGTTCATATTTCCAATTGAAAACAATGTCGAGAATGTGTGGACAGGTGATAGCACTTAGAGTGCAAATGATGGATCGACTGAAAGATGATAATGAGCGATGTGACACTGTATGGGCTGTATAGTCAGTCACCTGATCTCCTGTGTCTTTCTTGTCTTGTGACAAAGTGAAAGTGACTAGGCAAGGCTGTCAATAACATGAGCGTGTGTGTGTGTGTGTGTGTGTGTGTGTGTGTGTGTGTGTGTATTCATGTGCAGAACATGTCTGAGTCTATTAAATGCCACCTTGTGGCAAGCATTTGAGATCGGGCACTCATGCCAAATCAACAACAACACACTCGAGATATAGTCGGCACGATTGGATATATATTATTAAGGTCCGACCATCCCAGATGTTTCGGCGGGTGGGATTTTTGTTACAGACTACAAACTTTCGTCAGAACATCCAGCATGTCTTGGAAACGATTTGGTTTTTTTTGTGTGTGTGTGTTGTTGTTGTTTTTTAAAACAATACAGCCTCATCTTCTATACCTCCCGGCTCACATTTCTGTAAACCTTTACTGTCCACTGGATCCATCGATTCTATCGATCTCAAATTATACGTCCCTGATTTTCATTAACATTTGACTGACCAATCAAACGTCGATATAAGGAAATGGGTAAGGAGGGCCACCGCCAGTTTTTATTGACGTGAAGACTTCCTCTCCATCAAAAATATTTTGAGAGCTTATGTGTCAGTCAATTTTTCAATGTTGATTTTCTCGCAAACTCTATCGTAATCAATGGTACTGTTGTTGATACCGCCAACCCAACATTGAGGATGGTTTGTAACACGCATTCTGATTGGTCAGTATATCAGAAGTATGTCAGGGGATATATAGAGGATGATATTGCCTGATCTTCGACAATAACACATCGTAACATTGTGGCTGTGAATGTATGTGTAAAATAATTAGGAGATAAACATACTGAGAGTGTTTTCGATGTAGAGCTAGGTTACCCGGAGATTTAACAGCGCTAAATTGAATTTGGAATCGAACGCGGGTTTTCTGCACGAAATGTATTGCCATACATCCATTGAATATTGTAGAAACCGCAACTTTGCATTTTGTAACCTATAATTGTGGATATAATTATCTAAATATGCCAACCAACAATGACTAAAAAAGTACTAGTCTATGAATATTAGCTTACGCGATGATGCGAACGTCAAATCGGATGTTTCAATCGGAGGGGGTATAATGTGATTTAACCACCTCTGATTGACCAATCAGAATTGAGTAATCTCCAAATTCATGGTAGAATTGCAGTTAATTAGGAAAAAAACGGAAGAAATTTTTAATGAAACAAGGGGGTCGAATTTCTATAAAATTTCTTTACATATAAATCCCATGATATATACTAATTTGTCTGCACATTTAAAGTGACGTTCTGTGACAACACGAATCCACTATGAGCAGCCTTGTTGAGAAGGAAGGAAAGCAAACTCACCCACCATCATGCGAATCACGTCCATCTTCCTCTTTAATTATAGACAACCAAGGGGCGGTCGAGTAGCCTAGTGGTTAAAGCGTTCGCTCGTCACGCCGAAGACCCGGGTTCGATTCCCGACATGGGTACAAAGTGTGAAGCTCATTTCTGGTGTCCCCCGCCGTGATATTGCTTGAATATTGCTAAAAGCGGCGTAAAACCATACCCACTCACTGAAAACCCAGTGCCCTGTTCCTATGCCCGATATTAGCATTAAGGCAATGTAACTACATGTTAAAATTGAAGTAAGGCAGGACGACACTCGCCTTGATAAACTGACCCTTGGTAGGCATCATCAGTCACAGCGATGTCAACTGATTGGCTTCGTAAACTGTTCATCGTGAAAAATTGACTTAGCTTGTGGAAATGTTATAAGCTCACCTCAATGTGGCGTTGCTCGTAAAGGAAAGGTTTATGATGTTGAACCTTTGCATGGTTGATCCAAGCAGCGGTGTCTCGAGCCGACATAATTTTAATCGGTATAAATCGATCGTATGAACCGGCATGCCCAGTACATGTACAGTTATTGCGTGTGCGAGCGCAGCGGGTGCATATCGCGAGCAATGTTTTCTCTCCTCAAAACAAATGGTAAAGCCACGGAGCCGTGTGATTAATAAAGGGATTTTTTTTTATTTGGCGGCTAACTAGTGACTGTATAATTTGTACATGATGGATCATGTTGCTACTACAATAACACCAATGGTAGTGGACCGTCCGGGTTCCCGAGGGGAACAATTACATGCTAATTACAGCGAGGTTCGAGTCTCAACCCGTGAAGATTCCGGAGTAGAATAGGTCTTCAGCAACCCATACTTGCCGTAAAAGGCGACTATGCTTGTCGTAAAAGGCGACTAACGGGATCGGGTGGTCAGGCTCGCTGACTTGGTTGATACATGTCATCGATCCCATTTGCGTGGATCGAGGCTCATGATATCAATCACTAGATTATTTACAGACCGCCGTCATATAACTGGAATATTGCTGAGTGCGCCGTTAAACAACAAACCAACCAAACCAACCAATCGAGTCTCAATAATGTTCAGGCCAGTCTCGTGTCTCCTTCGATACTTTGCTGAACAAAAACAACTAGTTGAATGAACACAAACACTTTAGGAATACAAACAATCACTTTTGTACTTGTTTTCCTTGGTTATGATGAGAAATTCAAATTCAAATGACGGTTATAGCCATAACTTGCAAGGGGCTACAGAGTGTGTCAGACATGACATGAATCAAATACCATTTTCAACAACAAAAAATCCGACTGATATCAAGGTTGCAACGACGAATCCCATGTTATCACAATGCAATTAAATTTTCTATGTATTCATTGAAATTCTTGCATTCCGATTAGCTGAATTGGTCACGTGTTATTGCATTCATTTGCCAATGAATGAAAAACATTAAGCCACGCCCTTCGAGCGGACTACTTTTATTACAGCGGAATGTCGGGGAATCCCAATATTACAGTCGGGGGAATTCCCTTTCTGCTCACGTGTATCGTCATGCACAGGACATTAAGCGACTTTCATGCATATTCATTGTCCAAACGATCCTTTGAGACCGACGCCGAGAAGGAATGAAACAGCAAACGTTCAGGCTCGCTCGCCTGTTTTTTTCCCCGCTCACCTCTGTTCCACAACTATCTTCGGGTTTCATTTCTAGCTAGCATTCTTTCCAACTGTGTCTTCCCGTTCTCAGGGAACTAATGTCTTAATCTGGCGGTAACTGACCATGTCATTTGAAACAGCCGCCTTCTCCCGGACATATTTGTTCCGGATCGTTACAGTCTGACTGTTGCAGGTCTTCTTGCCTCTTGTCTTGATTGACAGGTCATATGAACATTGTTTTTACCTTATTCTCCGTTGATTGGCTACTGACTTTGTAGGCATGTTAAGTTATGTGCATGAATTAAGCAATCACCTGATTAATGTCACGCCACGGGATGTATTCCTACACTTTGAATGTTTATCAATCTCTTAATTTTTGTCTGCTTTGATATATACAAGTGTTTTTGATTAATCTATTGTAGACCAAACCTGTCTTCATTGTTGAATTTAATTATAAGCATTGACTGTTTATTTTTTTTCCAAGAATCCGCTACGCGGTTTCAAACTGTTTGCACATCGGTTTTTCGATTCATACCTCAATGAACCGAAAGAATACACAGTCAATCCTTGGGTAAATCACTGTATATTAGTACAAGTGATCAATTTTTCAACAACAACCAAAACACACTATGCTCGGTAAACTGTAATCATGTGATATAACTGGTGATATAACACGACCAGCTACGTCTACTACAACCCAGTATGGTTCAATCTGTTTGTTTGTTTGTTTTTGTTTTATAATCAGCACCGTATACGCCAGTCCTGTGTCAAATAAGTCCATCTGAATCTACCCCAGTGTATGTCTGTCAATGAAAACTCGATAACACCGTACACCTCCAATCCGAAGTCCAGCTAAATCTACCCCAGTGTATGGCTGTCAATGATAACCATGATAACACGGTATACCTCCAATCCGAAGTCCAGCTAAGTCTACCCCGGTGTATGGCTGTCAATGATAACCACGATAACACGGTACACCTCCAATCCGAAGTCCAGCTAAGTCTACCCCGGTGTATGGCTGTCAATGATAACCATGATAGCACGGTATACCTCCAATTCGATAAATGAAAATTGTCAGTGCTAGAGATTAATAAGTCTATATTATCAAACGAAACATATTAAATTTGACGTAAAGGTCAAAATAGCTGTGAAACTTTTAGGAATGGACCACTGAAAATGAGTTATGACACCAGGTGTTCGCGACAAGGGTAGGCCCATGCTAATGGTACCACAATCACTTCATCCACGATAATGAAACACCTTTTGACAACTGTGTAACACGGAAATTAGCAAATGAAGGTGCTAAACAGGCATTTTCCACAGTCATTAGTAGCAATATTTACAGTAGCGCCTCCAGAGTCTCGACAATATCCAAACAACAAAACTCTGCCTAGATACACATGTGGTACAACCCAAATAGGATTTGTAATGTAACCGGAAAAAGAACCAACTTAATTATTGTGTGGCCTCAGGGGCTAATAAACAATAGAAGGTATGGACATTTCTAGGGTTGGAATAAGACAGTAATAAGACAATTAGATGGTTACACATTGTTACACATTGTGATTCTGGCGAGGAAATTTAACTTAAGCTGCAAGTATGTCGATGATCTGATATGGCTCAATAATGGTCATGTAGTCAATTCCCTTCCATTGATTTAGCCACCCGAACTAGAGCTAAATGAGACCAGAGAAACCACGCCACCTGTTTCATATTCAGATATTTGCACAAACATTGAGAGAAAAATCCCCCCAAAGCCTGAATGCTCTTCCTTATTTTGTCGAGCATTGTTCCAACAGCTCCAGTCCTATATGCCTACATTTCAAAACGTTTGAAGTACATGCTAATAAACTCTCTGTTCATGTAGCAATAACTAAAATTATAATCTTTGAGAGTATCACTGTCAGAACTATCAAATCATCGTTGACAAAGACCTGGAAGTTTATCATTATAATTACCTCTGCAGCACAAATGATTAATAATTGCTTTTATACTTAAAAATTAGTTGAGAACACAACTAAAGGAATGTTCTACCGACTCCAAAAAAGCAAAACATATTGAATTACCATCACCTTGTTTTCTAAAAGCATCAATTACTGTTGTTTTTATCAGCGTCTGGGGATACGAGATATTAAATGCCAGCGATTCACTTAAGATTTATCAAACTTTTTTACGCGTGTAAAGCCTTTGTTTCCGAATAACCATGTACAAGAGAAACTTAGAAGAATGTATTCATGACGCAACGTTCCTAAAATTTACATGGCAGATTTCAATCCCGATATAATTTGAATGGAGAACAGCTTGTCTCAATGGTAGAACAGAAACTTAATGGTCGCGTAACCTTTTACGTCTAGCTCAAAAATATTTTTATTGATACAAACATATGACATATGTCGAACATTTTCTATATTTGACAAAGGCCTCTCCTGTCCGATTCTCAAATTCAGAACCTCCATTCGCACCCTCCCTATTGAGACTGATAGGTGGAATGGTACACTGAAAGAAGCCATTGTATCACATCTTAAGCATATAAAATGCACATCAAACCTTAATTTGAGCCTTTACACAAGATGGCGTGCCTCCCATGTGCGACTATAAAATTTGCCAGGTCGTCGTTGGAGGCTCAAAGGAGGCAGAGTTGTTGCCTAGGTCGTTCCAAGGTGGTACACAGGATGTTCAAACATCGTCATGGACGCCATGGTCGCCGTGGAGTTTTTAACATAATTTTTCAAAACAGTCGCACAAAGGTCGCCGAGGAGGTTGGTTGCTCAAAGGTGGCTCAAAGGCGGCAGAAGGGAGGCACAAGCATTTCCGTTGTTGCAGAATGAAGGCATAGTGGTCGCCCAGTGGTCGCCCAATGATCGCCAGGTAATATTTTCCCGTCAATCCGGGCGATGCTTAGGTGACAAACATCGTGCATTGAACGATGACTGTGACAACCGCCGTGCCTTCATTCGGCGACCACGGCAACCCTTGAGACACCATAGCAATGCTTCTGTCTCATTTCTGACTCCTTAGAGCTACCTGTAGTGCCTCCCCTGCCTGCCTATGAATAGAGGGCATTGCGGTTGCAGACGCTGAACAACTCGAGCAGTTACAGCTGAACAACTGCAGGAGAAGTTGCATAGAAACATGATTTTCTGGGTTTAGGCGACCTTTGAGCTTCCTGGCAAGTTTTTGATTGCTCAAAGGTGGCACAAAGGTCGCAGCCCTGTGTAAAGGGGTCTTAAACAATAGAGTAAGTTCTAACACATATTAACATAAAGCTAAGAACATAAATACAACGAATGTCTGTCCAGTCGTCTGGAATCATTGTATACGCTTGGTATCAATTGTATTAGCGCTTTTGTTCCGCTGATAATGGTTATTGGAGAAAACCTCGTTAACACACTCATTCATTCATCCATTTCCGGTTGTGAGAATGCTCTACAAATATATGCCTGGTAAAATGGCCCGATGCGACTAACTATGCAGATACTAACTATGCTATGTGATCCTGAGCTTCAGGAATCCGCTAATGGCGGCTTCATGTTTCACATTTTCATCGAGAATGATCCACTGTTTGTCGGAACCCTTCCATTAATTGTTGATATCACCTGCGACAAGAAGGCCTATGCTCCCACATAAATAAAATTCACTGCCATGATGCGATGTTTATATTGTTAAATGCGACTTTGATCGTCACCACTCATGACCGTAAAAAGCCGTGCTGGCAACAAAGCTAGTGTGTAAATGCCCTGTGGGAGTTTATTGCGTCTGACGGTGGTATCTAATGTGAAGCCTATGAAAATATACTGCATTCATTTCCGCATGATCATGGCCAGTGCTCACAGTTACCTGAGTCCTAAGATGGCTAAGGAGCGTCTGCTGACCCGTGAAGATCCGGGGTAGAATGGGTCTTCGGTAACTATGCTTGTCGTAAGAGGCAACAAACGGGATCGCTGACTTGGTTGATGCATGTCAGTGTATCCCAATGTCTTAAATCGATGCTCGTGATGTCACTGTATATTCTTGTCCAGACTCGATTATTTACAAACCGCCGTAAAACAGCTGGAATATCGCTGAGTGCGGCGTTAAACAACAAAGAAACAAACAAACGGGCGTCTGCCCGGGCAGCGGAAGGTCGGTAGTTTAAACACCGGCAGCTCCTTGTAAAACGACGTTCATTTTTTTTCTCCATTAAGCGAATGAAACAAGGACTGGTCTGCTCCAAGTCAGTATACTGTGTCTGAGTTGGGGATGAATGGGGTATCCATGTTAAACTGCGACAGGGTAGAAAGAGGTGAAGTGAGTTGAAATGGGGTTTGACGTCAAGATTGTTGCACATACACGTATGTGTGTCTGCTTGTACTAGTCCGGACTAGTGCCGATTTTATAGTGCTAGCACACTGAGATATCATGCCGCATTTTAACACGGGTACCCCTCTCAGACAATATTTGACTCGGAGCCGACCAGTCCTGCTTTTAGCCCCTTAGCACCGACCGCCAGGCAGGGTAACATCAAATTTCATCTTTTAGGAGTTTTTTGTATGACGCAGCCGGGGTTGAAACTCCCGACCTTTCGCTCTCCGGGCGGACGATCTACCTTTAGACCACGGGGGCGGCTTAAAGAGAAAGAGAGAGTGGGGTCCACAAATGTACATGTTAATCTTGTTTACTCACAATTCAGTGTTTATTTCATACGAGCTGGGAGTAATAAAATATCGAAATACGACATTGGCAGGAAATGCCTTTAATATGATACTTTGCACCACCTGCACACCAATAAAATGTTCTTGATTGTGATATTTGTTTATTTTATAACCAGGTGAAACTCCACCTCCGAAAAAAACACCTGATGATTGTGACAACACACTGGTCCTGAGCAGTGAAGACAAAAATACTTTAGTGACCAGTCCCGGTTACCCTGGCAACTACAGCAACTTCCTCGACTGTCGCATAGTGGTGAGCGCCCCACATGGATACAGTCTAGTTCTGGAGTTTGATGACTTTGATCTGGAGGAATCTGAAGGGTAGGTGCTCTCCATTTCATGAATTGAATCGTTATTTGAAAATAATATGAACGACGCCGGCTGGGAGGAATCAAAGTGTTTCTGATGTAGGATTATAACTGATTAGTCAAAGTACATTGGTGAGTGAGTGAGTGTATGCGTTGGTTTTACGCCATTTTAGCAATATTCCAGCAATATCACGCACGTCGGGGGTTTCACACATTGTACCGATGTGGGGAGTCGAACCCAGGCCTTCTGCATGACGGCTCCCCCACAGAAACATACCTTGAAACCTCTACCACACCTCTGAAAATCATCGTAGACAGGGGTGTGGACTGGGTGGTCACTGGTTGTCGTTTGCGTGAATCGCTGTTCATGTTATCAACCACTGGTTCTATTGTCCAAGACTCTGAATATTTACTCCGTGATATGGCTGCAATATTGCGAACTGTCGTAAATCAAGAGTACTAGCACGTGAAACTACCAACTTAAACTAATATCGACCTATATCATCAGAACGACACAAATGGTCTGTGAAAACAGGCGAACCCTTCTCGGCGTTCAGACAAACATGTTAACGTGTGCAAGTGGATCAAAGAGTGTGTACTTCCGGTTGGGATCGTGTACGGGTCTGTCTAGTGTCACATGTACATTGCTTTTAATGACATGATCATAGCGCACCTTTACCCTCCCCTCATGGCTATCTGTGATTTGATGGTGGACTTAAAAGCACGTTGGAATATATGGATGTCAACTTCTTTATGATGAGGAACACAACGTTTCGGAGTATATGCTTCATCAGGTGAATGACCAGTCTCATTGTCCCCCGCCGCGCGAAAGCGCGAAGCGGGGGATATAGTATTCACGACCGTCCGTACGTACGTCCGTACGTCCCACCTGTTCTCAAGAACTAAACACTGGATTGTCTTCATATTTGGAACTATGGTGTATATACAGACTCCGCAGACACTAGTCGGTTTTGGTGACCTTGACCTCATTTTCAAGGTCACAGCAGGCAAATCTGCTTTTGGAGTTGGAAAACGGTGTTGCCGCGATATCTCAAGAACTAAACACTGGATTGTCTTCATATTTGGAACTATGGTGTATATACAGACTCTGCAGACACTAGTCGGTTTTGGTGACCTTGACCTCATTTTCAAGGTCACAGCAGGCAAATCTGCTTTTGGAGTTGGAAAACGGTGTTGCCGCGATATCTCAAGAACTAAACACTGGATTGTCTTCATATTTGGAACTATGGTGTATATACAGACACCGCAGACACCAGTCGGTTTTGGTGACCTTGACCTCATTTTCAAGGTCACAGCAGGCAAATCTGCTTTTGGAGTTGGAAAACGGTGTTGCCGCGATATCTCAAGAACTAATCGCAGGGTTGTCTTCATATTTGGAACTATGGTGTATATACAGACTCCGCAGACACCAGTCGGTTTTGGTGACCTAGACCCCATTTTCAAGGTCACAGCAGGCAAATCTGCTTTTGGAGTTGGAAAACGGTGTTGCCGCGATATCTCAAGAACTAATCGCTGGATTGTCTTCATATTTTGTACTATGGTGTATATACAGGCGGGGGACATTTCGTCACTTTGTGACAAATACTTGTAAAAATCAGATCTTAGTTCTCGCTTTCGCTAAACAAGGATCTGAGGACATTCCATTACGGGTCACGTCTGAACGACCTTTCATCCGACCAATCAAAGCGTCGCTTATCAGATCATGAAAGTGACTGTCGGAATGTGATTTCTAATCATGCAACCTCGAAATCGTTAAAACGGGGTATTCCGAACGACAGTTCCGGTCCGTACGACTGATTCCGTCAAAATTATCGTCTGTCTCTCGCTTCCGTGGGATAAACATTTGAACGGAGGAGGCATTGCACAGTACTAGGGAAGCACTGCCATACAATCGCTTGACATTCCGGAAGTTCGTTTGTTCAGTTTTCAAAATTTTAATCGAGAACGCAACATATTTTTCAAGCTTAGTCTGAAAAGGAAGTCGCCAGGTTGAAACGAGTGCCGTAAAGCTCGAGAAAGCTGCTTTCTAAATGTCTGATGTCGACTTCTTGTTAGTCGTTTCAGTGATCGGTTCGTGAAAGGTCGTTCTGACATGACTCGTAATGGGATGTCCTCTGATCTTTGTTTAGCGATAGCGAGATCCTAGATATGATTTTAATGAGATTGGATGAATGACACAACGTCATCATTCACCTGATGAAGGAGCAATATACGTTGTGTTCCTCATGATAAAGAAGTTGACATCCATATATTCTCTTCCTTATGTGAATCACTTCTAAATGCCTTTCAAAGACCTTAAAAGCGCGTTGTACTCTCTCAGCAAGGTTTTTTCTGTAAGATGATTTAGCAGTTTAATGGTTGGAGTAACCGAGCATTTGGTGTTCCGTGGAAGCGCTGGAAGGCCTGAATCTGTACACTGGACGTGCTCAGTGCTCCAGATAATTTTTTCAACTTCATGAGTACAGTACTGACGAGTATAAGACATATTTTTTCAAACCAATAAGTACCATACTGCTCGTTTGTAGACTTGATGAGTACTGATGTGATACAAATGTTATATACACATTGCATTTTAACGTTTTCTACCTGCCCTGCCCTCCAGTACAGGGTTTATAAGGTCGTTAACGATTTGTGGACTATAGCTTGACAATCTCGACATGCATTTTTGCTTGGACATTCGTCAACACACTTTGCGACGCCATCATTCAAATTTTTTGTGTTGAACATTCGGTTTTTTTAACTGTAACCATTTATCATTAGAGCGTATAGCATTGTTTGCCCACGTATATGATACGGTTGTAATTTGCAATTCGTCCGTATTTGACTTGTTTTCCCCCCTACAATACGCCGACTCGGCATATATCTGGAGCACAGCACGGGGCTGGATGCCACTTTCCTCTCTTGCCCACATTAAATCTCAAAATGCATTTTTGGATGGGTCTGATGGTTGTAACATATGGGATCGGTTTCTTAATGATTTGCTCGATTTCTTATCGTTCACGAAAATAACTCAATTTACTATATATCGTTTGATTTTTCAAGATGTAGGTACGACTACCTGACGTTAAGCCCCTTTCCATGGAATTCCACATTGGCCGAAAACACAACGAGATTATGTGGCAATTGGACCACCAAGCCAAAGCTTTTACGGAAAGTGATTCCTGGCAACATCTTGTTTCTGCATTTCTCGACGGATCATTCTTTCCGGAGACCGGGATTCAATGCTACAATCAGCCTGATGAAGGGTAAAGTCTTAAGTGAACGACATATTTATGTTCATATCTATCAAATTGTGTGACAGTTATTTTTATTATAATATATTACTTTTACATAGATTGTCAGACTTTGTGCCTTTCTGATTGCGCAACACCATGTCCCGATAGCGTGGAGAGTTGCTCGTGGTGTCCGTTCCTCGATTACTAAAAGGTGGTCGAGATAAAACTGGAATATTGGTGTTGTTTCTTTACGTAATCACAAGTTACAGGGACGTATTTTGGGTGACAGTATTAAATTGCCTTGTGACCGCCAGTGGACTCGGTGTGACGTCATGATGCTCGTACAGGCCGGACAATTCTTGACCAACTCCTGTATTCCGGGACAAGCCGAATAGCTACTCGTGCCACTCTCGTGGCCATTTTGCACCTGGGTTTCGTCTAAGCGCTAGCGAGCATAGCTAAAGAAGTGTCAACTCGTTGTGTAATGATTCACGCATATTTCACCATATGTCGTATATATTCCAGATGCTATTGAAAACACATCGGGACTTACAGTATTATACAGTATGATTGGACACATTTAACTGTATGTTGTGTATTTATTTAAATGCAAGACCTATGAAAAGTCAAAAATTATTCCTGATGGACCTTTTGACCGAAGTACTTGAAGTCATACGCGCATTCTGATTGGTTTGTCGTATTTTCGCACATAACATTCAGTCAGTCAGGCAGGCAGTATGGTTTTACCCCGCTTTTAGCAATATTCCAGCAATATCACGACGGGGGACACCGGAAAATGGGCTTCATGCATCGTACCCATGTGGGGAATCGAACCAGGGTCTTCAGCGTGACGAGCCAACGCTTTAACCACTAGGCTCCCCCATCCACCCGCACATAACATTCATCGATATGGGGAAGAGTCTTCATGCAGGTTACGGAAAGGGGCGAGTGGTGACGAACGAGGCCGACCAGCCGACTTCTCTTGAGTTTTTGAAAGGCGGCTACGGGATAATAGGATAGCTGGATTTTAGCACGAGTAATGTTGATAATGGTTACATGCACGGGGCGGGTCTGTGTTGAGATCACCTCACACTAGCCGCAGGAGCTAACTACCTTGTTTTGTGAAGGTCACTGTAAGCCAACGCAAAGATTGTTTTTCAATTTTTGTTGTTTTGGTCCAGATTCAGACCATCTTTATATGGCCGACTTTTGCGTTCGTTGATTTCCCATGATCCTCACATATACGTTTGGTCACTACTTTTCCTTTTACTCCCTATTTCGGAAGCTATTTGACACTTAATATTGTCTGGCGTGGGCATGTTGAACTTACAAAACAATAAACTCCATTTCAGGAACGGATCGGTGTGAGGATGGACACTGGGGCTTAACGGAGACAGCATGTGTGAAAGGAAGTACACATGCGGTTTCCATTACGGAGGCTGAAGTCGCCTGCAGCAGTAATGAGCAGTCGCGTCTGTTACTCGGCGCCGGTTTCCTGGGCTTCTTCCTAGTTGCAGCAAAGCTTTCAAGAGACAATGGTCAGAATTTCGGTTTGTTTCACCTTTCATAGATCTACAAACAGTCAGTGTGTGATACACGTTGTATTAATTTACTTATATCCCCTAACATGTTAATGTGATATCCCCGTAATGTGAAACACACAAACCATGGCTAAAACCCCAGAACCTGGAACAAGCTTTCAAAACAAGTACACGCATGATTCTAGACTTAGAATACACTTACAGTAAACTACGGTTATAACGAACATGCTTATAACGAACTGACGGATAAAACGCACTTACTTTTTTGTCCCGACTATTTGCTGTAGTTATGCTGTATATATGCATATAACGAACCACGGCTACAACGAACTAAAATTAGTGGTCCGTATGAGTTCGTTATAACCGTAGTTAACTGTATTTCGTTTCTTCATTCCCTCCTTATTAACAGGATTGTCACGTTCCATGTCGTGATATACAGGTCAATCAAATGTCTTCAATCTTCATGTAATATATATTTTGTATTCATCTTCAATAATACATCGTTTTCTTTGAGACATATTACATATTTAAACGTTTTATATGTTTATCATACTACAGATTCTGAAAGCCATGTGTTTTGGTACGATGTCCAGAATGATTCTTGTCAAGCACTTCGTGTCAATCAAAGTTTGATGTATGGAAACATCTTCGTGCCAAGCGAGGTCGTGGTCGAGAATGTCTCCTGTAACGACACCTTGCCTTACGTCTGCTATAAAAACATCACAGGTTGGAACTATAAAATTATCATATATCTCTTTTATCGTTATCATTTTCGGTGATTCACCCGTGAAGATCCGGGGTAGAATACGCCTTCAGCAACCAATGCTTGCTGTAAAAAGCGACTATGCTTGTCGTAATAGACGACTAACGGGATAGGGTAGTCAGGCTCGCTGACTTGGTTGATGCACGTTAAGGTACCCCAAATGCGTGGATCGATGCTCATGATGTCAATCACTGGATTGTGTGGTCCAGATTCGATTATTAACAGACCGCCGTCATATAGCTGGAATAATGCTGAGTGAGTGCGGCGTTAAACAACAAACAAAACAAAAACAAAAAACTTTCGGTGATTATTAAACATGAACAATATCATGAATTTACCTTTACGTTTGAAAACAAAGTCTAAGTGCGCACTTTGTCGTACCAGAAAGTGGGTTTGAGTTTCAAGTTTTGCTGTTATCATGTTTCATTGTTTGTCAGCACTATACCCGTGCTTTTGTGTGTTATCACATGAAGCTTGACACGCCGTGATTTTCCTGAAACACTGTTCAAAGTGGCGTTATATTCACCCATTCACTCATTGTTAATTTCGCTGATTATATAACATGTTCACAATAAATGAATGGAACTTTATATTTTTAGAAACAGACTTCTAACCACAGGTGTGTCTGGAACATGAGTATATATCAATATATACCAGTTTATTTGTGCATGTAGACATCTATATCTGCTTTCAGGCCTCCATCACACAGAAGAGCCACGTGCTGTCACCAGCCGCCTCGGCACCCTGAGCAACACAGGCTATGCAGACTATGGTTACAGGGACGACTTAAAACAACGGTGGCATTTCCAGTCGGACCTGAATTTCCGAATCCTTATTACATTGATGAATATAGGTTTGGAATATCAGGAGAACTGTCTCTATGACTTTTTGGAGTTCAAGCAAACAATACCGGAGGGTCGTTACTGTGGAACTTCAGATGTCCCACGCCACTTGCTGTCTACGGACAACCAAGCTGACGTGACATTCGAAACGGACTACAGCGTCACAGGATCTGGGTTTCTGCTATCATGGATGTGGTTAGATATGAAGGATTGTACCGAGAAAACACTTACGGAGGAATATGGAAATATCTCCAGCTTTAATTTTCCATTCGCATTTCCAGATGCTATGAACTGTCAAATTGTCATACAAGGAGTCCCGGGCAATAGGGTCTTCCTCGAATTGGAGTATCTGAATCTACCAGTTGGCCCGGGGAATTACCTTGAGGTGCTTATAGCACAGAACGCATCCCTTCGGGTCGGAAACTCTTCCTCCGTGTCTCTACCCTTACGCCTTGTGTCTTCTTCTGCGAATATGACATTATTCTTGAAATCAGCATCTGTTCCTGCGAACTGTGGATTTCGTGGGACATATAAACAACGTAAGTCATATTCACATTAACACGGGAAAACCTTGTTTAGTCGAACCCCCCATTGTCTCGATATGTTGTTTGACGAGGTAACGTCATGGCCCCGGCCCTCTCGTTTGTCTGGAGGGATTAATAACTCGACTTACATTCGGTAATAGAAACTAAATCTCATTAAAATATTTTAACATGATTAAGCATTTATTTTGATTGTATTACATTTATCATTATTGAGCAAAAACGTATTCTTTGAGGTTGAGCAAAAACGTATTCTTTGAGGTTGAGCAAAAACGTATTCTTTGAGGTTGAACAAAACGTACTCTTTAAGGTTGTAATTGTATCGAATAATATGTATACAAAATTGTTGTTTCGGCAGTGTTAAGGTCAGTTACGCTTGTATGGTATGCATAATTTCAATCAGATTCATCTTTTGTTGTCGACTGGCCTGAATAAAGAGAACGATGTTATTCCACTAGGCCTTGACTTTGAGGTTCGCATAAATATTGGGTCGCATTTTAGGAGACAAAGTGTCCCTTCCTTATCTCATTTGTTTTCCTCCCGCCTCAATTTTGAGAGGAAATGCCCCGGAGTCATTTATGCAGCTCTAAAACGGTCCACCTGAAGTTTATAATTATTGTTCAAAACTGATCACGCACATCCATGATGTCATGTCACAGTAGGACCTACCGTATTCGACCTAAGAAAGAAAGTAAATTTCGTTGTTTATGCTGACAGCCTGAATGATATAAAAGTCTATGCGTTTTATACACGACAAACATTTTTTTCCAGAATTTAATTGCTCGTAATTAAGGGTGCATATAACACACGAGTGTGTATTATACACGAATAAATAAGTCTTGTGCACATTGATCAATCGGAATGGATGCAAGTTGGGATTGTTCACCAGCCAATATATTAGCAAATATCGCCGTGGGCGCTTATTAGAGCCGGGCGCTTATTACGTCGAATACGGTATTTCTTAAAAGTGGACTAAACGTGTAATCGGATGGCCTGGCACAGCGACTTGGATGATTGTGACTGTGTCAGTGTACCCCGATGTGAGTTTTACGGTGATCCTACTATCGACCACTTGTTTGCCTTGTCCAGACGTGATTGTCTACAGGATCCTATGATGTAGCAGCAAACATCGTTGCTATGAACTGTTTTAAATGAATGAACAAACAGCTAGCGTGCTTGATTGTGTAAGACTTTACAGTTCAATAACTTGGTTGATGCATGTCATTGTTTCCTAATTACGTGGATCGATGTTCATGATATCAGTCACTGGATTGTTTGGTCCAGATTATTATTTACAGACCGCCGTCACATAGCTGGAATATTGCTGAGTGCGGCGTTAAACAACACACTAACAAACAACACCTATCAATGTAGCCATGTAGACTCGATTATTTATAGTTGTTAGTCGCCTCTCACAACGAGCATAGTCGTCTTTCACGGCATGCACGGGTTGCTGAAGACCTGTTCTACCCCGGATCAACAGCCTCTATGTTCAGCATATGTGTAATGTTATCTGCCACCAGCTGGGTCATCTCGACCATGTGATGCTGAAGAGCATTTTGGTCCATTTCAGAATTTGGATCGATTGTACCCGTGACGATTGTACATCCTTGCCGTAAGAGGCGACTAACAGGATCGGGTGGTCAGGCTCGCTGACTTGGTTGATGCATATCATCGTATCCCAGTTGTGTGGATCGATGCTCATGAAATCAATCACTGGATAGTCAATCACAGGTCCAGACTCGATTATTTACAGACCGCCGTCATATAGCTGGAATATTGCCGAGTGCGGCGTTAAACAACAAACAGTACAATACAATACAGTTCCACAAGGTTCTAATACCCATCATCAGTTGGCCAACAATACATTTTATTTGAAATGAGATTTTTTGTTTCCTTTAGTGCAACCGCCATTCACTGTTCCAACAAATACAGTGAAGATTGAACCAGATCAGAAAACGTCGTTAACAAGCCTCAACACCCCATTGGCGTATCCACCGGACGTTCGTGAATCAACTATCTTCCGTGCTCCTGTCGGTCACATGTTGACCTTGAAATTTACCTCATTGAATCTCGAACCTTCGAAAAACTGCCACACTGACTATATTAGACTCAGTGATGTATCACTTGGCAAGTCATCAACCAGGGTCCTAACGACAGTCTGCAGGGACAACATCAACAGCACCAACATCACCTCAGCAGCGGTAGTATCTATTTACAACAGACTGGAACTATATTTTGTATCTGGGAATGAATTCACAACGCCGAATAGAGGTTATTCGGCAGTTGTAGAAGCAATTGAAGGTAGCTATCTTTTTTGTTTTATTAATTAAACTACATTCTATTCTGTAAATTTATTCGTTTTCTGTTATTTCAACTCGGGATTTTTGCTCCACTGTCTTTTTTGCGCGTACTCGACAGTATGAAAACGTTCATCGTGCTGTCAGTCATTTGTTCTCCAGTAAATATTGTGGAAGTGGAAGGGGGATATTGGAATGGATGCTGTCCGCCCGTCCGTCACGTTTCGTTTCAGGAGAAGAATTCAAAAACCATGAGAGATATCCTAACCAAGTCGACAGATAGATAGGTCTAGGGGTGAACTGGTGTCATTTGATAGTTTGAGATTTTTGAAAATATTTTTATCGAGTTTCCATGGCAACAACTTTGACTTAGACTGAAAATGGCGGTATTGGCGGTAGATTTGAGTATTTTCATGCTTGTTGGGGGGATTTATTAACTTATTAACTACGCATAAAACAATATTCATCCTGTAAGCACCTAGCCATGTATTGGCAAAGTTACGTCATCGAATCAAGTTTTATTGTAATAAGAATAGTATATGATATATAAATAGTATTTTGTTGAAGACACAATGTTCGCCGTGAACAGCTGATACTCTCCAACTCGCTCACTCACTAACTCACTGAGATGCATGTCTTTTTTATGTAGATGTCAACGCACATAATCGGATTGTGTTAGTGCTTAATTTGAATACAAATATCTTGTTTATTTTAACCAATACATGATTATAAATTGTGTTTCTTTTTAGATCCTGAATATTTGAACAAGACGTCAAGTCTGAAGGACGCAACTTTTGACTCGTGCATTGAGCAACCGTGTGTAAACGGAGGCAAATGTCAACAGATCTCGGGAAATGAGGCTAAATGTAAATGCCCTGGATATTACACTGGTAAATCAATATTTCATATCAGCATTCGCCAGGATCTAATGAAAAATTAATCAGATGGTGGAATCTCTAGGCTATATACTATACTCAACAACAAAAGTACCTGTGACACCAATATTTTAGCGTATTTTTCAAACAAGTAAAGTTTGGTTTACAATATTGTAATACATGTATGGAATCAAGTCACAAAAACGCAACTGCTACAGAAAAGCATGCATTCCATGCAAAAGTTGACTTTTATGCAAGCCCCATGCATTTCACTACCCAAGAATGGGTATAAAAACATGTGCGTTAACGAGATTCCATATGCATTGTTTAGCATCGTGCTGACAACAACCACTCAGAAATACAAAAAAATTACGCAATTATTCAACATTACGAAATGCCACGCCTGTCCGAAAATGAGCGTCTGCGAGCCATTGGTGTGCTTGAAGCAGGATCGAGTCATCGTGATGTTGCAAGACAATTTAACGTCCACAGAAACACCATTTGGTGTTTATGGCAACGTTGGCGACAGACGAATGCAGTCACAGACCATCTTCTGAGTGGCAGGCCACGCGTAACCAATAATCGACAAGACAACTGGATTCGAACAACACACCTACGAAATCGATTCCAGCCAGCAACAGTGACTGCAAAAAGCATCCCTGGTCTTCGACGAATATCTTCACAAACCGTACGTCGTCTCCTCAGATGGGATTGTCGCCAGAAGACCCGCAAGACGTCCCATTTTGACAGGAAACCACCGTCAAGCACGTCTACAGTGGTGCAGACAGCGTCTTCGCTGGACGGCCATGCAGTGGGGACAAGTTCTATTCACTGACGAGTCTCGTTTTCACCTCAGACACAGCGATGGACGGATTCGAGTGTACCGACGTCGAGGTGAACGTTACGTCAATCATTGTGTCATGGAAGAAGATCGGTTTGGGGGCGGCAGCGTTATGGTATGGGGTGGGATTACAGCAAGACAGAGGACCCGTTTGATAGTGGTAGAGGGAAATCTCAATGGATAGCGCTACCGCGACGAGATCATCGGCCCTGTTGCTCTTCCGTTTTTGCGTCGTCATGGCCCAGGCATTACCTTTCAACATATTGCCTCATATTGCTCGACTTGTTCAGGATTCTCTTCAACAAAACAACGTGAATGTCATCCCCTGGCCGGCTCACTCCCCTGATCTCTCACCAATCGAGCACATGTGGGATGAGATGGATCGGCTCCTTCGACGTCAACCTCGTGTTCCACAGACACTCCAAGAACTTGCTCCAGCAGATATGGACAGATATCCACAGGACTTTGTGCGACGCCTGGTCCATTCCATGAGACGAAGATGTGTTGTTTGCATCGCAACCAGAGGTGGACACACATGCTATTGATTTGAAAACTGACATTTTGGCATGTTCATGGTTTTTTTTGTGAAATCACGCCTTTTCTGAAGTCAGTATGGGAAAAGTATATTGAACACTTACATGAGTCTTTTATCTGTTGCAAACCGAAATTGTTTCAGATTTGGTAAAAAACATAACTTTGCATTAAATCGTATTCAATGTCACAGGAACTGTTATTGTTGAGTATATTTTGAAGCATCAAAATCAAATAGGTACCAGATTCCATGCGTATACTTAGGGGAGCCACAGCATACGCTGATCACTGGTTCAATCTTGTGCCTTCAAAATACACGATAGCGTACCTTATGCGTTGTTCTATCAAAAGATATTATACGTAATGCCTTGTTCTTTCACGCGATAATATACGCTAAGCTATCTTGTTCCATCACAAATATCAAACGTTATGGCTTGTTCCATCACACGATATCGTACGTTATATTTTGTTCCATCACATGATATCACATGCTATTTCTTGTTCCATCACATATCATATGCTATGTCTTGTTCCATCACATGATATCACACGCTATGTCTTGTCCCATTACATGATATCATATGCTATGTCTTGTTCCATCATATATCACACGCTATGTCTTGTTTCATCACACGAAATCACAGGCTGTGTCTTGTTCAATCATATATCACACGCTATATCTTGTTCCATCACATGATATCACAGGCTATGTCTTGTTCAATCATATATCACACACTATGTATTGTTCCATCACACGATATCACAGGCTATGTCCTGTTCCATCATATATCACACGCTATGTCTTGTTCCATCACACGATATCACAGGCTATGTCTTGTGTCATTATATCATACACTATGATAAATTCCAGCACATCACGATATATGGTATGCGTTGTTCTATCACATGATATCATACGGTATGCGTTGTTCTATCACTTGATATCATACGGTATACGTTGTTCTATCACATGATATGATACGGTATGCGTTGTTCTAGCACTTGATATGATACGGTATGCGTTCTATCACATATCATACGGTATGCGTTGTTCTATCACATGATATCATACGGTATGCGTTGTTCTATCACTTCCCCTTTCCTTTTTTCATCCTATATTTACTATCCATGTATCTTCTAGTCACGCCCAGAAACCTGTGATTGTGGGTTCAAATCCCGGTTCGCCCCGATTAAATTTCTAGGTTTATCAACACCATACCCGTGCTCGTGGGTTTCACCGAAGTGGTAAACGTCTGAGACCTGCATCACTTCGGGCTTTCCTCCCACATTAAGCTGACACGCCGTGATATAACTAGAATAATGTTAAAACCGGCGTTAAACCCAACTCACTCACTCACTCACTCTAGTCACGCTGTACAAAATAACACTCTTCAATATCTCATTCAGTGAGACAAATACTTCTCACTGTTGACAAGCAATAATACAACACACGCAAAGGCTGTGTCATTAGGATCATACAATTTGTACAGTTTCACGGAACACGAATATCACGTGGTCCATTTTTAATCCCATTATTCACACCAGATATCTTCTGTTTTCAGGTTTATTTTGTCAGGTGACTCACTGTGAGTTGAGCCCTTGTGTCCACGGTCAGTGTGTACTGACCACCAACAGCTACGCCTGTGGGTGTATCGGGGGATTCTGGGGCCCACGCTGTGATAAGGACGCACAGGGATGTCGCAAGACCTTCTGTGGCGGGCAAGGGGAGTGCATCGGTAACATCACAAACACCCCCCAATGTGATTGTGACGACTTCTGGGAAGGTGGGTACCGCACCTGCAGCTTCTGTGGGGACCCACCATTTAGGAGCGTGAGTGGGTGGGGTGGTGCTGGTGGGTTAAGCTGGCTTATTCTTAAAAGGTAGGATATCTTTTCGGTCAGGGCTTGAAAACATGCAACATTTTTCCGTGATAGGGGGTTGGGCAAAATTATTTATTTTCGTAGAACAAATGTTCAGGATATTAACAACGCGTTGTTGATGAATAGCTTCCACTCTTAGTAAGACTTTATTTTATCGAATATGTCATTTAATACGATTTTATGTACCACTGAAATTGAGAAAATAAAAACTTCCCTATTAAAATATTACATTTACACATGCTGATGTTGACGAACTAAAACACAAGTTAACCTTGTATAATTTAAATGGACAGTTCATGGTCGTTGGAAGATATAATCACCTGATGAACTTTAATAGAGCTTTTAAAAACAGTATGCCGAGTATTTTCAATATTATCGCAGTTGCGTCAGTATCGCCATGGTAACGAAGGCTACATTGCTATCAGCTTAAAATATCAGATCAATGGAGACGTTCATTGTCTCGTTAATGATTCATTTCATTTCTCTAGTTTGGCGAGACGATGATTTAATACAGGAAATGAATAATTCGTCAATATTACATGATTACTTTTCAGTAAGCATGCATTTTGTTATCTTTCGTACGTTCCAGTGTTTGTTCAAGAGAACGCTTGTTTTGACTTGACTTTGCATGTGTTTGTGATGGGTACCTCCGGTTGGTTGGATACGTACATCTTATCGCGAACACATGTGTCATCATTACTGGATAGTGTTTCATAAACACATTCTTATATAACAGTCGGAACCTAAAATGAATGATTTCTTATGATTATGGAAAGTGTTTTAGTGTTTTTATTTAGAACGTCATTGTTTCAACTTTCTAATATACTGTTACGTCCTCAGAACGACATGTCGCAAATATAAATTTACATAGTCACATTCATGTTGGACAGAAAGCCACACTTATATATATGCAGTGTAAGTGATCTCCAATCCGTCTTTGACGGAGGCAGGCATTGTGTATGGCAACTCCAGCTACAACTGCAAAGCAATACACATTTCCTGATTAAACCTTTACCCCATATATTGGTTTTTAAAACATCTTTTATATCTTTTTATTGTGGCAGACAATGTCTTTTTTTAAAAGTCATTCTTAAAGCATAAGTATTGTTTTCGAGCATTCTGGGTCAATTTTTGAATTCGATAAAATCCCAGTATGAAATGGTCAGTCCGGAGGATCATATTGTGGTTGTTTGATTATTATCAATTTATATATGATTGGTTTTTCGTCCAAATTTGTTCACAGCTTGCTTCATATCTGCCGCCCTTGGGCACGCCAGAAACCTATGATTGTGGGTTCGAATCCCGATTCGCCCGATTATGTTTCTAGGTTTGTCAGCACCATACCCGTGCTCGTGGGTTTCACCGAAGTGGTAAACGTCTGAGACCTGCATCACTTTTGGCTTCCCTGCAACATTAAGCTGACACGCCCTGGTATAACTGGAATACTGTTAAAAGTGGCGTTAAACCCAACTCACTCACTCACTCATATCTTCCGACGGACCTGTGAAGATTCGGGTTTGAATTGATCTTCAGCAACCCAGGCGTGTCATAAAAGCGACTGACGGAATCGGGTGGTCAGGCTCGCTGACAAGGTTGATGCATGTCATCGTATCCATATTGCGTGGATCGATGTTCATGATGTCAATCACTGGATTGTCTTGTCCAGATTCAATTATTTACAGAGCACCGTCATATAGCTTGAATATATATATGTTTTGGTATTTACAAAATATTAAATGAGAATCGATCGAAGAATTCGATGTGTATTGTATTGTGTATTGTAATTATATCCAGGTTCACAATGTGGCAAGCCATTAGAAAACTCGAAGATGACAGTCGCCATCGGCCAGCGTCTGTTGGGAGAACCCATCTGGATTGGCCTCATCGTCATCCTGAGCGTCCTTCTCGCCTTTGGCATCTTCTACGTCATCCGGCGGAAGTGTGGCAAGCATTTTACCTGTTGTGACATCAAGGTCAAGAAGAAGGAGAAGATAGGTTCGTATGCTTGTGTATTACTCGTAAGGCACGGATATAGTTGAAATTATTTTCGTCAATTTTCACCCAGCACTACAACAATCTTTCGATTGTATTCATTGTTCAGGAGGCCCTCAGCAACATATCGCGTCATATGACGCATTGGCGCAAGATGACGGCATCTATTGTTCATGAAGTCTTGACGATTTAGGACCGGGTTAGAATTGGTCTCCAGCAACCCATGCTTGTCACAAGAGGCGACAATGCTTGTCGCAAGAGGCGACTAGCGGGATCGGGTGGTCAGGCTCGCTGACTTGGTTGATGCATGTCATCGTATCCCAATAGCGTGGATCGATGCCCATGTTGTTGATCACTGGATTGTCTGGTCCAGACTCGATTATTTACAGACCGCCGTCATATAAATGGAAGATTGCTGAGTGCGGCGTTAAACAACAACCAACCAACAAATATAAGTTTGGATGATACCGTAACAGAAATGTCTTTTTTCTGTTGTTCGTTAAAGGTGCTCGCACGGTGGAACCTTCCCACCTGCCCTTGTGTTGTTGCAGAATATATTTCATAACGTCTGTCATTACAGTTGTGCCTTCCCAAAGCACATAAAAGATTCATTGAAACAGACAATAGAGAATGATCGACCGTTTAACTCTTAATTAGTTCCATTTCCATTGGGAAGCTGGTTGTAGTTTTATATAAACATTAAGTATGATTTAACCATTTACGTTCGCATTTGAAGTGTGGTGAGTCACTGAGTGCACATTCACACTGATGAGGATGTTTAATGTGCATCCGCTAATGACGCATTCGCCAGGCCGCTGTTGCAACTTGATTAGGACCTGCTTGGGATGAAAACGGGTTTAACGTCATTCGCGGACTAATTAGCGCTCTGCTGTCTTTGTTGTCAAAGACAATAGAAGGGTATCGGATTGATTGAAACATGGCCCTGCATTGTGAGAGCTTTCGGTATGGGGATGGGTGTGGTGTTTGTGTGGGGGGCTGGGTTTTTATTGAAAAACATATATTGTTCCCTGGAAATTCTTGAAGAAAAAATAGTATGCTTCATATTGCAATATCCCAGCTATATGACCACGGTCTGTAAATAATCGAGTCTGGACCAGACAATCCAGTGATTGATATCATGAACGTCGGTCCACGCTATTGAGATACGATGACATGCATCAACCAAGTCAGCGAGCCTGACCACCCGATCCCGTTAGTCGCCTCTTACGACAAGCATTGACGCCTTTTTACGGCAAGCATGGTTGGAAAAGACCTATTCTACCCCGGATCATCACGTGTCTGGTGGCAGGTAGCAGTACACATATACTGAACATAGAGGCTGTTGAAATAGATTTAAAAGTATTGCGAAAAATCAAACTAGGTTAGAACGACCCGTTGTTGTCCAAGGGTATCTGTGTTTGGGCGTTCCTTTCCTTTTGAATGTGCAGGGAAACTTCTGCCAATTATAGTGAATATTTTTCAGTATGTTTCTGCATAATTTGAAACTTGTTAAATACGTTTTCCACAAAATAAGTATGGTTGCTTGTTTTGAAGGATTGATTGTTTGAATGTTTGTTGTTTAACGCCGCACTCGGCAATAAAACAGCTAAATGACGGCGGTCTGTAACTAATCGGGTCTGGACCAGACAATCCATTGATTGACATCATGAGCATCAATTCACGCACTTGGGATACGATAACATGCATCAACCAAGTCAGTGAGCTGTTTGAAGGAGTATTTATGGATACATGCAACGGCTTCGTTTGTGCGCCGCGGGTGTAAGAATACCCTTGGTTGGAAATGCCTATCATATGCTAATCCTTAACCCCGTTTTCCTGATGTGAGGTGAAATTGGGTTTAACGTCGCGTCAAAGATTATTGCGCTTATATTGCGACGTGTGTGTGTGTGTGGCTGTTTGTACTAGTCCGGACTGATGCCGATTTATAGTGCTAGCCCACTGAGATACCATGTTGCAGTTTAATATGAATACCCCACTGAGACACTGTATTCTGACTCCGAGCCGACCAGTCCTTGTTTTAGCCCCTTAATGCCGAGCGCCAGACTGGGTAACAACAAGTACCATTCATAAACGTCTTTTGGTATGACGCGGTCGGGGATCGAACCCCGGACCTTCCGCTCTCCGGGCGGACGCTCTACCACTAGACCACGGAGGCGGTCCATTTCCGGATATAGCCGAACGTGACCAGGAAGGGATCTGGTTCCTGTTTGGATCTCCTACGTTCATGACAATAGACATCGAAATTAAAAAAAAACGCAAGCGCTGGAGAATATCTGCCGACTTTGTGCTTAGAATTAGCGCACGATGTCTGTTTCCAGTCTGAGTGAGGGTCAACCGAGCCCTCAAAATAACTGCAGATCGCCTTGGCAACATTTGATAAAACCCACTGTTATGCTCGACTGTATCAAGCCTTTTTAAATGTAGCAAGTGCTTGTATAATGTATGTTATAGACATACATTATTCGATCCACGAGAAGTCAGCTGCAGTCGAAGACTAAAATTTCACTGTTTCACATATGGTTAATTGTAATTAAAAGCTTTGATCAATTTTGCTATTCCGAGATGCACTTATGGACATCTCCGCAATGACAGATACAAACCATAAATGTCAAACAAAAGATATAAATAAATGCGTTTATGCCATTCCTTCCATAAAATCGAAATCCCATTTGTCGAGAACGATGCTTTCATATTGATGTAGATCTGTCCTTAATGGCGTTCTGTTACAGCAGCTGGGACTAAATCGTGATTAATGTAACTCATTATTGTAAATTGCCTAAACATATAAGATACACTGAAGCAACTCACAGTCATAATATGTAATTAGAATATCAAATTGATTGTTTGTATCTCTCAAAATAAATGCATTTAATCTCCAGGTTTCCAAAAGCTGTCCAAAATATCTAATTAATAAATGGGCAAGGTAAACCTGGATAAGAAAGCCCCTATTCTATTGTGAAAGGTTAAGGAGGCTTAATTTTAACATATCATAAAGCGTGCTTGTTCGTTGGATACTATCTGCTATACGATATAGTACACCTCATCTCCAATACCTTACATATATTACCGCTTATTGACTAAAACAGATCAAAACTAAGACACAGATTACTTTTTTGTTGTTTTCAAATTTGTTTAGAAAATCCTTCAGTTAATCTGAACAAATATTGATGTGCAAACTGTTTCAAAATGGATGTGTACTCATATAAGCATAATGATTTGTTCTAGGCATTGATCACTGAAATGGTTTCGTGTAAGTGAATACAAGGAATCCTATTTCGTATTTGTTTTCAGATGCCAAGTTTCCTCCTTCCGAGACGCCAACGCCCCTTGTATCATTCTCCGAGTTGAAGGCCAGACGTTGTACCATACCACCGCCTATCAAAACCCCGCCCGTCATCGCTATAACGAAGGTAATTAAACAGCCTCGGACATAAGCAAAAGTATCATAATTCATCACATTTACCAAAAATATAATTTTATGACATCGAACATATTCCTATCATGACAAACGATGACCTAGCAACACCGACCAGGAAGTATCATTTCAGAGATGACTGCAATTACAATCAATGTTTAACTTGTCATTGACGTAAACTGGACCGGATATAGGACAGCCTTGCGTGTTCGCTCTTATTACTAGTCCCTATCGCACGCTTAAATAGTTTGAGTCTGTATTTTGTGCTTCCATCATCATGTTGATTAAAGATCAACCCTCTGTCCAACTGAGGATCATTTGAATCGATTAGACAGCTTGAATGTCAATTAGTAACCTTCTGAATCTTCCATAGCACACGTTATGAACATCAAACGTGTGTATTATTAATATACGTTATTCAAACGGTTTGAATGAGAACACCGCGTAGAAACTAACATTTTAGCCTACTAGTCCTTGCAATGATAAAACCCTTAAAGTTAGCAAATTCCTACTTGTTTGTTTGTTTGTTGTTTAACGCAATATTCCACTTATATGACCTCGGTCTGTAAATAATCTGGACCAGACAATCCAGTGATTGACGTCATGAGCATCGGTCCACGAAATTGGGATACCATGACATGCATCAACCAGGTCATCGAGTCTGACCACCCGATCCCGTTAGTCGTCTCTTTCGACAAGCAAAGTCGTCTTTAACGGTAGTCGTTTTGATACCTTTACTATTTGGCAATTTGGCAAGGACTATGAGACTGTTGCCAATTTCTATCACTGCAACACATGTACAATATGTGATGTCGTGCACGTCCATGGGTGGTGTGGAAATGTAATTTACTGGTAAATGGTACGGCAACTGTGACGTGTCATAGCTAAGATGTTTTATTGTTCACATCATCCAAGTATCATTTAGTATCATGACATATGTTTGGTTATTCATAGATTAAATGTTGCTCTGTTATATAAACATGGGCACGTGACCATATATATAGTTACATCCCTATCTTCAAAGGTTGTCAAAAATGAAAGTAAATGACATCTGACGTTTACCGAAAACACACTCTTTGAAATGATGGGCTTCCTCGCAGAAAACATGCGAAATTTGGAGATAGGTCATTTAGGCCAGAAGTAGGCATCACCATGGTCACCAAATGGTGGATTGGCAAAATTAAAACACGAGTATTTGGCCAATAAGTTGAACTTCTGCTTCAGACAGATCGATGTTCGGATAATGGTCAAAAAGCCAATTCTCTTTCACTGAACAAGACATCAAAATAGATCAATGACACCGCCTCATCTGTTTCATTTTTTGATCTCTGCATAAAGATTCAGAGTGGCAATAAAGTGTCCACGAGACTGTATGACAAGAGGAATGATTTCAACATTGCAATAGTCTACTTTCCCTTTGTCGAGCAATAATCCAGCAGCTATAGCCTTTGATGTCTTCATTTCACAATCGAACGTGCTCTTTCTACGAAGGTTTCAAAAAGCGTCACTCGTCTCTTGATCAAAAGTTGTTTGTTTAGGGTTCGAGCATGCAAGGTTTTAGTAAAGATTTCAAAAAGGGTTAGGGTAGACATGTGGAGGCAATCCAAATTTGACTCTTCGGTGATGAAAACGATCTCCGATGCCACGCCCTATTTTGACTTGAACCATAAGTTATCGTGTTTGTTGAGGTGAATACTTGCCTTGCCCTTGTATGTGTTTTGTCGGGTGGCACCTGTGGGGTGGGATACGCTCACATATTCGCGAACGTCTAATTGATGGTGATTCATAAACACATGGAATCAGACAACGAACTCAACAACAATTTCTGGTGATAAGGGAAATTGTTTTGTCGCGGTTGTTATCATCTTCGTTACGTGGCTGCTACATTGCAGATGCAATGTTACATGAACTCGCACGCTTAATCGTGCAGAGTTGAAGGTGCTTACACATTAATACTTGCACGTGTACTGTTGTGTTTACGCTGTATGGGATAAGTACTATCCTGCCTGGGATTAAATATGATTGTGTTTCCATGTAGTCATACTTTTGTGGTTAAGTGATACAACTGCATTAAATAGAGTATTCAGTTATTTAGATTCTCTGATTTGGTGTTGGTTATACAAGCCATACAAATATAAAATAATAACGGCAACTTTTAGACTTCTCAATGAGTAGCGTTTGTCTCCCGCTAAATCTTTTCAGCTAATGAATATTTTTGCATGAAACCATTATTTTTCCAGTCTAAAATTTGCTTTTATTGGGTATTTTATTTGCAAACACATTAACAGTAACAACTTGAACTATTGTATCAAAACACGGCGAGGGAGGCATATGTTTTTGAGTTCAAACATATGCTGGTACGTTTTGGGTTTTTTTCTGTCTGCTCATCCATTTGATTACTGCGTCCATAACGTATGCCAGCGTAGTAATAACGCTGAAGATGCCCTCACTTGCATTGTTTACTCAGGGGATTATTCCAGGAAGGGCATTTAATGTGTAGAATAGTGCCGAGGGCAGCTGGTGTTTTATTACCTAAACAGGATGTTAGTAATAAAACGCTAGTTACCGATTTTTATTTGTCATTTTAATTGTTCACAATGTCAAGATCAAAGGTCGTTTCAAACATTCAATGATATGTGCAATATTGTTATTTTTCTAGGGTTAACAGAAAGAGCAAAAACAGTATATGTACGACGGCTAAGAATCAAGATAATTTATCGCGACAAAAATATCCCATGAAAATAGTTGTCACCGCTGCACCCATACCTTTAAGCCACGCACCTAAATAGAAATTAATTCTAGAAGCCGATTACGGAGTGAGTGATTTCAGTACTTTCACTTGGGCATTTAAATACTTTCTCCTAATATTATGAATTTTGAATCGGAGATTGACGAAATGTATCAAGGAATCTTGATTTCGCAACAAAATCTAAAAAAAGATTGTTTTTCTTCACTTGCCCTTTACGACTGTTGTGCTAATTCATATAGATGTGGTCAGCTCGCTGACTTGCTTGATACATGCCATCAGTCCCAATTGCGTGGGTCGATGCTCATGATGTCAATCACTGGATTGTCTGGTCCAAACTCGATTATTTTACAGACCGCCGTCATATAGCTGGAATATTGCTGAGTGCGGCGTTAAACAACAAACAAACAAACAAACAAAACAAATCGTATAGATGTTGAGTACTACATGCTGGGAGAATCAACAACATTTTCACATTCAATTTTAGGCTGAAGACGCGTGTACCTCCACTCCAGGCTATAACGAACGAAGTGGAGATGTGGCGGCAAGGTTCTTCGCCTCATATAAAGAGGCGGAGCGGACACCAATTGCTGCTCCAGTTGCAGTTGACTTTAACAAAACGACCGCTACATCCATGGCATCTGACTCTGATGACAACTCCATTGTCGGAGGTCTGTTTGGAGGAACGTTAGCCTTTGCTGGAACCCGTTTAAGAAATGAAGAAGTTCGCCGTAGCGAGGCAAATAAGATGTTGCGGACAACGTCGTTCCTGCAAGCGCCTCCTCCTGTTGGCAGAGATAGAATGAAAAGATCGCATAGTACTGGACCGTTCCTTGTCAGGCAGGCGTCCCTGTATGATGACATGGCAGTTAGTCAGCGATCTCTGTTCTCAGCTGACACATCAAATGAGCATCTGTTTCCTACTGTGATTGTGTCCAATGAGGACAATTGTAACGTTGAGGTAGATGACAATAGCTCTATACAGATCTATTTAGATGAAACGGAGGGAGATGAGACGTTAGAAGGGGCTGTGGGTCCATATAGACAGTTATCTAAATCCGCGGGATCCGTCATTGAATTGCCTTATAAACCTAAAGTTTCTTCATGGATATCTGTAGCAATTGACAATTGCCATTCGCATTCCGAACTATCAAGAAAAGAGAAAGCGAAACATTTTTCAAGGTCTGCAAGTCTGAATCTTCTTGAAGAGCAAAGTGCTAGATCTTGTAAATCTCGGTCAAAGTCGGAGGTGAATAGTTTTGAATCTACAATATCATGTGATTGCAGTCGCTGTAGGCAGAGAGCCCTCCCGACTGAAACACATTTGGGCAGAAGCAGAGAGCCCAATCGTAGACATCGGCCTGATTCGGACAGTGTTGCCCAGATGTGTAGTTGTGAAGGTGACAAACAATCCAGTAAATCTCGCCATTCAAAACGTCGGCATCATAGAAGCTATCGTATGATTCACTCCTGTGGATCGCTGGGTCACAGTGGTTGTTCCAGCAGGTCAGTGACTCGAGCCTCCAGCACTGAGAGTGAACAATATCACAAGAAAGCATATGCTTCACATAAACGCTCTAAAGCCAATAGCAAACGGACATCCAAACGTGATATGCTAAATGTGTTAGATACGAAACACAGTAGCGACAAAGACTCTGACTATGCAAGGCGTGAGTTGTTTAGGAAGTTTTTCAGCCAAGAGGTTGAATACAGTTCTGAAGTTAATGTACCGACCGACCAAGGAAACGTGTTTCGATTTCCAGACGTGCCCAAACCACCGGAGACGGAAGATGGGAACCCAACTCCAACAGAACGAGGCAACAGTGAGGCAACCTGCAATGTTATCATCTACAACTGTTCTGCCAGAAACAGTAGCAGGCATGTGAACGTCAACAGAAATGACATTGCCGAGAAATCTGTAAGTCAGGAAGAAGAATATGTTCCCTCCAAGTATGAGAACGAGAACTCAGATTCAGCCATCTGTTCGTCCGAGGCTACTACGTCGTCAGACAGCTTCAAATCTAACAAGGACGAGAAGAAAGTTCTTGGCCCGAGTTCGTCCTTGCTAACGGTGACTACGGACACAGATTCGGCTTTGTCGTCGGCGCCGAAAAGTTTCCAGGCCTCTCCTTATCACGACGTGAGGCCATCGAGTTCAAGTGAAACGCAGACGACCTTTATTCACGATATGAAGGTCAAGGACTCTGCGTACCAGACAAAGCAGTCGTCCGTGGATGTGATTGGTCCATTCGAAAGACCCGAAGAAGTCAAAAGAAAGCTCAGTCTACCCACAACAAAGTAAGATCAAGATTTATAAAATAAAAATTACGGTCTCATAACAAAATATCTAATTTTATGTTTGGAGAATCAAGTTGTATTCACTGGATTATACATAGAATAGTAAATGCAGAATTAATGTAAGTCGTGACGGAGATTTTTGTATGCCACCGTGACCCACAGCCGCGACTGGGCCAATATTTCGATAAAATCACCCGATATAGGTAATAAATTGCCAAAAATGAAGGTTTGTGGCATACAGGTCGTATTTGGAGGGCTGTGGGGAGGTATTGTGAACATGACATGCACACATTTCCATTTAATTTAAACGATACAGCCGATTTCAACTTCGGCCAAGATGGCGAGTGACATACCTTGTCTTTTTATATATATATGGGTCCACTGTTTCAGTTATATCACTATCCTGCTTCAGGGGCCTGTGGGATATCTCTATGTTGGACATAGCGAAATAACACATGTCATGCAGTTGTATCGAATCCACGAACGATCTTTCGACATGCATTAAGCCCACTCGTACTTCCAATCACTGATGCCACACTCGAGCTATTGAATCAACATTCATGCACTTGAACATCGCAATTATTTATAAAATTCTATTTATTATTTTGATATTTGTTTTACATGATTTAAAAAAAATTGTTTTTGAGTCTTTATCTTTAAGCAGTTATATAACTGATCTTTCTCAGATATGAAGTATTTAAATGTAGGGCTAGGCCAGTTTCATAATGCGTCTGATAATTTTACAACCCAGGAGTGAGGAGTCAAACGTGACGCAACGCCTCCATCTGGCCGCCTACAAACTGTTCATCCTCCAGCAGCGCGTGCGCAGAAGCCGCTTCTCAAAAGACAGCGCTGTGCACACTATATCTGAGGACGAGTTCCACTATAATAATGTGGAAGATGAAACAGGCACCGATCTGTTGTGAGTTTTGTCTATCGATTTTAATTCTTGAGAAGTGGCATTTCGACCAACGCCCCCATTGAAACATACACTAGTAAACGTGGCTCCATTGTGGGCAGGTCTTGTCTCCTGATTATTAACTACCCACTAGTCGGGGAAGGATACTATTACGATTAATTGTGCAACGTGAGATTCGTACTTCTAACGTTAATGGTTTTCCAGAGTCTGTGTTTTGTGATGAAGAAATATCTGGAATAGTTTTTAAGCGTACTTTTCTTCGAAGATGTCAGGCCACTTTTATCAGTCTGTTCTGTCCTATTGATTTCCCCTGTAAAGAGTAAGTGCAGATTATGTTTAAGGTGTGGTGTAGTTCACCATTCCTTTCCAAAAATCATATTAATTTTACACTCATTAGTACCATTTTTTGACTGTTTTATAATAATGGGTTTTTTTCAAATTTTCTTGTGATACTTGATATTTGTACTTGAATTTCAGTGATTGGTACACTAAGAATGTTTGTTTTTTTAAATATATTTCTTTATACTGCGAGGGGCGGTCGAGTAGCCTAGTGGTTAAAGCGTTCGCTCGTCACGCCGAAGACCTGGGTTCGAATCCCGACATGGGTACAATGTGTGAAGCCCATTTCTGGTTTCCCCTGCCGTGATATTTCTGGAATATTGTTTAAAGCGGCGTAAAACCAAACTCACTCACTCACTTTATACTGCGTAAACACATACTGCTTATGACCCTATTATTTAAAACCAGTTGATTTTCAAAACATTTAAAATCTGAATTTCACTGCATGTCTCATAATCAGCACTTGTTCATGTTTCAGTCCTCACCGACGATTAAAGCGTGGCCAGATGCTGCCACTACGACACCTTGACTGCGACGGTGACGTCGGGATAGATGTCAGACGCCTGGGTGTCCAGCTGAAATCTACAGCTACCCCTGTCTCAGACGTCGACCAGGGTTCTGAAGTAGGGGAGATCAATGTTTAGTTGGCGCCTACTCACATTTGGAACTTGGTTTTGTTTGTTAACGTATGGAATACTGTAAGGGACATTCTCGCGATCTCGCATTCTCGCGATCTCGACCTTTGGAAACGAGCTAAATATGCCCAAAACACGAGAATGCGAGATCGCGAGAACGCGAGATTTGGCCAAAATCTCGCGTTCTCGCGATCTCGCATTCTCGTGTTTTTGGTACATAACACTTTTTGTCAAAAGTCGACAACGCGAGAATGCGACATTTGGACATGATGCAAAATCTCGCAATCTCGCAATCTCGACTTGTCAAATTAGGCCACAAAAACACGAAATCACGAGAACGCGAGAATGCGACATTTCATTTTCTCGCGATCTCGCGTTCTCGTGTTCTCGCGTTTTAGACGCTGTCCGTGCGCATGCGTAATATCATAAGGTCAAGCGCATGCGCACTTTAGTAGTCCCATGGTCATGCTTCTTTCATGCTCTTCATTCTCCAAGTAGCATTTTGCAAACTTATGACTTGAGCTTGGAAATGCTATGTAATTTACATACACAAAGTTGTTACAGTTTCCTATGTACTTTATAATAAACCCCTCAACATGCACAATATAATTTACAAAAGAAATTGTGTGCATGAATCTCCAATAATGGTGAAAACATTAATGTGTCCGAAAGCTGGAAACAAAACTATCACCGTCAGTGAGTGAGTGAGTGAGTAATATTGCTTAAAGCCGCATCAGCAGTATCGCAGCTATTCGCGGCTACACTGTCAGTTACAGAAATAATCACAGGTCAGTGAGTTTCTCCATGAGGCAATTTCACACACGGTTAGCATATTCAGGAAAGGCAAAATTCTCATAGACCAATTTGAAATACAAAATTAACTATCATATTTTCATCCGCTCCAACCTGACTACAAAACATCCCGCATTACATTATTTTATAGTTAAAATGGATATCATTCGCATTAAACCGCCCGCATGTCATCATAAATGAGCGGGCCACTGTTGAAGAAATAAACGACGACTGGGGGTACAATCAACACTGCAGGGAGAATAAACCACGAGGGGCGAGTGTTTTATTGTACAATAAACAACAACCACGAGTCGTTTAATGATTTTATGAGATATCAACATTACGTACAGCCTCTTTAAGGATGTTGATAAAATGTACAAGGTTTAAAAATATTTACCCCTATTTAAGGTGGGTATTTCCCGCATATGCTCACACAATCCTCAGGTCGATTACATGTACCTTTCTCCCAAAACCGATTGTCAAATTGTAACCGGGGACTGTGATGGAAAATACAATTTCAACCATAGGCTACGGGTGTTAGTGTTTACTTCCAGAGTACAAAATGACATCCTTTAATGTACAAAACAATAACATTATAAAGACAATACTGCATAGGTTTCACACACATACATATTCACACATTCATTCATTTCATATAAACATACGTCTATATTCTGTACATGAACATGAACTTAATAATCAAAGGTATACAAAATAATTATCTTAACCCCAAATAAACCAACAATTCATCAAGGGCGATAACTCGATCCCAACATCACTCATAAGATAATATATAAACCTGGTCCATGTTGTAAAATACACTTAACATTATAAATACAATTACCACTTTTTTTAACCTGCTGTATTTATTCAGTAACTCACATATATTTGGCACGATACACTATTTACAATTCATATTTCGAGACACGACAAACATGTAAATTACCCGTACCCTGTTGGTGACATTGGGATGCTTATCGCCTTCATGCAACCGCTCTGTAATTGAAGAAACTGCACCCATTGAGCACACGAGAACGGCGAATCGGGATTCGAACCCACAATTAAGTTTCGGGCATGCTCAACTGACCGAACTCTGCACAGAGCATCGCTGCGCCTCAGACGACTGGGCCACCCTAACCAGTGTTGACATATTTCATGTCAGACCGCCGTCATTTAGCTGGAATAATGCTGAGTGCTGCGTTAACAATAAACAAAATATTGCTGAAAAATACCTTTAGGCATCCATGTTGGTTATTTGAATGTTAGTTGTCAGACAATATTTGTCAAATTCAGTCAGTTCAGAGGCAAGAAACGGAGAGTGTGTATGTTACCAGTCTACATATATATTTCTGTATAATCAAAAGACTTGGAACATTTGCATTGTGACATTGTCAAAAGTCATGTGATTTTGAGCAGCCATTTTGAAATAAACTGCATTAATTTGCAAAGCAGAAATTTCTATGAACGTTGTGGTTCATCCCGTCGTTTTGATGTTAAAAGACACGAGCGTGAGATTTTATTCATCATCCAACATCATTCTTCCAACTTTTTTCAGTTTGTAGACAGTAATAAGATGTGGGATACAATGGTTCGTGCGCACCTCAGTTCACGCCGCTGCACGCGAGTTTACCGTGAGTGAGTGAGTTTGGTTTTACGCCGCTTTTAGCAATATTCCAGCAATATCGTGGCGGGGGACACTAGAAATGGGCTTCAAACATTGTACCCATGTCGGGAGTCGAACCCGGGTCTTCGGCGTGACGAGCGAACGCTTTAACCACTAGGCTACCCAACGGCCCCGAGTTTACCGTGACGAATTCCCTTACAAAATAGTTACATATAACTGTAAAGACAATTAGCACAAAAACACGAGAACGCGAGAACGCGAGAACGCGACACTTGACAAATGTCGCAATCTCGCGTTCTCGTCTTTTTGAAAATAGTTACATATAACTGTATGGCAATAAGCACAAAAACACGAGAATGCGAGAACGCGACACTTTACCAATGTCGCAATCTCGCGTTCTCGCGTTCTCGTGTTTTTGAAAATAGTTACATATAAGTGTATGGGCAATAAGCACAAAAACACGAGAATGCGAGATCGCGAGATAGCGACACTTGACAAATGTCGCAATCTCGCGTTCTCGTGGTTTTGTGCTAATTGCCTATACACTTAAATGTAAATATTTTCAAAAACACGAGAACGCGAGAACGCGAGATTGCGACATTGGTAAAGTGTCGCGTTCTCGCGTTCTCGTGTTTTTGTGCTAATTGCCTATACACTTATATGTAAATATTTTCAAAAACACGAGAAAGCGAGATTGCGACATTTGTCAAGTGTCGCGATCTCGCGATCTCGCATTCTCGTGTTTTTGTGCTAATTGCCTATACACTTATATGTAACTATTTTCAAAAACACGAGAACGCGAGAACGCGAGATTGCGACATTGGTAAAGTGTCGCGTTCTCGCGTTCTCGTGTTTTTGTGCTAATTGCCTATACACTTATATGTAAATATTTTCAAAAACACGAGAACGCGAGATTGCGACATTTGTCAAGTGTCGCGATCTCGCGATCTCGCATTCTCGTGTTTTTGTGCTAATTGCCCATACACTTATATGGAACTATTTTCAAAAAGACGAGAATGCGAGAACGCGAGATTGCGACATTGGTAAAGTGTCGCGTTCTCGTGTTCTCGTGTTTTTGTGCTAATTGCCTATACACTTAAATGTAAATATTTTCAAAAACACGAGAACGCGAGATTGCGACATTTGTCAAGTGTCGCGATCTCGCGATCTCGCATTCTCGTGTTTTTGTGCTAATTGCCCATACAGTTATATGTAACTATTTTCAAAAAGACGAGAACGCGAGAACGCGAGATTGCGACATTGGTCAAGTGTCGCGATCTCGCGTTCTCGTGTTTTTGTGCTTGATTGCCAGTACAGTCATCTTGTGGCTCAGTCGTCTGAGTTGTCGCAATTCGTTGTGTAGAGTTGCGTCCCTTGGATGTGCCAGAAACCTACAATGGTAGGGGCATTGCCTAAAAGTCGGGCCGGGCCGGGCCAAGACGGGCCAAAGTGTTACTGGCTAATTACTTCATTATCGGCGATCATACCTACACATAATTGATGCAACATACACACATGACATTAATGAACAATCACCAACAAAATACGTGCACCATAAATAAGTAATTCGGAGTAAATCGCTTGAAAACCAGAAAGTGGAGCTGTGTGTAAGCGTCGCTGATTTTGGTAACATGTAAAAGAGCAATCGTTAAACGAAATAAGAAACGTATCAAATACTTCTAGCTATCGTGATACAAATTTTCATCTGTGAGCATAGCGTTTATATTTATAGGAACGTACTATATTTAAGTAAATGGACTTTATGATGTCACTGATCGTCGTATTTAAAGCAGACACGTTGGTTAAAGTAGACCTCTTCTCCCTATACTCTCAACAGTCACACAAGTGTTCGGTCCGACTGGGCCCGGGCTGTCAAAATCAACTTTAAACTCACATATGTATCATCAAATGGATTCACTTCTATAAACTAGTATAATATCTACCTAAATACCACTTAATAGTGTCTCAGATCGCTGTACTTAAAGAAAACAAGGTGCTCAAAGTGAAGCCCTTTTCCCTCTACATTCTCAACATAGTCTCTATCAGAAGTGTTTGGCTTGTGTTGGTAATTTTAGAAGCGCTTTGACAGTTATTAACACGTGTCGTGTCAGTCCTATAACATTCGCGAATATCCACTTGCAGAAAACCTCCTGTGCTTGTTTAACATGAATTAGTAAAGGTTAATTAGGGATGCCAAACATGTAAATTAATGAAAGAAGAGTAGTCAAAACACTGTCATTTCCTGCCCAGTACATCACACCCCTGTACGCTAAAGTCGGTGAGAAACCTTATCATCAAAGTAAAGACACAGTCAAGACACTGACTTTTCGGTATGGACTCTCGGTATGTAGCTATAATTATCAGTTTATTACACTGCTGAAGATGCATTTTGATTCAAACTCAATTAAATAAGCAAAACTATACGTTTCTGGACATTTGAGACCTGCCTAGATATGCACGTTTCGTTTTATTATTCTGCAATCCATTTTTAGTATTTACCCGCTGGCCCGGCCCGGCCCGACTTTTCTTGGCCCGACTTTTAGGCAATCCCAATGGTAGGTGTCCTCCCATTTTAAAGGGGCACTGATCTACAGCAATGCCCCGAGACTGGTTGTCTTTGCTATTGTTTCCCCACCGTGAGTATCCGAATGATATAGCAGATATCAAGACTAGTTCGCGACCTATGCTGCGCCATTCGTAAACGCATGTATCGCTTTTATTTATTATAGTATTTCATTGTGGGTATATTGTTTAGCCAAAATGTATAAAACTTCACGAAGGCAATTTTTGCAACGCCTAAATATTCAGTTATTTTACAAATTGACTGAAAATCGGTCAATTTATGTTATTGTAATTACGAATTCCAAACATTTTTATGTTTTAATTTCATCACCCAGTGACTGAAAATGATAGGATTAAATAAAAGAAAACGAAATTCAAAGTACGTTTCTATAGTTTTGGCTTCTAATACTTGCGGGGCGGTCGGGTAGCCTAGTGGTTATTGCTGAAATAGTGCTAAAAGCGGGGTAAAATCAAACACACTCACTCACTCTAATACTAGAATAAATAGTCTATTTTTAAGCCCTTTTAGACCTCTTAAAAATTGTTAGTCAATCTAGACTCGGATTCAGTCAATTTCTATATTACTGATATATTTAGACATTTTATAAATTGCCTGAGTGAATCCCATTTTGCACATTGACTTTAATATACATGTATACACGCCTACGGGCACAAGAGGAACAAAAATGATTCTATCCAATGCAACAGCAAATGAATGAAAACAAAATGCAAATATCATAGTAACGACCCACCGAAGTTTTATGTATACATTTGGGCACCTTCCTTGTTCGAGGAATGTATCCGTGAACATTCACAAATAGGAACAATATCCCACTCGTCTGCAGCTGTGCAAATAAATTTATTCGACTTCACATGGCTCTGCTACATTCAAATGTTTTAAAATATATACATATAGCGATTCTGGATATTATAACCCGTGTTCGTTTCTCAACTGATCACTAAGTTTGTTTCAGATGTTTCACACAGGTGTCTAGTCTCATCGGTCAGCTGAGATAGCACGTTTGACAATTATGTCCATGATGTCCACGGTGCTTTAAAATATCCATGGAGTTAGAAAGCAATGAACAATCAATAAACGTATTATCGGCTAATCCTTTGAACCAAGTATGTTGTTTTTACATCGGCACTTCACGCCATGATGTTTTCCGTCTCCTTTAGTAAACCTACACATGTAAACACTTACAAATCCACTGTGCAAGATAACTGTGATTAATCAATTAACGTATTTTCTGTGGAACATTTGATGGCGAGGAATGATCCGTTTACAAAAAAGTAAATCAACTGATCACTCCTCTTGTTGGGTTGCGACGTGAATATTACATAACATACATTTCACCTTACTTCAAACCTGGATTCAGATGAAATAATTACCCAAGACACAAGACATGCCAAATGGGAACTGTTGTCAGGTAATCTGAGTAGTGCTACCACTAACTATACCTGTAATAGGTTCATTAACTCAGCAAAGACACAGGTGTAGGGTTATGCCCGAAAACGTGGATAACAACAAGAGGTAGCAATCGTATTATCCGCGCAATCCAAAATCCGAAAATGCTTTCACTGCTGGGATACCATTTTTTAAACTATAAAAATAAACTGACGGCCAAAAGAAACGTTACCAACGATATTTCTAGGATAAAATATGACCAACACAAATTGAAGCAGCTATAACAATTAACACGTCCCATTTTAATTCTGGAAACCCAAAGGTCCAGAAACTCTACGGCCTTTTCCCAGTCTCGGTCAAAGGTATGTACAAAAATAAGCATGCTGTTTTCATGGGAACATACTAAGGAGGGAAAAATGAAAAAAAAAAGAGTTCAAAAACTCAATATTTAAACCATCTCTCCCATGGGCCAATTATTGTATTGTAGAAATTCATCATTCAGAACCGTAAAATTGCTAATTCGACAACAAAGTCCTTGACCTCAAGGGACATTTCTTGACAAGGGGTCATTAGTCCAGTATTCGGTCAACAACATTGGTTACAACGTTAAGGTGACGACGGCCCAGACCGTTCAATACGGGATATGACCTCCATGAGCGGCAATGCATCCTCGAATGCGGCGTCGAACTGAGTAGACAAGCGTCCTCACATCGACCGAAGGTATCCGATTCCAATCCTCACGGAGGGCAACGATCAACGCTTGTCTCGTGAAGGGAGGATGTTGACGTTTCCGAAGACGACGCCCCAGCTGGTCCCAGAGATCTGGTAATCGAGCTGGCCACGGCAGGACAGTCACGTTGTTGGCGTTGAGGAAGTCTCTAGTAATACGGGCTTTATGGGGTGTGGCATTATCTTGTTGGAACACCGTCCGTTGTTGTCGCTGGATGAAAGGAAGAACCACTGGCCGTGAGATATTGTCAATGTAGCGTTGTGCTGTCAGATTGACTTCGATGATGAGACGTTCCGTCTTCTCGTCCCCGCAAATGCCGCCCCAGACCATCACACTTCCGCCCCCGTAAGGTTCAACCTCCTGGACACAACAAGGAGCCGTACGTTCACCACGTCGTCGATAAACTCGCGTCCGCCCATCAGGTTTGAAGAGTTGGAACCTGCTCTCGTCACTAAACAGCACTCGCCGCCAATCCCTTTGTTGCCATCGCTGAGTTTGCCTGCACCACGTCAATCTGGCACGTCGTTGTTGATGGGTCAAGGTCAAGCCCTTGAAAGGGCGATAAGCCCGGAGACCATAATGTCGTAGTCGTCTGGTCACTGTTTGTCTGCTGACCGGATGTCCTAAGTTGTTGGCAGCTGATGACGTCACAGTAAGAAATCTGTTCCTCGGATGAAGTACCCGTAAAAAGCGGTCATCCTGCGGTTACGTGACCTTTGGTCTGCCACTCCGTGGTCTGTCTGCGGTTCTGCCGGTCTGTCGGAGACGTGCGACCAGTCTGGTAATGGTCATCTTGGAGCAGTTCATGTTAATGGCAACCGCTCTCCGTGTCGCTCCTATCTGCAGCATACATATGGCTCTCTCCCTCTGGACAGCGGTCAGTCTTGGAATGTTCGTTGGTGTTAATCATCGCAACCAGTGATAGGGAACAGATCCGTGCGTAACTTATACCCGGGATTGCACGGTAATTGGGGAAAGAATGTTTTATAAAAATGCTGAAAACACCAATATTTCCCAAAATCCGTAAAGCACGTGTAAAGAACGACAGAGAACATGAAGGTTGTATTCGTGAAATGTGTTCTTTACTGTTTTTGAACAGGTTGGCATCTTTGTTTCAAAGTGGCAAATCAGGTAATGTTGGTAACGTTTCTTTTGGCCCTCAGTTTATAACCATCTGGGGTATTTCCAAATAACGACATCCGATGAGCTTCCATCGTTCTTTTTGTCCGTTTGTTTAGGCTGACGAAATTAATTAACATGCGCCCTGTGTCTGAGATTCAGAGATTACAGGTAACCAATCAGTGTTCTTGAACACGGTAGTCTTGTCACGCTCAGTTGCGTCAGCGAGCAAATCGGCAGATAGTGAACCCCCGCTGGCAGTGTTAGACAGCCGAGAAGGAGATTAATGCCCCTTTAAACCTACAAGCCGGGATATAACTGAAATATAAATACTGTTCAAAGCAGTGTTTAGCCAAACTCACTCACTTATTCAGAGCCATGCCGGTCCCCCAGGCTTGATATTGGGGGTACTTTTCCAGTATAAGCATGCCTGTCATTTGGATGTTAAGGCTGCAATAAATTAATAGTTACAGTTTGATTGATTTTTTAAAAACATGGGAGACAGAAGACGTTTAAATTTAACGTTTTATTTTGTTCTTATTAACCTACTTTAGGCATATGTGTACAATTGCTGTCGACGGATGCGATTCGCATGCATCATGTGTGTTCAGTAGGGCTACGTGTACGGAGTATTTTATCAGGTAAAGAAAGTAGGAACACTCATATTAACGATACTTCTATTTCTAGGAATTTGAGGGCATTAGAATAATGTAAGGCAGGATGTTTTGTTGTCAGGCGGGATGAAAATTAATTAAAGTAGCGAATATGGTATCGTATAAAAAAAACAAATAAAAAAAAACATCGGACAATATCATTTTATCCGAATGCTACAAATTGGTCTGTGAGAATTTTATTTTAATGAATATTCTAGCCGTGTATAAAATTGCCTCATTGAGAAACTCACTGGCCTGTGATTATTTCTGTAACTCACAGTGTAGCCGCAATACTGCTGATGCGGCTTTAAGCAATATTACTCACTCACTCACTGACGGTGATAGTTTTGTTTCCAGCTTTCGGACACATTAATGTTTTCACCATTATTGGAGATTCATGCACACAATTTCTTTTGTAAATTATATTGTGCATGTTGAGGGGTTTATTATAAAGTACATAGGAAACTGTAACAACTTTGTGTATGTAAATTACATAGCATTTCCAAGCTCAAGTCATAAGTTTGCAAAATGCTACTTGGAGAATGAAGAGCATGAAAGAAGCATGACCATGGGACTACTAAAGTGCGCATGCGCTTGACCTTATGACATTACGCATGCGCACGGACAGCGTCTAAAACGCGAGAACGCGAGATCGCGAGAAAATGAAATGTCGCATTCTCGCGTTCTCGTGATTTCGTGTTTTTGTGGCCTAATTTGACAAGTCGAGATTGCGAGATTGCGAGATTTTGCATCATGTCCAAATGTCGCATTCTCGCGTTGTCGACTTTTGACAAAAAGTGCTATGTACCAAAAACACGAGAATGCGAGATCGCGAGAACGCGAGATTTTGGCCAAATCTCGCGTTCTCGCGATCTCGCATTCTCGTGTTTTGGGCATATTTAGCTCGTTTCCAAAGGTCAAGATCGCGAGAATGCGAGATCGCGAGAATGTCCCTTACAGTATTCCATATTAACGCCTGATCACTGAGGTCACAATGGTATATTCCAATGCCTGTACATACGTCCATTCATACACCAAACAACATATTCTCTCTCAACATGTTCATTAATTCTATACCCATGATTAAAACACCCAATATGACATTTGAATTGTTGTTAATAGTAAAACAACCTTTGATTATGAATATAATATTTCATAATTTGGGATTATGAAACATTTTTTATATGATTTATTGTAAAACTTAATTTCAAATAAATTGTACATCTTATCGATATTTGACTTATTGCCCACCGTTGTACACTTTGTCGTAAACTTGCTAAAACATGCCTAAATTCTAAACTTGTTTTGGGGAAGGGGATGTTGTGTTTAGGTTGTGTTTGAGCTGTGAGACGATAGCTCATTGTATGTGTTGAGACTCTAAACGTGTTTAGATCGACACACTAAATGTGTATTCCGTTAAGGATTTTAACATATTCTTCAACATATCTTGTATGTGTTTACATTCTAAACACATTTTTACAGTGTAGCCACACGCATGCACGCACGCACGCACTCACGCACTCACGCTCTCACGCACACCAACACTCCTACGAAGTCAAACACTCAAGCGAAATTTTAGCAACACTTGGAACAAAGATTGGATGCCAATTATCTTTAGCGTCATGAAATGTTCACCTGAATATTGCCCAAAATATCCAATCTGTGGTTTGATGTAGGTTTATTGTTTCAAACTAGAACTAGTCTGTCTATATTTCATTTATAGTAAACAGTGAATGTTGATGTATTTAAAGAAATGTGTCGTACGTGGACAATTTCACATCTACGAAAACAAAACCTCTTCTGCACATGTTTAGTTATGCAATACCCAACACCAGAAATAACACGTTATATTTGTACGTCGCGATCGATGTAACATTGAATTTGATTCTATAAATGTCATAAATAATACCCACCCACCACAGGACAATGGCGCTTGTGAGAATGCCATACGCAGAAGGGGTGGCTTTCGTAAGCTTGGATATTAATGGCGTTGATGAAAACCGTACCCTCACTCCATCAATGAAAGAAAATATTGACTCTTATGTTGCTGATTCCTTGAAAATCCATACAACAGATACACTTAAGATAATATGTTACTGTTGAAATACTTTAGGCTATATTTGGAGTAATTTACTCGTCATGTTTCAAATCCAACTAATTTAAACTGACAAATCATTCGACAGGCGGTGTTTGGAAGACCCGTTGATCGCAAAAAGATATTAGACACTGTGTAATGAGCGGATATTCACGGCTACAACTTTGTTTGTTTTTTGTTATAGAATATAAAAGGTGCTGAACGAGTTGACTTCATTAGCTTGTCATACATTGTAGCATTCACTAAGCACAGTTTTGCATGTCATTTTTGTATATTTCTGTCAAATTTTGTATCATTATTGATCTGTATTTTGCACAAAGCCAAGAACAGCAGCATAAAAGTGAAAGTGAACGTCTGTAATTAGTAGACCGCACATAGTTGTTCACTAAAGTGTATCATATTGCGTAAGGTGTTCAAGTGTTAAAACCAGCTTGTCAGCCATTCATGACATACCCTAATCTAGGTACACATGTGTGTTTCTGTGATTTTCAAGCATTGTTTTGACACGTTTTCAATTTTGACAAATTGTATAATCCGCGATTGAACACTATACTATCAACTATGTGCAGGGATATTCAGATATACAAATAGAAGGAAATAAGGGCACATAAGCACTATTGCAGAAGAATGTTCACTGTTTTGACCGACGGAAGGGGATCTTATTTAAAAGTAATACATTCAGTGAAATGTCCATTTTCTTGTGTTTCTACAGGTTCCCCACGTGTGTTTACGACCTTTCGCCTTAAAAGTATGTTTCCCTTTACGGCTGTTACCTTACTGTTTCCATTAGAATTGTCGTCAACTTTGTTAAAAGCTTTGTAAAACAACAATTTGGGCGTTTACGAAAACATTGTGTTCTAATTCTTATAAAACAATATATCACTATTTTCGAGGATATTCGTGAACGATCATGACGTAGAACTCTCTAATTTTGCTCAAGGTATGCTGAAACGATGAGATCTTGATTAAAAGGTCTTAATGATCAGAAAAAGCGCTTCTGTATGTATTGATGCTAGGCATTTCCCAGGGGTTTTATCAGGAATGTGGAAGTAGTCCGTCAGTGATTACGTCATTTCAAGGATAAGGTTTCGTGATTGTTGTGGGGAATAATGTAGCTTGGGTGTGTCTAGATTCACAGTTGCATTGTACAGGTATTCATGGCACAGTTGCATTGTACAGGTATTCATGGCACAGTTGCATTGTACAGGTATTCATGGCACAGTTGCATTGTACAGATATTCTTGGCAAATGCCAAACCAGAAATGTAGGACACTGCCTGACATCATTCATTCCTGAGAGTGGTCTCACAGATCGATGCATCTCCATGATACAAGGTGATCATGTTCCTGGAAGATCGATGCAGTTCCCTGATACAAGGTGATCATGTTTCTGCCAGACAGATCGATGCATCTCCTTTATAGAAGGTGATCATGTACCTGACAGATCGATGCAGCTCCATGATACAAGGTGATCATGTTCCTGGCAGATCGATGCAGTTCCCTCACACAGTGTGATCATGTTTCTGACAGATCGATGCATCTCACTGATACAAGGTGATCATGTTCCTGACAGAAAGATGCATCTCTCTGATACAAGGTGATCATGTTCCTGACAGATCGATGCATCTCCCTGATACAAGGTGATCATGTTCCTGACAGATCGATGCATCTCCCTGGAACAAGGTGATCATGTTCCTGACAGATCGATATATCTCTCTGATACAAGGGGATCATGTTCCTAACAGATCGATGCATCTCTCAGATGATGGGTCATCATTTTCCTGAGTGGTAGGACAAACCTTTATATTATTTTGATCATGAGTCACCAGTTTTGCGTCTTTAAAGTTGGGTGACACTGTATTGGTTTTCTTCATCTAATGTTTGTTTGCATTTGATAACACGTTAGACATGACGAAAGGATAAAACAGGTAACATTGGAAGTGATAGATTTACGTCCAACTCGTACCGATGACGATGTACTATGTAAGATGTTATTTGGGTGAGTGAGTATAGATCAACGCCACTTTAACGGACTCCAGTAACCTCGCGACCTTGGCCACCAAGGATGGGCTTCACAAATCATTCACATATGATGGAGTGTAGCCGCTTTGCTTGCCCTTCGAACTCGTCTGTGAGAATCGTAACTAGTTTCATAGCATTTGACCATCAGACAATATTGATATTATTTTTAATTTGTAACTTTGTAATGTTTATAGAGATTTCAAGTGAATTGAATGTGCCTCGTTCTGTTTAAATGTGTTTCTTATATTCTTCATTCGAGGTTGGTGTCCAAGTGACGAAACTCTCTTTCTTTTATGGTATATGTAATGGGCAGAGTTTGGTGTTTTCTTGAAAGAGCTGAGGGCACGGGTGGCCCAGTTTTCTAAGGCGAGAAACCTATGAATCGGGTTCGAATCCCGTTTCGCCCCGATTATGTTTCTAGGTTTGTCAGCACCATACCCGTTTCATCGAAGTGGTAAACGTCTGAGACCTGCATCACTTAGGGCTTCCTGCCCACATTAAGCTGACACGCCGTGATATAACTGGAATACTGTTAAAAGCGGCGTTAAACCCAACTCACTCACTCATGAAAGAGCTATTGTAAATGTTAACTGTTTCATATGGGCTTTCAAATGTGGCTCCAATTCAACACCACTCAGTGCCAGTTTGTATTTTGTACAAAATAGTAAGGAAATAACAAGCAGATTGTGATACACTGTACATGTATGCTTTTAATGAACTTGTAATTGTTATTGTTTGTTGATCGACAGTGCTGTGTCATTGGTTTCTATTAGTAATGCGAAATTATGATGATTACTATACATGTTTGAACTTGTTATTAGAACCTTTATCAGGTGAACACATGGTGTTACATATATATGTACTTATTGATGAATAAACAAACAGTTCTCCGTGTTGAGTAATGTCAACTCTTTTCGTTTTAGAAAGTATTAAATATAACATTCCATAATCATGAGCAATAGAAATCGAGTCCATGGTTCGATTACGACTGCTTCATGCGTATGTGTTTATGATTGTTTGTATGGTTGGGTTTCTTTTGGAAGCTGGAATATTGCTGAGTGCGGCGTTAAACAACAAACCAACCAACCACTGGATTGCCTGGTCCTAGAATCGGTGATTTCCAGGCAACCCGTGAAGATCCGGGTTAGACTTAGTCTTCAGTACGCCATGCTTGTGGTAATAGGCGACAAACGGGATCGGGTGGTCAGGTTCGCTGACTTGGTTGATGCATGTCATCGTATTCCAATTGCGTGGATCGATGCTCATGATGTCTATCACTGGATTTTCTGGTCCAGACTCAACAGACAAACAAATATCTACAGGTCATCGTCATATGGCTAGAATCTGCTAAGTGCGGGGTAAAACAACAAGCAACTTCTACTCAGTAGGGGACGGGCTGTAGGTAGTCGTAAAACAACGCTCGCTGACTCCGCACAACGGAGTTAACAGATGCCACAAAAGAAGATTCACTTTGTCCTGTAGAGAACGTCATCACATATATGCATTATCATCAATATTGATGTAAGTAAGGATAAGAATTTATGGATGCACAACCTCTTTGTTACAATAAAGAGCGACGTTTCGGTGTAGGTTTAACGCTGTTATCAAGCAAGTGATATACTTACTTACTTACTTACTTACTTACTTACTTACTTACTTACTTACTTACTTACTTACTTACTTACTTACTTACTTACTTACTTACTTACTTACTTACTTACTTACTTTGGAGATTTAACGTGCGCTTTCCGACTGATGCGTATTTCGCACACGGGCCCGGCCAGGCCATTTAATGTGTTTCCGAAAGGGGCGAAAGTGGTGTGTGCAACCCAAGAGGGGGCTTTAGGGGCTGCTTTTATAGAATTTTGGAATTTTGAGATTTGGAATAGGTGCCGATGGGGTTGGGGAGGAAAACTAAGGGAGCTGGGTATGGTGGATGTTAGTTTGTTTATGTAATTTTGATTTGGTAGATTATAGTGTTTTTAGATGCGTTTTATTAGTTCCGTTTTGATTAAGAATACGCCTAAGGCCTTGAAGTTTTCTAGTTTATTTTGTGGGTTTAGTATTGCTCCTAGAGTGAGAGCCTTGTTTAGATTGAGGGTGGTTTGTAATGCGGTTCGATGTGTTAGGTAGTGTGTGCAGTAGATGAGTGCGTGTTCTGGGGTTTCTGGTTGTTTGCAGTGTGGGCAGTTACCTGTAGTGTGTTTTTTTATTTTTTTTAGGTGGTTATTTGGGTTGGTGTGTCCTGTTTGGAGTTTAGTGATTACTCTGTCGATTTTTTTGATGGATGGAGAATTTTTGGTTTTGTTAGTGGTTTGCTGAGCACTTTTAATTTTTGATTTTGAGATGGGTAAGTTTAAGCTTATTTCTGGGATTTTGAGGGATAGTTTAGCTGCTTTATCGGCGTTTTCATTACCGTATATTCCTACGTGGGCGGGGATCCACAAGAAGGTTATTTGTTTGCCTGCCTTAGTTTTTTAAGTATTTGATTTGATATACAGAGTGACTGACTGACTGATATAAAAGATTTAACGTGCGCTTTCCGACTACAGCGTATTTCGCACACGGGCCTGGCCGGACCATTTAGTGTATTCCGAGAAGGGTGAAAGTGGTGTGTGCAACCCAAGAGGGGGCTTTTAGGGGTTGCTTAAATTGATTTTTTGAAATTTTTAAATTTGGAATAAATGCCGAGGTGGGTGGAGGAGGGAACTAAGGGAGCCGGGTGAGGTGCGTGTTTGTATGTTTATTGGATTTTGGATTGGTAGATTAATTAATTTTTAGATGCGCTTAATTAGGTCTGTTTTGATTAGGAATACGCCTAGGGCCTTGAAGTTTTCTAGTTTATTTTGAGGGTTTAGTATTTCATCTAGAGTAGGAACCTTATTTAGATTGAGGGCGGTTTGTAGTGTGGTTCTGTGTGTTTGATAGTGGGTGCAGTGAATGAGTGCGTGTTCTGTGGTTTCGGGTTGTTTGCAGTGGGGGCAGTTGCCTGTGGTGTGTCTTTTAAGTTGTTTTAGGTGGTTATTTAGGTTGGTGTGTCCTGTTTGGAGTTTTGTAATTAATCTGTCAATTTTTTTAGAGGGGTGTAGGATTTTAGGTTTGGCTAGTGGTTTTCTGAGCACTTTTTTTATTTGGCTATTTGAGTTTTGATATTGATTATGCCATTTTTTGGTTATTTTTTGTTTGTTTACACTTTTAATTTCTGATTTTGAGATGGGTAGGTTTAGGCTTATTTCTGGTATTTTGAGAGATAATTTAGCTGCTTTATCGGCGCTTTCATTGCCGTAAATTCCTACGTGGGCGGGGATCCACAAGAAGGTTATTTGTTTGCCTGCTTTTGTTAGGTCGTTGGAGCTTTTAAGTATTTGGTTTATTAATTTAGGTCGTTTTTTGGTATTTTTGTTTTGGAGGGCTTGTAGTCCACTAAGGGAGTCAGTGAGAATTAGGATTTTTTTGTTGTTTTTAGATTGTTGGTTATGCAGGGCTGAGGCCATGCCCATAAGTTCGGCCGTGAATATAGATTGGTTGTTAGGGAGTCGGTAAGATTGTGTGGATATAACTGGTTGTGTGGTATGGACTCCGAAGCCTGTGTGGTTGGAGATCGGGTCTGAAGATCCGTCAGTGTATATGTGACACCAATTTGGCCAATTTTCGTGTATGTATGCAAGTGTGGTGGTTTTAGCTATGTTTGGGTCGGTTTGTTTATTTATTTGGTTAGCTAGCGTTGTGTCTATTTGGGGTATTTTGAGTTTAGGGGTGAAGATATTTGATTTTTTGCAGTTTTGTTTAAGATTTTGAGTTTGGTGTTCATTGAGGTAGTTAGTTATTCTTTGGGATATTGGGGTGAGTAAGGGGTGTTTGCGAGCTAGAGCTTGGTTTCTTGGGCTAATGTTTTGGTTAATTAGGTTTTGGATGAGAGGGTTTGTTTGGGACGCGGCCCAGAAATTAAGGCTTAGATGTTCCCTGCGTAGATTTAGTGGCATTTCTCCTGTAAGGGCCTGAAGTGAGGTGTAAGAGGTGCCATGTTGGGTGCGTGTAATTAGTTTGAGAGCCTGATATTGTATTGAGTCAAGTTTTTTAGAAAGAGAGTTGTTTAGGGTATTGTATATGGCACAGCCGTAGTCTAGTTTTGATCTAATTAGTGTTGTATATAGTGAGAGGAGGGTATCTTTGGAGGCTCCCCAGTTAGAGCCGGTGAGACATCTTAATGTGTTAAGGTCTTTGCTGCATCTAGTTTTTAGGTTTTGGACGTGAGCCTCCCAGGTGAGGTGTTGATCGAAAATAAGTCCTAAGAATTTTGTTTGTTTTTGGAATTTGATTGTTTGGTTGTTTAGCTGGAGGATTGGGTAGGTAGGTTTCATGTTATACAGAGTGTGGTTGGTAAGTATATATACAAGTAGGAGGCAATGTTTATACAGTAGAGTAGATATCAGATGAAGTTATGCTGAAGTGGAGAAACCTGTTATGTACACACAAGGGTAGTAATGACAATCATCGGTGAAGTCAGTGACATAAACAAAGGATTCAGCCAGTAATATAAACAACAGGATTATAGCATCAACATCCAAAGACTCCAACCGTCAATCAACCGTGACTAAGGCTATTACATACCCCCGGCGTACCACCAACTCATCAAACACCCCAATCAGCCATAATCCTGTTGTTTATATTACTGGCTTAATTCTGTGCTTTATATTACTGGCTTAATCCTGTGCTTTATATTACTGGCTTTGTACTCCAACTTCTAAATCCTCATCAAAGAAGAAAATATTATGTAATCTAGTCTGTGGGTGTTTTGTAGGAAATCTGTTTATTTCATAAAATCTTCACGAAAATCATAAAGTGCAGTTTAACTGAGGCTGTAATTATGACCACCACTGGCTTGAAACTCATTTAAGGCATTAGCAATAGAAAATGTAAACGATGTGTCGTCATTAATGACATTTTCTCCTTTTCTCATTTTGTCGGTCAAGGGAAGTTCTGCTCATCAAATGTAGGCTGCGGAGCCCTGTGAATGTTTTTCGTTATCAATGATTGGGGTGATTGCGGTCCAAATCGATCAAAGTGCGTTTGTGAAGGATAGAACACGACTCCGAGGTTATGGTCGAGGAAATGTGACCGAAGCAAGGGGGTTTCGGCAATGTTATCGTCTAAATGCAAGAAATGCCAGAGAAAATAAGAAAACATCGTGATACCTAATAGTGAAATAATACAGTGTGTCGCGGTACAAAGGGAATTCGAACAAAACGTGCGAGAGAAAAACAACGTGCAGCATGGACCAACGGGATTCATGAAATGTGAAATTGAACAACCCGGTGGTTCAATGGGAAAACAAAACTAAACACGATATGTAAGGTTGCTGGTTCGATTCCCGTCTTCCATAATGAAAACTGTCATTTCTTGTTTTCAATTTTAGAAAAATTGACGTTTGAAACACAAAGTACAAATTTCATCGGCTGCTCAACTCATCAGGTCAATATGGGAAAAGGTAGAACCTCACACGAGGTCTTTCTAGGTAAAAGTAAAAACGTCACATCCGGGCGGGATGAGGTTTTACTAGGAAAAAGTAAAACCTTCCAAAAGAGGTTATTACGTAATAGGAAGAAACTTACAATACAGTAGGCAATAGAGGCAGTGGCTTTATAAATTAAGTTCAAACTATTTAAAGAGTTTCTTTGTAAGACGAAAATACCTGGACAAAGCGCACCAATAAAACATCGGGTCGTACTCGTGGCATCAATCACGGGTTTGTCTGGTCCAGGCTGGATTATATACAGACTGCATTCATATAGCTGAAATAACGCAGAGTGTGGCTTTAAACAACAAACTAACAAACGTTTGAGTCGATCCCTAAAGAGGGTGTGGCTGCAATGTGTGACCTGGCTGCTGGTGTGTGTCATCGCCGCCAGGCGCCATGGACCAATGCTCACTTATGGGTTGCGAGGACAGTGAGGGCGCCGGTATCGATGAGCCGAGAAAATCGGGGATCAGGCAGGGGTATAACCTGGTTGATTAAGTGTTGTCATGTCGATCGTTGTTCATGAATCACTGGTTTGTCTGATCTAAATTTAATACTAACAGTTTTAGTGATACTGAATGGAAAATATATTCATACTTTCTTGTCAGATACAATGTGTCCCTCCTGGAATCAATACTTTTAACTGTTATCTCACTAGCGAGGCATGTCAGCCAAAAACCTGTTCTAACTCTGACAAAATTCAGCACTGTGCGTTATTTAAGGACCAGCAGGGCTGAAATCACATCAACTGTAACAGTTTACAGATAAAAGTTAACTCTTTTCTCTATATCACGTGTGTAAAATTAAGCCTATTGCAAAGATAAGATTAACTCGGAAGACAGATAGGGATAATTACTAATTAGTATCCAAGATTACTGCTTAACTTACAAATGATCCCTCGGAAAGTTTGACATGCTCTTCCCTAACAAAGGTATTATGCTGTGAGTGACGAAAAACTTAATTGATAGTAAAAAATTATATCCGATTCATTTAGTACAATGCCATATAAGCGACAAGAAAAACAACTTCGCACTTCCTCTGTGACGTCAAAACACATTCAGAGAGAATAACACTCAAACAAGGATGATCTCCATTATAATTAGTGGAGTCGTTTCGGGACAGATATAGAGTGAGTTGTGCACTTTGTGATGAAAGCATGAAACTTGGCACAGTTGTAGGTGATGACATTCCAAATATTTTCGGATATGGGGCCACCACAAAAATCCAATATGGCCGCCATTGAGGAATGAAACTCGAATATACCTCGTGTGAACATGACCCACAACTTAATATAGAATGAAAATGGACATTTTGGAATGTATTTAGCCAACACTACATCTGTAAAGTAAATAACTTTATCATTATAGACTATTTATCTTGATTAAGGTAATGTAAAGTGTGAAAGAAAGAAAATAAAAATGCATTTCATTCTTCTTCGGCATATCTTTAAGACAGACTTAATTAAGACCAATTAACTATACCAGTATTGTATACTCATATGGTGAATACAATGACAACAACAGGATATTTGAAAAACAAAATGTATTTATTGATATTTGCTGTAAATGGCTAATGGTTTGGTTGGCTGTGGACAATTGAATGTGATCAAAGTCGCCACCGTATAAGTGGTGCACTAATTAAATGCCAGGAGGCCGAAACAGACCTTTCCACACCAACAGAGAGAGGATGGGTAATATCGGTAGCACATGGCTATGAGCCTTTGTGGATTACACTAACACAAGCTTCTAAATAAAGCAACAAAACCCTTTACATTATCCAATAGAAAGCTCTGCATAAAGCAGAATCGATTGTACGATTCCGACTTTATCATGAGCATATGTTTATGAATCATTATCAAATAGCCATGATATAGGTGTTTGCGAAAAGGCGAGCGTATCCTGCCCCACCGGCGGCACCAGACACAAACACATGCAAAGGCAAGCCAATTGTTCACCTGAAAAAAACAAGGGAACATATGGTACAAGTCAAAACAGGAAATTGCATCGGACATAATTTTTGTCACTGAGGCGTCAAATTTGGAAATGTCCTCCACATGTCTACCATAAAACTTTTTTGAAAACTTTACAAAGGCCTTGAATGTTGTAACCTTGATCAAACAACTTCTGAGCAAGACACCCTTTGAAATCTTGGTAGAAATAGCATGCTCGATTTTAAGCACCAAAGGCTGGTGATGCTGGAATATTTCTCGACATGAAGGGAAAGTTGACTATTGAAAGACTGTCTTGTGGAGAGTGTATTATCACTCTGAATCTTTATGCATAGATCTAAACATGAAACAGATGAGGCGGTCTCACTGGTCTACTTTATTTCTAGTTCAGGTGGGTAAATCAGTGGAAGGGAATTGGCTATTTGATTGTTATTGAACGATATCAGATCATCGATATACCTGAAGATTGTTAAACTTCTTGGCCAAATTACCTTGTTTTGACTTTGCCAATCTGAATAGAAATTCCGATTCATATGCATGAAGAAACAGATCCACAAAAAGGGGAACACAGTTGGTGCCCATGGGGATGTCTACTTCTTGGCTTAATGTCTTCGAGCTTAGAGCTTCTGAAGTTAACAAGTCTGAGAGTTAGTGCAGAGCAAGGTGGCACATTTGATGACTTGGTTGGTTGGTGTGTTGGTTGTTGTTTAAGGCCGCACTCAGCAATATTCCAGCTATATGCCGGCGATCTGTAAATTATCGAGTCTGGATCAGACAATCCAGTGATTGACATCATGAACGTCGATCCACGCAATTGGGATACGATAAGATGTCAACAAATTCAGCAAGCAGGACCACCCGATCACGTTAGTCGCCTCTTATGACAAGCATAGTCACCTTTTAGGGCAAGCATGGGTTGCTGAAGACCTATTCTACCCCGGATCTCTACGGGTCCTACCCACTCTGAAACACATTCAACAGGTTCTTCTCTTTTGCTCAAAATATTTTACATACGATTCGACTGCATCCATAAAGATTTTCAAGATTTTATCCCAATAAGTAACAGGCTGTTCGCGATATTTTGTTTGTTCGTTTGTATTGACAATATTCCGACTGTATGACGCGGCCCGTAAAACATCGAGTCTGGACCAGATAATCCAATACTGTTTGCGACGACCCACCACGTCGGGATACGATGACGCACTATCAACCAATAAGACCACCCAATCCATCTGGTCGCCAGCATCGTCTCTTTCGTCCAACAGATGTTGCTGGCGATCAGTTCTATCCCAGAATCCCCACATTGTGAGGATATAACCCCGGATCTTCGGCGTGACGAACGAACACTTTAACCACCAGGCTACCCAGCCGCCCTTACACCACAATAACAGATTAAAACAGTATAATTTGACCTTATTTCCACATTCTTTTTTGGGATAAATTATAATTCATGAATAACCGAGATGTATACGCTTTGTCTTTGACGCCATAGTTTGTACCCTATGAAACATACGACTATGCAGACAGAGGGTCGAAACAGTCGAGTATCAACGACTGCGTTTTGAAACAGTCTCTAACAGATCTTGAAAGTGTTCAAAATCGAAATATAACTGTTGTTTCACATATGTACGTTAGGAAATGTTTTGACAAAAAAACATGTGTTAAGGTTTGGGTTGTGGGGAGAGGAATGGGTTCAGGTGGATGAATATTTTACGGGCGTTTCTTACACTTTATCTCTCTTTCTTTTTTTTTAGGTTAGATCAGTTCCTTTCTTGGAAATCTCATTTTTTCATGTTAAGAAAGACTTGAAATGTAACGAATGTATATCAAACATGTTCGTATCTTGACAACTAGACTCTTTTTCTTTCTAAATGTAGCAAGTATATGGTTAAATACATAAATAGGCTAACGGCAGATGTTTCCACGCCCTTCAAGGGAACAATTCACCAAGAGCAAGTCTGTGAAAAAGGTTGAATCAAAGCCTTACTCTAATACATATGAACAATGAATAATGTAGACAACAATTTCTAAAATTTTGTTTTATAAACCAAAAGGTTCCGTCCCAAACCTCACATCGAACAGAAAATATACACTATCGAAGGGAGACAAACTCGCATCAGTCGCTAATCGATAACAGTTTTGTTTGTTTGTTTGTTGTTTAAGTCCACACTCAGCTATATTACAGCTATATGACGGCGGTCTGTAAAAAATCGAGACTAAGCCAGACAATCCAGTGATTGACATCATGAGCATTGATCCACGCAAATGGGATACGATGACATGCATCAAGCAAGTCAGCGAGTCTGACCAACCGATACCGTTAGTCGCCTCTTACAACAAGTATAGTCGCCTTTTACGTCAAGCGTGGGTTGCTGAAGACCTATTCTAACCCTGATCTTCACAGTTATGTTCATCAAGCAATATTTTTTTAATTTGACGTTTACGCGATATGCGACTTTTCCATTGGACGAGAGGTCGGTCACATGACCGCGAATTTGACGTTCATAAGTGTATAATTAAATTTTCGTTGTGTTCATGGAGATTCCTGCATTCTGATTAGCTGAATTGGTCACGTGTTATTGCATTCATTTCCCAATGAATGTAAAACATTAAGCCACGCCCACCGAGGCGCACTTCTTTTAGTACTTCGTAATGTCGGGGAATCCAAATATTACAGCCGAGGGATCCCTTTCTGCTCACGTGTATCGTCATGCACAGGACATTTAGCGACTTTCATGCATATTCCTTGTCAAAACAAACCTTTGAAACCGAAGGCCGAGAATGAATGAAACAGCAAACGTGCAGGCTCGCTCGCCTGTTTTTTTTCTGCTCGCCTTGGGTCAGTTTTCATGTCTTCGGGTTTCCTTTCTAACTAGCATTTTTCCAACTGTGTTTTACTGTAATCAGGGAGGTAATGTTTGAATCTGGCGGTAACTGACCATGTAATTTGAAACAGCCGCCTTCTCTCGGACATATTTCTTCCAGTTCGTTACAGTCTGACTGTTGCAGTTCTTTTCGCCACTTGTCTTAACTGACAGGTCCAATGAACATTGTTTTGATCCTGCTCTCCGTTGATTGGCTACTGACAGTGTAGGCGGGTCAATTTATGTGCATAAATCAAATAATCACCTGATTCATGTCACGCCACAGTATGTATTCCTACACATGGAATGTTTATCAATCTCGTCATTTTTGTCTGTTTTGATATATACAACTGTTTTTGCTTAAACTATTGTAGATAAATAGAGGTTATCACGCGAGTGTGTTTGGGGATGGTAAATATCCTGCATTAGGAATAAAAATTGTATTTAGCGAGCCTTGGCGAGCTAAATACATAGTGTTTATTCCAAATACAGGATATTTACCATCCCTAAACACACAAGCGTGATAACCTCATTATCATATAATGTCATTTCTACAATTCTGTTCTTGAAAATCGCTCCCCCTCACTCACAAGCATTACCTAAACATTGCGAGATTTCCTGGAATGCGCGCATTAATATTTATTACGTCACAGGGTAAGTGATATGTCAGTCGGACAATGACAGTAGCCAATATAGTTCCAAGTAAAATCTGTTTCTTATACATTGGCGAAGCAACATATACACAAAACAACAATTGTTTTTACTTGCCTTTCGCGGCAATCCATCGGTCTGTCCGCTAGAGTAACTGCCCTTTGTCAAAGGGAAGCTACTCTAACCCTAGTCTATGAGACGTCACGACCACGTTCAGACGTTGTTGCCAGTCGGCCTGTTCTGTCAAAACGTTAAGAAGTTCAGTCAGATGTACACACAGCGCCAAAACGAAACGAGGTAACAATTCATACATATTTCGCCTAAATCCAACTATTTTTATTTGTGGAAAAGGTTTCAAGCCGCAGAGGTCTACAAGCACAGATATGGCTACTGATCCCGCTTGACTAGGCCTAGTGCCCTCGCAAAATTGTTTCGAAATTTATATCTCCAAAGTTGCCAAAACTTATGCCAAAACTTATGCCTTAGTTACGTCGCAGATAGACACTGATTTTCAGTAGATAAGACTGTTTTTTTTATAATTATAGCAATTATCCCTGTAGTTTATCCACATTCAGGATGCCTCGATCGCCGAATGACAAGTGCGGCGCCATGTTTGTTTATAAACACTGAAAGTAGTCCCTACTTGACCTTTGATATTTGCATCTCTATCCGCATATGACCCCAACGGATATCGTTTTTATCCGTTGGCTTTATCCTGCCGAGAAACCTACCCATTATATGATAAAACATGTTTTATGCTGTCAAATTTAATTATAAGGATTGACTGTGTATTTTTTCGGTTCATTGAGGTATGAATCGAAAAACCAATGTGCAAACTTTTGTAATAATCCGCTACGCAGATTCATATAGTTTGCACATTGGTTTTTCGATTCATACCTGAATGAACCGAAAAAAATACACGGTCAATCCTTAAAATGAACGACACAATTTGACGTTCATACGTTTTTTCACGAGACCGTGTTCTTGAAATGACGTAAACACTGACGGACTACTTTCACATTCCTGGGGAAAACCCTGGGAATTCCCTAGCACGAAAACATACATAAACATTATTTCTGATCATTTAGAACCTTTAATCTTGGTCTCAGCATTTCAGTATACATTGAGAAACGTAAGAGAGCTTGACTGCATGATTGTTCACGAATTTCCTCGCTACGGCCCATCCTAATGAACAAACGTAAAAATGCACATCCAAACTAACGTCAGTATCGACTCGATCTGTGTCTAGGCTTACAGTGATTGTCTCCAGCAATCTACGAACTTACATTGGTGTCTGTTTGACGCATCTTTAATCACCTTTCAATAATTGGTCAGTTGATCACATGTAACCGCCACAGGTTCATTAACAACTTCGGAAATCCTCCCGTCACGTTTATCCTGTCGGCCATTTTGACGTATTGTACTTGATGTAAATGTATTACGACGCGCTGTTATTGTGACTGACCTACTGAGGTAGTTCATTAAAGACCTTTCTCATCTAATGGGGATATTATATGAACACATGTGTTGCGTAAGATGTTTCTGAAGAGCAAGTTCTGCATCCATATGCTCATGTCACCTCTCTTTTCGGTGAACTATTTTATATAGCTGGTTGTTGTTTGGCTGTCAGTGTAAACACGAAGTCACAGGTACTAAATAATAGAATTGTGTTTAGATCTTGGCCTACATCCTTTGAGGTAAGAAATTGTGATAAAAAATTATAAGAATTGACTTTCACTTTGTGTGAGTTCATTGGAGTATGAACCTTCATATAGTGAGGGCCAAACATTGTATGAACGTCGTCGCAAGCTCCGACGTTAAAGTTTGGCCCTCACTCTATGAAGGTTCATACTCCAATGAACTCACACAAAGTGAAGGTCAATTCTTAATTAATTAGCTCGCACCATGTTTTTGCTCAACCTTTATATTCTACATTTAGGTTGGCTCACTGCTAATAGCTGCAAGATTGCTGATGCGGTGTTAAACAATAATCAAACACGTGCAGGCTGGAATCCTTGAATATCCAGATAAATCTCATTTTATGAAGCTTTGGTATAGATTTCAAACGGACACACACTAAAGACTGCCAAGTAATTTAAAACTGAACTACATTCCACGAACACAAGCGGGCGCACAATGACGTCATAGAGTCAGCTCAAACCCATTCGGCTCACCTCAATCTAGAAGGTCATCTCGACCGACATTCGAAGAAATTCGTATTGAAACGTGAATAACTTCATGTGATCACATTACGCAACACACTCTATCAGCAGTCGTGAGCGGTATGCATTTATTTAACGATCTCAGTTTGTATACCTGATCTATTTGAAGTTTTTCTCAAAATTGTTTGTTATGCGGTAAGAGTGAGTGAGTGAGTATGGTTTTACGCCGCTTTTAGCAATATTCCAGCAATATCACGGCGGGGGACACCAGAAATAGGCTTCACACATTGTACCCATGTCGGGAATGGAACCCGGGTCATCGGCGTGACGAGCGAACGCTTTAACCACTAGGCTACCCGACCGCCTCCTTATGCGGTAAGAGAATGCGGAGAGATCGGTCGGTATGCGGTTCACAGTGACATCATGTGCCTCGGAATGGCTCGTGTGGTCACGAATCCATGTAAGATAACGGAATATACCGATTGGACCCGAAGGCTCAAAAATTAAGTTTGACGTTTTCCAGACGCTTTCCGGACGCTGAAGATATCCTTCAAATAAGATTTATAAGAGGAACAAGGTAAATTGACAGCACTAGCAGGTTTGATACGAGTCATTTAAAGCTGATATACACCGTCATGACTTAATGTCTCAGTTTCACACACGACACAAATTATAACGTCGAGGCAACACGACTGGTCCAGGCGTCTAAGGAGTAGCAGTTCGTTATACAGAGTTGCGTCCCTTGGCCATGCCAGAAACGTGATACACGTGCCTTATTTGTTTTTGGTTTGAGGAGCGAGTGAGTGAGTTGGGTTTAACGCCGCTTTTAACAATATTCCAGTTATATCGCGGCGTGTCAGCTTAATGTGGGAGGAAAGTCCGAAGTGATGCGAGTCTCAGACGTTTACCAATTCGGTGAAACCCACGAGCATGGGTATGGTGCTGACAAACCTAGAAACATAATCGGGGCGAGCCGGGATTCGAACCCACTATCATAGGTTTCTCGCCACTTCAGTGAAACCCACGAGCACGGGTATGGTGCTGACAAACTTAGAAACATAATCGGGGTTGGTTTGAGAAAGTTACATGGGAATGAGTAATAGTTGGAAAGATGTAACCAAACTTTTAAAAGAAACTTTATCTGTCTCAAATAGGTATAATGATATTTGTACAAACGAAATAATTATGAAAATATTTTTAAATATTCCTTACTGTAAATTATTACACTAAACATGTTTATGTTATCCGGCAACAATTATAATAGGGAAACGCACTCTGTCCTAGACTGGTATGCCTGCCCTAGAGTGCGTCCGCGCCTCGCCGGCAGCCAAGGCGAAGGTCTAGTTCTATCCTACCTATTTCCCCATACAGCATTTCGCTGCGGTGAAACCTTGACCGATTTCCGTGAAGCGGTTCTGTCTGTCGAGAGGGCGGGGACAGGCCTACAGCATATCGCTTTGCGGGAAACGTGGACCATTACGGAGGTAACGCTTAAAGAGAAGCATGGCTCATGATTAAAAATAATGAGCGTACTCACAACGTGGAGTTCAATTTTGACAATATCTGCATGTCTCCACTGCTCTACTTCGTTATGAAAGAACATTACGCCAGTGTAGCTATCACTTTGAAAAGAAAAGTCAGGAAAAGATACCCTTACCAATGTAGATATATCAATGTCAACAGTATCATGTATACTAGGATGATTGTGTCAACTTTATACCCTTGTTCCTTGAAAAGAATAACATATTTAACGTTTTCTACTTTTATATCCCAGAAATATGTAAACTAGATGTGCCATATTCTCATTCCTGATTCTGAAGGTACCACATGCAAATTACAATTTCTTTCATCTCATGTGCGTTTTGTGACAGTATAGGTACTTGCATCAATAGGTAGGTATGCTACAAAATTTCTTTTGCGCCGTGTTGATTCTCTGGTTCAAAGTTGTTTTGCATCAAAGTGGGTTAGAATATCATATTAGTCGTAATTGTATTTCTAGGTTTATCAGCACCGTACCCGTGCTCGTGGGTTTCACTAAAGTAGTAAACGTCCTCATCAAATATCCACATACCGTGACATAACTGTCAAACTGTTTAGAGTTTGTTAATCAAATCTCACTCACACTAGATACTGAATCGTCATCGTCTTCAAGCAAATGGGTATTTTAGAAGCACTCATAAAATCTAACGTCATATCCGAGTTGAGATCTGCCATGACATGTTTGATAACTGCAAACAAGTTTTACAATGCCTCAGACCCGTGAAGATCAGATTAGAATAGGTCTTCAGCAATCAATTCTTGCCATAAAAGAGGCGACTAACCTGATCGCCATTCCAAAAGATGTTAAAAGATGGTACTTGTTGTTACCCTGTCTGGTGCTCGGCATTAAGGGGATTAAGGGGCTCAGAGTCAGTATACTGTGTCTGAGTAGGGTATTCATGTTAAACTGCGGCATGGTATCTCAATGAGCTAGCACTATAAAATCGGCATTAGCCCGGACTAGTACACACACACACACACACACATGCATGTCGCTATAGAAGTGTAATAATCTTGGACGTGTCGTTAAACCCCATTTCACCTCACTTCATTTGCGTGGATCCTTGCTCGTGAAGTCATTCACTGGATTGTCTTGTCCAGACGAGGCCGCAGTCATATAGCTGGAATATTGCTGAGAGCGGCGTTAACTCAACAACAAACAAGCAAGCAAACCATGCCGCAGCGTAACAGGATAGATACCCAACTCAAAGTTAGACGAAGTGTCACCGAACCGACCATGTGAACACGTGTTATATCTTATGACACATTGTAACAGAACCCGTGAAGGTCCGGGGTAGACTAGGTCTTCAGCAACCCATGCTTGCCGTAAAAGGCGACTATGCTTGTCGTAAGAGGCAACTAACGGGATTGGGTGGTCAGGCTGGCTGACTTGGTTGATGCATGTCATCGATCCCAATTGCGTGGATAAAAGCTCATGATATCAATCACTGGATTGTCTCGTCTAGACTCGATTATTTACAGACCGCCGTCACATAGCTGGAATATTGCTGAGTGCGGCGTTAAACAACAAACAAACATGATAACAGTCATGCGCAGTCGCCGCTTCTTTCTTCCCAAACAAGTGAGTGGGTGACTGTATATTCTTCCTGCTCAAACGTACAATGTATCTTCTAAATCGGCAGGGGCGTCGGGTACTCTAGTGCTTAAAGCGTTCGCTCGTCACGTCGAAGAACCGGTTTCGATTCCCGACGTGTGTACAATGTGTGAAGCCCATTTCGGGTGATCCCCCGCCGTGATATTGCTGGAATATTGCTAAAAGCAGCGTAAACAATACTCACTCACTCACTCACTCTAAATCGATAAATGTTCAGTCATAAAGTTCTTCCATATAAGGATCATAGGTTTGACAGCTATGTTTATCGCGATTACACACGCCTTGACGGGGGGTTAGCATCAAACAGAAATTTAAATACTCAAACGATGGCTTGTTTTAAGAGAAGTTGTCTTTTAGAAGTGAACGAGATGTTTTACAGTTGTTACATTAGAGAGAAATCACGATTGTTTCTTAAGCGTCCGAAAACCCAAACACTTTGTACTATTTAACCATGTTAACAATAAAAGTAACAATAAAACAGTATGGCAAAAAAATTTATGTTTAGAAAATGTATGTATGAAACAATGTGCCGGAATGTGGGCATGGTCTGAGAAAGATATCGTATACAAATATATGTCACCACAGGAAAGTTACATTACGCGACAAATTGCCAGACAATAATTAATTGCATTGCCTGACTTTATAATTACATTTACATGTAGGACAGTTTGAAGACAGAAAACACACCTTAGGCTATTTTCTTATTAGTTTTATATCACGAAAGCCCTTTCATCTTCTCAATGCAGCCTTCTATATTGATTTACATGTTTTACTTCGCGCTGGTGCTTCAAAGAATGTTTGTTGTTCGGCGATAGGCAATGGTTAATCAATTGAATGATAATTAAGACCATTATTTTGATGAAGCGCTTGACAGTTTTCTGTGTAACAAGGTTCAATATGAATGATTTGTGGTACAGCGATCGATGCTGGGGTTTAAAGGGGCCTGTCGCACCTGCTCGGATTAACCACGTGACCAAACCCAAACTGGATTACTAAACGAACAGCGTATGTGAGAGCGGAAGTGAATCACAGGTGGGCCTAGCTTTGCCCGCTTTTGCAGTGCATCTGTGGATTTAGATGAAGAAAATGATATTTTGGACGTTGACTGCAAGGTAAGTGGTTTCATAGTTATTTGCTTCAAAAACGAAATTAAGATTCTGTTTGGTTTGTGAATGACAATATATCGAGAGCATCGCAGTCGTTATGGCCGCACATCGGCTTGACTACATTGGAGGGAAATGTTTTGACAGGAAGAATAAACAATACGGTGGCAAGCGTGCTTGAACAGACAGCAGCCGACACTCGAAACACACCTTGTCAGTAGTACATGGCCAAGGTTGAATTAAGAGACTTGATTCCATTTGTTAAGAAATGTAGCCTGTGCACGAGCAGGTCCCGAGTTCGCTAGATCTAGACCTAGTGGTGTAGCACTACTGGCGAGACAAGTGAATGAGATGCTGTCTGTATCTTCTAGGCCTATATTTTCCACAGCGTTGAAATATCTCGTTTAATCCTTGTTCCTATGAGGATTTGTTGCTAAGGAAAACCTTTTGTAATTTTTATTCAGTTTTATTAAATCATAACCTACTTTTTACCTTGGCGCATCTCATCTGTGGTGGAGTATGATGTCACTTCAAGCTCACATTTCTTAAACAAGAAATTTGCTTAATTCAGCAAACTACACCGCATCTAGTAGACAGGCCATGGGGTAGCCTTGTGGTTAAAGTATTTGCTCGTCATGCCCGGGTTAGATTCCCCACATGGGTACAATATGTGAAGCCCATTTCTGGTGTCCCCTGCCGTGATATTTTTAAAAGCGGCGTAAAACAATACTCACTCATATAGTAGACATTTTAGTATTCTATGAAATCGACATTCCAACATCGTCTGGTGGTTGAATCACATACAGTGAGATATTAGCATTGGTATCAACAGCCTCTATATTCCACACTATGAAGGAAGTGTTATAGTATCTAATTTAGTAATTGGTGGAAAATCATTCATAAAGGTTAAAAACTCGCATAGTGATAAGGAAGTGATTGTGGGGATTGAAAAGAATCTCTGTTTGTTCTTTTCAATCAACCACATTCACCCCTTTTTTGCATTGTCATTATTTTCCCAGATTTTCCATGACAACAGTAACTTCCATGTGTGCTTACATCCTTGTTATTTCATTACATTAGGCCCTACTTAAGGTCGAGCATCAGTGGTCCGGCTTGGGGACTTTGTCGAATGTGAGTCATCATTTCCCAATGATTTGGATCATTGCTCATGTGGGACCCGTGAAGGTCCGGGGTAGAACAGGTCTTCAGCAACCCATGCTTGCCCTAAAAGGCGACTATGCTTGTCGTAAGAGGCGTCTATCGGGATCAGGTAGTCAGGCTTGCTGACTTGATCAATGCATGTCATCATATCCCATTTGCGTTGATCAATGCTTGTGATGTCAATCACTGGATTGTCTGGTCCAGACTGGATTATATACCGCCATCATATAGGTGGAATATTGCTGTGTGTTGCACTAAACAACAAACAAACAGTCGCAATGGTTTGCTGGCACCAGGCTGGAATATATACAGGCTGTGATGGGGCTGTGATGCTGCTGACAAGATGACAGCTAGATCATTATTCTTTGAAATGACAGTATAATTCCATGTTTGAAAATATCCTATGATTATTCAGAGTTTTACCATCATAATGAATGCACCTTAATGATTGGTCAGTTTCCCTGTACTGATGCTGGTTATTGATTGTAAGTATCTAAAATCAACAATGATCAAGTGTGGAGAAAAATGCTATTTTATGCACAATTTTTATTGAAAATTTAAATTATTACAGGTAAACATATTCAGTTTCAATATGCAATCAAACAATGTTTGCATCTGTGGAATTAGATTACTGCATTCGATGTAATAAGCACCCTGCGTTATTAAGTGCCCACGGCGATATATGCTAATATATTGGCAAGTGAACAATCCCAATTAGCACCCCTTCCGATTGATCAATATTCACAAGACTTGTTTATTTGTGTATAATACACACTCGTGTGATATCTTAATTATGGGCAAATCTGGAAAAATATATGTCGTATATAAACATTTCAGGCCTAGGCTGTTAGCATAAACCACGAAATTTACAATCTTTCAACTGTTTTTTATCATCAAAATTATATTCTAACAAGAGCCCCGTATTACTTTGAGAGTGCCCTGGACGCTTATTACGACAAATACGGTAACTGCATGTGAACATATTTGGCTTCAATATGCAATGAAACCATATCTGTGGAATTTGAATATTCATATTTCAAATCAAACTCTCATACAATTTCTGAAAGATATGGACGAGAACATGCATAACGGAATAGTTCATAAGACTTGGTGATATTTGCTCACATTCAGTGATCAGTGATAATCATTCTGAACTCTCTTGCTGATATATATAGGACTGTTTGTACCATATATTTTTTCTATGGACCTATTTCCTGTAATAATCATTCATGGATTATTTATTTCATACTCTTTTCATATCGACTTAGTTAAAGGGGGCAGGTCACCCAGTTGTCCAAGGCGCCAAATTGGGCGGTGCAGTGGTGCATCCCATAGGCCTGCCAAGAACCCATCGCAGGTTCAAATCCCCATTTGACTTGATTATGTTTCTAAGTTTGGCTACACCAAACCTGTGCCCAGGGGGGCAGAGGGGTAGCCTACTGATTAAAACATTAGCTCATCACACCAAAGACCCAAGTTCAATTCCCCACATGGGTACAATGTGTCAAACTCATGTCTGCAGTCCCCAGCCGTGATATTGCTGGAATATTGCTAAGAGCGGCATAAAACCATACTCACTCACTCACTGTGCCCGTGGGTTTCTCCAAACTTGTTATTATGTTAACGTCAAACACCTGCATCACTTCTGGCTGTCCTGCCACATGTGCCATGATATAACTTCTTATATGCCTAAAATACAATTCAAAGGAAAATTAATCCAAATCCACTCTCTCTCACTCACTCACTCACTCACTCACTCACTCACTCACTCACTCACTCACCTATATAATTGATCCCCTGTGAACATGTGGGTTAGAATTGGTCTACTGCAATCCAGGTGTGGTTGGTGGATCGAAGGGTCAGACTTGCTGACTTGGTTGATGCATGTCATTGTATACCAATTACGTAAATCAATGCTCACAATGTCTATCACTTGATTGTCTTCTTCAGACTCAATTATTTACAGACCATCATCATGTAGCTAGAATATAGCTAAGTGATAATTGTGAAGGTTTGAGAGTAAATAAAACAAAGCAAAAAAAATTATAATTGAATGAAAAATGATTACAATACCGTATTCAACATAATAAGCGCCCAGGGCGCTCTCAAAATTAGAAATAGGGGGCCCTTATTAGAATATTATTTTGGTGAAAAACAACAGGGTTAAAAGATCGTAAATTTCGTGGTTTATGCTGACAGCCTGAAATGTTTATATACGACAGATATATTTTTCCAGAATCTAATTTCCCACAATTAAGGATGCATATAACACACGTATTATACACGAATAAATAAGTCTTGTGTACATTGATCAATCGGAAGGGGTGCTAATTGGAATTTTTCACTAGCCAATATATTAGCAAATATCTCCAGGGGCGCTTATTAGAGCGGGGCGCTTATTACGTCGAATACGGTAATGATCTTTCAGTATTGTCCAGCATTATCCAGTATCCCTTCTGCCTGTATCATTCCACAATATACATGCACAACAATCATGGCAACACACTTAATTTGATAAAAACATGGACACAAGCAGCCTTTCCCCTCACAGCCTCATTATGTGTGCCCAGATGCCTTCCTTACCTCAGTTGACCCTTGCTTCACAGTGGGTGATGTTGCAGTCATTGATTGGACATTGTTATCACAGTTGGTGCCTAGCTATGTGTACATGGTGTAACTGAGAATGTATCTCCTGGTACTAACAGGGATATTTCTAGGGTGGAGCCTGGTCCTTTTAGACCGTAAATTTTTGAAAAAATCAAATACAATGGGTCATTATAACATTGTGCTGTATGTAAGTGTGGGCGTACCTCTGGAATATTTGAAATTTTCACATACAGGCCCCATGTCAGAAAATTCCTAGAGTGAACCATGTAATCAATGGTAATTAGAGTACCATATTCACCATACTTGGCACCCCATTCCAACAAGTGCCCCTGACCAACTTCTAGACCACTCTGGTAAGTAAACTCTATAAGTGCACCTTCTAAGATTGAAAATTTACATGACAGTCCATATTTTCTGGTGTGCATTTCTGATGTTTATTTACAGAAAACAGCAGTGTAGAATGAGTATAAATATTGCCATGTTACTATTATGATTGTCTAAAACGTTTTAGTTTCATTAGCGTTTGAACTTAGTTTGTTCACCGCCACTTGATCTGTTCAAACAAATTGAATTTGTTGTGTATGGATTAATAGACACCCCCTTTGTCAATTTTCTAAGTGCACGGGGTGTTTATTACAGTGAATGCAGTAACCATTAACTGCTAGATTTGTAAATGTATGTGTAAATAATTTTGAGGAAGGAGAAATGAAGAGGCTGCTTGAGGAAGTTACATCAAACTTGCTAGGAAGGGCAAATGGCCCATTAGAAGTGTTATTAAACCTTGTCAGGGCAAGCATACTCACTCCCCTGACCTCTATCGGTCGTAAATCGTATCATGTATAACATTTATGACAAGTTTATTAGAATTTTTTTGATGACGATCTTATTTTCACCTGTCTGTGAACATTACCTGCTACAGAACAGCCATCTGCCTCATCATGTTAATGATAAAACAGTGGTCTGCAAGGTAACGTCACTTGTCCCAGCAGATTTATGTTAATTTCAAACACTGATAATATCAGTTGTAGCAGGATCATGAGGTGTACATGGGGTTTTATGTGTACCACGAGCCAAGGGCATAAAACCCCATGTACCCCGAGGACAATGATTTTATCTTACCGACAATGTTTTAATGTGAAATTGTAAAATAATTAAAACAAATTCAAAATTGATAGAAAACAGCTGTTCGATTGAGCTGAGGTTAGCGTGTGCTATGTCACGTGACTTCCATTGACTCGGGAAAAGCGTGCAGCTTTTTGCTTAGCAGGGAAATAGGGATTTATTCTGCCTCTCAGAAATACATGTGCGGCCTGACTTGCTTGGAGCAGGGTATAACAGGTTTATTCCCCACTGAGAAATTTTACCCAGATCACATGGACCAATCAGATCTCATCATTCTGACATGGAGGTATGATAATCATGTAAATTGAACTTTACTTTCTGGTGGGGTAAAGGGGAAGTGGGGTAGCCTAGTGGTTAATGCGTTTGCCCATTACACCAAGGGCCCAGTTCAATTCCCAACATGGATACAATGTGTGAAGTCCATTTCTGGTGTCCCCAGATATTGCTGGAATATTGCTAAAAGCAGCTCTGGCATGGTACCCTGCATTATCCTTACACTGCCATGCATTGTATCGTGTTGTATTACAGAAGTTATTTTGAAAATTACAAACTGTGATGTTCTCCTCTTGCTTTAGAAATACTAAGCTCTAGTACAGTCATTATCGAACAGGTTTTCCTGTAAACATAGGGGGCATGGGTGGCCTAATCGTCTAATACACCGCAATTCGCTGTGCAGAGTTGCGTCCATTGGGCATGCAAGAAACCCATGATTGTGGGTTTCGAATCCCGGTCAAACTCATTAAAATCAGATCTTAGTTTTCGCTACCGCTAAGCAAAGATCTGAGGATATCCTATTACGGGTTGCATCAGAACGACCTTTCGCGAATTTTGACCGACAAATGAAATGACTGACAAGAAACTGACATTAGCCAATCAGAAGCCAGCTTTCTTGAGCTTTACGACAGTAGTTTCAAACTGGCGACTGCACTTCGAAACGTATTCTTGATTAAAATTTTTTAATACTGATATAAAGAACATTCTGGAATGAGTTATAGAATGCCTAGATTGTATGGATATAATCATAAAACCTGTAACTGTTGTTCAGAGTTCCCTCTGTTAAATATTTCGAGGTTGCATGATCAGAAAACACACTCCGACTGTCACTTTCATGATCTGGTAAGCCTTGCTCTGATTGGTGGATTAAAGGTCATTCTGATGTGATCCATAATGGGATGTCCACAGATCTATGTTTAATGGTAGCGAGAACTAAGAGATCTGATTTTAATGAGATTGGAATCCCGGTTTGCCCAAAGTATGTTTCTAGGTTTGTCAGCACCATACCCATGCTTGTGGGTTTCACCGAAGTGGTAAACATCTGAGACCTGCATCACTTTGGGCTTTCCTCCCACATTAAGCTGACACACTAAGATATGACTGGAATACTGTTAAAAGCAGCGTTAAACCCAACTAACTACACACTCCTGTAAACATGGTGAAACAAGCACTACTTTTCTTAATACTCAACATTTGATTGACAGATGATTGACAGCTACACTGTGGTAGGCATCTAGACATCAACATGTCGGAGTCTTCAAGGCCAAGGCCAAGGCCGTTCCACCCCAAGGCTGCATCAGCAGGTAGGTCAATTATTCATACTACCTTTCCTGAAGTTTCCATGTTAATCCCTAACAGACTGTGCTTGTCTACATTGTTGCCCTGAAACCATGGGATTCTGATCATAATGTCAATCAATGGACAGGGGGCTGTCGGGTAGCCTAGTGGTTAAAGCGTTTGCTCGTCACGTCGAAGACCCGGGTTTGAATCCTGACATGGGTACAATGTGTGAAGCCCATTTTTGGTGTGCCCAGCCGTGATATTGCTGGAATATTGGTAAAAGCGGCGTTAAACCATACTCACTCAATCAATGGATATCTGGTACATTTTCAATTATTTACAGGCCACTGTCAGAGTCCAAAATAACTGCCTGCCGGCCGCCCGTAGCACTTAACTTTTCTGTCGGGCTTCATGAACTTTTGCTCCACCTGCCTGACAGTCTGGCAGGTAATTTTAAGACCACTTACGTATTCAGTTTTAAACTAGCTGCTCGTAGATTCAAGTAATTGTTTGCGTTATTTCAAATGAATCCAGATTTCTCTCTTTTTTCACGATTTCTCAATATTGATAATGTCTGAATGTGGGCAGGCATCTTTGAAGATGGACAGGCAACATTAAAGGGAGACCTGCCTGAATGTTTTTCAAACACTGGCCACTGTCCTATGGCTGGGATATTGCTGGAATATTGCTTCAGCATTAAAAAACAAACAGTCAGACAATCATTTTCCTTGTCTCCTCATTGCCAATACTTTTAGGTCTTCTTTACAATACAATCGTCCATCACCCGGGCTGAAGTACAGTCAAACATCACTTATCCGGATACCTGTATTTTCTCAAATATTTTCAGGATAAACAAGTTTTCCTATATCCGAACTGACCATGATTACCTCCCCTTCCCAAACTCTACCTCAATGTCACATGACAAAGACTGCCCAAATATCGATGAAGACGTGACTAATTAACACAGTGATCGCGTGACACCAGGCTCTTTGATGTTTTGCAAATGATGATGGTGAAAACAAACATCGTCAAGAGGCAGTCGCTGTCTGGCAAGTGGGACACAATAGTCTGAGTTTTTACACTGTTGGTGTTCGAAGTTCACTGTCCGTTATCCAGAAAGAAGCATTCTATGTTAAGTGTGTATTTTGTTTCAATATAATTGATAAATTATCTTCCAGTAGGCAAGGTTCCTGGGATCTGAATAAGCAGGTACCAGTGATTTTGATGATAATGTCCCTTGTAAGGATTTAGAAGCAGCAGCTTTACAATTTTGAAAAAAATATTAAGACTAGTCCACATGTTACATTGGACTATTGTAAAACCTTATAAGACTAGTCCTCAGAGTTTGTAGCTAGTCCTTAAATTGAAGCAGTGAGAACTGGTTCAGAGTTATAGCCCTTAAATGATTCTAGTCAATGCGGGCTACCACCATTGCGTTTTAACTTGTCCTCAGCACAAATCAGTGGCTAGACCTTGCAAACTTAAGTAAATGTCAAAATCTGATCAGAATAGGCCTGAAAGACCTCTTACTACTGAGTTTCAAGAGCAGACAAATGAGTTCCTTGCTCATGCTGTCTGCCATTGGTTTACTGTGATATAGTTGTAATATAGCTGTATTAATGCGTATTTGTAATGTTGTGGCGGGAAAAAAACCTACCCTCTCTCACTGATCAGCAGAATAGAAAATGACTGCTATCATTGCTTATGTGGGGAGTGGAATACACAAGCCAAAAAAATGATACATTCAACACGTTTAAATATTTGTAAAATATATTAATATGTTTGTCCTTTCACCATGTTTACAAATAGTGAGACAGTAATGATCTTTAGGTTTATGGAACTGCTTTACAATGTCGACTTCAGCTGATACTCTACTTTGTCAGCACATGTATGTATTACTTGTTATAAATCATGTAGCTCTAGTAGCTATTTGTAAATATGCTATAAAAATGTTTTCAGTTCAATGTCAAATACAACCTGACACCAGATATGTGTCTGTTGATTGATGCTGTGTAAACATATTGGAGTGGCTGATATGTACATACATCAGTATGGTCAGTGTGCATCAGAGAGACTGCGTGACATCTAGATACCCCTCAATATGCATCTCAGCGGTTGTTATATATATATATTTATCATCCAAAACTGGCTCCCACAGGAGATATCGCTTGGATGAGATCAAGCGTTATCTACACTGTAGATATCGCTGCAATGAACTTACATCACAATGTTTTGCAGACCATTGTGACGTCACTGGTTACCATGACGTCACAATCAAATGACATCACTAATGGCTCTGCTACTGAAGCTGGTAGCAGTACTTTTTTCTCTAAAGACACTGCTAATTACTGTCTACAAATTCAAAAAGTTGGAAGAATGATGTTGGATGATAAATAAAATCTCACCCTCGTGTCTTTTGATATCAAATATATCAACACTCGTTGATAAAAGTGGCAAAAATCCTCGGCAAGCCTCGGAATTTTTCCACTTTTATCAACTCGTGTTGATATATTTGATATCAAAAGACACTTGGGTGAGATTCTCTATGTAAATACTTTAAAGTGATTAATATGCATCTCAGAGGTTGTTATATATATATATATGTAAATACTTTAAAGTGCTCAATATGCAACTCAGAGGTTGTTATGTATATGTAAATACCTTAAAGTGCTCAATATGCATCTCAGAGGTTGTTATATATATGTATGTAAATACCTTAAAGTGCTCAATATGCATCTCAGAGGTTGTTATGTATATGTAAATACCTTAAAGTGCTCAATATGCATCTCAGACGATTACTATTGATATTGAAAGAAACTATTGCGATAACTATTGATATTGCAAGCAACTATTGCGATAAATATCAATAGTTTTCAGTGTATCATTTTAGATGAGTTTTATTTTCTTTAACATAGTCAAAAGACTTCCAAACACTCGATTTACCACCCAAGTTTGTCACAAACTCCCTTTACTTGTTAACATCATGAATGCATGTTGTGTTTTGGAGAATGCTAAAGGTCAAGTATTCGGACCACAGCAACTTCGCAGATTTTAATGATTTAATGAAACATGGAAATAACATATTCAAGATGATAAAAAATGAAAGCCTAAATCATCACCAGCACAAAACAATTCGCCACTGGGGTTAAAACGTGTTCCCGGGGTTTTCGCACTGCGCAATTCCCATGATAAGGACTGTGTGCAGTCTGCCTACTTCCGCCTCAGATTTTTTAATCGCATTATGTGGCTTTTCTGTCTGCTCTTCCGTTTGATTACCGTGTCCACAACTTATGCCAAGATTAGTAACAGCATAGAAGATGCCTTCTGTTGCCTACTCAGGGGATTAATTCAATGTATCTAGGGAAAATGATATTCTCAACAAAATCACAATCATTTTTTTCTTTATATTTACCCCTTACAGACATCAAACTTGTTTCTAAATGAAAACGTTAAACAGTTGTGAATCTGTAGGACATATAATATTCTGGCGCTAATTCCAGAGCTCCATCAAGCATTGCTTGTTATTAAATACAAGTCGGTTGTTGCATGCACAGCAGCAATAAAGGACCCCTGGTTTATAGCAGTAATCCCATTGATTTCCTCAATCTCAAGTTTATTTATGACAGTAATAATAGAATAAATCCTCCACTTTGGCTCTAAATCATGTTACATTGTGTTCTGTGTTTCTTGACATGATATGGCGACAACTGTGTTAGAGATTGTCAGGAGGCTTGAATGGAGGAAATGTCTATTCTGGTGGCACAGTTAGGATTAGCATCGTCAGACTGTATCGTTGAGGAAGGTGAACCCTTGGTGCTGATATGATGACAGACTGTCTGTCAAGTTTTGGCGTTGTACTTTAAGCTCATTTATACAACTACTTATGTTTATAGGGGTTGGAACTACACATTGTCAGGCGTGTCGTGACCTACATTCAGTACATGCAAATATATCCACAGTCAACATTGAAAACAATTAGTGCCTAATACTTTGGAGTCTGCTCTGAATAAGGCTAAAAAAATCATTTTCAGTAGATTTTAGTGTTATTTTGTTGACTACTGTTAACAGCGATATGAGACGGAGCAGGATGTTACCAGACTTGGGCACTCAGACAAGTGGCTGAGGTCACAGCCTTGAGAAAATGTGCATTTTCCAAACTTTGAACTTATCCATGTTTATTCAATTTCTAAACATGCTGAACAAATGGTCTAGAATTTGTCTTTCTGACTTAATATTGTTTATGCTGAACAAACATTAAGTAAAGGTTTTGATGTTTATGAATCCCAACATGCAACATGTCTACAGTTTGTGAAGCCCACTCAGGCTCTCGCCAGCTGAACTAAACCCCCATTGTTCAAATCCTGCTTTGGAAATTCTTATGACAGCAAAAGTTGTATGAACTCTATATCTGTCAGCATAAGAGTGAGTATTGTTTTACGCCGCTTTTAGCAATATTCCAGGAATATCACGGTGGGGACACCAGAAATGGGCTTCACACATTGTGCCCATGAAGGGAATCAACCCAGGTATTTGGCATGACAGGCAAACGCTTTAACCACAACGCTACCCCCTGCCCCCATCAGTTTGAGATGCAGCATATAGTAGAAATACAAAGTGAGGAGGTATATAATTATTATTTTTGTTACTGATTATAGTTTTTTAAGTGGGTGACACATCAAACCCATGTGGCGAATCAAACCCAGGCATTCAGCATGATGAGCAAACACTGAAACCACTGGACTATGCGATCGCCCCAAGTACACATGAAGTATTCAGTGAACATGGTGAACTGTTGCTTCTTGTATATTCCACATTCCTTTTATATTTACAATTTTACCTGCACTTTTTGTATTGAAAGCACATGTTTCTTCCACAAGAAGGCCTTAAATATGGTGACTGAATTTAAGATTTTTGTATCATATGAATATGTACATAAGTTCAGATAAAATAAACAAAAACTGAATAATCATGATACACAATTAAATAAACAAATAAATAAACAAAATTCAACAGGATGTTGAGCAGAGTAAACAAATACCACATGCCAGCAGGCCAACAATAGGTAATACCAGGTTAGGGGACCACAGTGGGCTCACTCACCACAAGCAATTGATTAACCATGCATGGCCTACAATGATGAATTGCTGCTGGCTTGCTATCAGTGGTTGAGATTACTCTGTGTCCGGCTGGGAGAGAGTGGGATCGGTGAGCAGGTAATGGTGGCTGTGTTATGGCTGTGTTTGCCTTGTATTAACGCTAATGTAATGGCCGCCAGATGCTTGTCATGTCCGAGTGGAGGATCTGGAGGGAGGGGGAGACAAGCTGATTGGGACTTTACATCAGGAAGTACCGAGGGATCACCTGCAGAGTTTATTGTTGCTGTGTGTGTTGTTAAAGTTTGACAACCTTGGATCTTGAGGAATTTGACTTTCAGTTGATGCTCATTTGGTCACATGATAAACCGACTTAGGAGACATTGTGATTGTGTTTGGGGAGTTAGAACACTGGTGTATGGATTATTGTGGATTGACATTGAAAGTGGACTATTTGATGTGCCAGGGCCATGCTGACACAGTTGACAGTGGATATAGTTCTTGATCAGATTTATCTGTTGTGTATTGATCTGTGTACATTGATCTTTGGTAGACTTTCAAAACATTGATATATTGCTTTGAAGGAAGAAGAAAGTCAAGCCTTGGATAAGCAGGACTGAAACGTTCGGATTATTGATGAAACAGTCTGGTGATTGATGAGATTGATATGCTGAAGGTCATTGATCTGAAGCTGATTTTATGAAACACAACTCTGATGCATGTGTTGGATCAGATGAAGTGACACAATCGAGGAAATTCCTCACACAGTAAGCAGTGGACAACGGCCGCCATCTATAGAGCCACTGTGCTGGTGACTTGGGGGTCCTGATTGAGACCATATATTTGGGGGTCCTGGCTCTACAGAATGTGGGGGGCGTACTCCAGCACGGCCACTGTGGAGGAGGGGTGTGTCGTCCATCTCCGGTCTGACAGCGCTGTCACGGACACACCTGGTGAGTCTAGATTGATACTGTTAAAAAAGGATTGAGGATATGTATGTGCTGAGGTAAAATTGGGTTTAACATCACGTCCAGGATTATTGCACATATATCATATATATATGTGTGTGTGTCCACTGAGATATGATGCTGCATTTTTACATGAATATCACCCTCAACCACTCTGAGCCGACCAGTCCTTGTTTTATACCCTTAATGCCATGGCATGACAGATAAACTCAAAATATAAAAGAAACGGGTGTCCTTTACTTCTTTTTAGTAGTATATTCTAACCGATTCCACAACAACATAGTGGAAAGTACAAATTCTGTGTGAGTTCCACAACAAAACACCCTGAATAGTGAGTGTTTGTTTGTTTGTTTGTTGTTTAACGCCGCACTCAGCAGTATTCCAGCTATATGACGGCGGTCTGTAAATAATTGTGTCTGGACAACACATCCAGTGATTGACATCATGAGCATCGATCCACGCAATTGGGATCGATGACATGCATCAACCAAGTCAGCGAGCCTGACCACCTGATCCCGTTAGTCGCCTTTTAGTGAGTGAGTGAGTTTGGTTTAATGTCACCTTGAACAGAATTTCATTTATGTCACAGTGTTGCGTCTTGATGTGGGAGGAATTCCAGAATTGAAGCAGATCCTAGTTGTTAACTACATTTGATACCACAAACAGACCTAGAAATCAGGACAAATCTGGGATTCAAACCCATAATCATAGACTCCTGGCATGCCTAAGGGATGCAACTCTGCACAGCAGTTCCTTTGACAGGTGAAGAAAATCTGAGACAGTACATACTACTACTGTAGTAAAACATGTCTGCAGGTACTGATACTTCAGTGAATCATAGCCTATTTCAGGTACTGATACTTCAGTGAATCATAGCCTATTTCAGGTACTGATACTTCAGTGAATCATAGCCTATTTCAAGTACTGATACTTCAATGAATCATAGCCTATTTCAGGTACTGATACTTCAGTGAATCATAGCCTATTTCAGGTACTGATACTTCAGTGAATCATAGCCTATTTCAGGAACTGATACTTCAGTGAATCATAGCCTATTTCAGGTACTGATACTTCAGTGAATCATAGCCTATTTCAGGTACTGATACTTCAGTGAATCATAGCCTATTTCAGGTACTGATACTTCAGTGAATCATAGCCTATTTCAGGTACTGATACTTCAGTGAATCATAGCCTATTTCAGGTACTGATACTTCAGTGAATCATAGCCTATTTCAGGTACTGATACTTCAGTGAAAATTCATAGCCTATTTCAGGTACTGATACTTCAGTGAATCATAGCCTATTTATAGAAACAGTATTTATTTGATGTACAAAAGTAGGAACCACCAATAATTTATTTCAAGGGCCCCTACAGGAATTATGAGGGTCATGTAAAGTAATGAAATGGGTTTACTGTACTGAAAGATAAGACAATTACATTAATTACAGGACCTATATATATATATTGTTAAGAATTGGGTACAATTAGGAGATAAACATACTGTGTTTTCAATGTAGAGCTTGGTTACCTGTAGATTTAACCGCGCTAGAAAACAAAGCAAGCTTTGCCAGGCTTTCGCTCTACATTGCACATCACCATTATGACGTCATATCGTTTATTGTGACGTAAAAAGATATGACGTTAGTCGTACATAGAAAAGCGCCAAAATTCCAATCTCTGTCGTCTCCAAAACGTAAATACATTCCCTTTATAGATTACTATCATGTTTTTTGCACGAAATGTATTGCCACACATCCTTTGATTATTGTAGTAACCGCATCTGTGCATTTTGTAACCTGTAATTGTAGATATAATTATTAAATATGAAAAAAAACGTGCCTTATGCTGACAGCCTGAAATAATACAAAAGAAAGGTATGTGTGTATTATACACGACAGATATATTTTCCAGAATTTAATTGCCCATAATTAAGGGTGCATATAACACATGAGTGCGTATTATACACGAATAGATAAGTCTTGTGTACATTGATCAATCGGAAGGGGTGCTTATTTGGATTGTTCACTAGCCAATATATTAACAAATATCGCCGTGGGCGCTTAGCACAGCGGGTCACTTATTATGTCGAATACGGTACCTTGCCATGTTTATTGACGGCCACATTTTAGTATTGAAATTGCACCAAAAAGATCTAGATGCAGGTATTTATCACAGGATGTTAAAAAACATGCCCATGGCAGACAGACTAGGGGAAACATTACTTTGTAACTATTTGGGAATGCAGTAATCTTGATAGAAAATTAAGAATCGTTTTCAGGTGACATTACCATGGTTACTCCTGGATGGGGAGGTTATGAACTGGTTTCTAGACTAAATGTACTGAAAGTAATTGGACGAGACGTGTTGGACTCTAAGAAGTGGTTGCAGTCTCTATATTCTTCTACTGTACGCGACAACAAAGCAGTGTGTTTGCTGAACCTCTTATCAAGTACGACTGATAACCTGGGGTTATTTTTTGTTTTTTATCAAGACCATATGATTCATATGCACCTGCTTAATTAGAATGCTTCGTAAGAAGAAAAGATAGTGCACCAAGGAAATATCTCTGACCTCATCGTGATCTATGATAAGGAAGAACATACAGAGAAACATACCTTACTCATCATGGGAAACATTGATAACATAATTTAAATCTCCTGCCCAACACTGAAGCACATGTACCACATGTGGTGTCTCCTTAGGCAAGTGACTTTGTTCAAAATGTGGCTCTGTTCACCCGGCAGTGAGTGGGTACCCGGTCGTATGAGATGGTAATGTGTCTGTTAACCTTCTAGCACCTCACAGGCAGCTTGGGTTGTATACTCCCCAGGGAGCTGAGAATGTAAATCGAGTGCTCACTGATCCATTGACCGGGGTAATAATAGTGTAGCGCTATGAGCATCCACTTGGTAAATGGAATCTGGCGCATATAAATGCACTTATTATTATTAGGTAGGATAAGTATATAAATATACAATTTTTTGTAAAATTTTCAATTTCCATTGCTGAATGGTACCGGAAGTGTTTTATCATGTTTATGTCCAGGTTTCTCATCATGGGTTTCTAATTCCAGTGTTCTGGATTCAAAAGTAATTAGACCTGTGAATATCCAGGCGAGAAAGGTCTCCAGCAAACCATGCTTGCCGTAAAAGGCCACTATGCTTGTCATAAGAGGCGACTAACGGGATCGGGTGGTCAGGCTCACTGACTTGGTTGATCCATGTTATCGTATCCAAATTGCATGGATCGATGCTCATGGTGTCAATCACTGGATTGTCTGGTCCAGATTTAATTATTTACAGACTGAAACATATAGCTGGAATATTGCTGAGTGCGGCGTCGCCTTTTACAGCACGAATGGGTTGCTGAAGACCTATTTTACCCCGAATCTGCATGGGTCTATAAGTGTAATGTACTATGTCAATAGGGGTGGGTCACGAAGACAATACATGTTTCAAACTGTGAGTTGGTTAATGCTGCAGTCAGCAAGATTCCCACCATATCACCATGATCACGGTGGTTTGTAAATAATTGAATGTTTCAACACAAGGTCCCCACAGGTATGTTTCAACACAACATCCCCACAGGTATGTTTCAACTCAAGGTCCCCACAGGTATGTTTCAACACAAGGTCCCCACAGGTATGTTTCAACACAAGGTCCCCACAGGTGTGTTTCAACACAAGGTCCCAACAGGAATGTTTCAACACAAGGTCCCATCAGGTATGTTTCAACACAAGGTCCCCACAGGTATGTTTCAACATAAGGTCCCCACAGGTATGTTTCAACATAAGGTCCCAACAGGTGTGTTTCAACACAAGGTCCCATCAGGTATGTTTCAACACAAGGTCCCCACAGGTATGTTTCAACATAAGGTCTCAACAGGTGTGTTTCAACATAGGGTCCCCGCTGGTATGTTTCAACACAAGGTCCCCACAGGTATGTTTCAATACAGGGTCCCCACAGGTGTGTTTCAACATAGGGTCCCCACAGGTGTGTTTCAACACAAGGTCCCCACAGGTGTGTTTCAACACAAGGTCCCCACAGGTGTGTTTCAACACAAGGTCCCAACAGGTATGTTTCAAGATAAGGGCCCCACAGGTATGTGTCAACATAAGGGCCCCACAGGTATGTTTCAACATAAGGGCCCCACAGGTATGTTTCAACATAAGGTCCCCACAGGTATGTTTCAACACAAGGTCCCCGCAGGTATGTTTCAATATTAGGGCCCCACAGTTATGTTTCAACATAAGGGCCCCACAGGTATGTGTCAACATAAGGGCCCCACAGGTATGTTTCAACATAAGGGCCCCACAGGTATGTGTCAACATAAGGGCCCCACAGGTATGTTTCAACATAAGGGCCCCACAGGTATGTTTCAACATAAGGGCCCCACAGGTATGTTTCAACACAAGGTCCCCGCAGGTATGTTTCAATATTAGGGCCCCACAGGTATGTTTCAATATAAGGGCCCCACAGGTATGTTTCAACTCAAGGGTGTCACTATCTATATCAAAGTAAACCACCTGTATTCCTAACACAAACATGATTCTTGTCATACCAACAAGGTGATACCCTATAACACTGTAGTGCCCCAGGGACAAGCTGTACGTATCCATCCAAATACTTCTGTCACAAGATCCCCCGCAACCACACAGTCACTGCTATCAAGTTTTATTTCAAATTAGGTTTAAACATGCAATTCAGTCTCTTTTGTACGGTATAATTGACCTCGCACAGCCTTATTATAGACAAAACATTCCTCAAGATAAAGACATTTGTAAACCCACTGTGTGTTCAGGGCTGTGTCGGTTTCTGTGAAGTCAGGGTCTAGATATGATCTATTGACTGATGAACTGGTAGCATATAGGGGGCGTCCTGCTCACACGGTCTCGTATCTCACCTGGGGGTTGTGGCAGTCACACCTGACCCAGGCTATATTGTCTATAATCAGGGTTTTATGTCTTGAATCGGGAGACAGAGCTTATACAGATTGGTTTTAGTGTTGGAAGCCGATATAAAACAAAGTGGGCTCACAGAGCATTCGATTGTTAGTAATTCTTGAGTTAACGGCATGTTTGTATATATTTTATTACCTTAACTTTCTCAGCGATTTGAGTAGGTTGGGGGTGTTTGGAGAAAGAAATGAAAACTGTGTTGAAAGCGTATTCACAATGTGTTTTGATTGGGATACACATGACAATACATCCCGGGGCCCCAAAACACTTTGTTATATATTTATTTGTTGTTTATATCTGGCTCGACGAGGTTTTGGAGGAGATTTGAGTGTGGAAGTGTATATATATTTGTACCGTTCAGAAAGTGAAATGAATTCAATTCTCTTTCTAAACCTCGTCAAACCAGATATAGACAACAAACACACAATGTGGCTTCCCCTGTGGAACTTGGCAACGTATTTACTCTGGATTGAAATTTACTTTACAAACCCTGTCACATCACGGGCTTGATCCATTTCATTTGATAAAACCATGCCAGTCCCTGACACAGTAAGATCTTACTGTAACATCTTACTGTAAGATACATGCATGTACCAGGTACCATCCATGCTTTTTGGTTCAGAACCATATTCGTCTCTGTGACGACATTTGTCTTGCAGCAAGACTGCCAACTCCTGACAACAGAAAATGATCATAACCATAATGCACAGGTTTGTTTGTTTGTTTGTTTGTTTGTTTGTTTGTTTGTTTGTTTGGGATCAGGTGGTCAGGCTCGCTGACTTGGTTGATGTATGTCATCAATCCCAATTGCGTGGATCGATGCTCATGATATCAATCACTGGGTTGTCTGGTCCAGACTTGATTATGTACACAGACCGCAGTCCTATAGTTGGAATATTGCTGAGTGCGGCGTTAAACAACAAACAAAATGTAATCAACATCTGGGTCATGAACTCCTGCGATGATTTCGGTGGATTGTAGGATTTGCAAAGCATCTGTACCATCATGAACATTAAGTCAGCGTAAAATGATATTTTCCAAATCTTTACATGTTTTTGATCAAGGTGATGCACTTCGCTACGTAAAACAATTTAATTACAATAAAGATCTTGATTGTTTTGGGGGTGGTCGGGTAGCCTAGTGCTTAAAGCGTTCGCTTGTCAAGCCGAAGACCTGGGTTTGATTCCCGACATGGGTACAATGTGTGAAGCCAATTTCTGGTGTCCCCCACCGTGATATTGCTGGAATATTGCTAAAAGCGGCGTAAAGCCATACTCACTCACTCACTCAGATTGTCTTGACTAGTCACCGACATTTTGCTTGAAGCAAGTGATATGAGAGATGGAATCTGATTGGTCAGTAGGAGGGACATAGAAGTGACATAACTCGTAATAGCGCCTGGTGGCGCTGCTAGAGCCCAGAAATTCCGGCTTAGTAAGGCAAGGGTGGCAACTGGACTTATATAGTCAGTTAACTCCATTACCTCCGGAAGATGGGATAATATAAAAATAATAATAATTATATTAATAGTCTTGTTGTAAAGCACATAAGAACATACACAATGTATGCTCAAAGCACTGCACATACACATTATTTTGTTACCTTGTTTGAATCCAGCAGATGGCAAGTATTGAATCATTCTTTCAAATCTACATAATTACGCTACAGGAAAAGGTCCAGCCAAACCCCAGTGTTCAGCACGAGCAGTGAACGTTTGGCCCAATTCATGGAAATCAATATGAAAGAAGACATGGGTGTAGGTAGACGGTGTTAACATTGGGCATTAGGGCATTGAAGCAGCTGTCTAATGAAATTACAGACAGGTCAATATGTGAAGGTGATAATGGCTCCCGACTGTTGCCTCTCCTGTAACAAGACACTCGTCTCTTGACTTTCTGACAACCATCAACCTCCATCACACTTCTGTGTAACACAGTCAATACAGCTATACACTGGGACTCCCATATGGCACATACTGGATTGATCTATGGAAATGTGTGGTTATTTTGTAAAGGATTCTTTATTGATATTCCAGTGACAGAATAGTTCCTGATTTGTGCAACGTTGTTGACCTTTATATATATGGTATAGTTTCAATGGAAACAATTATGATTTAGTCAAAATAGGAATTGTAACTTTATCTAGGGACTCGCTGACTTGGTTGATACATGTCATCAATCCCAATTGCATGGATCGATGCTCATGATATCAATCACTGGATTGTCTGGACCAGACTCGAATATTTACAGACCGTCATCATATAGCTGGAATATTGCTGAGTGCGGCGTTAAACAACAAACAAACAAACCAACCAGAAATTGCAAAATAGTGATGATAATTATCAGAGCATTGTGACATCAGAGCTCACTTGCACAAAGTGATCTTAGTGCTACTACTATTGTAAAGTATGGGAGTTACGATCATCTTAGCGCTAAGATTGCTTTGTGCAAGTGGGCCCTGGTGTTCAAGGAAGTAACATGTCATTATGTAAAACATAATCCTCACTTCACTGAGTTCAGCTGCACAATGCACACAAAGAAATTGTTCCCGTCCTTGCTGTATATAATTTATCTTATGACACTTGCATGATGTTTTTTATGTATTATTGGACGTTCTTTCTTTCAATTAATAACAAGGGGCACGTCTCAGGCGCTGCAATTCACTGTGCAGAGTTGCGTCCCTTGGGCATGACAGAAACCTATGATTGTGGGTTCGAATTCCGGTTTGCCCCGATTATGTTTCTAGGTTTGTCAGCACCATACCCGTGCTTGTGGGTTTCACCGAAGTGGTAAACATCTAAGACCTGCTTTCCTCCCACATTAAGCTGACACGCCGTGATATGACTAGAATAATGTTAAAAGCGGCGTTAAACCCAAAATCACTCACTCACTCACACTTAATAACATTTACAAAACGGTTGAGGACAATTTGGAAGCTTAACTGTCAGTGGCCTGAAATACAATCTCATTAAAATCAGATGTTTAGGTGCTCGCTACTACTACACAAAGATCGGAGGACAGCCCTGATAATTATGGGCCACGTCAGAATGACCTTTCATCCAACCATCCTCATCATCACTTACGAGATCCCGTTATCTAAATCATGCAACCTCGAAAAGGTTAAGACATGGCATTCTGAACTACAGTCATGTGCTGTCAATTGATACCGAATGCTAGACATCAAGTATTTCTCACTTTAATGGGATAAACATCTGATACGGAAGAGACTTTCCCTCGCCCGAGGGGAGGTCTGACATACAATCTCAGCCATCTATTAGACACCCAGAATTCAGTTCAGTTTTCAAATATTTAATTGAGAACTGCGTAAGAACTTCCTGAATGGAAGTTGTCATTGTGAAACTAGTGCAGTAAAATCAAGGAATCTGTATTCTGTCTGGTGATCATCACAATGATTGACGGAGCAATGAGGCAGCCTAGTGGTTAAAGCGTTCGCCCATCACGTCAAAGGCCCAGGTTTGATTCCCCACTTGGGTACAACATGTGAAGCCCATTTGTGGTGTGCCCGCCATGATATTGCTGGAATATTGCTAAAAGCGGTGTAAAATTCAACTCACTCTCAACATGCTCAAGGAATAACAACAAATAACTTTCTCCCTCACAGTGGGAATGCCAAGGCTGTGTTGACTCGGTCACCAGGATTCCGTTCCTCAAACGATCTTTATAAGATGGTCATAGGTCTGTTAAAGAATGGGAGTTACAACTGTAGACATCATAGATGGCTTTGGACCCAGAATCCAGTATTGACACCTGACAACAATGAGATGACAACTACTACCATGTGACGAAGTCATGTTCAGTGTGTCACGTTGCTGATGTATGTCATTGTAACCTGACTACAATCTGCTGCAGCTTGGCCAGAATCACAGGCCATCATGACATGGCTTAAATAGAACTAACCATGCTAAATAGAAGTTACTCACTAGGGCTGCAATGAATACACTATGAGGGGAATACAATTCGTATCATGAGTATAGGGTAACGAATATGAATATTTATTCATGAATACAATAACAAGTCAGCAGTTGATTTATTATTTGTTATATTCAGTGTAACAATAACAACATAAGTTATTTGACATGGTTTGTTAATTATTAATATATTAAACATTTACATGCTTCACTTGTCCAGGTACTAGTATCTGCTCAAATACGACAATGACCAGTGACAACAATACTGTCAAATTAAATATTATAAGAGTGCTGACTTTGAAGAAATCTGTGCATACAATGTTCTTATTGATATTATTAGGTACAGGGTATGTAAATGCACATGACTGCATATTCATAAATATTGGAATCTTGTGGCCATGAATAACGAATTCAATTCATGAATGGAAACATTTTGATTCACTGAATACACGAGTGAATCGTAACCCACCCAACAATTCAAATTACACTAACATGACAGCTTGGCAGTTTCTAGCACCTGCTGATCACGAAAACACATCAAATCACACCAACATATTACACATTTCTTTCTAATTGATCAGTTCAGCCACACATCCCAGGTGTGAGGAGGCAAGTGCATCCCAGAGGTGTGAGAGGCGGTGGGGTAGCCTCGTGGTTAAAGCACCTGCTCGTCACACCTAAGTCGCGGGTTCGATTCCCCACATGGGTACAATGTGTGAAGCCTATTTCTGGTGTCCCCTGCCATGATATTGCTGGAATATAGCTAAAAGCAGCATAAAAACCATACTCCGGGAGTGAATGAGTGAGTGCGTGCGTGTATGTGTTTGTGTAAGTGTATGTGTGTGTGTGGGCGGGGGGGTGTTCAAACTGTTAGCAATGTTTAGACACCCCTTCAAAACTTCAATGCAGAGCCAATATCAATGCTCTCAACCTTAACAACAGACACTGAGGTTATCAGAGAGAGATTTCGATTGAGCTTATTGGGAAGTGATATTGTGGCTGTGTCCAGTGTCTGAGTGATAAGACCTGAATGGTACATGTCTCCCTGACCCCCATTGCTGTTGACCTTGTACATTACTCTAATGAAGGCGTAATACCCAGGTCAATATTTGATGGTCTCAGGCAATACTCTCATTGCTCCTCATTGCCGTCTCACAAAGTTTGTTTAAACTTGTTAATTTGTCTGTCAACATGTGGGGACAAAGATGATCTTGGAATACATTTGTAGAGCACACATTTTCAAAAAAGGGGATATTAAGGTGCATTGTTGTTGTGATCAAGCTGTGAATGCTGGTAATTAACAATGTAAAGAGAACATGGAAGTAGAATCTAAGTGAAATGACATTACGTAAAAGATCCAATAGTTTCAGATGTGTGAGTTGACCTGCTTACAGAAATACACTACAGTTTGTATAACAGACTTTCATCAAATCCGAATGCTGTCAGTCAGCATGGGCATTGATGCAAGAGAATATTCACTTTGAAATGGACCGATGAAGATCCGGGTTAGAACAGGTCTTCAGCAACCTATGCTTGCCACAAAAGGAAACTATGCTTGCCGTGAGAGGCGACTAACAGGATCGGGTTGGCAGGTTCGCTGACTTGGTTGATACATGTCATTGTATCCCAATTGTGTGGATCAATGCTCATATCAATCACTGGATTGTCTGGTCCAGACTCGATTATTTACAGACCGCCGTCATATAGCTGGAATATTGCTGAGTGCGGTGTTAAACAATAAACAAAGAAACAAAACTTTGAAATAACTTCCTTATGCAGCATGTAACCTAGGCCTATCCCACTATTTTGGGAGTGCTATGTCCTTGAGAGCTTCAGGACTATATCATCACAAATCGGAAATGAAACTGTATAACATTGTACATCACTGGGCATCACTATACAAGGGCTGGGAAAATAATTAGACAGTTGCCAACACAATTTGCCCAATGATATTGGTGTCCTTCGGCTGGTTCGGGCAGGTGATAATTTCTGTCTTGACAGTTTGCCTATATATTATCGTGATTACCATTATCCCAATATTTGGCTAGTGCTGATGGTACTATGAGGAACAGTGTTTTGCTTACATTCGCAATGAGATACAGCCTTCGAAGGTCAAACGTAGTCCGCTAGGCTGTGCTGATGACAAGTCAAAATCCAATGACGGTAGTCGTCATTGACTGAGTAAAGTATCATTTGAGGGCCATAATTCTAAAATAGTTCTGGATTCTTCAATTTTGCAACAAACTGGAACTGAATAAAACGGCAAATGTGAACCTAGTGACCATGTTTGTCTTGTTTTAGCTTGACATGGTACAACTTGGAGGACTCAGTATAATTGATAATTAATAATTGATAAGGTTTACTCTAGTCCTTAGGACTAGTCTTAAATAAATGAATTTCTAGGGCTAGAGATACATTGTATTTCACAGTTTGTAGTGTGGAAACTTGCAGTAACTAATTAATTCAAACCAGATCACCAGTAGATTACAATGATGAGTAAGTCAGCTGGCTACGTGTAATAGTTTTGAGTGAGTATGGCTTTACGCCGCTTTTAGCAATATTTCAGCAATATTACGGCGGGGGACATCAGAAATGGGCTTCACATATTGTACCCATGTTAGGGATCGAATCCGGGTCTTTGGCGTGACGATCAAACGCTTTAACCACGAGGCTACCCAACCGCCCCGTAATGGATTTGAAAACTGGCCTCTCGGCCATAAAGACAATTTTATTTATTTATTTCCCATGCACAAAGTTCACAGCATCAAGTAAATCACAATCCATCAAGAGAGTGGAGCATGTTTAAAATTAGTATCCTTCTCTTTTTAGTATTCCATGCTACTTTTAAAGTAAGAAAGTGCTCTGGTTCATGATCTAGCAATTTTGTCTGATGATTGACTTGAAACGTTCTTTTAAGTCTCTAATATTTGATATTAGATAAGGCCTTGAATTAAAAGGTCAATCATGTGTTTGTGAAGAGGGTTTGGCGTGAAGCATGAGACGTATCGTCTATACATTTGCCTGATACACACAACATTTGTTTGTATACATGGGGGTGTTGAAGCCACTGCTTCAGGTCGCCGGTGTTGATAGCACTGTGTTTGTAGCCGGTAACCTGGCCTTGTAACAACTGATGGGGCTGCTGACACAGATGGGGAATCAATTGATGATGGGGAAATGAAAGCCTCCGATAACATCTATTTCCAGAGGTGTGAGGAAATCAATGCATCTCTAATGAAATTCTCAACCTGTGTGAGCTTCAAGTTGCTGTACCGAATCCTTGCTTGGTTAACTAAAGGTACGCAAGGCCAACTGGAAGGAAATGTAGTGTTCGGCATCTTGTGGTTGCGCTAACTTACGGTATCGTGTTATGAATAACAGAGAGGTCCAGTTGCCTAGCACTGTGTGAAATGATCACCTCACCTAGGATGTCAGTACCACATGAACATTGTTAGCTAACTGTGTTAGGATTTCACCAATAAGTGTTTTTGGTTTTTTAATTTAAAGTATTGAGTGGAAAACTATTTTTGTAACAAAGAATTGTGTAGTTTAAAAAAGCTATGTCAAAATACCTGCTTACCGTATTTGACGTAATAAGCGCCCAGGGCGCTCTCAAAATTAAAAATAGTGGATCTTATTAGAATATTATTTGGGTGAAAAAAAGAGAGTTGAAAGATAAATTTCGTGGTTTATGCTGACAGCCTGAAATGTTTATGTACGACAGATATATTTTTCCTGAGTTTAATTGCCCATAATCAAGGGTGCATATAACACACAAGTGCATATTATACGGGAATAAGTCAGTGTGTTCATTGATCAATTGGAAGGGGTGCTAATTTGGATTTTTCACCAGCCAATATCTTAGCAAATGTCGCCATGGGGGGCTTATTAGAACGGCTAGCTTATTACGTCGTATACGGTATATGATGATTTGTATTTCTAAAATATTATTTACTCCCCAAAATGTCACATTGTTGTATTTGATGTTGAGAGTGTAAGTATGGAAAATTTGTTTTGTATAGTTAGGCTACACATTTTTTATTTTCCGTTTCACCGGTCTGCCGCCCCTACTGAAAAGCAGCTGGAAAAGAAATAAAAATTATGTCTCCTGCTTGTAATATAGACCCTCTTATACAATATAGAATGTTCCATATAAATTACATGTCTACGTCACGATTATGATTCAACAAGCCAGCAGCAATTTTAACTCCACGGCAGAATGACTTTCATATAAATAAATAATTAAATGACTGACATAGCTATTTATTTTTATTTCGACCGACCTTGTGTGGAGAAGCAGGTATAAATCTGCGAAACATAAAATTGAAAAAGTATATATCTGTTATCATCCTGATCATGTTATTTTGTATAATGAAGAAATCATAACAATCTGTTGATACCGGGAGTTGATTCTAATTTCTAAATCAACAAATTTGGGTGATTTCTCCCAACCATGTTATGGTTGATGAATGATTTCTCTAATTTTACATAATGACCTTTAGTTGCATCATTTGTTCAAACGCACGTTTAGAATGGCCAGTGAAATCCCGGCTCAGCATCACCTGCAAGAACAACTGCGTCATCATAATGGTTTGAATCATTTTATTGAATATGTCGGGATGATAGGAGTGGTTATAGCATGATGCATAGAGAAAGGTACCAGGGTTCCACGTGACGCAGTAATTCTGCATTTTTGATAATCATCCAAAATGCTCCTTATCATGTTTTCAGTGAGATGTTTGACCCAACCTATTTTCATCAGTCAGGTCAGGAAATGTTTGGTGTTACGTTCATTATGGCATGCTTCAATCGACAGGCTGTTCCATATCTTTCCGTCTTGCATTTCAAAACTCTTCATGGCAAACCAGTCGTGAGTTGTGTTTTGTTGCCGATATGTTGTTGACGAACCATTCTAAAGGTGATGCATTGTGCTGATGACTCGCAAAAAATTTGTTGTCATGGCGACTCCATTTTCAAGTAGGCTTGATGAAATGTTTTGTTTTTTTTGCAGAATACAATAAAATATTTATTTTGCTTTCATATATACTGGTGGTGGTAAGGCTCGCTGACTTGTATGATGCATGTTGTCGTATCCCAATTGTGTAGATAGATGCTCATGAATTTCATGCAAACCGACGGAAAATTTACCAAACATTGGCAGGCAGTTATTTCGACACTGCCAGTCACCCACAAAGATCAGAGACACTACGCCCAAATCTTCATATCCCAGCTAGGCTAATAAGACCCTACCCATAAAGATGCCCTTTAAGCCCCACAGAGGACGGAGATACTGTCTCAGCCCATACAACTGAAGGTATTACACGAGTCTCCTGTTGCTGTACCTATGCACCCATCCCCATTCTTTCTGAGGTTATTGATGGATAAAGCTCTACTCGTTCTCCAAGCCTTTATAACATTGCGCCATTTTGTTTGTCTGCAATTCCTTGTTCACTCAACAAACAGATAATTAGTTATGGAACAAAATGTTGAACTTTCTGCCTAACAACAGAGGTGTGATTGTTTACACAGGTGAAGACGGTTGTCAAGGTGTATCACCTCGCTGTTACATCAGAGCGTCATCCACTGAGTTAACTCTTTATGTCCCAGGTGTACAATGTTTACCTTTTGAAACATCCAGATTCACTCAGGAAATTCCTCAGTAGCATCTCTGAAGGCAAAATAATCTGTATTCATGTGAATGTTGTGACAACTAAATTAGGGCTGGGACGATACACCAAATACGTATCCCGATACACTTGCATGTGCTCTTCTCTGTGGTGCGTAAGCCATCTTTTTCATAGAAGGGATGGCCAAGTACCTGGCACACAAACGATATACAGTATGGTGCGTGGGTGAAAATATTTCGCTACTCATTTTCACTTGCAATTAGTGTTTGGTGTAACATTTGTTAAAGAACACAAGTAAGGTAAGAATCGGTACTTTTTACTCAGTGTTTGATTGACAGTGTGAGTACTTTTATTGAGAAGTAAAAAATTGTGATCCACTGATGCATCGGTGTAGCATCCCACTACTAAACAGAATAAAACTAGAACTGAAGTGTCTTTATTGTGTTACAAACTTGCAACCTTGTCTGAAAATATCACCAACTTTGAGAGGAGTTACGTCAAATCATTCGTAGTACAACTAGTCCTGTTGATAATACAGTTGTGTCGCTATGTGGGCCAGAAATATCAGGTCTTCGATGTTACCAGTTTGGGAACCGGCAAGTAGGGGTACAGTGCTGACAAACCTAGAAACATCAGGACAAACTGGAATTCAAACCCAGGATCAAACGGTTTCTGGCACATCTCACGGATGCAACCAGATGCAACCGAACTCTGCTCGGTGAATTATGGCACCTCAGATACCAGGGCTCCCATGCTTCCTTTGTTTAACTGATTGTTGCCTCGTGATGTTGCTATAGCAGATAAGGGGTTAACTGTGATGGCGAGGTTGATCAATCTTTGCGGCAAGTTAGGTGGGAGATATACATAGTGAACTTCTCATGGATGACGTGCGTGCTGCACCTTCATGCTTCTTGTGAGTTAAAAACATTTAAAGTTGTTTTACATTAATATTTAAGGGATTTTCATGTGTTCTATATGCAAGATCAGGATATGATCTTTGTTCAAATTATGTTCTTGTGAATATATGCTGTACTCATTTTTTAACATTTTGTGTGGAATATTTCTTTTTGATATTTCATGTGACACCAACATGATCAAGATGTTATATTTTGTGAATTATGTCGTTATATGAAGTTTGCAAGATTTTCAGCCACTTAATTTGCTTGTGTTGTGTAGTGAAACAATTAGACTGTTTCAGATGGTTAAGGTGTGCTAAATGCATTGCTGTTTAGGAGCAGTTACCGTATTTGACGTAATAAGCGCCCAGGGCGCTCTCAAAATTAGAAATAGGGGGCTCTTATTAGAATAGTATTTTGGCTGGAAAATAAGTGCGTATTATACACGAATAAATAAATCTATTATACACGAATAAATAAATCTTATGTACATTGATCAATCGGAAGGGGTGCTAATTGGGATTGTTGACTAGCCAATATAGCCGCTTATTAGAGCGGGGCACTTATTACATCGAATACGGTATTAGTGATGGATACTGGACAGATGTTACTTGAACTAATGTAGCGTTTCTAGTTCTTGAAGCCGAGAAGTCATGGTGATGATCACATTGATCAGGTGGTCATGTATTAGTGAGCAATGTGATCGAATGGTGGAGGTTCCGGGCAAGGATAGGTCTCCAACAACTTATGCCGGTCGTAAGAGGCGACCAAATGGTTTGGGTGGTCAGTCTCATGCCGTGATTTCATTGATTGTGTGTCATTGTACCACGACGATAAGGGATCGTTGCTCACAATATCAATCACTGGATTGTCTCGTCCAGACTCAAATTTTTACAGGCACTGTCACATAGTTGGAATATTGTGGAATAGCTGGAATAGTTAGGCATTAAGCATCAAACAAATAAAAATGGAATGGTTGATGGACATCTTGTTGCACTGTAATAGAAGTCAAACTTAAAACAGTTTGGAACAATATTCAGGTATTGATAGCAAATGTTGTTGAAAAAACAGCAAATAATGACAGTAAATTGAAATACCTGCACACAAATATGATTTGATAGTCATTTTCATGATACGATAATTTCTTCAAAATGATGACCTTTAAGATTACAGGAAACTATGTTTATAACAAACACGCTAATAACGAACTGACGGATATAAAAAACTTAATTTTTAGTCCCGACCATTTGCTGTATATATGCTGTATATATATGCTTATAACGAACTACGGTTATAACGAACTAAAATTAGTGGTCCCTTTGAGTTTGTTATACATGTTATAACCATAGTTCGTTATACTGTATATATATGTAACTGTTGTTTACTGTATAACTTTTGGATGGATTTTAACTCAAATAAATGACCAGTGACATAATCCGGAATTCAAACCCACACTGCCAGAGTGAGGCACCTAATTGCCAGCACACAAAGTCAGCGATCTAACCCACTCAGTGACCATCACAAAATCTTACCATGTCCAACAAAACAAAATGTCTACTTTTCAACAACTCACTTCCTAACTGATCTTCGCCTTCCTTCCTACTATTATCAGCATCAAATGTGCACAGAGCACCTATTATTATCATGATTATGTACAGATTGAAATATAAAAATGCAGCAAAGATGGTTTGGGTGATCATGGCATTAAAAGGCATGCTGGTTAAGGCTCATCATCAGCTCAGAGCCCTTGACCCCTCTACATTCATCCCAGACAGCGATGCCTAGCCGAACCCACCCAGAGCTTTTCGGAGAATGTGCAGACTCCCCGACACTGCAGCCTTCTGCATTACCCAGATTGTCAGAAGGGCTGAAATACTGAAGTTACATGAATAATATTTTGCATGCTTATCTAAGATTTTAAGACGGAGTTCGAGAATTGATTACATTAAAATGTATTTTTACAGAATTATGGCCCTTGAGCCATGTTATTTTACTTCATGCATAGTGTTTGTTTGTTTGTTTGTTTGTTTAACGCCGCACTCAGCAATATTACAGCTACATGACAGCAGTCTGTAAATAATCCAGTCTGGACCACACAATCCAGTGATTGACATTATGAGCATTGAACCACGCAATTGGGAGACGATGACATGCATCAACCAAGTCAGCGAGCCTGATCAACGGTTCCCATTAGTCGCCTCTTACGACAAGCATAGTGGCCTCTTACTACAAGCATAGTCGCCTTTTACGGCAAGCATGGGTTGCTGAAGACCTATTCGGGTCTCTAGCATAGTGTGTGCAATAAGGACAAGTTTTTTCAGAAACTGCTGAAATGGCATGAATGAAAGTTGCATACTTATCAAAGAGATACATGTCAAGTCTGAGTTTGAAAATTGGTCCAATAAATTATTTATTTACAGTTATGGCCCTTGATCCATGTTATTTGTGTAATAAGTACACACTTTCTCAGAAACTACTGAGGCAAAAAGGATTTGGGTGATCCTGGCACAGTCAGGCTGGTTAAGCTCATGATCAGCTCAGTGCCCTGGCCCCTCTTCACGCAGCCCTCTACACCCCTCTAGACTTCTCCCAGGAAGCGCTGCCTTAGTCGAACCCACCCAGAACTTTTCAGAGAATGTAAAGACTCCCCAGCACTGTAGCCTTCTGCATTACCCAGATTGTCAGTAGGGCTGTCTGTATTCCTGGTAGCAAATCCAGGTACTCTCCCAATGTCAGTCCACAGATTGGGAGACCTGTACCAAACCTAAGGCTCCAAGAACAATGGGGAGTCGAACAACTTGGTACTGATTATCATCATCATCATCATCATCATCATTATTTTTATAGATCTGTGATATATCTGGAATAATGCCTACTGCAGTGGCACAGACCACAGTCACACGCTGTAAATCCATCTCCCCCTGGACTAGTCTGCTACCATAGCACCAGCACTTCCTACCAGTTGAAACCTTGACACCTGTCCCAGCAGAATCCACATAGAATTGAAGTTGATTAATAATAGACAATGACAAGGAGATGGATGGCAGTACCCACTTAAAAATAATAAAATCCCAGGACTGTAATGTCATTTGTAATGTGGCCACAATTCATCCAATCCCTCATGAACACTTTGGGGAAGAGATTACACTGAATGACAAGAGATTGTCACAGGGATTTGCAGTCAGGTCCCACTGGACTCCGTGTGGCAATGATACATTGTCTCCCATGTCGCTCTGCTGCCTCTCTGGAGTCTGTTGGTAGCTACACGATTTGAACTGCCTCAGACTCGGAGCATGTCAGACTGAATGCAGAACTACATACTTAATTAATCATGATTATCTTCTGGCCAGCTTCAAGCAGCCCTGTGGCTCCCGTAGCCCAAACCTACCAGTAGTGATCAATTGTAAGTGGATAAATGGGATTGGTGGAAAATATCATGCCTTGGAAGATTTTCATGGACCACACCATTGTGAGTGAGTGAGTGAGTTTTACACAGCTTTGAACACAGTGAGTATTTTAGTTAAATCATAGTGTCACAGTGTTAGAAATTGGCATTAGTCCTGTAGTCGTTGCCAAATAGCCCAGTGGTTCAGGTATCATAAGGACTAGTAGATATTTGCCATTTTTAAGGGGTTTGTTACATGTTATCATTATAAGGACTTGTAGACTAAAGTGTCTGCATTTTTCTGTGGGAGGGAAGCCCAAAGAGTATTTACAGACAACCATCATATAGCTGGAATATTCTGATATCCTCTTCAGATCAGACAAGGGTCATACAGCCCTAGTTAGATACTGTATCACATCGATACATCCCTTTTAAAAGGATGCATTCTTTTTTATGTAAAGTCACAGGATACAGCCCTTGTGAGATAATACATTCATCATGATCAATGTGAAGTCAATACTGCTTTTTGGGGGTCCATAAAAAAACGTATTGACTTCATATTAATTCTGTAATTGTATATAACATTGATGTGGAGTATCTTGATACACATGATACACCCCTTGTAAGACAATGCATAATATTGATGTGGAGTCAATTTTGCTTTATTTTTGGGCCTTAAAAACAGGTATTGATCTTATACTGTCTGTAATTGTATAACATCGAAGTGGAGTATCACAATACACCTGGTGTAACACAAAGCATCATATCAATGTGGAGTATCACAATACAGCCTAGGGGGGCACGGGTGGCCCAGTCGTCTAAGGCGCCGCGTTTCGCTGTGCAGAGTCACGTCCCTTGGGCACGCCAGAAACCTATGATTGTGGGTTCGAATCCCGGTTCGCCCCGATTATGTTTCTAGGTTTGTCAGCACCATACCCGTGCTCGTGGGTTTCACCGAAGTGGTGAACGTCTGAGACCTGCATCACTTCGGGCTTTCCTCCCACATTAAGCTGACACGCCGTGATATAACTGGAATACTGTTAAAAGCGGCGTTAAACCCAACTGACTGACTCTCTCACTCACTCAATACAGCCCTGTGGCCTTTGTATACAAACACACTTCCTTGTTTCTGCTTTCATGTGAACTTTATCAGAGTTCTACATGACTGGTCACATAGGTTTGATTAAAATCGCTCAAATGCAGCAATAACATTGAAAAAAACAGCAATGTGTGAATATCCATTCGATTGAATCTTCAGCTCCGTTCTCGTCATCTCCTCCCTGAATAACTGTGCCAAACAGATGCATCCAGCATAACAGTCCACCTTGGTAAACTCCGCTCTAAGCTTTTAATATCTTAAAAACAATTTGGTAGGGAAGATCATGTAGGTCAACCTCTCTGCTGGCCTGGTGTATATATATATATATATATATATGCCATGTATTACGATCGCTGATGCAACACTGGATCCTTGTACTCTCATGGGTGGAGGTAGGGAAGTCAGCCTTATGCAGACATTGTGTTTCTTCTCTGTCAACTTGACTACCAGTACTTGCTGGCTGAATGACCTACCTTGTTAGAACTTGTTTGTTTTCAATTAATTTGGAAGTTGAAATTTCTTTATCAATTATTTTAACTATGTATTATGCCTATAAATCAACTGGTGAAAATACAAGGCTTTGCCATGGTTACGGAAATAGATGTGTTATGCTTATGTCAGTCGCCTGTAAAACTGTGACTTGATGTAATTGTCACAGCTCAGCTTCTCAAAAGAAATTCAGATTTCAAAACTTTCGTGTTTTTGACTGGATTTGACATTTTGTTGATTTTTTTTGGACCTTGTATTCTTTTTCAAGTAAAGTCTGGTAATCAATTAATTGAAGCAAGTGAAATAAATGAATATTTCCCAGATGTTTAAATGATTAAATTTCTAATACCTTGAACTCTTTGAAGTCTCAAAGTGGACACAATTTATGGATAACAACTTCTTTATTTACATGTCAATAAACATAAAGAAGTTGTTATGAATTAATTGTGTCCACTTTGTCATCTGTCAGCTTCTTAGTAATGCCTTTAAAAAGTGAAGCAATTCCTTGAGGTCTCTCTGAACTGTTTTTTGTGATAGAAATTAATGTCATTTCTTGCTGAGGTTTTGCGTTTTTTTATATTCAAAGTACTGTAAAGTATCATGAGTCCAGAACATTCATTTTCCATTATTGATGTTCCCAGGGGGACTTAGCGTAGAACAGGTCTCAGACAACCTGTTCTGGGTATAAGAAACGATTGGGTGATGACTGCTCTGTGACTTGGTTCATTGTGTGTTCTCCTACCGTGAGGGCATGGATCACAACATCGATCACTGGATTGTCTTGTCCAGACTTGATTATTTGCAGACTAATGTCTATAATAGCTGGAATGTTGCTTGAGTTATGGAGTGTGCTATTAAACAAACAAACAAACATTTGTTAATATTGTTACACAGCACATCAGTTTCAAATAGAATAGAATTGATTGTTTGGAATTAAAAATCTATTAATTCTGCTTTGTAATCAATTATTAACTACTGATGAAAAAAACAACATATTGAGCTCTGAGAAACTGACATGGAATTTTAAATGATGTTGATATGTGTCACTGCTGTGTGAATAACTGTCAAAAGGTGAAACCTCCATTGATGGGAGACAGTTGAAGTCAACTTTAAATGATTGAGCTCTATCATGTGGAAAATGAGACATCAGTCATCACAGGAAGACATCCAGCACAGCTGGCAGGCAGTCATCGTGACCCACCTGGGAAGCAGGCCACAGATAAATCTCAAATACCTGGTCTAATTGTCACTTGTAACCACAACCTCAGCTGCAGGAGATTTGATTTACCTGGCTGATTGTGGGGCTGTGAGAAATTATGTCACGAGTGATAGGATATATGCTAATGGATGATCCTGATGATGACGTGTGTGATGGGAACTTGATACCCAGGTGTGACAAGTTGAAATATATCTTGTGTATATTTATATTGCTAAGAGGATTTATCAGTTTATGAGAGGTGGAATTCATTTTGGCATTTATCAGGAATAAAAAAGTTCATTTCTTCACTATACCATGTCTACACAAGTATGTTTTGTAAACATGACAAATGATATTCAGAGATTAGGTGTTCCTACAAAGAAACAAAGTATGCTTGTATTTGAAGCCTTATGCAATATGCATCGGTGTATGTGTCTGTGACAAGAAAGTGCTGACTTTATCCGAACTGCTTCGAATGCATGGAAACATACATTTACTGACCATGACCAGTGTTCCCACGGGCTTTGGAAACTTCTTAAAATTACCAGTCCTATCCAATTTTTGTCAGTCCCATCTTTGAAAATACACTTCATTGATCATCACCATGATCACCAATCTTTTTTTCAACAACAAAGATTTATAATGTATTTTATTTCCCGGTCCACAGGGACTGACAGTCACATGACTTAACGGTCCAACCCTAATTTTACCAGTTAAAAACTGGTAATTATCGGTAAACGCGAACACTGCTATAACATATGTCAGGCTAAGTTGTAAGAGTTTAGCCATCTACAATGACCAGTCAGTGAAGTAGGCAACACTTAACAGCCAGATTGATTCTTGTCATGTATAAACAATCTAATGGCCAACATGGGCGGAGATTGCTCTCTGTGTATCGGAAAATCAAAACAGGGTTGGTGTCAAGTGTTTAAAGATGCAATTGCGTTTTTTACCAAAACAAAGACGGCAAAAGCTGACTTTCCCATTCCTAAACTTGGAGATCAGCCAAATTCCATGTGAAAGAGCAAGCGGATGACACAAGTGTTATTCTGAAAAAGTCATTTTGTCAACTGGAAGGAACACTGGCTGCCTTGACATTGCTAGAATATTGCTGACTACGGCAAGTAACAACATTCACTCACTGACCATATGGTATAAACAGGGACAAATTGTTCCGACACACTCAGAGGAAGTCGCTCCTATGAAGATCTGGGGTAGAATAGATCTTCAGCAACCCATGCTTGCCGTTAAAAGGCGACTATGCTTGTTGTAAGAGGCGACTCACGGGATCAGGTGGTCAGACTCGCTGACTTAGTTGATGCATTGTCATCGTATCCCAATTGTGTGGATCGATGCTCATGATGTCAATCACTGGATTGTCTGGTCCAGACTGGATTATTTACAGACCGCCGTCTTATGGCTGGAATATTGCTGAGTGCAAACAAACAGGAAGTCCACCTCTTACAAAGGAACACCAATTGAGGAGAACTGTCTGACTTATTCAGCTTAGCTGATACAATAATCTTCAGGTAGAGCTTGTGCATACTTGGTGCTTCAGGCCCCATTGATATTCATGAGGGAGGGACCCTCTGTTTGGTATTGGTGTGGAATTACCATAACCCAGCTACCGTATCCGACGTAATAAGTGCCCCGCTCTAATAAGGGCCCACGGCGACATTTGCTAAGATACCAATTAGCACCCCTTCCGATTGATAAATGTACACAAGACTTATTTATTCGCGTATAATACGCACTCGTGTGTTATATGCACCCTTAATTTTGGCCATTTAATTCTGGAAAAATATATCTGTCGTACATAAACATTTCAGGCTGTCAGCATAAATCACAAATTTATCTTTCAACTCTGTTTTTTTCACCAAAATAACATTCTAATAAGAGCCCCCTATTTCTAATTTTGAGAGCGCCCTGGGCGCTTATTACATCGAATACGGTATATAAATATTTCAGAACATATATACAGCTTAAGCTGGTTCACGGAATACTTAATTATTAAATACTGTGTGGTTTATCATACCCTGCTGTTGCCTGCTAAAGATTAGGATAGATATAAGTGGAGGGTATGTTCAGGCTCTGTAGGAATAATTGGGGCTTTTGAGAGGCATTGTGGATTTATCCCCATTGAAGTTGGAGATCATCGCAGACATTGACAGCAGTGGAGACTTGTGTCCACTTGTGTCCACTTGTACTTGAGCTGGGTCGACACAAGGAGGTAACTGAGACTATTTGAGCAATGTTTAGATGTTCTGTTTAGTGTAATGGAATGTCGTAACTGGACAGGTTTTGGACATGTATAGTTGTGCTGGAATGCTCAGTGACCCAATTTGACCGGGGGATTAATGTAGCGCTTTGAGATATAATGCTTTAGAGTGTGGATTTGGAGTATTTTATATTTATTTATTTATTTATTTATTTATTTATTTATTTATTTATTTATTTATTTGTTATGGATGATTGGATCATCACAATCCATCAATCTCTGAGCGTCATGTTGCTGTGCTTAGTGTTATTTTCAGTAAAATTAGATCACACTTACCAAAGTGCAATTCAGCTTAATCAATTACTGCTGCCTTGCTGCCATAGTGATCTTCATGGTGAGCATTTTCATTAAAATACTTTTGCAATATATTGTATAATCTATTTTCTTGAAAATTAGAAAAAAATAGAGTTGGTTTTCAGCAACCCAGGCTTGTCATAAGAGGTGACTTATGAAAGTTAAGGTGGCCTGACAGGCATGGCTGATGCATGTCATTGTATCCCAATTGCATGGATTGATGCTCATCACTGCACAATCATTGGATTGTCTGGTCCATACTCAATTACTTACAGACCACTGACATATAGCTGGAATACTTCTGAATGTGACGTTAAACAACAAACAAAGTTCATAAAGATTAGAACAGTTGAGAACTGCGAAGGGGCAGAATAATCTGAGTTGGATTGGAAATGCGCTGGAGTTGTTTGGATCTTCTCGTCAATCTTCAACTGTTTCAGTTAATCAGAACACCGCTAATGTTCTGTGAACACCTGCATGGGTTATGATATTCATATAGTTCCAGTTATCCCACCTGTCAAATACTTCAGCCAGTTTATATGCAACTCGTTGTTTATGTGTTACTCATTTTTTATACACATCCAGCGGACATGTAACCAGACGAAGCCCATATATTTTCTCTAGAGAGACGACATATTCTGACTACACCAAAATATTTTATATCATAATTCTGTGTTTGATTGAAAGTAATGTTTTCTTCATCCTTTTGTAAAAACTGTTATTCAACATGTTTTAACCTGTAGCTTTTTTTAAACAACCCAGAATTACCAACGTTACTTGTTTTTGTTTTTTTTGTTTTCTTTTGTGCCCCTTCCTCTTTGGGTATCGTCAACTGTCAAAGAAAATTATAAAAAAGTAACACGACCTTGACCTTTCTAAAAATAACAGACCCTAATGTTGATACCCTGCAACGAAAGTTACATTTTCTTTGAAGCAAACTTGACTACAGTCTGTGATTAACTGTTATTCTGTGACACTGATTCACTCATCCAGTTGGGGAGTCTAGTGAAAGAAAGACTTGGGTAGTCAGATGACAGGCTTTTCACATCCTCCTTTGAATAGTTTCAGTGATTGTGTTTTTTCTATATCCATGTTGGAATTTACTAAAGCATATTTTGTTCTCACAATTATGAAGCATGCACTTCCTGTCGTGGTGTAAATTTATTGTTTGACCTTTTTAAGTTTGTTTGTGTTTGTTTTGGATGTTTGCACATGGCTGAGCTAATCTTAGCAGGTCTGTTTACGGCTTAGGCTTGGCAGACCCACTGTCATGCTGTCACTGAACATTTTCATGTCGACCTTCAGTATGCTAGTCAGGTAATACTTGAGTTGCCACTTGATGGTAGGCCCAGCCTTCCTTGTTCTTGTTTATGTCTGCTAGCCCCAGACTCTCTCACTCACTCACTCACTCACTCACTCACTCACTCACTCACTCACTCACTCACACACTCACTCACTCACTCACTCACACACTCACTCACTCACTCACTCACTCACTCACTCACTCACTCACTCAAACATTGATTGTAGTGTTTGAAGTTGGGGATGTGTTTAGGTCCGATGTTTAGTTGACAGTAGAAATCTGTATGTGATATAGAGTGGTGTGGGTCAAGGCCCAGCTGAAAGTGGCCAGATAGTACAGATTGGGGTTGGGATGTTTTCACACAAATCACGAGAAGCAGTCCACAGTTTAGGTCCCTGTCAGGAGATACAACCTAGTGTTTTAGTTTACAATGTTTACAGAACAGAGATTTTCTAGAGAATATGCAATCCTCTTTGAAAATGGATGAGAATGTCTTTTTATCTGTCAACAATTTCGTATTTCTTTTTCATTCAGCGTCAGAAAACGTCACATGTGTTTGTCATGAATTATTCAGGATGATGGTTTTAGCTTGTGTATGTAAGGGACAGCTTGTATAGATCCACTCCGTTGGCGTCAGTCTCATGTCAACCGTATCGTGTATCACACACATTATCAATGCGCATTAATCCATCACGCAAGCTATTTAATTATTTGATTTACCATTGCAACTAGATTTCCACTGTGGAAAAACACAAACAAGGATGTTCTTTTGCCTTGTTTCCACAATTCAAACTAGGTCAAACTGACATTTCAACCATGTTGACATCTGATGATGAGAAAATATTTTCCTCATCAATGGAACTATTTTTAGCCTTGAATGTTTTGTTAGGAAATTCACTTGTTATTCTGTCGATGGCTGGTAGTTGATGTGGTGGATGTAGATATGCTTCAGATGGGGGCGTGTCAATATACACAATGATTATATGATCTGCATTCTTGCTGAACGTGGGAGAGAAGTTATGCCATGAGCTGGGCTGTGCACCGCTGTGCACATGATGTTATATTTGTCTTTTCTCTCAGATTTGTTATATAAACAATATGCAAAACAGGACCTTATCATTTGACAGGGAAAAGGGAATGTGTAATGAGATTCATGTTTTCAGTGTAGAGCTAGGTTTCCTGTAGATTTTACCATCGAATCAGTTGTTTCAATCAGAGGTTGTTATTATGGTTTGAAACCTCTGAGTGACCAATCAGTATTTTCCACATTCTTGGTTAATTGGTAGGATTTCTTATAACTGACTTGCTAGTGATGCTAACTTGTGACATTTATCCCTTTCTTGTTTATCTTGTGTGGGAAGTGACTCACAGTGTACCTTGATCACTGTTGATGCAGTGGAACAAATGTGTTGTTTCGGGATGCCTCTTTAAATGACAGTCCTGTGAAGATTGGGGTCAGAATAGGTCTTCATCAACCCATGCCTGTCGTAAGAGGCGTCAAACGGGATTGGGTGGTCAGAATCGTTGACTTGGTTGATGCATGTCATAGTATCCCGGATGTGTAGATCAATGCTCATGATGTCAGTCACTCGATTGGCCTGTAACTCGATTATTTACAGGCTGCTGTCATTGATAGCTTGAATACTCACAGTGGCGTTCAACAACAAGCAAGCATAACATTAAACACAGCTATGTGTGTTTGTAAGCATTCTGTGGTAAAACTCGACTATAACATGCTCCTGATAGTTCAAGTGAGAGAGGGGTCGTGGGTGGCCCATTGGTCTCAGGCACCAGAATTCACTGTGCAGAGTTACATCCCTTGGGCACGGCTGAAACTGTGGATCATGTTCCAATCCCTGATTTATGATCCTAGGTTTAAGAGCACTATACCCATTCTTGTGGGTTTCACCAAAATGGTAAACTCCGAGCCCAGTGCATCACTTCGGGCTTGTGAGGGAATGTTTTTATGCTGCAAGTCAACAATAATCCACCTATAACATGGCAGCTAGTAAATAATAGGACCAGATATTCCACTAGTTGGGCATTTACCAGGGATTAATGCTGCGCCAAGACTGTCGTAAGTTCATGTTAATGTATGGGAGTTACGACAATCATAGCACTAAGATTGTTGTATGTTCATGTTAATGTATGGGAGTTACGACTATCATAGCGCTAAGATTGTTGTATGTTCATGTTAATGTATGGGAGTTACGACAATCATAGCACTAAGATTGTTGTATGTTCATGTTAATGTATGGGAGTTACGACAATCATAGCACTAAGATTGTTGTATGTTCATGTTAATGTATGGGAGTTACGACTATCATAGCGCTAAGATTGTTGTATGTTCATGTTAATGTATGGGAGTTACGACTATGATAGCGCTAAGATTGTCGTAAGTTCATGTTAATGTATGGGAGTTACGACTATCATAGCGCTAAGATTGTTGTATGTTCATGTTAATGTATGGGAGTTACGACAATCATAGCGCTAAGATTGTTGTATGTTCATGTTAATGTATGGGAGTTACGACAATCATAGCACTAAGATTGTTGTATGTTCATGTTAATGTATGGGAGTTACGACAATCATAGCACTAAGATTGTTGTATGTTCATGTTAATGTATGGGAGTTACGACAATCATAGCGCTAAGATTGTTGTATGTTCATGTTACTGTATGGGAGTTACGACTATCATAGCGCTAAGATTGTTGTATGTTCATGTTAATTTATGGGAGTGAAGACTATCATAGCGCTAAGATTGTTGTATGTTCATGTATGGGAGTTACGACAATCATAGCGCTTAGATCATGTAGATCATTTTGTGGAAGTCGAACCAGGTGCCCATGATTGGTGTATGTCTTGATGTAGTGATGAGTCCACCAGAGACATGGTCTCTGTAAATCAGTGTGACCATCAACAGCCAGGTATATAGTCATCATAGGTTCTGCATTAGCCGACAAACAACGTGGGGTTTTAATGACTTGAATCAAATCTGTTTCCTGGTTTGAGCCCAGTCCCCATTTAAAACAGTGGAGCATCAATCAAAACCGAAGCCTGGGCAAATGAGTGATGACCGAACGAGGCGACTATATCGTGCCGGTGCTGCAGACAATCTGTAGGAGAGATGAGGTGCTCATGATGTATTGATCAGCCAATAATGCTATACCTCGGAACAGGTTGTTTCCCAATCTGTGAAGCCAGACAGATTTCCCTTCTTGTAATTAGGCCTGCAAGATTAGCTGGACTTGTCAGCGTGTGTTCTGTGACCAGGCTCTGAAAGGTGCTCCTGTTATACACTGTTTTCATGTTTAACTTAGGTTTTGTTGGCATATTTCATCAGGAAATGTGTTGTTGTAAACTGTATGTGTAGAAATGATGTCTCTTTTATCATGTGTATGAGATTCAACAAAATATACTGTTTACATGGTTCTCGACAGTATAGGGGTGACTATTGGTCTGGAAATCACTATTGCGATAACTATTGATATTGCGTGCAACTATTGCGATAAATATCGATAGTATTCAGTGTATCATTTTAGATGGATTTTAGAGTTGAATTAAGCCTTGCAACTGAAGTTTCCTTTGAATGTGATAACCATAACAACAAATAAATAGTAAAGTTTGAGATATGACTGATTTGTTTTTTCTTTACCCTGATAATTTAAGAAAAAGAAACTTCCACATTAATTACCATGTGTAAATTACTACCACTCATGAATGGTCAAAAGAAACACAAATTTGAACAGCATTGCATGTATTTTATTATTACGGTAAATACAATCGAAACTATCAATATTCCTAACTGAAATCGATACTATTGATCGGAAACTAATTTAACAATCGATTTTTTTTACTTTAAGTGCTTACCAATAGCAATATATCGATATTTCAATTTATCGTGACACCCCTACAACACTATACAGTTGTTATGACAATTGACAATTGTTGGTGTGATGTTGATTAATGTTATTTACATACTCGTATATGCACTGGGTCGGCGTATGGCTCTCAGTAGGAAGTGACACCATCTAGTCGAGTGCTTGCAGTATATACAAAGGTAGATTCCTACAAGAAGCACTATGTGCAAGGTCAGCACATAGTGGTAGTGGTTGTCTTGGTGACCCCGAGCACCTAGCCTGACCCTAGCTTGGCTGAGGGTAAGACCTTCTCACTCTGATTATATAGCCACGGTCACCTGACATGGATCAAGTCATAAATATAAACAGCAGTAATTAATCAATGACATCGTTGCACAGCTCGTTCAGGGTGGCTGACATGCTAATGCCGTAAAAGGTGACTGTGCTTGTCGTAAGAGGCGACTGACGGGATCGGGTGGTCAGGCTCGCTGACTTGGTTGATGCATGTCAAGATATCCCAATTGCGTGGATCGATGCTCATATCAATCACTGGATTGTCTGGTCCAGACTCGAGTATTTACAGACCGCCATCACATAGCTGGAATATTGCTGAGTGCGGCGTTTAACAACAAACAAACAAACAAACAATCAAACAAACAAACAACAAAGGATGGCTGGCAGTCAATGTACAGTACAACAGGGACTAACAAATGGGATTAGCATCTCATGAATAACGACAGTTAAGTGATTCAAGGCAAATACATGTCATGACTACAGGGTAATTAGCCTTTGGAATTAAATGTTCTTACATTCAATTCTGTCCCAAATTGTACGCTATGACAACTTTCCACAAAATATATAGTTGTCAAGACTCGCTACAACATGTTACAGTGTGGAGTTTTGTCAAGGGCAATCAAATTTTCTACAAATGATTATGATTATTCTTTATATTTAACAGTCACTTCATCAATCACTGAGTGCATGTTGTTTTATGCCAGCCTTGTTCAAGGTATATCATGGCCGGTTAATAATCCAGACTGGGCCTGGCAAACCAGTGGTTGATAGCATGAGCAGTTATCTCCAACTTATGAGTATGATGCCACACAATCAGCCAGGTCACACATTGTGAAAACCCGTCCTTATCTTTGTCACCTGGTAACAAGCATAGAGTGCAGGCAGCCTACTACCAATATCCTGCCTTGGAAGCAGGCGAATCGGTAATCAAGTGTGGCGTTCCAACAGCTCTTGTCAGTAACAATCTTCAAAGTTATTCTTTATCTGATCATCTAGGTCTAGTGACCATCTTTCCAATAAGGAGCCATGCTTTCATGTCTAAAGCTGTTATAATTTCTGTGTTTTATAAAAACTAGTGATGTTCACTAAAGCTGAATGGCAAACAAGGAAGAGCAAAAGGGGACTCTGTTTTTTACCAAGTGTAAACTGCTCTTTTTTATTACCTCTGTGAAGGAAACTGCAGTTCTTTACCTGTATGAAGGAAACTGCAGTTCTTTACCTGTATAAAGGGAACTGCAGTTCTTTACCTGTGTGGAGGAAACTGCAGTTCTTTACCTGTATGAAGGAAACTGCAGTTCTTTACCTGTATGAAGGAAACTGCTGTTCTTTACCTGTATGAAGGAAACTGCAGTTCTTTACCTGTACGAAGGAAACTGCAGTTCTTTACCTGTACGAAGGAAACTGTAGTTCTTTACCTGTATAAAGGAAACTGCAGTTCTATACCTGTATAAAGGAAACTGCAGTTCTTTACCTGCATGGAGGAAACTGCAGTTCTTTACCGGTATAAAGGAAACTGCAGTTTTATGTGTTTTGACAGTCTCATTTTCAAAAGTGACTCATTTGTTGTGATATTGACTATTATCTGTTCATAACCATAACAATATGGCTGAACAGACATCAAAAACTGTTTGTGTATTTTGTTTCATCTTTCATTTCTCCGCGCCCCAGCATGTACCATCGTGCCCCAACATGTACCATCGTGCCCAACATGTACCATCGCGCCCCCACATGTAGCATCGCGCCCCAACATGTACCATCGTGCCCCAGCATGTACCATCGCGCCCCAACATGTACCATCGCGCCCCAACATGTACCATCGCGCCCCAGCATGTACCATCATGCCCCAACATGTACCATCATGCCCCAACATGTACCATCGTGCCCCAACATGTACCATCGTGCCCCAGCATGTACCATCGTGCGCCAGCATGTACCATCGTGCCCCAACATTTACCATCATGCCTCAGCATGTACCATTGTACCCAACATGTACCATCGTGACCAAACATGTACCATCGTGCCCCAGCATGTACCATCGTGACCCAACATGTACCATCGTGCCCCAGCATGTACCATCGTGACCCAACATGTACCATCGTGCCCCAGCATGTACCATCGTGACCCAACATGTACCATCATGCCTCAGCATGTACCATTGTGACCCAACATGTACCATCGTGCCCCAGCAACTACCATTGTACCCCAACATGTACCACCTTGTCCTAACATGTACCATCGTGCGCCAGCATGTATCATCGTGACCCAAGATGTACCATCGTGACCCAACATGTACCATCGTGCCCCAAAATGTACCATCGCGCCCCAACATGTACCATCATGCCTCAGCATGTACCATCGTGACCCAACATGTACCATCATGCCTCAGCATGTACCATCGTGCCCCAGCGTTCCTGTTCCTGACCAATCAGATTTGATTATTTGCTTGCTGGCATGAAATTGCTGACTAAGCAACGAACAAACATAATTATAATATATTGTGAGACGTTTTTTACATGTATAAGTTCAGACCATCAAACATAAGCTGATTTAACTCTGAGATGACTGGATGTGGATTACATGTATGTTTAGCACATAGACAAACAAGTTAATTTGACACTGTAAAAAAACAGCAGTTTACTGTTTTTAGGTAAAGATAAGTGAAGTAGGACATAGTGTCTATCTGACAGGAAGGAACTCCTTTGATACACACCAGAAACATCCTTTAACTCCTCTGGAGCAGATTTTTAATAAATCATTATTTCATGGAGCTACAGAGTTGTCAGGTGTGATGCTGGTGTAATCACCAGACTCCTCCGTGAGAGACATGCCTGTACTCTGTCGCCAAAAGGAGGATGCACAGTGTTATGTGTGCATTTGTCTCGTGACAAGTATCTGCTGGATGAGAGGGGAGAGGGTGACTGGACAGAATTACTGATGATCACAGGGTTAGACACAGCCCTGGTCTCAGAGTCTCGAGACTTGTGAAGGCCTGGAAGACTTGTTTTCTTTCAAAAGTCTGTAATGGTCCATCAAGCTTATTAGTGTGAGCTGTGGACTTGTTGAACTCATTCAACTCCAGGGACTACTTGCCTTTGCTGTTAGATTGATGATGATGTGAGAGTGAGTTGGGAGCTGGAAGTCACATGTGCATGGGGTATGGCCAGCAGGTATGAAATGTGTTCTTTGTCTGCTACAGGTGTAGTTGAAACCAGGATGTTAAATATTATCGATAACACAATTTTCATATCGATAGTCGTTAATATTTCTTCCCATCGATGATAATTCTGATTATCTTGTTGACTTAGTTTATGGTCATTGCTCATTATATTAATCACTTGATTTTCTGGTCCAGACGTGATTTATATTTTGGCCATCATGTCGTAGCTTGAATATTGCCGACTGCAGCAATAAGCAACCTTCACTCACTCACTCACTATCATATTTGTAATAATGGTGTTGAATATCTGATGTTAAGTGCCAAGAAGGGGGCAGCCTTTGAAACTGCTTTTATCCCAGAGCTTAATGGAATCCTGCTGAAAGCATTCTCACCTTCTATTTACAGTGTACAGGGTGAGGTATACAGGAGGCCCCATGAGGGTGTGTAGGTGTCTGTACAGGCAAGACAGGCAAGGTGTTCTGTCCAGACAGTGTACTAACCAGGCGGTGTTGTTTTCCAGACTTGACCTATGACATGATGGAGGATGAGCTGACCTGCCCGGTGTGTCTGGAGCTGTTTGCTGACCCCCTCATGCTGCCCTGCTCCCACAGCATCTGTAAGAAGTGTCTCCAGGACATCCTAGACAACAGACTCAAGCTGGGAAAGGAGGGTGAGACATTCAGCTTACATGCTTCAGGATATCGGTTAATAGAGGATGTACAGACTTATTTTTATAAAAATCTATATGCTTCAGGAAGGTGCATGTTTTGCCAAAGGAAAGAGGCATGTGTGGCCAACTTTAGGGTGCATGTGTGGCCAATTGAAGTAATAGCATGATTATGCAAGCTGAATGGGTTTTTTAACTCAGAGACTGAAGACAAAGGTGGACACAATTTTATGGATAACAACTTCTTAATACTGTAAAAAGTGACGTTTCGGTATAGATCCTTATATTATTGTCAAGCAAGGTATAAGGATCTATACCAAAACATCGCTTTTTACAGTATTAAGAAGTTGTTATCCATAAAATTGTGTCCACCATTGTCACGGTATAAGGATCTATACCGAAACGTCACTTTTTACAGTGTTAAGAAGTTGTTATCCATAAAATTGTGTCCACCTCTGTCATCCATGAACTTCTAAGTAATGCCTATCAAACAATTTCAGACACTGAAGGACAAAGCTTCGTAATGACAGGTTACATAGATTTCTTTTCAGGAATGTTTGTGCGCAAATAATTTGTAACTTTGGTCCTCATGCTCACAATTGAATATTTTTCTTGTCCTGCTGAAGATGTGGAGTGTCCGTCTTGTCGCAAATCAATGGCTGTGGCCAACGAGAAGTTAGTGAGTCTGCCAAAGAACCTGGCTCTCGAGAACATTGTGTTCCGGTTCCAGGAAATACAGAGCTCGAACCTCACGAAGAGCAAGAGCCTCGACCTAGGAACAAACTTTCAACTCAACACCTCCTCTGATGACTGTGATGTTCCCGTGTTCCCAGAGTACATGAGCAAGGATTGCGGACTTTGTGATTCCAAATCCCCAGCCAAAGCCACCTGGTTCTGTCAACAGTGTTCTGTGTTGTATTGTCAAAAGTGTCTCCAGACGTATCACCCCAAAAGAGGACCTTTGACACACCATCGGGTGCGGAAACCTTCCAAGGTGGAGGTTGAGGAGAAACCGGTGTTCTGTCGCGACCATGACTCGGAGACGACCAGTATATTCTGTGATACGTGTAAGGTGCTGGTGTGCCACCTGTGTGTGTGTGAGGGAGTAGGCAAACATTCGGGTCACAAGATCCTGGCGCTCGATGCCGCCTGGAAGCATCTCAGGGTGAGTTGCCACTTTTCTATTTTATAGAGAAAAACGCATTAATCCTTCAATACAGTGTTTAACAAAAGGTTAACCAGTTGCCTCAGTTTCTTATTGCACCAGCAAGAAGATAGATTCATCTGGGAAAACTGGTTAGTCGTAAACCTTTTCAAAATTCACTATGAAAGTATTCCCAAAGACATAAACAAAAGTATATACACATCACTACATTTGGGATTAGAGGGCAAATGTCAAGATTGTTGTAATGGCCGCACCCACACTGATGGCAGCGATGTTACCGAGAGTGTAACGAAGGTGTCGCGCGCTGGGAAGGAGCTTGGGAGTGAGTGAGTGTATTATGACAAGGAGAAAAATGGCAGACTTTAACATACTCGACATCTTTTGAGAGCTGAGTATTGCCTTGTACCTTGAGATACAATATGTATCACGATACAGACTGACCATACCACTCATATCACGATACACCACCAAATAGGAAAAAAATAGGAAATCACTTAAATATGACACTAAAACCTCTGGATTCAACGTTTACTTATTATCTCAAAAAACAAAAACTTGTCAACAAAACAACAAGAACAAAACAGGGATGGTTATTAAATGTTATAGTTTCATAGCCGGCACGTCCTCTAGCACCACGGCCTCGTGCTCCACCATGCTTACATGCTTACATGTTGTGCTACATTACTTCGGCCATTACGAGAGATGAATCTATTAGTTTCTGTTCTATATCTGCATATCACAATCACACAAACTGACGAATCAAGTATCAGATGTACCTTCGTATCAATGATATCGTAGGTAGCAGTCAATCTGGCATCATACTTTATTCATTTCTGTTACATTAATTAATGTAATTATCAATCCTTAAAGTTGGTTTAATACCATCGCAATACATTTGCAATAGGGAAAATAGTCACCATGAAAAGGAAAGCGAATAGGACTGTTTGTTTTTTTGAGCATCAAAACTGATTTTGTGAGTGCCAGATTGATTTAAATACTCATGTGTTCAGTAACCATTACCTGTGAAAATATGGGCAGGAATGCCATCTTACAAAAGCAGGAAGGTCTAAAACCTAAATCATGAACATTATGTTTATTTATACACTTGAACATTACGTAAAACATCATTCAGCCAATCAGTATCTGAACTTGGGAAAATGAAGACATTGTGCAGGTGATTAGAATATTAGCAGTACTTGCAAAGTTTGTACCTTAGGCCACCGCTTACTGCAACACATCTCCTGAACAAGGAGTGAGTGAACCAACCCATTGATGTAGACCATGGAATTATGCTACGGCACCAGAGAATGGCACCACAGGGGTGCTTTTGTTTGAGGCATCTCTGGAGCTCATCCCAATTGTTTTTTTTTTCAGGAATCTGTTGTACATTCCAAAGAGAGGCTGGAGTCCATGATGACCAACTTGACAGAGCAGAATACTCGACTGGACGAAGTCACAGATGAAATAGAGGTATGATCAATTCTTGCGCGAGACCAATAGTGTCAGGACATTTTCAAGGATTTTTAGGGGTGTTCGGGTAACCTAATGGTTAAAGCATTCGCTCGTCACGCCGATTACACGGGTTCTAATCCCTTACATGGGTACAATGTGTGAAACCCACTTCTAGTGTTCCTCGCCGTGATATTGCTGGAATATTGCTAAAAGCGGCTTAAAAACACTCACTCACTCACTCACTCACTCACTCACTCACTCACTCACTCACTCACTCACTCAAGGATTTTAAAATTTGAAGAAGTACCATATATATTTTTAAGGACTAATCTTTAACTGAGATTTATGCTCTTAACTAAATTGATGTCAGGATGAATCACAAGTTTCAGATTGAGGGAAAAGTAGTGAATGGTCCCAACTTGATCTTTTCCACAATAGGTTAAACACTGTGACTAAACAGAAATACTTTTTTCCCAACTCACTCAGAAATGAAACATTGCTGAGAATGTGCGAATTATTCCTGCCTCTTTCTCCCCAACATAGCTCCTCCATAAACTCGCGAGAGAGAAGATCGAGAGGCAGCATCGCCGTCTGCTGCTAGAAGTCACGCAGGCCCTGGACCTCCAGAAGGAGGTTGTCCTGGCCAGCATCGGGAAGCAGCAGTCGCAGGCCTCACTGCAGTACCACTCCCAGTGCGACGCCAACAAGGCGCTAGTCAAGTCCATGGAGAGCCTGGCAGAAGCTTGCAAGAAACTCCTTGATGAGGAACATACCAAGGAGCTCCTCCAGAAGGCCAAGGATGTCAGTCCCATCGTCACCAAGGTGGACCAGTTGTCCAAAGAGTGAGTTGCTATGTTTGGGCATTGGGGATTCTTGCTCAGCAAATATTGTTTTTCTGACACTTTTTTCGTGAAAACAATAAGACATTTGCTCATGTATTAATCTCTTATATATACCATCCCTCTGTTTATGCTTATCTTATGTCATGTACATAAGGCAATCAGGACCAATACCTAGTTTTGGATCCAAGCATTATGTGGCTTCTGAAGTAAAGGTTCAATCAGTTTTGAAAGAGCTGCAATGATCATTGTTTGTCGGCACTTTATATTTTCCTGTTTCAGTACTCAGAGTCGTGATGCGTCCTTCAAGAGTCTGATCACCCATCAGTCTGCCCAGCAGGACATCCGCACCTCAGTGCTCAGGTTCCGATCGCTGGCCTTCGACAGCCTCAAGTGTTTTACAGGTACACTAATTCTATGGCACTTTAGGGTTTGTGCGGTGGAGGGGTTGGCGGGTCGATGGGTAATTTCGCTGTTCAGAGTTTCCTCCCTCAAACGCACCAGTAGCCTATCATAGTATGTTTCGAGGGTTTACGGCACCAAACGTGTGCCCGTATGTTTGATAGTGGTGACTGTCTGAGACCTGCGTGACTTTTCCTCCCACATCAAGCTGACACATGATATAACTGGAGTACTGTTCAAAATGTTCAGGGTAACAACATACACTGGACTGCAGTCAGTAGAGGAGTAACATGTCATTGTATTTGACCTGAGTCTGTTTGGCAAGGTGGCTCGACAATCTTTACTTGAAATATAGTAGACATTTGTCTAGGTGTTCTGAGACGCCGGTATTAGGCTGGTATCTACAGCAAATGTTAGTTTAACTTGAAATAACAAGTGTCTGATCTTGCTATTTTCAGGTTATTATAACTGTACCTTAAGCTTCTTTTTTTAATTTCCCTTTTCAAGGGTGACTGATTAAAATACAAATGAAAAGAAACAGGTTTCAGTATTTAGTTTCAGATTATTGCATGCAAAATTACCTCCAAATTGAAGATGGTTGGTTGGTTGGTTGTTTAACGCCGCACACAGCAATATTCCAGCTATGTGGCGGCAGTCTGTAAATAATCGAGTCTGGACCAGACAATCCAGTGACTGACACCATGAGCATCGATCCATGCAATTGGGATCGATGACATGCATCAACCAAGTCAGCGAGCCTGACCACCCGATCCCGTTAGTCGCCTCTTATGACAAGCATAGTTGCCTTTAAGGCAAGCATGGGTTGCTGAAGACCCTTTTCTACCCTGGGTCTTCATGGGTCCCAAATTTCAGAAGATAACATAATGTAAAAATCCAAATTTGGACATGAGGGTGTTTTTTTTCTTCCAAATTTGAATGTCATGGGCTCTTAATTAGCTTAATATCGAAGAAGAAACCCTGAGCAACATCTTCCTGCTGCTGCATGATAAAGGCCAGAGGAGAAACTTCAGTACGGCCTGATGAAGACACAATTCTGAACTGGTTGTCATGGCGATTACATTTGTGTATTTCAGGTGACGACAGCGAGAAGTGTGTGAGCCTTGTGCCAACAATCCGGTCAGTTGCCTCCCCTGGCAAGAGTGACGCCCCTCGAGTACAAAACAAAAGTCTAATAACATGGGGCTTCAACTCCACCACCTTCACAGCCGAAAAACTGGAAGAAAATTCACTGTGGACAATTACAATTGAGAAAAACACAAACCAGATACGAGATATAAAGACGGGCTATTTATTCGGAGTAGGAATATCTTCAGAAGTGCTAAACTACAAGGATCAAGTAGGCATGAGTAAAAGGTCTTATGCAGTTGTTTGTTCAAATGGGAATTTACATTTTTCTCACAATGGGAAAATGGAAACGTTGATGCCGTTGGACACTCTCCCCATGTCTGTTACGGTCTCTGCTATCACTGATCAAAGTGCACGCTTGATTTTCACATATACCCTGACCAGTGCGGTGTGGGGAGACACTCTAGTCGGAAAGAGGATAATAGAGGACGAGGCTTTCAAAGACTGTTACCATCCTGTGTTTACAGTGAGTCATAGGGTGAAGATGCAGTTCCCTACACATGTGTAGTGATCTCTGATTGGATGGTAGCAAGAGTGGAGATGTTAAACGACTGGCGATTGGTTGAAGAAAGAGAAGATTGATCTGAAGCATCCAACTAACAAACAATCAAAGACAAGTTCATGTAATGGAATAGTAGTGCTTTTGCAACAGACCGCCAATGTCAAAACTTGCATTTGTTTTACTGTGCAAGTGTAAAATCCAAAGGGGCCACATTGAATGAAATGTTTCTAGGGACTGATTTGGATGGAGGGAATCGGGTAGTACCAACATACAGATTCACAGGAATAGTCACTACAGATTACATATCATCTTCCCAGGTCATTGGCGTTAACCGACTATGAAAGACCAGTTTCCACCCTTGCCAAACTAGGCCTGAATTTCCAGGCTCGATAGTAGCGCCACCAGTGTCTGTTACGAGTTATGTCCCTTCTATGTCCCTCCTATGGACCAATAAGATTCCATCTCTTTTTCGCTTGCATTTGCTTTAAACACAATGGCGGTGGCCAGTCAAAACGATCTGATCGATAATCAAGATCTATATTGTCATAAAACGGGTCTTACCCTGCGAAGTGCACCAAATCACTTAAGCACCTTGATTAAAAGTTGACGGTAGACATGGTTTTTAACCTTGCAGTCGACCGAAATCTGCATGTTAAAATCCATGTTGTTTATGAACCGGATGTCTAGTTCGTTACACGATTTTGATTAGACTATGCATAGACTCATTTGTCCAGCCAAAATGTAACTCCATAATTCCAGCATAGTTCGGCACACATGGGAACTGGATTTTTATGGTCATTTAACTCCCTTGCCTCAGGAAGATGATTACACACGGATGTTTTAAAGGTATGGACATTATGTTGTTAAAGTTTCAAGGATGTCCGGTTGATGACGTAACCATGGTAACAGGTGACAAGGACATCCTGGATGACAGTAACCCTCTGCACGACAGTTACGCATCTCCCGGAGATGCACCCCCATACTTGAGGTTTACAGGTGTGTTCTGTAGCGTTACTGAGCATAGGTCAGAATTCCAGATGTTATATTCATTGCAATACTGTCATACTGGTGAATCTTTTATTGTACAGAATCCTAACAGATGGCTTCAATTCCACACTGGGTGCAATGTGTGAAGCCCATTTCTCGTGGCCTCCTCCATGATATTGCTGGAATATTGCTGAAAGTAGCGTAATATCCTACTCACTCACTCACACTGGATGATATCTCACGTATAGAATACTGTTATCAACATTGATTTTCTTAAGACTAGCACGTGTGTCAGCAATCTATTATTTACAGAAAATGAAATGGATCTCATTTTGACTACACTGAATTCCCCCCCTCCCCCAATGACGATGTGATCTTTGATATTATTTTCAGAACTCATGACTAATATATTACACAAATTCACGATCAATTATTTCACTTTGTTTGAGTTGTTGTATCCATGATGACAGATTGAAATTAAAATTAAAAGCAGTTTAATAAAAACACGTGCATGAAAAACGTAGTCTGCATCAGATTACACACAACCCAGTGTTAGCTTAGTAGGTAACACAGAGTTGCTTCCCTTACCTGCCAGGCAGTGACGAATGTGGCTTCAGATCTCACATTCCCAAGATCTTTTGTCCATCTATAAAGATGGTTATCAGTGTATCAGCAATTGTATTTCACTATGGAAAACTGTTCTACAAAATCATTTCAGCCAAAATGTGTACTCATTAGAACACCCGGAATCCACCTTCCTGGTGGGGAAGTTGCTAAATGTACTGTGTATTGTTGATATGTCATGCTTTGCCTTCATGGTGACACCAGCCAGTGTAGGAAATTAAGGCTGGTCCTAGAGGTCTTCTACGGTATTTGAATCAGGGACCCCCTAGTTCTGTAACTTTTAACATTAGGGTTATAACAAGGGCCTCTTGACTACAGTACTTATTTTCGAACTCTGCCAACCTTTTCTGATTATTTGAATCACAGATCTGCCTTCTTTATGGTTTTAAAAAATTCAGATTTTAAAAAACATATTTTTTTATTGAAATTTGATTTAAAAAAGTATTAAAAATCTCAGTTTTACAAAACCTTAAAGCAGGCAGGCTATTTTTTTAATCCAAAAATCAAAATTCATTAAAAAAAATAAGATATAAAATGTGTTTGAATTTGTTTTGACCTAAAGCAGGCAGACCACAAGACACACCTCTTGATGCCTCTTGTTAACTGGTGTCAGGCAGTTTCTGCGTTATTTCTTGTTCAAATGATGAAAAGTTAATTAACAGAACCCAGTAAATTTGTTAAGTGATTTTTGGTGCTGTTTTTTATGCTTGTATTACCTCCAGTAGTCCCATGTTAGTCCTCTACCCAAGCAGTATACCAAGGTTGATCAAAGATTACAACTAGTCTCTTGGGTTCAGGGCGGTCGGGTAGCCGAGTGGTTAAAGCGTTCGCTCGTCACGCCGAAGACCTGGGTTCAATTCTCGAAGTGGGTACAATGTGTGAAGCCTATATCTGGTGTCCCCTGCCGTGATATTGCTGGAATATTGTTGAAAGAGGCGTAAAACCATACTCACTCACTCACTCTTGGGTTCAACAGGGTGCTTCATAATTTAATCAGTAGAAATGGTTTTGAGGAAATGACCAATTCTCTATGTCATTATTCATATAATTATGATGATAATAGGATATTGAATGGTTGTGACAATTTATTTTACATTATCGGTTGTGAAAATATTAAGGCTATGCTGTCAGAATAGTTTTGATATGACCTTGCATTTCTATGGATATTTTCATGACATATCAATTCATTGAAAGAGACCACATGACCCAAGTTGTACGATATATTTCATTGTTTGTGTTGACTGTCTGTTGAAATGAATCTTATGATGTATTATTGTGAGTTACTAAGACAGAAACAACACACTGATGTTCCGTGATATTAAACATCATGATATAGAGATGCTGCACACTATCTTAGTACACATCATTCTACAAAGGGTTGTCAAGTGGTCCACAGTCTGGTATTGATTGACATTTAGGCATTATCATGAAAAGCCCATTATTCATTGTACATTAGTGCAATTGTGGGTCAGCAAGGTAGCCTTGTGGTTAAAGCGTTTGCTCATCATGCCAAAGCCTGTTCGAATCCCCACATGGGTCAGTGTGAAGCCCATTTAAGATGTCCCTCGCCATGATATTGCTGGAATATTACTAAAAGCGGCGTTAAACCACACTCACAAGTGCTATTGTTTCAAAATAACATTATTTGGCAATTGAGGTTTGCTTTCCTCTGTTCCACTCAGAATTAGGTAATACCAATCTATGCTTTCTCTGTAAAGCGTATTACATGTATCATATCTTGAACACATTGTGACTTCGGTGTAGCATGTCAGGCCTACCGTATTCGCTGTAATAAGAGCCCTGGGTGCTTAAAAGGGGCCAGTTCATAAAAACACAAGTTAATTTATTGTCAGGGATTGAACAGCAGTGAACAACCTTAGTTCAAACGTCAATGACACTAAATCATTTTTGATAATAGTTGCCTGGCAATAAAATACCACTTCTGTGCTGCTGTTTTTTTTATGATATTTGTTATATAGACAAAAGATATATAGACAACTTGTACATGTTTGGACTTTGTAGTGGAAGCTCATATAGGCTAAACTTACATATTGGTTTACAAGCAGGGTGCTTAGTACGGCGAATAAGGTATTAATAATACCCTTGACATTAAGACTTTGACACTTTGTGTAAATATTACAATTGTTTGACTTCAGAAGTGTTAATATCAATGATATTGCATTTCTTTATTCTGTTGAAAGCTGGGATGGCCTAGTGGTTAAAGCATTCGCTCATCACGGTCAAGGCCCGGGTTTGATGCCCCACATGGGTACAAAGTGTGTAGCCCATTTCTGCTGTCCCCAGCTCCGATATTAATGGAATATTGCTGAAAGCCATGTAAAACCATACTCACTGTTGAAGGCCACAAATAGTGACATGTCTGTTCCTTGTCAGTTGTAAAACAATATCTGTATATCCAACCAACAATGTTGGCTTCTTTTCACATTGAAACATGATTTCTATTATTTATTTATGTACATTTGGATATGTAATATCCTGGCCAATGATTTATAAATGCAATGCAAACATAATAGAGTAATAATGTCAGATTCTAGTCAGAGTTAGGGAGCAGTTTGCAAGTATGATGTACGATAAAAGATGTAATGCCTTTATTTGGAGATATTCACAAAACGTGCACACACTGTACACCACATGCACATGCACCACACACATACACAACGCTCTCCACATTACACACCTACACATCACACACCACACCACACCACACCACACCACACCACACCACACCACACCACATCACATCATACCATACCACACACAACCACATCACACCACACACATCACATCACATCACACCACACCACACCACACCACACCACACCAAACCACATCACACCACATCACATCACATCACACCACACCACACATTCAGAGTTAGTAGGATTATATGAGCTGTTATTTCTTCTTGAATCTGAAATAAGATTTTTATCAGACATCAAATTTTAAGCTGCTCCCGTATGTATTGGATTATAGTAAGCATGTTGTTCCAGAGTCATGTAAAGGGTGCATCTGATGATACATGTTCCCCTGCAGCATCTCATGTGACCTGTGTCCCCCACGCCACAGTAGCCAGATCTCATCCGGGGCAGCAGGTGCTTCCGCCTCAGTCATCATCTGTGCGATGGGGTAGCCTAGTGGTTAAAGTATCTTCGTCACGCCGAAGACCCGGGTTCGATTCCCGACATGGGTTCAGTGTGTGAAGCCCATTTCTGGTGTCCCCTGTTGTGATATTGCTGGAATATTGCTAAAAGCGGTGTAAAACCTTACTCACTAACTCAGTCATCATCATCAGTCTGTATATGTAACATTTACTAGAAATATTGAGAGAAATGGATGGCCCATTGATCTTAGGCTCTGCAGTTAGGTGTGCAGAGTTACATCCCTTACTGATACCAGGATCTGCCTGATAATGATCCTTTGTCTGCAACATATCCATGTGGTAAGGGTCCATGCCTGGACCTTTTTAACTTTCCTCCCACATTAAGCTGACATTGTCGTTATTGAACTGTTAGCCTTTGAGTTGTATGATTGGCATTACTTAGATGTTGACGGATTACAAAGTAGACACATTTTATGGGTAACAACTTTTTTAATTACTGTAAAGGGGACGTTTCGGTAGAGATCCTTATACCATTGTCAAGCAGTTGTTATCCATAAATTGTTTCTACTCTGTTAACATCTGTTTGTTAAAGACAATTTGATATTGAGTTGTAATAATCAAATCTTTTCGTTCAAAGACAAATATTGTCAATTTTCTGTCTGAAATCTACTGAGCACACAGATCTTGTATACCTTGCTGCCCAGTTTTCTTTGTATTGTAGAAGTGAAGACAATGGCCTGTCCTAATAGGTTTTATCTAGAATCAGCAAATATCAGCACCTGATGCTGTCTATCTGGTAACCATGGTAACCCCTCCAACATTGTGTAATTTGTGACATTCCTCCTTTTCTGCCTTGTAAATATGTTGTCACTTTCCTGTGTGAAATCCTGCCAAAATGTTGCCATGGTAATCTGATAACTGACCTATGTCTGTACCCAGGTACATTGTCCGCCTGTCTTGTTTCTGTGCCAGTGTACATCTTCTGACTGACTTATTTGTGGGCCAGTGTCCATCTGACTGACTACGTGTCTGTACTGTGGTACTTCTGTTAACAGACCTGTATCTGGACCATTGTACATCATTTCTGTGTCAGTCAGCTGACTGAGCTGTGAATGTACCATGGTACATCTGCTACCTGACATGTTTCTGTATCAATCAGCTGACCTGTGAATGTATCATGGTACATCTGCTACCTGACCTGTGAATGTACCATGGTACATCTGCTACCTGACCTGTTTCTGTATCAATCAGCTGACCTGTTTCTGTACCATGGTACATCTGCTACCTGACCTTTTTCTGTATCAATCAGCTGACCTGTGAATGTACCATGGTACATCGTCTGACTGACCTGTTCCTGTGTGAATCAGCTGACCTGTGAATGTACCATGGTACATCTGCTACCTGACCTGTTTCTGTATCAATCAGCTGACCTGTGAATGTACCATGGTACATCTGCTACCTGACATGTTTCTGTATCAATCAGCTGACCTGTGAATGTACCATGGTACATCGTCTGACTGACCTGTTCCTGTGTGAATGGCACGATGCTACATATATATACCTCATCCTCATCTATCCAATCAAAGGGATTAAGATTTCTGGTCTGGTCAGTTTTCCCAGCAATATTTGACTCTCTGTGTTATGTCTACTATACTAGATGTAATTTGCAAAAAAGAAATCAATTTTCGTTTTGTTGTTGCATTTTGTTCGCTGGCCTTAAGATTTAATAAAAAAATCATTTGTTATAAAGTATCTTGAATTTCAGACAAGTGTATTTGCCGTGAAAACGTTTTTATGATAAAATGTTATCTAATATTGCAATTAGAAGACATCCAACCTTATGGAAGAAAAATTATTGTTTAAGCGATGTTTGATGCAGAACGTGCAAAACTTTGCTTATGCTAAAAACCAGAAGTCATCCACAAAGTTGTATGTCTTCTTATTGACTCACAAACATCTAGAATGCCAGTCAACAGTTGATATTACCAAGGTGCTAAATGTTGAAACTGTGTTGTATCAGTTTATCAGTAACAATTTGTTCTGACCACTTTCTGAATCGCCGGAAGCAGACTTAACATGAGGTTACGAAAGAATTTCGGAAAATCTTTCTTTTAAATAATTAAATAAATTCTTTTGCTTTTCTTGGTATTTTATTGAGTAAATATGAGGTAGCAACATCAATGTTTTTGGCTGAATTTTCCAACATAATTGTGGTTTGACATAGTGATCAATTGGTTGACATTAAACTGCTCTCTGGTAGGCGAGATACAATATTGAAATGAGAAATATTGACAATGGCCTTTCCCTACCTCTTGAAATCCATGTCTGTACTGTAACCTTGTCACAGTTGTACTTACACTCTGTAGTTGGTGGTACGTCTCAGGGACATAGCAACTGTTGTTTAACTGCACTACTGGGATTGCAATGCAAGGACTCACCATTAAGCCAGTGTTGCAAAGTAGCGTAGTGCTTTATCACGATGTTTTTAATCAAAGCAAGTCAAGTGTGTTTTGATGAGAATTATTTCTTTGAATATCTTTAACAGCAATTTCCATATTATTGTTTCACCTCTTTCCAACAACACTTAGCAGGTTTCGTAAACAATGTCACACAAACAGGAAAAATGTATGGGGAATATAGTTACCGAGCCATTTGAGATGTGGCTGACACAAGTACAATGGAGTCTCGTCATTTCGGTACCCGAGGGGGTCAGTGATAATCTCAGAGATGCACCAGGGAGGACTTATAATAAACTTTGAGATAAATTTGGGATGATTAATGATAACTTTGAGATAAACTTTGGAGGACTTGTCATAATTTTGAGATAACCTTGGGAGGAATTGAGAATATTACCACCTTTTCTTGTGTGTAAAACACAGTTTGGTTGTTCATTTCGAGGGGAAAATGTTTCTTTTTCTTCAAGTGAGCACAATAGAACAGTCAAATTGTTATTGTAAATGTTGAGATAAAAGGTACAGGACGATTATTTTCTGATTCATTGGCATCCTTCTCTTATTAGATGGTTAGAAAATATGATAGACTTGCCTCAGAAGCCTGATTCACAATATATCAGTAATTCACATGCTTTTCTGATGATTCAACCGCGATATCAAGATAGGATACACATTTATAGAGAAATGCATCATTAACACTAACTCACATGTTCGGGGTATCAAGATGTACTCAAGTTCAAGATATTTTTTGTCTAGATATATATATATAGAAGTCAGTCTGGCTTGCCGATGCAATACAGTGAGATACATGTAGTCCCAGATAACATGGCTGATGTGTTCTTGGTTGTCTGTACAAATGTCTGTGTATTTACTTCACTGTATAATCTGAAACCTTTCATCATCACTGACCACAGATATACACATGGAAAGAAGTTAAGCACCACTCTCCATATATTTTGATGTGAGAATAGGGATTTATCTAGGCCAAATTAGAGGCTGATATTCGACCACATGTCGGCAGCAAATCTAAAAAAAATATCATGTGGAATTAGGATTTTCCTAATTAATGTTGATCATGTTAATACTGTTGAAACTGATATTATGGCTTTATAGAAGTAACTTGGGGCACGGGTGGCCCGGTCATCTAAGGTGTCGCAATTTGCTGTGCAGAGTTGCGTCCCTTGGACACGCCAGAAACCTATGGTTGTGGGTTCGAATCCCGGTTCGCCCCGATTATGTTTCTAGGTTTGTCAGCACCATACCCATGCTCGTTGGTTTCACTGAAGTGGTAAACGTCTGAGACCTGCATCACTTCGGGCTTTCCTCCCACATTAAGCTGACACGCCGTGATATAGCTGGAATACTTATGAAAGCGGCGTTAAACCCAACTCACTCACTCACTGTAGAGGTGACTTGTATTTCACTGATAACAGGACCAATAGGCAACCAAGTGTTGCCCTGGATACAATGTTGCAATGTTCCAAAAATCAACTTTAAAATATTCACAATGTTGCACAATATTGATGTTGTTCCCAATTTGCCTTTCAAAGACACTTAGTTTGGAATTCAGTTAAATCCCTGGAGTAATCGGTTTTGTGTATCATGGAATTATCAATGATAATCAGAATGTAAAGCAGAGTTGAATATTTGAAATAGAGTGAAGTCTTTGGGACCATTGACAGTATGTCGTAGTTGGGGATGAGTACACATTTCAGGAAAGAGAACTGATAAAACTCTGCCGGTTTGAGTGGATTGACAAGGTTCACTGACCTGCTTGGATTAGTGAGTTGTTGGTCTGGCCAGGTTATCACAGTGCTAATTAACCTGTATGTAGACTACTCAAAAGAAGTAAGGAACATGATTCTTTCATATCACTAGTCTGTTATGCCATGACAGTTTAACTATAGTAATATGAAATAATCCTGTCTTCTTTTACTTCTTTTGAATAGTATGCTTGAAAGTTTTGTTACATGTATCGTTCTATTTCTGTTTGTTTCACCTGTTCCTGTTTTGTTTTGTTGATGACAGTAAACATGAAAGTAACATGTTCGTGTTTGTGTATGATGCATTTTGTTGAAGTCGACTGGCCCTTCTGTCGGGAGCCTCAAGGGACGATATATGATATACTAGGATATATGTATAGTATATCCTGCATAGGGCTTGGTTATATGCAATAAAACCACCTTTATATTATGTTGTCATTTGTTTCCTTTCATTTTGTTTGTTTGTTTTATGCCACACTCAGCAATATTCTAGCTTTATGACGGCGGTCTGTAAATAATTGAGTCTGGTCCAGACAATCCAGTGATTGATATGAGCATCAATCTACGCAGTTGGGATGCAATGACATGATTCCTGTCTACATCATCATCTTACTGCCAGTGTGGGGTAGCCTAGTGGTTAGGCGTTGGCTCATTACGCTGAAGGCCCGGGGTTCGATTCCGCACATGGGTACATTGTGTGAAGCCCATTTCTGGTGTTCTCCGCCATGATATTTGCTTGAATATTGCTAAAAGCGGTGTAAAACCATACTCACTCACTCAGGTGTCCCACATGAAGATATTGCTGGAATATAGCTATAAGCAGTGTAAAACTGCACTCACTCACTCACTTCAGGTGGGATCAGTTGTCATGTGATGGAAGTTAATTGTGTCGACACCGAGAGGACATTATGATGATTACCTGGAGTTTCAGGTGGTTGATAGTGTTTTACACTCAGTGGTAACCCAGCTGTGTTACACCAACTATCATGGGACTTGTGTGTTTGTTCTTTAAAGCCGAACACATCAATTTTCACGACTTCACCTGTAAATAAACAACTGGACCAGACAATCCAGGGAGAAACAATACACACTGTTTGGGTACGAAGACACAATCAACCAAATTCTTCACTTGTTCCTATATTTGTGGACTGACATCAGTTCAAATTCTTGTAATGTCTTCCTTCCCATGTTAACTTCAGAAACACACAAGTCTCAATATGTTCAAGTATGTTTAATATGCTGATTCCAGAAATGTACACGATACATGGTCAGTGAGGATGACCAGGACAATGACCAGGACAATGACATATGACCTATATAAATACAGATGTAGCGCCACAATGAACATGGAATGAGACTGTACACATACATGGGCAAGTGGTGCAGACAATGATGGATGAACGTGAGTGAGTGAGTTGGGTTTAACGCCGCTTTTAACAGTATTCCAGTTGCATTGCAGCGTGTCAGCTTAATGTGGGAGGAAAGCCCGAAGTGATGCAGGTCTTAAGACGTTTACCACTTCGGTGAAACCCCCGAGCATGGGTATGGTGCTGACAAACCTAGAAACATAATTGGGGCGAACCGGCATTCGAACCCACAATCATAGGTTTCTGGCGTGTCCAAGGGACGCAACTCTGCACAGTGAATCGCAGCGCTTTAGACGACTGGGCCACCCGTGCCCCCGAATGAACATGAAGGGTAAATGCCGTTCCAGCTCCATATTGGCACAAGGTACAGGCAAGGCAATGTTAATGTAAAGAAGTTCCACAGTCTCCTTACAGTTTGTCCTTGCAATGCCATTGTCACAAGTACACAAGCTATGACTGTTGTAGCAACATGAATGCCTCTTGAAATGAGACCCAGATGTAATACCGACCAGTTGCTGCAGCCTGAGAGGGGATCAGGTTCCTCTGTTGTGAGAGGAAAGCCGAAGTGATGCAGGTTGTAGATATTTACCACTTTGGTGATCCCCATGGGAAAGTAGGTACATAGCTGACAAAGACCATAATCAGAGTGAAATGATACTTCTATCTCCCTAGCAGCATATCCTGGCACAACTAAGGGATGCAACTCTGCACAGCAAATTGCAGTGCCAAAGCCCACTGGGCTCCCTTCTGCCCCACACTCCTAACAGGGCCATATGCAACCAACAGGCCGAGGAAGGCAGCTTCTTGGAGCATGGATGTTTGAATGGTGTGTGGATAAAAACAAACCTCTCACCAGCCTTAAACATGAGATTACCGGTAGCCTGTGAATACCCTCTCATTCCACTGACAACCTCACAATTAGTCCTGAGTTTCAGAATGGTTCCTTTCTGTGACACTGACCAATTGTCATCCAAAATGTCCACAGATGTTTTTTTTCAATTTTGGTAATATGAAACAATCCCCTATCAAATGCTGAATGAAATTGACCCAACACAAAATTGACCCAATTTGCCTCAAGATAAATTGCTGTAGTCTGTGCCAAAACCTTTCGAGACAATGGGACAAAAATCAGTACAGTAAATCAAAACATCAGTTTATGGACTAGTATTCAGTGATCTTACTCGACTAAAAGAAATGATAGCAGACTTGGACTTTGGAATAGTGGCTAAAGTCACAGACAGACACTCATCTTCTTTGTTTGTTTCATTATTTGTTGTTTAGCGCCTCAGCAATATTCCAGCTATATGACGGCGGTCTGTAAATAATCCAGTCTGGACCAGACAATCCAGTGATTGATATCATGAGCATCGATCTAAGCACATTGGGATACGATGACATGCATCAGCCAAGTCAGCAAGCCTGACTCCCTGATCCCGTTAGTTGCCTCTTACGAGAAGCATAGTCACCTTTCACAGCAAGCATGGGTTGCTGAAGACCTATTCTACCCCGGATCTTCACGGGAAGACATTATTGTTATACAAACCACATATATCATAGTGTGTGCTGGACTGTCTGTGTAAATGTTTCAGCTTCAGGGAACTCATCTCTATCAGTGTATCAATAAGAAGTTCATTTTATTGTGAAAGTAACACTGCGACATTGCTGTGTAAACTTATCTCACTTTGATCAGATCACTACATAAACATCCCCAGAACACAAATGTATATATGTTTTCCACTTGCTCGGAACATGAGCCTGTGTTTTGAGACTTGAGGAACAGAGGCAGATATCCAATTATTGTCAGTACAAGAGCTTTGTCAAGTTATCATTGTTGTTTGTGTGTTGTTTAACACCACTCTCAGCAATATTTCAGCTATATGATGGCAGTCTGCATATAAGTCTGGACCAGACAATCCAGTGACTGATATCATGATTTTGTTTATTTGTTTGTTGTTTAACGCCGCACTCAGCAATATTCCAGCTATATGATGGCAGTCTGTAAATAACAGTCTCGACCAGACAATCCAGTGATTGGCATCATGAGCATCAATCCACAAAATTGGGATACGATGACATGCATCAACAAAGTCAGTGAGACTGACATCATGAGCATCAATCTACTCAATTGTCAGCGAGCTGATCCCACTTCCAGTTACTTGCCTCCAAGATAATCATTTAGGCATTAAGCTTATAATTCATCAGAAACATTTTCTGTACATTGAAGAAACACACGCAATGATAAAATGCCTCCTGTAACTTCCTGTAAGTGATGCTATTTCTTTATTGTCCACGTGCACACACAGTCTCCCTAAGATGATGTCTCAATGCCTGCTGGAGATACTGAGTTGACTGCGGAGCCTTGCTGCAGAAACTCATGTAAATCTGTGTCGATGGTATTGTTATCATTGCCCTCATTGGCTGCCTGTGGCTGAGCAGCTTCACTGTCCACAACTTCCATTGGCTGGCTGCTAATTCCCTGGTTCGGAGTTGGAAAGGGGACAACTGGTTGCATGGTAATTCCCAGAGCTGAGCGCATGGCCTTTATACTGACGATGTCCTTCGGGGCAGCCTCACGGGCTAAGGCCTTCAGTTCCTTCGATACTTTCTCGGCTGAAAAAGCAAAGGAATATGAGTGAGGTGAGATGAGGTTTAACGTCGCGTCCAAGATTATTGCACTTATATAATGACATGCATGCACGTGTGTGTGTGGGGGGGGGTGGGTGGGTGGGTGTGTCTGCTTGTACTAGTCCAGACTGATGTTGATTTATAGCGCTAGCCCACTAAGATACCGTGCCGCAGTTTAACATGAATACCCCACTCAGACACAGTATACTGACTCCGAGCCGACCAGTCCTTGTTTAAGTCCCTTAATGCTGAGCACCAGGCAGGGTAACAACAAGTTTCATTTTTTGTGTCTTTTGGTATGATGCAGTTGGGGATCGAACCCCTGACCCTCTGCTCTCCGGGCAGATGCTCTACCACTAGACCATGGAGGCGGTCAATAAATACAAGTGAGCATTGTATATATACACATGAATATCATAAAACATAACTCGCAATAAAGCATTTAAAAAATATCCATCAAATTTTGATTAAATGAATGTTGTAAGCCCCCAGCATTGGTGATGGTATCACACTATCCCCCAGACACAAAGCCTGACTACCCAATCAATTAAGATGCCTCTAACGACCAGCAAAGTTCCTGGGTAGCAATTCTAACTCAGATTCCCACGGGGTACAAGTTGTGGAAACATCCACGTCTAGCATTGCTCTGTGCTCACCCAGCTCAGCCTCTCTGTCAGACGGCCCGAGAAGAAGTCCCAGATGTGCAGGCGGCTTCTGACTCAGCCTCTCCTTCTGCGTCTGCTGGAGGTCTGTGATGAGGCCGGCCGTCTGGTCCAAGCGTGCCTGCAGCTTCTCATTGCCAATCTCCTTCTCTGGAAGAAATATTGGAAGTTTGAATATTCAGTAACAATCAGTTCCTGTATCTTACACCATACTCACTGTGACGGATTTCACAGTTCAATCTTTTAGAAAACCTATGTGACCCGATAGATATCTCATGGTTACTACAGTCTGTGCCAAAAACATTTAACTCTACTAGCTCCAACTTGGCAGTTAGCATCATTTAAGTACATTGGTGTAACCATATGGTATTTTATTAGATGAACTTACTCATGTTGCTAGACCAAAGAGATTTTGACTAGGCTCGGGCATCGAACAAGTGGCTAAAGTCTATTACTACTATTACTTTGGGAAAAAGGTTGTAAATGTTTCTTATTATCCTAAGAAATCTGCGAGGTATTCGTCAGTGGATGAATGTTGTTTTACGCCACAGTCGGCAATATTCCAGCTACATTGTGGTTGGCTGTCAATAATGAACCAGGCAAACAAGTGGTTGACAGCATGAGCACGGATCCATCCAAACATGACACACAGTCATCCAGGTCACACATTAAGCCCTCACTGGGGACCCAACTCTGTCCCTGTGTCAGTGCATGGGTGTGTAATAACTCTTCTTCATCAGACTTAATGTTGGATGATGTTATGCCCTTTTTCTACCACAACATATCAATATATCGGTTTATCACAAGACAAACAAAGCAGAAAATATCTACCACTGAAGCAGATACTGCTATCTTAGAAATTTGGGTCACCAGATCAGTTCATTTTCTTGGAAATCCAGCATGTGCTAAAGATTTGTTTTCAGATTTGTTGATGATACAGATGAATGTCCAATAAATCAGTGATAAAATCATGGCATGTATCTCCTACAGAATTATTGACTAACAAAGGATCACATGTCAACATGGGACCCCATCACATGGCTTTACTAGTTACTGTATTCGACGTAATAAGCGCCCCACTCTAATAAGCGCCCACAGCAATATTTGCTATTATATTGGCTAGTGAACAATCCCAATTAGCACCCCTTGTGATTGATCAATGTACACAAGACTTATTTATTCGCGTATAATAGGCACTCGTGTGTTATATGCACCCTTAATTATGGGGAATAAAATTCTGGAAAAATATATCTGTCGTACATAAACATTTCAGGCTGTCAGCATAAACCACCAAATTTATCTATCAACTCTGGTTTTTTCACCAAAATAATATTCTAATAAGAGCCCCCTATTTCTAATTTTGAGAGCACCCAGGGCGCTAGTCCTGCACCATGACCGTGGAATATATTTATTTTATGAAAAAATAATAATCTAGAAATGCATACAAAAGCAAGTCTAGCCAGCTCAAGCTAGCTCTATGCCACAGCATAGGGAATTTTTTTATTTTTAGAGTCAAGAAGGATATTGTGTAATATAAGATTTCAGAGACTAAATGTTAGTCTACCAGGTGAGAAATGAACCCAGGACATGTCCATGTTGGGCAGCACTGTGTCTACTGAGCTACCCCTAGGTCATACAGCTCACTCACCAAAGTAGTCCACAAAAGAGACATCAAGTCCAAGGTCACCCAGGCTCCTAAGGGAGTTGAAATCAATGTTCTTTTTAACTTTAGCCTGGAAGGAAAACAAGAAGCCATTCAGATGGTGGTTGTTGAACACTCTCATAGTTACCATCACCATATGCTAAATTCTTTTCACAAAATGTCAACAGTTATGGTTTAAGTCATGACTAAACACACCAATTTGGTTGACAAAACTTCTAAACATCACAACACAAGTCAATTTTAATAAAGGACACAAATTGAATCTTCATTTCTAATTTTTACATTTTATAAAGTAAAATGTATTCCCTTTGGTTAAGAAAGTTGGTTGGTTTGACGGCGGTCTGTAAATAATCGAGTCTGGACCAGACAATCTAGTGATTAATATCATGAGCATCGATTGGGATCAATGACATGCATAAAACGATTCAGCGAGCCTGACCACCCAATCCCCTTAGTCGCCTCTTAAGACAAGCATAGTCACCTTTTTAAGGCAAGAATGGGTTGCTGAAGACCTATTCTACCCCAGATCTTCACAGGTCTGTTTGCTCTCATTAGACACGATATGATATAATTGAAATACTGTTCAAAGCGGGGTTAAACCCAACTCACTCACTCACTCTTCAGATGGTGGCTGTGCCTGTATTTGACAAAGTACGCAATTGGGATCGATGACATGCAACAACCAAGTCAGCGAGTCTGACCACCGATCCCGTTAGTCGCCTTTTACGACAAGCATAGTCGCCTTTTACGGCAAGCATGGGTTGCTGAAGACCTATTCTATCCCGGATCTTCACGGGTTCCAGGTAAGTGTATGGCTGGCAGTCCCGTCACTTAAAAAGCATTGACTTACCTCTTTCTCCTTCTGTTTCTCTTCTTCAGCCTTCTTGTCAGCTTCCACTTTCTTCTTCTGGAGAAAACAATAACTGAGTTAGTAATGTACCATCCACCGGAATGAATACACCCCAACATCACCATTTCAGATCATTTAAAAAACAAAATTTAAAATTCTGACACACGTAGAACAAAACAATACAAAAGTCTTTGACTGACTTGACTGAGAAGTTGGCAGAGCATGAAGACATGAAACCATTTTAGATGAGGTGAGGTGAAATGGGGTTTAACATCGCTTCCAAGATTATTGCAGTCTTATAGCGATGGCATGCCCTGTGTGTGTGTGTGTGTGTGTGTGTGTGTGTGTGGCTGCTTGTACTAGTCTGGACTGATGCTGATTTATAGTGCTATCCCACTGAGATACCATGCCGCAGTTTAACATGAATACCCCTTTTAGACACAGTATACTCCAAGCCGACCAGTCGTTGTTTTAGCCCCTTAATGCTGAGCGCCAGACAGGGTAACAACAAGTACCATCTTTTACCGTCTTTTGGTATGACGCGGCTGGGGATCGAATCCTGGACCTTCCACTCTCCGGGTGGAGGCTCCTTTTTAGGATAACAACCTCTTTATCGTTTGTAATAATTTCAGGACTACTTCTTGCCCCCTTCATCAGGAGCAGAAGTAGGGGTGGACAGCTACAAGCAGTCTTGACTGATACACAAGAAAGAAGTTCTCCATAAAAAAAGTTTCATGTCACAATTTCATGCACATCATACTCATATTACGTCTCATAAATCATAATTGTGTAATTAAAATATATTTCCAAAAATATTACAATACTTGAATAAATTACATAAAAAATAGCTTGTAGATGCATCATTTCCAGAGTGTCTCTGACTATGCTTTGTTTGTTTGTTTGTTTGTTGTTTTACGCCAAAGTCAGCAATAATCCAGCTATATGACGATGATCTGTAAATAATCGAGTCTGGACCTGACAATCCAGTGATTGAGCATCGACAATGCAATTGGAACAGGATTACATGCATCAACAAAGTCATCAGCCTGACCACCCGATCCCCTAGTCGCTGTAGTAGAGAGAGCCCACCTGTTCCAGGAGCCTCCTCGTCTTGCTGTGTTCCCCCTTGGTGAGGACGTCTAGGAGGACATCCACCATCTTCACACCGTAGTCCTCCGCACTCTCCACAAAACTCATTACACTGAAAACAACAGGATTGTGAATGAAGTCAGCTTAGGCAGTCTACAACCTTATTCATTAAGTGTGTGTGGCTGCTTGTACTAGTCCAGACTAATGCCGATTTTATAGTGCTAGCCCACTGAGATACCATGCTGCAGATTTACATGGATACCCCACTCGGACACAGTATACAGATGCCGAGCTGACCAGTCCTTGTTTTATCCAATTATTGCTGAGTGAGTGAGTTGGGTTTGACACCACTTTCAACAGTATTTCAGCCCCCTAACAGCGATAGATTTAACAACAAATTTGTATGGAGCCAGCAGAGTTTGTTCCTGTTAAAAGTTACTGGCGCTTCTCAAAAGTAACAGGCCTACAACTAAATAGTGGATGCCTAGAAGTGGCCAAACCTGAGATTGCATAGCCACCTAGCTTGGCATTGAAAATGTTAGAACTCTTTACCCCTAAAACGTTATTTCCCGGACTCTGAGATCAAATCTTCTTCCATTTGCCTCATTTCGTGGTGATTTATGACCAAATAAATAAGTTGTACACAAGATTACAAAATCAGTCGTCATTTTACAAAGATGATCCAATCAAAAAAATTAAACACACAGAGAAGGAGTAAAGTTTTGAGAACCAGACGGGCCATCTACTTTACATGTCAGCAAGCCCTTCATAATTTTAACTGGCCATGGGCCAATGAGCCAGTACGTAAATCGCCCCCTGCCGAACAGGCCAAGGATCACTAGTAAGGAGAATCATGTATCTGGACCTACTATCAGCGTATCCTGGCACAGATAAGGAACACAACTCTGACAACACAATAACTGATGCAGTTGTCTAATTACCTCTTGGCATACTGTGCGCCAGTATCATCTCCGTACGTAGACAGCAGGAGGTCGGACTCCTCCTTCGACACGCTGGAAAACGCTGAGTCGTACTGAGGGGCATAGCTACTGAAGGGCCCGTAGTTGAGGTAGGTAACTGAAGAGCAAGGTGGACATGATTACGCCAAACATTCCTAACTATCTAACAGTTACAACAAAAACATGAGCAGAGACGTAGCATTTAGAGGTATATCTTGGATGAGTTTTACCACAAGAGGGATGGATTATTCACTAGACCAAATAAATGAATCAGGCATCAAAACGAAAATACCATTTTTCCAAGCTGTAAAAGTTAACACAGAGAAACGAAAGTAACATCAAGGGAGATAACTTTACCAAATTATCTCCCTTATTGTGGGTTGCACAGATCGACAGCCAGGCTCTTCCTATAATACATGTGTTGTACCTGGTGATATTTTGTTTCTCTTGTCTTCCTTAAAGCCGGCCAGATTGCCAGATCCTGTGGTCAGTTTCCCGGTCAGTTCCCCCAGGGCTACAATCTTCTCTGTTTCACTCACTGTAACATAGTACAAACATACACACATTACAAATAATTACTCTGTACCATGTTGACGAGGTCAAAATGTGAAAACAATTACCCAAGGACCCGACCTTGAGGGGGTCTGACCGCCAAAGGGGTCGTGTCAGAGGGTCCTTGTTTTTGCATATTTACCTCGTCACGGGTATTCTTTCGTTATGTTACACCGAAATTCACTATAAAGATTATGAAGTCTTTAAACCATTACAGTAACTTAGCTGCGAATCATGAATTTTCATAACAGACGCCATCTTGTTTTCTAGCAGACGAGTCAATATTCATCATGTGACAAGTCAATACTGATCATGTGATGAATCAGTATTCAAGGTCAGTGTTGAAAATGTCATTGAAATGTATTGTTTCGTCACGTGGTACGGATTAACAACTGGAATTGCCAGATTCTTAATAGAGGTTTGTTGCTCAATTTCACCCTTTAATCATTTTCCAAGAAAATGATGACAGGCTGAATATGATTGCATCTGGACAGGACAAACCAGTAGATTAAACACAATGATCTACGCTGTCAGGGTGCACCATGCCTGACCACCAGATCCATGAAGTCACCTGGCACCAATTCTGACCCAGAACCCACACTGGGGTTTTCCTAACGTTTCTATGTTCTGCTGACGTACCTTTGCCATCATTGTCTGGGTTGACCACTGTGAGAGTTGTAGCTCCATCCTTCCTTCTCCTCAGGAATCCAAACTGTTCAACATGAAAATTGTCGACTTAGCATTCTGGGGGTAATATAGACAATAAAAAACTTCTTTCACTTCACCTGTCAATCAAACCGTGTGACTGACCAATCAGAAAGATTGGTGATACAAATTCCACCATTCAGACCTTTATCACAATGACATATATTATTCCTATAAGGGCAATCTGTTTTTCGGAAAATTGTAATTTTCACATTATATTGTATATTAATATACTGATCCCATTTCACACATTGCAATGCTTCATGCTTCTTTCGATCCTATGTGGAAACACGATCCAAAAAGGTTTCCAGCTTCTTAAAACAAATCACCCGAACACATCCCAGCATCACCATGGTCACCACCCAAACACACGAGTCAACCACTGTGATCCTGTGCATAGCAACCCACACAGCCTGATCACGTGCTTACTCCTGCCACATCATTCTCTTTTACAGAGCTAACAATCAATTCTACAAGACAGACCACACCACTCCCACAGACATAAGGGTGAGCAAGCATGGTATCTCTTTAAATGCTTTGTCTAAGCTATCAATCACGCCCGAGGGATTGAAGCATGCTAAGACGAGAAGAGGATCGACTGACAATATCAACAAGAGGATCTTCGAACCAATGCCAGGCTGCAAATGCTCAAAGCAGTGAGCGGTACATGGGTACAATGTGTGAAGCCCATTTCTGGTGTCCCCCACCGTGATAATGCTGGAATATTGCTAAAAGCGGCGTAAAACCGTACTCACTCACTCACTCCACTGGGTACTCAGTCTGGGAACCTGAATAATGACAATAAACAAAGGAAGGATGTTCCAATGATGATTCTGAATGCACAGGATACAGAGTACTGGGCTGCAGAAGCAGGTATGGTATCATCTGTCTGTATTGGTGTGTAGATGGAAATGAAATGAAATGATGTTCCCAGGAGGTAGACAGAGAGACCTCCATAGTAGCACACATCAAGGAAGCATTTCCTTAGTAGAAGTAGAGTACCCGTCGGTCAATCCGGGGTGAAGTCGGGAACTGTTACCGTCGACTTGGGAGCGACTGTGTCCTGAGACGAAGTGGCCAGTTGGGTGACAAATTAAACAACATGTGGATGGGTTGGGGACCATAAGCGACCACAGCTGACGATGGGGAAGCACTAGGAGGGTCAACAGTAAGGGCTGTCAAAGCTGGCTTGGGCAAGCCGTCCTTAGAAAGAACCATGCGGACGGCCCAGGCTATTGGTTGCTTCAATGAAGGCATGGACAAAGGCACACTGGGGGCAAACGGCTGGTCCGAATTGGCAGGAATGTTGTCAGTGAGAAAGGTGTCCATGATACCATCATCTTCAACTGACAAGGAGAGTATGGTGGATACTTGAGGTGATTTCATGACTGGAACTCTGATAGAGATGAACACACTGACATGCTGAAGTGGTCCTTGAAGTAGTTCCACTGTGAGATCGATCAGTAGATCCCTAATACCTTCGATCTCTTGAGTTTCGATTTCAGGAATGTCGATCCTTTGATCTAGAGAGTTAGAACTGTTTGGTTGATGTTGATAAAACGATAATACTTTGTTTGTTGTTTAACGCTGCACTCAGCAATGTTCCAGCTTTATGACGGCGGTCTGTAAATAATCCAGTCTGGATCAGACAATTCAGTGATTGACATTATCATGATTATGAGCATCAATCCACAGAACTGGGATATGATGACATGCATCAACCAAGTCAGCGAGCTTGACCACCCGATCCCGTAAGTCGACTCTTACGACAAGCATAGGTGCCTTAAAGCAAGCATGGGTTGCTGAAGACCTATTCTACCCCGGATCTTCACGGTCTATAAAACGATAATACAATTTTAATGGAAACTTAATCCTGGTAGAGACGGTAACCAGTCAGATAACAGTGCAAGCCTCAAAAGCCCTCAAGCAGACTATAACCAGGAGTCTCACAGATTTCGGGCACAAGAGAGTAAAAACCCTAGGTTACCATACAGTGAAATCTTGGTAGTCCAGAACCTGTTAATCTGGAAACCCCACCTTTGGAACACATACATGTATACAAGGTGATATTACACTGTAACCATGATTTGTTAATCCAGAAATTGTGTAATCTGGACGAACAACACTGTCTAGATTATAAGGGTTTCACTAAACATGTGTTGCCTCCAACTTACATTTTGCAGTTTGCTTGGATGGAAATACTTCATAGATCAACAGTTGAAAGATGGAAAAAGATTAAAAGAACAACCTGTTGAGTACATCAGCTATCCCATGCCAGTGTTACTATGGTTACCTTGCTCTTGTCTTTCCGTAGCGTGAGTTCCTCCTTCACCTCCTTGGCTGCAGCCTGGGCCTGGGCGAGGATCTGCTCCGGCGACATGTTGTCAGGGATGGCTTCAAACCGAGTCAAGCTGCAATGTCAAGCAAAATAATCATACCAACTTCCGCTTGAACATTCAGCAGCATTAGAAATTGGCACTAGTCCTGTAGTCCTTGCCAAACTGCCCAATCGTTAAGATATCACAAGGACCAGTAGACTTTGCAAGTTGGATGGGTTTGGGTATATGTTATCATCATAGGGACTAGTGGACTAAACGTGTTAGTTTCTACCACTGTTCAGGTGAGGTGAAATGGGGTTTAACGTCGCGTCCAAGATTATTGCACTTATATAGCATACGTGCATGTATGTGTGTGTGTCTGTGTGGCTGCTTGTACTAGTCTGGACTGATGCCGATTTATAGTGCTAGCTCACTCAGATACCATGCCGCAGTTTAACATGAATACCCCACTCAGACACAGTATTCTGACTCCGAGCCGACCAGTCCTTGTTTTAGTCCCTTAATGCCGAGCGCCAGACAGGGTAACAACAAGTACCATCTTTTAACGTCTTTTGGTATGATGCAGTCAGGGATCGAACCCCGGACCTTCCGCTCTCCGGGCGGATGCTCTACCACTAGACCACGGAGGTGGTCTACCACTGTTCAGTGTTAACACTGCCACAGAGTGGATTCATTTCACCTTTCCATTCAAAATTCCACTAGCCTCTTCAGCAAAGTCTGTAAAGACTAGACTTCCCCCAATAGAAACTCATGCTCCCAGTGCTTTTCAGCGGTTTCTAAATAGATAATGGCATATTTTGAATTGATTGCTATTCTGTTGTTTGTTTGTTTGTTGTTTAATGTAGCACTCAGCATATTCCAGCTCTATGATGGCAGTCTGTAAATAAGCCAGTCTGGCCTTTTACGGCAACAATGGGTTGCTGAAGACCTATTCTACCCCGGATTTTCACAGGTTTGCTACTCTGTATCTTGATCACATTGTAGTGTCACCCTCCAAGGGAGAGTGTTCCATTATGGCAAGAATGGGTTGCTGAAGACCTATTCTACCCCAGATCTTCACAGGTTTGCTATTCTGTATCTTGATCACATTGTAGTGTCACCCTCCAAGGGAGAGTGTTCCATTATGGCAACAATGGGTTGCTGAAGACCTATTCTACCCCAGATCTTAACAGGTTTGCTATTCTGTATCTTAATCACATTGTAGTGTCACCCTTCAAAGGACAGTGTTCCATTATGGCAACAATGGGTTGCTGAAGACCTATTCTACACCAGATCTTCACAGGTTTGCTATTCTGTATCTTAATCACATTGTAGTGTCACCCTTCAAGGGAGAGTGTTCCATTATGGCAACAATGGGTTGCTGAAGACCTATTCTACCCCAGATCTTCACAGGTTTGCTATTCTGTATCTTGATCACATTGTAGTGTCACCCTCCAAGGGAGAGTGTTCCATTATGGCAACAATGGGTTGCTGAAGACCTATTCTACCCCAGATCTTCACAGGTCTGCTATTCTGTATCTTAATCACATAGTAGTGACACCCTTCAAGGGAGAGTGTTCCATTATGGCAACAATGGGTTGCTGAAGACCTATTCTACCCCGGATGTTCACAGGTCTGCTTTTCTGTATCTTAATCACATTGTAGTGTCACCCTCCAAGGGAGAGTGTTCCATTATGGCAACAATGGGTTGCTGAAGACCTATTCTACCCCGGATGTTCACAGGTCTGCTATTCTGTATCTTAATCACATAGTAGTGTCACCCTCCAAGGGAGAGTGTTCCATTATGGCAAGAATGAGTTGCTGAAGACCTATTCTACCCCAGATCTTCACAGGTTTGCTATTCTGTATCTTGATCACATTGTAGTGTCACCCTCCAAGGGAGAGTGTTCCATTATGGCAACAATGGGTTGCTGAAGACCTATTCTACCCCAGATCTTCACAGGTCTGCTATTCTGTATCTTAATCACATAGTAGTGACACCCTTCAAGGGAGAGTGTTCCATTATGGCAACAATGGGTTGCTGAAGACCTATTCTACCCCGGATGTTCACAGGTCTGCTTTTCTGTATCTTAATCACATTGTAGTGTCACCCTTCAAGGGAGAGTGTTCCATTATGGCAACAATGGGTTGCTGAAGACCTATTCTACCCCGGATGTTCACAGGTCTGCTTTTCTGTATCTTAATCACATTGTAGTGTCACCCTCCAAGGGAGAGTGTTCCATTATGGCAACAATGGGTTGCTGAAGACCTATTCTACCCCAGATCTTCACAGGTCTGCTATTCTGTATCTTAATCACATAGTAGTGTCACCCTTCAAGGGAGAGTGTTCCATTATGGCAACAATGGGTTGCTGAAGACCTATTCTACCCCGGATCTTCACAGGTCTGCTATTCTGTATCTTAATTACATTGTAGTGTCACCCTTCAATGGACAGTGTTCTGACAGAACTTAACACGCTGTCATCCCTACACAGACATTCTCTATCTCAATTACATCGCTGTCTCAGCCTTCAAGTGGGCATACGCTGTGATAAAATGCAAATACTCTGATGCAAATACTCTGTCATCCCTGTACAGACAGTCTAGGCTCACCTCTTTGACTTCTGTATTTTCTTCAGCTCCTTCCTCCTCTGTTCTTCCTCATCGATCACCGTCACCATCTCGGCAACAGCGCCGTTCTCATGAAAGCCAATCTCCTCCAAGGTGATGTTTGCCATGAAGCTCTGGGTCTTCTTCATGTTGAGTATCTTCTCCTGGAACACAGAGACACGTCCAACTCACTCAACACTCTAGCAGCAAATAAATTTGTATTTGTTCTTGTTTGGTTGTTGTTGACTGTGCAATATTCCAGTTATATGACGGCCGTGTGTAAATAAACAAGTCTAGACCAGACGATCCAGTGATTGACATCACAAGCATCAAACTACTGGGATACGATGACATGCATCAACCAAGTCAGCGAGCCTGAGCAACCAATCCCATTAGTCGCCTCTTACGACAATCATGGGTTGCTGAAGATCGATTTTAACCCAGATATTCACAGTTAATTTTAACATAACAACAAAGCCATCTACTGCCATGTTCATTGAAGCCAGGGACTTTGGACCCATGACCAAGCTCATTGCAATCATTCCGCCATGCGTTATGTGTGGGACTCAAGTCTGACCCAGTGTTTAAGCACACATGGCAGTTGAAGCATCTTCCTGAGACAAGGGAGTTAATGGACTGTAAAAAATAGATTTTTCTTTGAGCAACAATTGTAGTCCCTCTATCATCAGCTCAATGAGGTAACATTGTGGAGGCTACAAGACTAGATCACTGTTGTTACCTTGCTTATAGGCTTCAAGCTACACTGTAGTAGCGGGGACCTACTCTACATGAATGTCAATGAGGTAACAATGTGGAGGTAAGAAGACTAAATCACTGTTGTTACCTTGCTGAGAAGCTTCAAGCCAGACTGCATTAGCCTCTTGGCTTCCTTGTAGTAGATTGTTTCCGGACGGTTGTATGTCATCGCATTGTTGCACATCGTAATGAAATCTTTCTGAAATTCCAAACAAATTAAACATAATCCAAGACAACAGCATTTTCAAGGGTGGATATTCTGTACCATTTTAGCAGGAAATGACAGTAAAACTTTATAAATTCCAATGACTTTGATTTACTGATAAGCAACAAAGGAACAATAAAAAGGAAACTGCTTGAATGATTAGTTTGACATTATTGTGTTACATACAATGTTACAATATCTCTAGATATATGAAAATATGAGACCTCTTCATAAAGTTCAATTATGGACAAAATAATTATCGCCCCCTCCCCCACCCCCAATTTGCCTGCCAAAATTGTGGGATGACAGATTAATCCCTGCGTTACCTTGTACTCCATGACATTGCGGTACTCGTCATCTTCAATCTTGGTGAGTATGGTGCTGAAGTCCATGGGGTAGGAGATGATGCTGGAGTAGCCGGGGGCAATTGCATCTGTGACTGGGTAGGCAAAGAAACCATTCAAGTCCTTCCTGAAACACCAATCACTGTCTGGTTTAATCTGTCTCCTTAATCCATACATTGTTTGACACCATGATGCATGTCCAGGTCCCAGCAACCAACTTGGCGGCACTATTGGCTCCATGCTCATTGGACATGGATAAGTTGATACAGTCAAGTCAGCGGTATAAACTAACAGTTTCAGTCCACTAGTCCTTATAATGATAACATGTAGCAAAACCCTTAAGAATGGCAAATTTCTACTCGTCCTTACGATACCTTAACTATTTGGCAGTTTGGCCAAGACTACAGGACTAGTGCCAATTTCTAACACTGTAAGTCTCGTTAATCCGACACTGGTTAATCCGACAATTGGCTTTATCCGACACAAATGATGGGAACCGATTAAATCAGTGCTATTTAGACCCGTTAATCCGACAGTCTCGCACTCTGATTCCGACACACCTAATTTGCAACAAATTGCTGAGATCATTTATTAATCAGTCTCATTAACCGACACGGTGATCAGCGTACTCTGTGGTCATCTGCCCACAAGTACACAGCCCTGTGTTGTGATGCAAGACGAGTCGGCGAGGAGCAGCATATTTCAACGGCAGCTGAGATAAACTTGCTTAACAATAAACAATTACTGCTTTAAATAAACAAAACAGGATGATTCACATGCGTAGATTACCCCAATCTCTTAAACATCGGATAGAAGTTCTCGCAACTGCTGAGGACATCCAATTACAGGTCACGTCAGAACGACCTTTCGCGAACTTTGATCGACCAATGAAATTACTAACAGGAAGTTGACATAAGTCACTAAGAAAGCAGCTTTCTTAAACATTGCAGCACTAGTTTGAAATTGGCGACTTTCATTCTAGGCTATGTTTTAAAATGCATTTTGAATCAGTCATACAGTTTGTAACAGTAGTTTTGTGTTAAACTTTGGAGGTTGCATGATTAGAAAACATATTCCGCTAACAATATAACATAACAAAATAAATATTTCCATTTTCCTTTTGTTTTATTACAAAATGTTTGAATCATTATCTATCGTGTAGTTGTCCGATTTTCAATCACGAACTTTGCTACTACCTAATTTCGTATATACTCGTTTATCCAACATAATCAAATGCAACCAATAATGTCGGATTAACGTGACTTGACAATATAAGTTTTATAGACCACACAGCTTAGATTTTAGGAGGTTTTATTGTGTATGGTATATAAATGCATTGATACCTCAACTTGGGTTTCATTAGCCCCTGGTGTAGTGGTTCTAACTGTGGTTCATGAAAAGAACATAGCATGCTTAGGGAAGTATAACATATATATCAACTCCTTTCATCATCCCAAGTTGTTATCAGATTTCTGTACAAACTGTTGGGGAATCCTGACACCTGAAGGCAGCATGTTCAACATCTCTTACCCCTGCAATTTCTTCTGTATGTAGTGCAGACACTGTCTAAGTATAGCATTGCTGTCCTCGCCCTGTACTGTACACTGCCGGGGCTCACGGGATACATCCTGCTCCTCCACCTCCATCTTGACTGGCTCCACCACCTGGGGCGGAGGTACGACAATGTGAGGCTGTTTCTCGGGGGGTTCCTCCGGTGGCAAGACTGTGGTGCTCTCATCTCCTCCCACGTACGTCTCTGCCTTCCTCTTGCTGCTGCTGCCCTCCTATGTACATACCAGAGAGTGTATTGGCTTCAGCCATAATAAATACATATATCAGTCAGTGATCATAGGATCATGTTATTGTTGTTTGGATTAATTGGAGCAACGGTTGTAAGACTGAGGGAGAGCGAGAGAGAGAGAGGGAAGAGAGAGGGGTAGCGTAGGGTAGCGTAGGGTAGGGTAGGGTAGGGTAGGGTAGGGTAGGGTAGGGTAGGGTAGGGTAGGGTAGGGTAGGGTAGGGTAGGGGTAGGGTAGGGTAGGGTAGGGTGGGATGGGGGCTTTTAGGGGTAGCGCTGACACCCTTTTTCAGACACCTGATATGTCATCCTATGTCCAGATGTCAGCCCCTTCATCATATATATACATCTCCATTCATTATAACTGTATTATCATATCAAAACATTTTATTGATGTGTACATCTATAACATAGGATAGTGTCTCAATTGTGAGAGCTATCATGAGTGATCATACCCCATCATGCTTGTGCCTGTCCTTGTCCTTATCCTTATCTCTATCCTTATCCTTCTTCTTTTTCTTCTTCTTATGCTTGTGTTTCTTCTCCTCGTGGTGGGGTGAGTGTGTGTACACATCCTGTATTGTCTCTGTGGGCTGCGAACCTCCAACTTTCAACACAAGCTTCAAGGGCTTCTCTACAACCTCCTGAGTGTAACCCTCTGAAACAGACACAGAATAATAATAGCTATATCTACTTTTTCCACTATAAAACAAAATGTCTCTTAGACAACATTTTAAATAGATTTTGATATAATTCTAATTATTAATTCATTGTGGCCTTATCATGATTATAGGCAGAAGGGAAGCTTTAACTGTTGTCATGTTGAAGGGCTTGATTGCCTACATTCTATCATGGATAAACATATTTAAAAATAAAAAGTGTTTGAGTTTACCTTAAAAAATATTACTTCTATAGCTGCATTTCTCAGTAGTTGCATCCAAATATTAAATTACAGAAAGGCATGCATGATAAGCCAAACTGAAGCCACCTACGGAAGTAATGTACATAACGTGCACACTTTTTCAGATTTCAATAACCGCTAGACGGAGGATCGAACTTGGCAGCTTGAAGCTAAGCTAGTATAATGGGTTAATCTAACTTGCCAAGATTTCACCATGGGACCAGTATCATAAATAATTAGTACTTGTTTAGCCAAGTCATCAGCACCCGATTGTTTACCTTTGTGTGTATGTGCAGTAGCTACTGTCTCTGTTTAACTGCAAAATTGTACAGATTTTCCTCAAATTAGATTGAATTAATTCATATCTATAACCCTAAGGATCGTAAAGGGGTGCCTAAGCCCAAGCCAGCCAAGGATAGTAAAGATGCGTGTGATTAGATTGAATTGATTCACATCTATAATAGGGCTGCAACGATACAGGAAGGTCACGATACGATACGCATCTCGATATTCTGGTCACGATACGATACGTATCTCGATACGCAATGATAAATAAAACAAGACTTAAAGCATGTCAAGATTGAACCTTTCATGATTTTGGAACAGTCAAAATTATTTTATAATAACAAAACTACTGAAGTTGGAACTTTCTCTAACTTTCCTTAAAAACAATTCAAAGTTCAAACACCAGAAAATAATTAATGTACCCCACCGGTGATACAACTTCAAAGAATTTTATCAGGAATAATATATTCCAATATCGTGTTACCTTAGTTGCAGCTTTTACTATATATATATATATATATATATATATATATATATATATATATATATATATATATATTTCAAATTATAAGAACCACAAGTGTAGCATTTTGGTACTGGTGATTGCTGTTGCAGGATATTTTTACGTATGGAACAATTTGATCAGTCACCCTAGGGACTTCCCGTGCTACATGTATTTCGATTGCGAAAACCTTATGTTGACATATATTCGCCAAATTGCCACACACATGACTTTTAAGGAGTCAAAGTATGGCATTTTTAATATATGTATCCATTCTCTAGCAACTAAAGTTCGTTTCAATACGTCAAAAGCGGTAATCTGACCGTGGTTGCAGTATCTCTTCACACACGATTTCACATAACTTAATGAAAAAAATATTAAATGAAATTTTGAATAAAATTAATAAAATATATTACAAACACAAGTCCAGATATATAATGAACACGTTTTAATAACAAGATAGTATAGTAATGGTATTTAATTGCGTACTTCAGTTCGGATTTGCTGACAGGTATTTCCGGTGTTATGTGCTTGCGGGGATCAGCTGATAATGTTTTTTGAGATGGGGAAAAACATGTCGGTGTAAAACCTGAGCTTATTAAAAATGTAAGTACGTTTTGGGGAGCCATGCGTTACCGCGCGCTTTAACCAATTTAGCGGTTTATTGAAAGGCACAATAGCGAGGAAACGCTTTACTTGAGATTTGCGTTCCGTATCGTGGCGTATCGATAAATGGGCCCACGTGTATCGTATATCGTATCGTGGGTCAAGTATCGCGATGCATCGGAATATCGGTGTATCGTTTCACCCTTAATCTATAACCATACGGATCGTAAAGGGGTGCCTAAGCCCAAGCCAGCCAAGGATAGTAAACGTGCGTGTGATTAGCAAGTGGAGTCTCCAACTCTAAGGATCATGAAGGGGTGTTTGATCAGAAGGGGGTACCTAACCATAATGATCGTAAAGGTGATCCAACTGCTATGGATAGAGTTGGCCCTAACTAACCTAACCCTTAGGCCAAGAGTCGAAGAGGCTGGCGAGATCTATGAAACGAGAGGTGCAACCGGCAGCTTAAGGTCACTTAGCACTGCAAAAGCTGCACCCGGTAAACTGCATTGTTGCCCCAAAAAGAATGTAATGATTCATGAATGTGTGTACTAAAGTAAAAGTACCACAAACTTGACAATATGCATCCTAGACTGCGAGAAATGAGGTGACGCTACTGATATTTCACCAGTTCAAGTTGCTACAAACACCAAAAGGACGAAAGAAAATATGTTAAAAGTGCAGAACTAATTCATAATACACGTATTCTCACCTTCTGCGTCGAGGGATTTCTTTTCTGATTTATGTTTCTTGTGTTTTTTACCCATATTTGTTGTTTAGATCTAGATCACAAATAAAGCTTTGTCAAGAAACCGGAAGTACCCGGCATCTGACTAAAAGACGGACAGTACGGCACGCGCAATAGCTTTGTAGACATTATTCAGTCTCCTTGATATTTCTTTTATCAAGCGATACAGGCGTACTGTTTGAAAGTCTCAGCTTAGCACCTGTTGATGTTAAATATTTTCCTGAATAAGGTCTATATCGGTGGTTAAAATCAGGACCTTGCGGCCACCTAATCCATGACGTCAGGGTTGGATTGGCTACAAACTATAAGATTTCTAAACAATATATGAACTTAGTGAAACCCAAGAGCGACCACAGAATATAGGATGATAAATGTTGCTGTGGGTGAATAGTGTAGTCAACACAATATTTTTTTACAGGTTATCAATTTATGAGAATGTAAACAGACTCTTGAATTGTGAGATTGTTTCAGTTATTTGATCTTGGCAGAAACACAAAGTATCGCCAAACCCCTGCCTGGTAACTGAATACAGGCAATTACAGGAACTATTCTAACCATATCGGAGTAAAAGAGTTGATTTTAATGCGATTGAGGAACTGTTGCAATTTACCACTTTTTTAATGGAGCATATTTTCGTATCAAAATAATAAACATCAGCATCGGCGAAAAACAAAAATCCTCAGATAGTAGAGGGAGCCAAGAGCAATGGAGTGTGGATGGAGAACTAGGCTAAAATGCTAAAATGTTTTAATAAGATAGTATATTCAAGCATGATGCCAAGCTTCTATGTGCCTGATACACTGCAGTTACTGCACACCGGAGCGGTCGGGTAGCCTAGTGGTTAAAGCGTTCGCTCGTCACGCCGAAGACCAGGGTTCGATTCCCGACATGGGCACAATGTGTAAAGCCCATTTCTGGTGACCCCCGCCGTGATATTGCTGGAATATTGCTAAAAGCGGCGTAAAACCATACGCTCTCACTCACTCACTACTGCACCCCGCCTCTGGATCCGCCAGTGAATAGGTGTCAATTAGTTTCCTATTTAAACTTTTAAGTCATATATGGCATCACAGGGTGATTTAGGACGGACAAATATGATAGGTCTTCAGCAATCCATGCTTGCCGTAATAGGTGACTATGCTTGTCGTAAGGGGCGATTAACGGGACCGGGTGGTCAGGCTCGCTGACTTGGTTGAGGCATGTCATCGTATCCCAATTGCGTGGATCGATGTCCATGGTGTCAATCACTGGACTGTCTGGTCCAGACTCGATTATTTACAGACCGCCGTCATATAGCTGGAATATTGCTGGGGTGTTAAACAACAAACAAACAAAAATGGTTAACGACGTATGGGACATGCAGTTTTTGTGAAGCAAACCGAACTAAACAGACAATGGTGAGTAAAATCAGTACTGCCTGTCTTGGCTCACCTTATCACAATTTACAAATAACGTATTCGCTCTAATTCAATATGCGTCGCGCTCCGAGCAACGTCAAGACCAATCTGGAAGTAATCTTTGTGTGTTACCCTCACAAAGACTGAAAATTTAAGTGACAATCCCTTTTTGCGGTCTGTATTACGTATTTCCTTTACTTTTTGCCTAGAATATTATCAAAACTAGACTTGCTATGTCAGCATTACGGTAAGGACAGGGCGTAAAGAGGAACAAATATGGTTCAGGCCTATAAAACATGTCAGACAGACCAGCTTGGAATGTGTGCATGAGGTGTGATATTACGTGTGCCTCAACCATTTGTAATAGGGTAAGATATGTATATTAAAACTACATTTTCAACCCCTGATTAAACAAATGTTATTTTACATGTTGATGAATGACTGGCCCTTTGACGTGAAGCTGTGATGTGTAACATCCGCGTTTTGCCGAAGGACCAACAATCACGGAAGTATAGTGTACTTCCGTGATTGTTCGTCCCGGACCTACCTGTACTGTACAGGTAGATCCTGGTCGCCCCTTTATTGATTTTACCCCGCATTCGTAATGGGGTTGCGACAATGCGCCGCAGGGAGGTTCAAGATGAATTGTTACATGCACCGACTGAGTGGTTATGTTATATATCACCACATGTCTGAGTATAACAGACGATGACGAAATACACCGAGTGATGAAATATATAAGAAAACACGGACCATGCAATCCAGATCTATCTTCATAATCTTGGTATTACCCTGGCTAACAAAGTGAGGGCAAATTATTGATCCAAAATTTGTAACGTGAATAGAAGTAAAACTAGTTCAAGGTTAGTGTTAAGGCTCTTTAGAAGCGTTGAATGGGAATTCTCCATAAAAGAACCCAAACGACACACACAGGCACTGATCCGGGTGCAAGTTCCGGTTTAATTGCAAAGCTCATCACTTGGTCGAACTGAATCAGCCCCTGTGAGGAGTATACGCTGACATGCCATTCGGATTCTTTCGGATGATTCCGATATTTAACGTTAACGCTATCTGCTGTCAACTAGATCTAGACCAGAAATAGCCAGTTGGTAGTTCAGATTGCTTACACGTTTTGCGTTGGCATCGTCTAACTACCTCGCACAACGTGAGCGGCTTATGAAACAGGCTGAGGTTTTCTTGAGGATATTTAAGGTCAAATCTTACCCCGGAAATGCACTGGACGTTCTAATAGTATAGATCTACCATGACCAAAGTCATTTACAGTGCTGACCACTGACGGAAGGTAATTATAATTCATTTTTATTTGATTTCGAATAAGTATCTAGGAATCCTAGACTATCGAATAGTACATGATTGTAAACAAGCCGTCATAAACAACATGTCATCGAACAGATTGTGGAATATAATTGTTATTTTGTTTTTTTAATAAATGGACTGACTCATCATTTCATGACAAGACTTAATATGCATGACGAACAAGTCCTTCAAACACTTGACTGCTATACAGTAAACTACGGTTATAACGAACTCAAAGGAACTACTAATTTTAGTTCGTTATAACCGTAGTTCGTTATAAGCTTATATACAGCATAACTACAGCAAATAGTCGGGACCAGAAAAGTAAGGTCGTTATATCCGTCAGTTTGTTATAAGCGTGTTCGTTATAACCATGGTTTACTGTATCTGCAACCAAGGAAAAACTGACGTTTCATATTCTAGATCGAAGTAGCAATAAACGATCGCCCAAATTACATAGAGACAGTGTTTCAATTCCACCCACTAACTGAAATTTTAGATTCACGTTCAGATCACTAACCACACAGTGCTGTCGGTGGAGCCTAGACAAGTAACACCTGCCGCTGTCATCACATGGCACACTGTAGCAGGGCAGTGCGTTACTATTTCTGCTCTAAGATAGGGTTGTTTATCATCATGTACAAACCAATATATGCATGTATGTGTCAATTTCTGGTTCAACTGGAATTTAGGATCATGCTTTTAATTATCACAAAATATGGAGCACCTTTAGAATGCTTCATATCCATAACTTGTGAGGACGATCTTTGCTGTAGATCACATGTCACATCACAGAGACATTAATATTAGATATGAATGAACTTGTCATTGTTGGATCAGCAGTGTTCTCTACAACATTGGAAGGTGAAATACGGATCAGAGTTGATTTTGTAACCGAGTACACAAACTCATGTTGTAAAGATATCTCAGGCATTTAATCCTTCTCTGAACATTCACTAGCTATGTATCGGTAAGACAGTGAGTGAGTGGGTTGGGTTTAGCTCTGGCCTAAACAGTCTATCAGCATCCTCAGTATAATTACATATCACAGCATGTCTAGTTAGTTTGATTGTAGTTTAATGCTGCACTCAGCAATATTCCAGCTATATGATAGCGGTCTGTAAATGATCGAGTGTGGAGGACCAGACAATCCAGTGATTGAGATCATGAGCATTGATCTATATGATGACATGCATCAACCAAGTCGGCGAGTCTGACCATTAGTCGCCTCTTACGACAAGCTGTGGTGAAGCCCAGGTTGTTGAAGACCAATTCTAACCCGCATCTTCACCATGTTCACAGGTCTGATCTAGTTAGTATTCAGATAAGCATTAAGGCTAATGAACCTAATTAATAATCCTTATGTTCGTATCAAATTCTATTGAAAAGATTCTCCAGCACAATTTCTGGCAAGTTGCTGCTAGTCGACACAAAGGTTTTGACTGTTGATCCTATTCTGATCATGGTTGAAAGATACTATGCTAACATGGCTAATGCCATGCACACACATCAAACAAACAGCTTGTTTGTCATAGCTCTATCACTTTTTTATTACATTTTGTCCTTTCAGCAGGGGGCACGGGTGGCCCAGTCGTCTAAGGCGTTGCGATTCACTGTGAAGAGTTGCGTCCCTTGGACACGCCAGAAACCTATGATTATGGTTTCGAATCCCAGTTCGCCCCAGTTATGTTTCTAGGTTTGTCAGCACCATACCCATGCTCGTGGGTTTTACCGAAGTGGTAAACGTCTGAGACCCGCATCACTTCGGTCTTTCCTTCCACATTAAGCTGACACAACGTGATATAACTGGAATACTGTTAGAAGTGGCATTAAACCCAACTCACTCACTCACTATCCTTTCAGCCATAATCATATTAATCATGTCCAAAGGGCATTTAGAGGTGGTTGAGTGGTAGTAGTTAATAAGATAAGATAAGGCAACCTTTTAGTATCCCGAAGGAAATCAGCACAAGGTCACAGCTAATTGATAAACACAAATACAAACAAATAACAACATTACAAACATTATTAACATTAAATGTGGCACTAGCGAATAGATACTCAACAATTACTTATCACAAAACTTGTTATATAACGTGGTGCTAGTTGGTATTCATTTGCTCATCATCCTGAAAGTTGAGCTTGATTGCCTCCATGGATACAATGTGTGAAGCCCATTTCTGGTGTCCCCCGTCATGATGTTTTGATGGAATATTACTACAAAGTGATCCTAGCTCTAAGCATGCTAAGACGGTCATAACCCCCATCAGGATATTATTCTGGAATATCGCTAGGAGCATTCTAAAACCATTGTCACTCACTGCCCAAAGGCATTCATGATTAGGAACTTATCTGGGTCCTGTTCCACAAAGTGATCTTAGTGCTAAGACGGTCCTAACACCCATTATGATGATTATTCCGGAATATTGCTAAAAGAAGTCTAAAAAACCATTGTCACTCACTGCCCAAAGGCATTCATGATTACGAACTTATCTGGGTTCTGTTCCACGAAGTGATCTTAGTACTAAGACGATGCTAACACCTATGCTTTAACATGGGATTTTGATAGTTGTAGCACTGGAATCGCTATGTGAAAAAGGGACTTGAATATTATGTTGTCATCACCGTTATCATCATTTATATGCTATGTTTTTTATTCATTTCAGCAAAACTCTGACAGACCATCACCATGGCACAGATCTGCTGCATACACAACAATGTGAATGTGTGTGTCTATATCTTAGTAATTCTGTTTGGAATAGCATCATGGATCGACATAAATGGCCTTTGGGTGGAGCTGCCGATTCTTGTCCAGAAATTGCCAGAAGGATGGGATCTTCCTTCATATATGGTCATCATAATTCAGCTGGCTAATATAGGACCGCTCTTCTACACCTTGTCCAAGTTAAGATGGCCACGCAGACTGAACGAAGTCCCAATAATTTATTTAATAATCGGTATAGGAGGGACTTCATGCTTACTGTTGGCTTTCTTCTGGAACACGACATCATACATCGCAGGGGCCAACCACAGTACTGCTCTCCTCATCCTCAACTTCTTCCTAGCTTTTGTGGACTGTACATCATCTGTTGTCTTCCTGCCATACATGGCTCACTTCAAGCCAGAATACATCACTGCTTTCTTCATCGGAGAAGGATTCAGCGGCCTCCTGCCTGGCCTCGTAGCACTAGGACAAGGAGCCGGTCAAACAACCTGTGTGAATCAAACAGTGCACAATAATGTCACCGTCAATGGAACATCCATTAACGAAACTTCGTATGTCATCTTTCCTCAATATCAAACTCCAAAATTCTCGATTGAAGTATTTTTCTTCCTTCTCTTTGGAATGTTGGTGACTTGTGGCGCTGCCTTTACCATTTTGCATTACTGTGAGTTTGCAAGGCTGGAGCAGCTCAAGACGAGGGATGAAGTTGATGAATCGACTGACGTCACAGCTCAGACAGACCTCATGTCCAGCTATGAACTCAGTGGGCCTACAGCTAATCCTGCAAGCGACAACTTCCTTGACGCAGCTGATAACATTCATTCCAGGACTCACTTAATAACTGGGAAGAAACGGCCAGAAATCTCAATACAGAAAGACATCTCCTTGGAGACGACTCGGCGCCAAACCTGCATGACAAGGACCAACTTTTTCTTCTTCCTATTTCTCACAGCATGGATCAACGGACTTGGTAATGGGGTGTTGCCGTCTATACAGTCGTACTCCGCCTTACCGTTTGGCAACACAGTGTACCACCTGACAGTTACACTAGGAAGCATTGCTAACCCTCTGTCCTGCCTCGTGGCCTTCTTCCTGCCTGTGTCATCCACCATTGCCATCACGATACTGACACTCCTTGGGACCGGCTTTGCTGCGTACTGCATTGGTCTTGCTGCAATGAGCCCCGACCCGCTGCTTGTTGGAGAGCTGCTTGGAAATATTCTTGTAGTGAGTACATTTTGGTTTTTCATATATCTTTTTGTCACATAAACCAAACTACCTATGGCCCAATTTGATTAACTCCCCCTGCCATTTCCATTATTAGTGTCTTAAATGAATGCTTTTTGAAAGTGGCCCTTTTTAGAATGGTGTCACGATGAATCGAAATATCGATATATTACTATTGGTAAGCACTTAAAGTCAATAAATCGATTGTTAAATCAGTTTTCGTTCAATAGTATCGATTTCAGTTAGGAATATCGATAGTTTAGATTGTACTTACCATATCATGCGATTGAGTCAAATGCTGTTCAAATTTGTTTTTCTTTTGATCATGAGTGGTAGTAATTTACACATGGTAATGTAGGAGTTTCTTATTCTTAAATTATTAAGGTAAAGAAAAAACAAATCAGTCATATCTCAAACTTTACTTTTTATTTGTTGTTACGGTTATCACATTCAAAGGAAACTTCAGTTCCATCTAAAATGATACACTGAAAACTATCAATATTTATCGCAGTAGTTGCTTGCAATATCAGCATTTATCGCAATAGTTTCTTTCAATATCAATAGTTATTGCAATAGTAATTTCCAGACCAATAGTCACCCCTATTTATAGAGTTAATGTAGACTGGACCAATGATTCATTTCTATGGCGGCATAATCATGATAATTGCTCATCAAAGTCCAGACTTAGAAGGATGCTTGTATAATAGAAAATTAAAATGGAAGAATAGCATTGTGCTTACAAGGATTTACCATGTTTACTGAGGCATTATCATTAGTCTGATGTCTGGGAGTTGTCCCAAAGTCAAACAAGTCTGCAAAAAATGACAGCAAAAATTACCAAACAGGGAAGTCAATATTTCCCGATTCAAATTTTCATAATTATAGTGAGAGAGTGAGTTTGGTTTAACGCCGCTGTTAACAGTATTCCAGTTATATCGCGGCGTGTCAGCTTAATGTGGGAGGAAAGCCCCAAGTGATGCAGGTCTCAGACGTTTACCACTTCGGTGAAACCCACTCGCACGGGTATGGTGCTGACAAACCTAGAAACATAACCGGGATTCGAACCCACAATCATAGGTTTCTGGCATGCCCAAGGGACGCAACTCTGCACAGCAAATCATGGCGCCTTAGACGACTAGGCCACCCGTGACCCACTCATAATTATAATATGTATATTTGATCGATGTTTTAGCTTTGACTTCCACTGCTCGAATTAAGGAACCTGGTGTAACTTGCATCAGGTGCTTGTTGACATGAAAACCGCGTTGCACCAATCAAAACCAGGTTGCACCCTGATCCCACAAATTGATCAAAGGTGAAACAGGCGTGTCTGTCAAAAGTTATAGGAACATGTTCACTTGAACTTGAAGTACCCACACTTTGATGATGGGGAGCATAAGAAAGCATGACAAATTACACCTGACACAGGGATTAGTGATGAATTATGGTGACAAAACTTTAGAGGTGCCCAGTCGTCTAAGGCACCACGATTTGCTGTGCAGAGTTGCGACCCTTGGGCATGCCAGAAACCTATGATTGTGGGTTCAAATCCAGGTTCGCCCCGATTATGTTTCTAGGTTTGTCAGCACCATACCAGCGCTCAGGGTTTCACCAAAGTGGTAAACGTCTAAGACCTGCATCACTTCGGGCTTTCCTCCCACATTAAGCTGACACGCTGTGATATAACTGAAATATTGTTAAAAGCAGCGTTAAATCCAACTCACTCACTCTATGCTGTGTGGGCAAGTAAGGGTTAATCAGACTCAAATTTAAGTTTATGTCATGCACTTGGTGCATGTGGACGTAGTATTAGGTTGCATTTCTCAATCGAAGGTTGCACTTGTGCATGTTTTATATAGTTGAATTGAACCCTTGTATTTCGCTACTAGCACAACCAAAGGCGTTAATCATGTCAACAAATGGTTAATAAGTTCACTAGCCATGCCAACCTGAACTTGTCTATTGGCATAATTTTCAGTAGATTGTCGTGGTAACCATGGTAACTGAGTTAGTTAAGCATGATTAATAGTTGCTGTAATCAGGCTTTGGAAAATGGCTACCGTCACAGATGGTTACTTTAATATGTTGTGGCGAGTTGAGCATGCTAATTGCACTCGTTCAGAGAGCTGACAGTTCACATGTGGTGATTGAATGTTCACAAGCTATGAGGAGGCTGTGTAATTGTTTCATATCCCAACCTTAACGTCATCAAATCATGTGTCAGTCCACAAGTGTCATCATTTGATAATTAGTAGTCTATGACTCTCTTAAGGTAGCCAAATGTCCCGTTATCTCATTATTGATGAGCATGAATGGTTAAACAAGATGACTGTCCCTGTCACCACAAAATAATGTCCACCTATGCCACAACTAAGACACACCTAGTGTTTTCAAGACAAATTCCCAAACACCTGTGTGATCTGACCATGCTAAATACAGCATACAGCCCATGATGTAGAACAACAGTGTAACTGTTGTTTGACATCTTTGCAATTATTAATGTCTGTTTTGGAGTACATGGTGTCTCATCAACATAATTTGTTAGATGCTGAGTTTCAGATGACCAAAGGTCATGAGTCATAGACTGTTAAAATTCAATTTGGCCGTTGGTTTGTTTAAGTAGTCTGACTTTTGACCAATAGAAATGCTAAGCAAGGCCTCAAACGTTTCATAATTTCATAATTAAGAATAAGTAATAAGGATTAGTCCTGCTTACTGTATCAATTACAGTATTTTACAACAAACAAATGCACAGTCATCAAAATTTCAATCCCATTAAAATCGACCTTAGTTCTCGCTACTGCTAAACAAAGATCTGAAGACATCCCTTTAGGGGTCACGTCAGAATGACCTTTCATCAACCAATGAGAGCGTCGCTTACCAGAAAGTGACTGTCAAAATGTGAGTTCTAATCATGCAACCTCGAAAACTTTAACACGGGGTATTCCAAACGATAGTTACAGGTTTAACGACTGAATCCATACAATCCTGGCCATCTATTAGCCATTCCAGAATGTTCTTTTGTTTAGGTTTCAAATTTGTAATCGTGAATTTGTCAAAATATGTTTCGAAGCACAGCGCCAATTTGAAATTAGTTCCGTAAAGCACGAGAAAGCTGCCTTCTGATTGGTCATTCTATTGGTCGGTCAAAGTTTGCGCAAGGTCGGTCTGATGTGGCCCATAATGGGATGTCCTCAGATCTTTGTTTAGCGGTAGCGAGAACTAAGGTCTGATTTTAATGAGATTGTCAATATTTGTAATTGAAATTCTTGGCAGCACAAGTCTTCACATCATACTTTCTGTATCAAAGGGCAACACTGACTTGACTAAGTCAAGTGCTTTTCTTATCGCATAGCCAGATGGTATATATTCATCCAATCACAAATGGTTTTGCATTGATCATTACGGTTCGTCTACCATTTTTGTTGATTTGTCTTACTGACTTTTGCCACTGACTTATTACATTTCTTGGGTCCAAGTCATTGACCAACATGAAGCTTTTAGTGTCAAAATCACAGCATAAGGGAGAAATCAGGAGAATGTGTGGATTCTGGTTCTGGAGTCAACAAGCCATAAGGTGCTGAGTTGATTCTTCTCCTGGAATCAACAGAATCTAGTGATTTCTCCGACTTCAACCATGTTTTGGTTGAAATAAAATTTCTCATTTTTCATAATGACCTGATGACCTCTAGTTGCATCAGTTTTACTTGACAAAATGCACGTTCAGAACAGCCAGTGAATTCCTGGCTCAGAATCAACTACATCAACAATAACTAGGGACATCATTATGTTCAAATGACAGTGATTCATGACTTGATAACGTGAGCTCCATGACTTCCTGTCCAGTTATTTTTCTGTTCCTGTGTCTGCAATGATGTGTTTTTTGTTTCTAGGTTGCAGCCTGGTTTTTTGTGACTTTCTTGTTGACCTTCACCAAGGTGAGCATTGCGTCACTGCTGCGTGTAGAGGGGAAGCGTGCGCTTTTGTGGTGTGGGGCCATGACACAGGTCGGGTCAGCAGTTGGAGCACTAGCTATGTTTCTTCTTGTCAACGTGTTCAAAATGTTCAAACAAGGCTCGCCGTGTCGCTAGACATGGACGTGTCATTGTGACATATCACTGTAGCACCAAATTGATCATATCGTCTAGAGGCTGTTTTCTCAGGGACCATCCATTTTATTTTTTGAGGAATGGGACTGAATTTTCTTTGTTTTTATTTTGTAGGTGTGGCATACAATTTCCAATGCGTAAGACTTTATGCATATTTAAAAATCAATTCCATCAATTAGAATGTTTTATTTTTTTTCAATTTGTTTTGTATTTGTTACACATTCCAGAGAATTCAATTATTTTTTTCAGAACAATGCCAGTAGCAACCACCATGACAATCATTTGTATTTTGTCAGAACTAACAATTAGCATTACAAGTAATTATTTACTACAAAAATAACACATTTCCACTCGTTCAAAGGCCTACAAAGGTTGGGCATATTGTTTCAAGATCGGGTGTGACATTCTCCATGTCTCAGCCACATTCATTAAGATAAAATGGTTGGTCCCTGGGACCATGTTAAAATGAAAATTGTCATATGTTGTCAATTTTTCAACATGTTTAGCATTTGTGTATTTTATTTTGTATTGTGCTTGTTATACTGGTTGTAGCGGTGAAGACACTGAACTTTGTTTACCATGTTTACCATGTTTACCATGTTTTCATGTTCTTAGCTTGGCTTCCCTTCACAAGTAGTTACAAGCTTTTCCAAGCTGATGTCTCTATTGCAGTAGACTGGGGCACAGGTGGCCCAGTCGTTTAAGGCGCCGCGATTCCCTGTGCAGAGTTGCGTCCCTTGGGCACGCCAGAAACCTATGATTGTGGGTTCGAATCCCGGTCCGCCCCGATTATGTTTCTAGGTTTGTCAGTACCATACCCGTGCTCGTGGGTTTCACCGAAGTGGTAAATGTCTGAGACCTGCATCACTTGGGGCTTTCCTCCCACATTAAGCTGACACGCCGCGATATAACTGGAATACTGTTAAAAGCGGCGTTAAACCCAACTCACTCACTCACTCACTGTATACATGGTATAACAGGGTCTAAGCGAAGGGTCTAAGTGAAGGGTCTAAGCGAAGTTTCTAACTGACTTTTGTTATAAGTCACCCATTGTGTGTGATATAGCCATGACACTGTATTTCATGTTGTGCTAACATTTACCATGTCAACACATGTACTTGTGAGTCACCTCTAGTCTCAGGATCAACAGGGCACAGGGCAGCGACATGAACTTTGTAATGTAGACTTGATAGGGGAAAGTAACATTATTAAGCTTATTAACTAAAGGTGGATCCAGCATTTTTAGAAGGGAGGGGTCCAAAATATACAAATCCTCCCCCCGATAATTTTACTGATGAAAACATAGTACATTAGTTTGCGTGCGTGCGGGCGTGCAGGCGGGCGGGAATGGGGGGTAGAAGGGTCGTATAACCCAGTGGTTGCACCTATGTCAACTAAGAAATTAAGAAATTTGCCCAATGAGATTTCTCTTCAATCTGAAGAATATTAGACATGTTTTACCCCTCTGATTTACAAAATGGAGTAGTAGAGTAGTTTCTCAAGGGAATAGCAAAGTGATGTATGTCATAGATGTTACCATCATTTTACATTTTACTTCCAATATTTTATTATTTTCTTTGAAAAATTAGACATTCTAAAATCATTTTACCAGAGCCCTGTTCCACTTCCATCAATCTTAGTGCTACGATTGTCATAAGTCTTAGCCCTAAGACTGCTTTGTGGAGTGGAGCCCTGGTTAAGCCCCCATGGTTTCCATGCTATTTTTCTCTAAAAAAACAAAGGGAGGCTGTCAGACCACTTTTCAGTAGTTAGTGACTCAGATATAGAACATGGCTGTATTTTGTCAGCCTTTTATGTATTATATTATTATGATCACCAATCGACAAATGCTATATTTAGGATAACTCTTTCTTAGTAAAGTACAGATTCTAGTACTTTTGATGGTTAAGTCCCATCCAGGATTCAAACCCACACTGCCAGCACACAAAGTCAGCGATTAGGTGCCTCACTCTGGCAGTGTGGGTTGGAATCCCGGATGGGACTCACCCGCCTACCCCAAAACTACTAGAATCTGTACTTTACTAAGAAGGTGTTATCAGATATTACATTTGACCACTTTCTAAATGGCATTGTGTGTTCATCACCAAAAGGCATTGTGTGTTTAAGATTGCAAGTAAAGTGCAATGTGTGAACGTTTACAGGTGAAGCTGTTTCAGGTCTGATTGGGTAGTAATGTAAAGAGGTGTGAATGTCAGTACATACACAGTTTTCCAAGTCATGCAGTGTCATCATGATCAGACAGAAGGAGATTCATTGATGCACTTGTGATCAAATGCACAAGATCGTTTCTGTTTCACAAGTTGACATACATTGCTGTACCTAATCATACTAGTTATTGCTATCATTTGCTTCAGGTTTAACAATCAATAATCATGCATGCATATTGGTCTCCAGTACAAGCTTTGTGGGTTAGTATTTAAATGATATACACAGGATATACTGTGGAAAACAGGGCAGACTTTACATGTTAATGTCATTTATTATGTGGAATTTACTTTATTGGTATGCCACCAAAAGGCAAGGGAGTTAACTGAATGTAGAAGTCCTGTTTCCACTCTTGTCAAACTAGGATGGAATTTCTGGCGTCGATTGAGCGCCACCAGTGGCTATTACAAGTTATGACGCCCCTATGTCCCACCTATTGACCTATTAGATTCTAAATCTGCTATGACTTGCAATTGCTTCAAACAAAATGGCGGCACCCTGTCAAGATGATCTGATCGATAATCCAGATCTATCATGTAATAAAATATTTATAAAGAACATAAAAAGATCTGAAAAATATCTGTTGACATCCAATTGGCAGTACACATACTCTGCAAATCTTTCAGTCGACCGAAATCTGCACAACAGTCGCCATGTTGCATATAAACCGGATGTCAATTTTGTTACATGTTTTTTATAGGACTATGCACTCACTTGTCTAGCCAAAATAAAGCTCCTTTATTCCAGCCAAGTTCTGCAAGGGTGGAAATTGGACTTTTATAGTCAGTTAACTCCCTTGCCATGCAAAAAGGCCAAAGGCAATAAAATAAGTCTCATGTTTTGTTTAAGTCTAATTTCCTGAGAATAAGCGTAGAAACAAGTTTCATCATGAACACAAAGTTATTTTCATATACATTTGACAAATCATATAAATTTTTAAAAAAAACAAAAAAAACAACATTAGTTATGGTGTTTTGAGTTATTGGTAGTAACTTCATTTGTAGCTGCATCTTTGAAATCATGCATCCTCCATTTATCAACAACCATGACAGATGGGTGATGGTGCAAGGATGGCGAACTATTGAATGGTATCACAGTCATGAAACAATTGTAGTGATTCATCTGTGTCATGACAATCTTATATACAAGTAGACCTTGACCTTGCTGATATTGTGATAGTATTGACACTAACTGTGACAACTGGTCATAGGTTCAGTGCCCCCTATATCAAGAAATGACAGTCAGTCCAGTGTGTCTGGTGTGGCCATGACAAATCCTATTTTCAGAGCAATCCCCCTAATATGAGTATGAAATTTCATAATTTCAAAAGTCAAAATTCATATTGTCTGTGCAGTCACTTATTCTCATTGTATGATAATTAAGTGCATGGTTGATTTTTTTTCACCCTTTCCTCACAATCGACAAAATTGCTAAAATATATGGATGTGGATGGAGTTGTCTCCCTTTGGTCATGTTAGTTAGATCCACAAGTTTAATTACTTGAATAAGAATGAGGGCCCAGATGTTATATATTTATGGTTCATTTAATTAATGACAGAACAGGTGAAGCCTTCACAATCGCCTCTCTATAATAATATTTGGTCAGTGATGTTAATATTTGGACCCTTAGTATGGATTATATCCCCAGCTGTCACTGACACTCATGCACCAGTGCCTCGATGAACCCATGTTCATGTGTCAGTATGGAATATACCGTATTTAGCATAATAAGCGCCCGGCTCTAATAAACGCCCACGGCGATATTTGCTAATATATTGGCAAGTGAACAATCCCAATTAGCACTCCTTCTGATTGATTAATGTACACAAGATTTATTTATTTGCGTATAATACTCACTCGTGTGTTATGTGCACACTTAATTATGGGCAATTAAATTCTGGAAAAATATATCTGTCGTACATAAACATTTCAGACTGTCAGCATGAACCACGAAATTTATCTTTCAACGTAACTTTTTTTTCACCAAAATAATATTCTAATTTTGACAGCGCCCAGGGTGCTTATTACGTTGAATACGGTACTTTAGTACTCCTATAGGGTTCATAAAAATTCTCCTATAGAGTTCATAAAAATTGTATGTGCACTAGTGATGAAGTCACTTCACGCCCACCTGTGTATTTTCTACGTCATCTGGACAGCATTCTTGCCGTTGTTTGAATCTTATTGTGTCGGAATGATGTCACACTAGAAACGACGTCATAGCTGAAGATTGATGACGTCATTCGACAATTGTGTTTTTTCTAAGACGAGGCTCATGATCTATGTATTTTTCTAAAGGGGAGCTCAAAAGGATTAAGAAATAATGGGTAATAAAGAAATTATTACACTTGTGTGTCATACTGATTTTTACGAAACTACTGTAAGAATTCATGTATTAATTTCGCTTGTGAAATATAATGAATCTGACACTCGCTTCGTAAAATCATTATAACACACATGCTCGTTTAGTAATCTCTTTGTATCATATGTATGTCACAGATGGGAAGCTTTGTATTATTGATATGATCAATGATGAATAGAGATACCGGTACACAAGCTGAAGGGGACTGGTCATTTAGGAAGGGAGGATGGCCCTGACAATATGTTACATCAGATAGACAGGGGTTGCAAAATATAATACAATCTTAAGACTAATCCATAATGTACTATTAATGTTTTTTGTTCTGATGGAAATTTTCAAAACATGAACAGAGGTGTTGTAGAATTTAGGGGTCCAAAAATAACAACAGTTTACAAAAGTTAGAATGTATTAAAGTAAAATCATTTTTAAAAGCGTCTTTATGATATGTGAACATGTTTAGGTATTGTAAAAGCTTTGAAAATTTTTGTGAAGTTTAGAAGGGGACTTTTATGATTGAGAAATATTGAAGGTAGGTGGCAAAACATTGATGGATGTATGAGGTATGTGATCGAGATATAGAGGATGCATATCAGTTTTTACTTGTTTGTACTACTGCTGATGCTATTAGAATTATTAGAAGATCCGGAGTAGACTAGGTCTTCAGCAACCCATGCTTGCTGAAACAGGCGACTATACTTGTCGTAGGAGGCGACTTACGGGATCGGGTGGTCAGGCTGGCTGTCTTGGTTGATGCATGTCATCGATCCCAATTGCGTGGATTGATGCTCGTGATATCAATCACTGGATTGCCTGGTCCAGACTCGAATATTTAAAGACCACCGTCATATAGCTGGAATATTGCTGAGAGAGGCGTAAAACAACAAATCAACCAACCAACCATTAGAAAAAATATTTACCAAAGACATCTAATGTAAATATGCATATATTTAAAAATGTAATTGCACATACAATCTGGAGCATGTCATGTTTATTTACCACGCTTGGGAAAGAAGAAAGTAATTGTTAAACACTGTTTAGAATTATGTACATTGCCACGACCATATTTGTAAATTGTTTTTTGTGTATGGACATATGACCTTCATACAGCATAAAGTATTGATGGATATTGTTAAGAGCAATATTAATTATTTTTATCTTTTTTTTGTGTGACAGTTTGGTGTAAACAATTTCCGTGGTAATTGTACTTTTCTGTTTAAGGAGATCAGGATGTTGTTTTCTATTTTCTATTATTTCTATGATTACTGACCATTTAAAAAAGATTGCCGAGGTATTGATCACTGTTGAGGTCTGCAGGCAAGGAAATACAACAGACGATATAGATACTTTGTAAGTTTCTTTGTTACCATGGTTACTGGAAAATATGCATGATGTGAGCATTATATCCAACCCTGTTTTGCATTGTAAGTGATGGTGTGACATGGGTTTTCTAAATGGTTCTGAGTTAAAACGTGTAGGGATGGAGGAGTGGTTAACTGACTACAAAAGTCAAATTGCCACCCTTGCCGAACTTGGCTGGATTTCTGGGCTTGATCATAGTGCCACCAGTGATTATTAAACTGGACTTTTGTAGTCAGTTAACTCACTTGCTTCGGGAAGATGCATGTAAGACAACAACAAATGTATTATTTGTCAATGTTTGAAAAAAAGGATCATATCTTTTTGTGGATACTCTGAGCATTGTTAATTGAATTATTCTACCCAACATTTGAGAGGGAAATAAGACTACTTCATACTGTTACGTAACAGGAGGACAACAACTTATCCATATGAAAATTGTGTCATCGATAAAATCTTACGCAAATTTTTGTGATGAAATAAAGTTTTAATTTACCCAAGCAGGCTTGTTTTTTACCATTGCTGAATGAGTGCCATTGAGTGCCGCCACTCACAAGTGATGTGAAATATGTTGTTTTGTCTCTGAGCTTTTTGTATATTTGCTCAAAGTTACTTCACCGATATTTATCGATAACTGATCATTATTTAGTGAAAGATTATCGATCTCTAAGATTTATATAGATAGCCAGCACTTATAAATCATATATAAGTGTATAAGTGCTGGCTATCTATATAAATTAACATATTTTTGTATAAGATTTTATCGATGACCCATTTTTTCATATCGATAATGGTTAATGTTTCTTCCCATCAACGATAATTCTGAATTATCTTTTTATCCAGCCCTATCATTTATGACGTGTCAATTTCCTCGACTAATATTGGGATTCCCTGACATTCTGAAGTAATAAAAGTAGTGGGCCTCGGTGGGCGTGGCTTAATTTTTTACATTCATTGGGAAATGAATGCAATAACAAGTGACCAATTGTCAGTTTATGGAAAGTTAGCATCTGCCATGATAAGGGAAAGTGTATGTAGCTTATTTGTACATGCTAATGTCAACAGTTTAAAGACAACATAACATTGCGTTTTCAAATGAAACATTAATTTGACATCAGAGTGTGTGCTTTATAATACCGTATTCGACGTAATAAGCGCCCAGGGCGCTCTCAAAATTAGGAATAGGGGGCTCTTATTAGAATATTATTTTGGTGGAAAAAGTTGAAAGATAAATTTTGTGGTTTAAGGTGACAACCTAAAATGTTTATGTATGACAGATATATTTTTCCAGAATTAAATTGCCCATAATTAAGGGTGCATATAACACACAAGTGTGAATAAATAAGTCTTGTGTACATTGATCAGTTCGAAGGGGAGCTAATTGGGATTGTTCACTTGCCAATATATTAACAAATATCTCCCTGGGTGCTTATTGGAACAGGGCGCTTATTACGTCGAATACGGTAACTAAATTGTATTTATTATTTTTATTTTGTGAAATGTTTGAAACTATATAATTATAGTCATTCATTTCATGTTTATGCCTGGTATGCCTGGTACATGTATATATATACTTGCTTTCTTGTTTTTTGAGTTTTGAGTGAACAGATCTGCTATCTGATTGGTTGATTTGCTTGTGGAGATATCAGTTCTCAGTGTGACTGTATACATGGCCTAACTACAAGAACACGGAGATCCGGGGAAGAATAGGTCTTCAGCAACCCATGCCTGCCATAAAAGGCGACTATACTTGTCGACTATCGGGACCTGGTGGTCAGGCTCGTTGACTTGGTTGATGCATGTCATTGTATCCCAAATGCGTAGATCAATGCTCATGATGTCAATCACTGGATTGTCTGGTCCGGACCAGTTTATTTACAGACCGCTGTCATATAGGTGGAATATTGCTGAGTGCAGCGTTAAACAACAAACAAACAAAACAACAACAAGAACATGGGTTACCATATCCAATGATAGTGTTCATTGTCAGTAATTAAAATAAGATCATAGGGCTCACTACCGCAACACATATTAATGAGATTGGATTGTTGTACAATGAGAAGAAAGTTATTCTTGTACTTGAACCATATATTTCATCTCTTACTTCTTAATGCAATTGACAAGCACCATTCTTTGACCATGTTTACAAGATGAATAGCAAAATAGTAATCAAGAGTTATTTCCCTTGGTCATGTTACTGATCATGCTGATTGTATTGATTGTCTGTCGAACAGAGATTGTCATATTATACACGTTTGAAAAGGTGTATATTTTTTATTTATTTACTCAAACTGTTTCATGAAAAGTCTTAATCTTTTTACCTTAATAAGCTCATGATAGGAGGTCTGGGTGAATATGTCTCCTGTGAAGAAATGAGTAGTGAGCATCACTTATATTTGAGGGATAGTTAATAGATAGTGTATATTTTTAAATGTTTCTACATGTCAAAATGGGGGCACAGGTGGCCCAGCCGTCCATGGGCCCCGGATTTGCTGTGCAGAGTTGGGTCCCTTGGGCGTGTCAAAAATCTATGATTGTGGGTTCGAATCCCGGTTCGCCCCGATTATATTTCTAGGTTTGTCAGCACCATACCCGTGCTCATGGGTTTCCCCGAAGTGGAAAACGTCTGAGACCTGCATCACTTCGGGCTTTCCTCCCTCATCATTTATTTTTACTTATTTGCCAACTTCTAGAACAGGTAGAATGCCAATCAAAAAGTTGGTAAACAAGTAATTCCTTGTTTTCATGTAGGTGTTGTATTTAGTACAATGAAACTGATATTTTATGAAGTGAGTGAGTGAGTTTGGTTTTATGCCTCTTTTGGCAATATTCCAGCAATATCACGTCGGGGGACACCAGAAATGGGCTTCACACATTGTACCCATGTAGGGAATCGAACCTGGGTCTTCGGCGTGACGATGGAACGCTTTAACCACAAGGCTACCCGACCGCCCCTATTTTATGAAGAGATATTTGTGAATTATATTTCTTAAGACACCCATATCGGTACTGTTGTAAATACATGTTGACATTCTTGATGTACATCTGTTCTCGACAGGATCTTTTTATCCTGATCATCTGAGTCTTGTATTTTGTGAGTATTGTTTTGTTGTTTTCGAGAGCTGTCAAGTTAGGCCATGATGAATCTCTGTGTATGCTTGCTTGTTGAGATGTGACATATGGTATGTGGGGTGTATTGTTGATCTGAATTGTTATTTTCAGTGCTGTTGTAATAAATATTATATTTTCACATACAGCTGATTCTGTGTTTGTTCACTTCAAGAGGGGGCATGGATGGCCAGTTGTCTGTGGGATGCAGTTCACCGTGCAAGAGTTGCGTACCTTTGGGGTGCCAGAACACTATGATCATTGGTTCAAATCATGGTTTCTAGGTTTTTCAAAACCATCTAAATGCATGGATGTTTCACAAAAATGGTAAATGTAAAAGATCTGCATCACTTTGGTCTTTGGGTGGCTACAATTGGAACAAGGCTGACCTGGCATCATGGTTCTTGGGCGACTATTGATTAGTGGATTGGGTGGCAACACTGTAACAAGGCTGACTTCATACCATGGTACTCTGGTGACCTGATTAGTGGATTGGGTGGCGGAATGTGTAACAAGACTGACTTGTTATCATGGTACCCCGGTGACCTGATAAGTGGATTGGGTGGCAAGAATGTTACAAGGCTAACTCTGTATCATGGTACCCCAGTGACCAGATTAGTGGATTGGGTGGCAAGACTGTAACACGGCTGACTCTGTATCATGGCACCCTGGTGACCTGACTAGTGGATTGGTTGGCAGAATGTGTAACAAAACTGACTTGGTATCATGGTACTCTGGTGATTACTGACTAGTGGATTGGGTGGCAGAATGTGTAACAAGGCTGAATGGTATCATGGCACCCTGGTGACCTGATTAGTGGATTGGGTGGTAGAATGTGTAACAAGGCTGAATGGTACCCTGGTGACCTGACTAGTGGATTGGGTGGTAGAATGTGTAATAAGGCTGAATGGTATCATGGCACCCTGGTGACCTGATTAGTGGATTGGGTGGTAGAATGTGTAATAAGGCTGAATGGTATCATGGCACCCTGGTGACCTGATTAGTGGATTGGGTGGCAGAATGTGTAACAAGGTGAATGGTATCATGGTACCTTGGTACCTGACTAGTGGATTGGTTGGCAGAATGTGTAACAAGGCTGAATGGTAGCATGGTACCCTGGTGACCTGACTAGTGGATTGGGTGGCAGAATGTGTAATAAGGCTGAATGGTATCATGGCACCCTGGTGACCTGATTAGTGGATTGGGTGGCAGAATCTGTAACAAGGTGAATGGTATCATGGTACCCTGGTGACCTGATTAGTGGATTGGGTGGCGGAATGTGTAACAAAACTGACTTTTATCATGGTACCCTGGTGACCTGATTAGTAGATTGGGTGGCAACACTGTAACAAGGCAGACTATGTATCATTGTACTCCAATGACCTGATTAGTTTATCGCTATTATGGAACAACAACACCACCACGGCCATGTCTGATAATACAGAAGGCGCCTGGTCCCGACTGTTTACAGGTCAGTGTTAGCTGTCCGTACTTTTGTTGACACATCTTTCACTCACAATCTAAAGGTCACGGGCTTCTAGAGTAGAACTGATCCCCTGCTGCCTGTGCTTGATCTAAAGTTGGGTTCACATGGGCAACAGAAGTTTGAAAACACAAGTTTGCAAATCCAAAACGTTTGCCAACTTATGTTTTCATTGCCAAATATGTTTTGTTTTTACGTAGTCAGACATGTTTATTCAATATTTCGGCCTTGATGCCCAGAGTACAATTCAGTGAACAGAATAAAGTTGGTAGTCACGTGACTGACAGGGCATTTGTTAATTAACGACTTACTTGTTACTTAATTAGTTCCTCTTCAGGTCTCAGATGATTGATTGATTGATTGATTGATTGATTGCCTCAAAACCTTTCAGCCACCACTCATACTTTGGGTGAAATTGGTCCATGTGTCCAGTAGGGCTGGGACCAGTCCAAATTTACTACCCGGGTACCCGACCCCCTATTAAGTCACAAGAGTAGGGAACAAAATGTCTGATTGGTACTTATTTTACAGCAGCCCTGGCTAAAACTATTTAGATACATGTATCGAACAATCAGATCATGCGTTCACTGAAGTTGACTGAAGCTTTATCTTTACTCAAACATATACAAGTCAAAAGGAATGTCACATTAGTGACTTGTAGTGAAACCACTGAGCTACAATACGTTTTTGTCATTAAACAATATGTCACGTGACTTACCACGGGTCCGGGTAGTCCTATGGGTACCCGGGTCCTATTCACGACCCACCCGACCCGAGAACCCGAGTTACCCGTCTCAGCCCTAGTGTCCAGGTTATGCCCAATTTTGAAATAATTGATGGTTACCCAGGACCATGGTGTATCCGAGTTGAGCAAATGTTTGCTGGTCAAACGGAAAGCCTGGGTTCGTTTCCCAACGTGAGTATAATGTGTGAACACCCTTTTTATATTGTACGTAGGTGAGACATGAATAAACTGTCTGTCTGTCTGTCTGGCCTTGGCGGAATTCCCTTCTCTACCTTGATGACAAAACAGTTTCGCGAAAAACTCTGTCTGTCTGTCTGGCCATGACGGAATTCCCTTCTCTACCTTGATGACAAAACAGTTTCGCGAAAAACGTATGTCGCCAGCGGGATTCGACCCCGTGAAAATTTATGAACTAACAACTTCAACGATTAGGCACCAGGTTCTCCAACCTACATACCCACTCATGCGTTGATATCTATGGAATACTGTAAGGGACATTCTCGCGATCTTGGCCTTTGGAAACGAGCTAAATACTGTAAATATTGAAATTAACGCGACCTCGAATTAAATGCGAAAAATGCGCATTAATTTCCAGATTTACAGTATGCCAAAAACACGAGAATGCGAGATTGTGGCCAAATGTCGCATTCTCGTGTTTTGGCCACATCTCGCGATCTCACATTCTCGTGTGTTTTGGCATATTGTGGCACGTTTTCCAAAGGTCGTGTTTGCTAGAATGCCCCTTACAGTATTCCATAGATAAAATTGCTGTTTGTTATGACGCCGACATTCACAGACACGGCCTTGATGGTGTAGATGCCCTCAGAAGTGTTGTTCCACAATGGTGTAATTAGTACTCACTGACATACAACAAATAAACAAAACTCCATGAAGTATATTTAGTTGTTAAACAGCAAATAGGTTTTTTTAAAGAACCTTGTTAATTAGTTTAATTTCGAACGCTGGTGAAGGGTAATCATATCTAGTGCTCATTCCAAGAGCTGCAATAAAAGTCACTCAGTCTCCATAACATCAAGATAGACACAATTTTATAGATAACAACTTCTTTAATACTGTGAAAAGCGACGTTCCGGTATAGATCCGTATATCGTTATCAAGCAAGACTGATGCCCATGACATCATTTCTTCAGTGCTGGCAACCGCTACACTAGACGAACGCTTAGTCTTTGAAAGTATATTATTGGAAAGAAACAAAAAAACTCCATTTAAACTGAAAAGGGCCCCCATTGAGATGGGACATTCAGAACCTGAACCTGAGGAATATCTAGAATTGCATCATTTAGGGTTTTGGCATTACATTTAGGGTTGGGCGGAAGGGGAGACAATTCAGGGACTGTGAGTCAGACTCGAGCAACACAGTAGCAGTAGTAAGCATTTGGATCTGATTTTTTGTTTTTTTGTTTTTTTGTTTAACGCTGCACTCAGCAATATTCCAGCTATATGACGGCGGTCTGTATGTAATCGGATCTGGACCAGACAATCCGGTGATTGACATCATGAGCATCGATCCACTCAATTGGGATACGATGTCTGCGTCAACGAAGTCAGCGAGCCTGACCACCCGATCCCGTTAGTCGCCTCTTACGACGATCACAGTCGCCTTTTACGACAAGGTTGCTGAAGACCTATTCTACCCCGGATCTTCACGGGTCGGATATGATTTTAATTAGATTCTGCGTCACAGGTTGTTAATTCCACATACTTCCTGACTTGTAATTATAACACTGGTGGCGTAAGCAGAAAGGAATTACCGTGTCTTTGGTGGGGTCACGTGTTATTGTCTACCAACCCATGGACATCGTTCGATGACGTCGATGTGAATAACAACAAATTCCTGGACTAATTCGCCACCATAGCTTCGTCATGTACCAGATCCGAATGACACCACGCGGAATATACCCTTATAACATGTCGCTCATTAGGATACATTCTGTTCCTGAAAATAGGGTTGGAGATGGTGACTTCATTTAATAATAAAGCAATGGTGCGAATCTGTCCCGACAGTTAAAAATATATGAATTTATTATACACTTGGTAATCGAGTTTGGCTCATCGGAGGATTGCATTCTTATGAGTACCCATGGTGTTGTGTCTAGCTCATCGCTAAGATAACCATCATCATTTGAGTTGCAAAGAGCTGAAAATATTGCGTCAGAAAGCAATATTCACTCGCTTAAGTTTCCATTTACCTAGAATGTAGTCGTCGACGCAGGTTCGATGATATCAACCCATTATGTGAATATTGTCGCACTTTTGTCCTAAGTTAGGAAAAGAATTTATGGATGAACAACTTCTTTATTACAATTAAGAGCGACGTTTCGGTGTAGGTTCTAACACCGTTATCAAGCAAGTGATATACATAGTTACTTACTTACTTACTTTGGAGATTTAACGTGCGCTTTCCGACTGATGCGTATTTCGCACACGGGCCCGGCCAGGACATTTAATGTGTTTCCGAAAGGGGCGAAAGTGGTGTGTGCAACCCAAGAGGGGGCTTTAGGGGTTGCTTATATAGAATTTGGGAATTTTGAGATTTGGAATAGATGCCGATGGGATTTGGGAGGAGAACTAAGGGAGATGGGTATGGTGGATGTTTGTTTGTTTATGTAATTTTGATTTGGTATATTATATTGTTTTTAGATGCGTTTTATTAGTTCCGTTTTTATTAAGAATACGCCTAAGGCCTTGAAGTTTTCTAGTTTATTTTGTAGGTTTAGTATTGCTTCTAGAGTGAGAGCCTTGTTTAGATTGAGGGTGGTTTGTAATGCGGTTCGATGTGTTGGGTAGTGTGTGCAGTGGATGAGTGCGTGTTCTGGGGTTTCTAGTTGTTTGCAGTGTGGGCAGTTACCTGTAGTATGTTGTTTTTTTTAAATTAGGTGGTTATTTAGGTTGGTGTGTCCTGTTTGGAATTTAGTGATTACTCTGTCGATTTTTTTTTTATGGATGGAGAATTTTGGTTTGTTTAGTGGTTTGCTGAGTACTTTTTTGATTTGGCTATTTGAGTTTAGATATAGGTTATGCCATTTTTTGGTGATTTTTTGCTTGTTTACGCTTTTATAATTTCTGATTTTGAGATGGGTAAGTTTAAGCTTATTTCTGGGATTTTGAGGGATAGTTTAGCTGCCTTATCGGCGTTTTCATTACCGTATATTCCTACGTGGGCTGGTATCCACAAGAAGGTTATTTGTTTGCCTGCCTTAGTTAGGTCGTTGGAGCTTTTAAGTATTTGATTTATTAATTTAGGTCGGTTTTTGGTATTTTTGTTTTGGAGGGCTTGTAGTCCACTTAGGGAGTCGGTAAGTATTAGGATTTTTTTTGTGGTTTTTGGATTCTTGATTATGGAGGGCTGAAGCCATGCCCATTAGTTCTGCCGTGAATATTGATTGGCTGTTTGGGAGTCGGAGGATTGTGTGGTTTTAGTTGGTTGTGTGGTATGGACTCCGAAACCTGTGTGTTTGGAGGTCGGATCTGAAGATCCATCCGTGTAAATGTGACATCAATTTGGCCAATTTTCGTGTATGTATGCTAGTGTGGTGGTTTTAGCTATGTTTGGGTCGGTTTGTTTATTTATTTGGCTAGCTAGTGTCTATTTGGGGTATTTTAAGTTTAGGGGTGAAGATATTTGATTGTTTGCAGTTTTGTTTAAGATTTTTAATTTGGTGTTCATTTAGGTAGTTTGTTATTCTTTGGGATATTGGGGTAAGTAAGGGGTGTTTACGAGCTAGAGCTTGGTTTTTGGGGCTGATATTTTGGTTTATTAAGTTTTGGATGAGAGGGTTTGATTGGGACGCGGCCCAGAAATTTAAGCTTAGCTGTTCCCTGCGTAGGCTTAGTGGCATTTCTCCTGTTAAGGCGTGAAGTGTAGGAGGTGACATGTTGGGTGCGTGTAATTAGTTTGAGAGCCTGATATTGTATTGTGTCAAGTTTTTTAGATAGAGAGTTGTTTAGGGTGTTGTATATGGCGCAGCCGTAGTCTAGTTTTGATCTAATTAGTGATATGTAGAGAGAGAGGAGGGTATCTTTGGAGGCTCCCCAGTTAGAGCCAGTTAGGCATCTTAGGGTGTTTAGGTCTTTACTGCATTTAGTTGTTAAGTTTTGGATGTGAGCATCCCAGGTGAGATGTTCATCGAAAATAAGTCCTAAGAATTTGGTTTGTTTTTTAAATTTGATTATTTGGTTGTTTAGCTGGAGGATTGGGGAGGCGGGTTTCATGTTTTTATGTTTGAATACTATTCCTGTTAAGGGAGTTAAGGGAGAGTGTGGTTGGTAAGTATATATACAAGTAGGAGGCAATGTTTATACAGCAGAGTAGATATTGTTATACTAGAGTAGAGAAGCCTGTTATGTACACACAAGGGTAGTAATGACAATCATCGGTGAAGTCAGTGACATAAACAAAGGATGAAGTCAGTAATATAAACAACGGGATTATGGCTGTTTGGGGTCTTTGATGAGTTGATGGTACAATAGTACACATGTACATTATATTGAACAACGTTAAGTTTATTTGCCAACTACATATAAAAATTCAAAAGTTTGTTGTGTACAACTCATTATGATGTATTAACACGTCTGCAATATTATGTATATTATGCATACAAAGAAAGACATGACGTCGTAAAATCCATTTAATGTGTTTCAGTTTGTACTATTGGCATTGCATTTCTTGTATATGGGCCAAAGGCCTACACACAAATTAACTAATTTTGACTTTTTTGATTCCCCACATCGATGCAATTTGGCTAATATTGCTAAAAACGGCGCAACACGATACTCACTCTCTCCGATGACGTGGATCGTTGTTCACCCCACCTACTACGGGTACGTCGATGAGCTGTTGTCATGACGTAGTCATAGTTAATAAACCACGGAGGAACACACAGTACTGAGGTGGGAGAATGGGGACACGGGCCTTGGGCAGCCATTGTCTTCAATCGTCCTCCTCCTCAGTTACTAAGATGTCTCATAAGGATAAATTAACGTTCTAGTGAAAGTACTGAGGTGTGGAATTTGGTGGTCTCTGCCCTGTCCGTGTTTCCTTCTCGCCAAACTAAGTGAGTGAGTTGGGTTTTACACTGCTTTGAACAGAATCTCAGTTTTATAACAACGTGTGAGCTTGATGTGGGAGGAAAACCCGAAGTGATGCAGGTCTTAGACATCTACCATATTTGCGAATCCCCCGAGCACGGGTGTGGTGGTGACTCTCTTGCAAACACAATTAAGGTCATATGTTTCTGGCACACCCAAGGGACGTAACTCCCAGCGCCTTAGACGCCTCATTAAAATCAGATCTTAGTTCTCGCTATCGCTTTGTATTGCGGAAGCGAGAACTTGGATTCTGATTTTAATGAGCTTGAGACGCATAGAACGACTGGGTCAACCTTGACCTCTGATGGCACAAGCTGCCAGGGATTTCACCTTGTGCAAGAGGCGACTACATGGTTGGTCAGGCTCGGTGTTGGTTGATTGCCTTGACCATGTCGGGCGTTGCTCGTGATATGATCCACTGGTTTGGTCAGGATCGATGGTTTGGTTGATTGCCGCCACCAATGTGCGTTGCTCGTGATATCATCCACTGGATTGGTCCGACTCGGTGGTTTGGTTTATTGCCTCCACTATGTGGGACGTTGCTTATGATATCATCCACTGGTGTGTATTACCGGTATGTACATGTGGTTATAACTAATATACGTAGAATAATGCTGACTGCGGCTTTAAACATCATTCGCTTATTCTAGAACATACTGAAACTTGAAAATCTGGCCTTGCAGTATTAGTCCCGTTGGGTTTATGTACGCATTTTGATAAGTCCCAAGCTGGTGTTTATACTACTCAAAAGAAGTTAAACAACACCGGGTTTTTTCAAATTACAATAGTTAATCATGCCATGACAGATTAACTATAATAATATAATTAATCGGGTTTTCTTGAACTTCTTTCATATTATCATAGTCAATTTGTCATGGCTAATTAACTATTGTAATATGAAAGAAGGGGCGTTGTTTAACTTCTTTCGAGTGATATATAACTTCACCTGTCTCATGACCAGTAAGCATCAAATCTTGATATCATCTAAAGTTATATTTTTCGATAGATTAGTTTTGGTAAATGGGCCGTTCATGACTATCATGATTATGAACGTCACAAAAAACACACACAAGAGAGTGGCTTCACAGCATTTAATCAGGTCGAATCTTTAAAAATATTATACATAAAATAGAGCTGTAGCAGTCCTGGCGTAGTCTCGTGAAATATATAACAAACCAAGCCTTTTTTGTGAACGATCTAAGAACAGGGATCGACAGTCTTGAACAGATTAAGTATGTTAACGAAGACGAACATGGAAACACCTCCAATGGCGGAACCGACTTGTGTTGCTACGCCACAGTGAAGCAGACCTTTCTTGCCCTCCGCCCTGAAGAGCGACGCCAGTGACACCTTGACGTAGGTGAGGATGAATACACAGACGACCCACACTGACACCTGTAACAGAACGAGTGAGTGAGTAAGTTGGGTTCAACGCCGCTTTGAACTCTAATTCAATTATATCACGCCGTGTCAGCTTAATGTCGGAGGATGCAGGGACCCGTTCTACAAAGCAACCTTTGCGCTTAGGCGATCATAACTCCATACTTTACCATAGACTTACGATGGTCGTAGAGCTGAGTTCGGTATGTTGAACAGGGCCCAGTGTGCCGTTGTACAAAACAACCTCAGCGCTACGACTGTCGTAAGTCTATGTTAAGATATGGGAGCTACGATCACCTTAGTGCTAAGATCGCTTTGTACAACGGCACCCTTGTACCGATATGATGTTGACACAATTCAGGACTAAATGGAGATTTGAACAAACGTTCCTGGGACATTCAAGAGACTACCCTGCATATAGAACTGTGGCGCCCTCGATGACTGGGCCACCCCTGACCCCTAAAACACGTTAACCATGACATACATCTGTTTCACTAGTGTTTAACAGTGTGTAGCTTTAGCGTTCATTCCTAGTCTAGAAACATATGCTGGGATTATTGTCGTGTGAATGTCAGACATAGCCTCCATAGTAAGGAGGCTAATTGTTAACCATTGCATTTGTAAGAGTGATCATTAAATTTGCCTGGTCATAAAAGAGAAATGTATTTGAATAATATGAATGAAAATCGTTTTGGCTGCAAATTGGCTCGAGCCTAGTGTCCAATTAGAGTCCCGTGTATTCCCAAATTAAAGGTAGGAATATTTCGACTTTAACTAACGATTTACGAAGGGGGACATCGTGAAAGCTTCATGCAAAACATGGACTTGCTCCTGATGCGTGTTGCGATAGGTCTTCAGCAACCCCAGACCCTAAAAGGCGACTATGCTTGCCGTAAGAGGCGACTAACGGGATCGGGTTGTCAGGCTCGCTGACTTGGTTGATGCATGTCATCGATCCCAATTGCGTGGATCGATGCTAATGATGTCAATCACTGGATTGTCTGGTTCAGACTCGATTATTTACAGACCGCCGTCATATCACCGGACTATTGCTGAGTGCGGCCTTAAACAACAAACAAACATGAATTGAACATGATTTAATTAGAGGTACGTTATGAAACAATAAAACAGAAATATATACCACAGGTAAGCTTGACGACACTACTTTACTGTGTCATTGCTTACGCCTTGGTGGACATAAAAACCTAATATCTTACAATCAAGATGGATCCAGCCAGTGTTCCCACAAGAACTGGCACTGGGCTCATCACAGCCGCCGCCATGATGTAAACCCCGAGTAGGGAGCCCAGCAGAGTCAGGGAGGATAGCGCAGGAACGGAAGTGACGTGGATGAAAAGGTCAAAGAAACACGCCAGTGGATTGGCTAGATTTGCTAGCGTTACAGCCAGATGGTACTGGGTGACACCGTAAGGTAGACAAGAGTAGGACTGAACGGCCAACAGCGCCGAGTTCCTCAAACAGTTCACCCAACCTGAAAGTAAAGACATCTTTATTTATTTGCATTAGTGTTCGAAATAAGTGCTGGCCCGTAGGCCCGTGACAGGTAGAATTCTTATCGGGTCCAGAGTTTCAAATTTGTATCGGTTTTATGGCCTGCAGCAGAGACCACATGGTCTCTGCCTGCAGTAAATTTAGGTCTTGATTTATCTTTCACAATAAGCTGCAGGGTTTTTTTTAAAAACGAGGGCCTGAAGAGTTTAGTCAGGGCCTGAAGAGTTTGTTCAGGGCCTGCAGCTTCTGAAGTTTGTGGGTCCTGATGGCAGCCTAGCATTATATTTTTATTTCGAAAACTGATTTGCATAAATATCTGCCTTGTTAAATCACTGACTGTCTATGTAAGAGAGGACACAGCACGATTTAAGGGTGTGCTGGGCTAGAATTAGTTTCCTCTTCAAATAATTCAACCAACATGAATCATGAATAGTTACAATTTTTCTCATGTAAAACAGAGGTGTGCGCACCATTTTTCAAGCATCAGATACATGATTACAACGTCAGTTGGAGGACTTGCTTTAAACAATATTGCAATCATTTTTTCCGAATTATGTAAATACCTAAAGCACGATGTATGCTAAGAGCACCGCCCTTTCGAAAGCTTGCATTCGCGCTTGTAGTCCCATGAATCGCTTGTAGCCCTATTCCTCGCTTGTAGCCCTATTCCTCGCTTGTAGCACTATTCTTAGCTTGTAGCCCTATTCCTCGCTTGTAGCACTATTCTTAGCTTGCAGCCCAATTCCTCGCTTGTAGAACTATGCCTCGCCTGTAGCCCTATTCCTCGCTTGTATCTCTATTCCTCACTTGTAGCACTGTTCTTAGCTTGTAGCCCTATTCCTCGCTTGTAGCCATATTCTTAGCTTGTAGCCCTATTCCTCGCTTGTAGCCCTATTCCTCGCTTGTAGCCCTATTCCTCACATGTAGCCCGATTCTTCGCTTGTAGCACTATTCCTAGCTTGTAGCACAATGCCTCGCCTGTAGCCCTATTCCTCGCTTGTAGCCCGATTCCTCGCTTGTAGCCCTATTCCTCGCTTGTAGCCCGATTCCTCGCTTGTAGCACTATTCCTAGCTTGTAGCACTATGCCCCACCTGTAGCCCTATTCCTCGCTTGTAGCCCTATTCCTCGCTTGTAGCCCTATTCCTCGCTTGTAGCACTATGCCTCGCTTGTAGCCCTATTCCTCGCCTGTAACCCCATGCCTCGCTTGTTGTCCTATATGTCTCGCCTGTAACCCTATGCCTCGCTTGTAGCACTAGGACTCGCTCGTAGCCCTGTGTCTCGCCTTTAGCCCTATGCCTCGCTTGTAGCCCTAATGCCTCGCTTGTAGCCCTATTCCTAGCTTGTAGCCCTAATACCTTGCCGCACTCAATGTTCCAGCTATATGACGGCCATCTTCCCGAGGCAAGAGCGTTAACTGACTATAAAAGTTCAGTTTCCACCCTTGCCGAACTAGGCTGGTATTATGGAGTTACAATTTGGCTGGACTAACGAGTCTATGCATAGTCCAATCAAATTCGCGCACCGAAATCGAAATCCGGTTCATAAACTGTCGTGCAGATTTCGGTCGATTGCAGGATTTGCAAAGCATGTGCACCACCAACTCGTTGTCAGCAGATATTTTCCAAATCTTTTCATGCTTTTAATCAAGGTGCTCACGTGATTTGATGCATTTCGCGATGTAAGACCCGTTTTATCACAATATAGATCTTGATTATCGATCAGATCGTATTGACTGGGCGCCACCATTTTGTGTGAAGCAAACACAAGTGATACGAGAGGTGGAATTTGATTGGTCCATAGGAGAGGCTTAGAAGGGACATAGCTGGTAATAGCCACTGGTGGCGCTACGTTCGAGCCCAGTAATTCCAGCCTAGTTCGGCAAGGGTGGAAACTGGACTTTTATAGTCAGTTAACACTCTTGCCTCGGGAAGATGTATGACGGCAGTCTGTCAATAATCGAGTCTGGACCAGACAGTCCAGTGATTGACATCACTAGCATCGATCCATGCATCAACCAAGCCTGACAACAGGATGCCGTAAGCGGCCTTTTACGACAAGCATGGAATGCTGGAGACCGATTCTAATCCTGATCTTCACGGGTATCGAGTGAAAGTAATTACGTTTCAAACACCCATTATTTTAAGAATGGCATACATGTACCTTTAATGATAAAGAAAATTTTATCTTCGCGTGTTTCTCTATCGTAAATACCATCGATTAGGAATAAAATGTATGTATTATGCGAGTCAATTTACCTTCCTTAGATATTATATTTACGATAGGAAACACACGACTAATAATCTCTATACATGCACATACCTGTTAATAGAAGCGAAATGATGTACTCTGTTCCAGTCGTTGCCTTTACGTCACAAGTTTTGTCCTTCATATTTGTGCTACCTTCTTCACTGACAACTGACGTCTTAATACCGTCAGTATCGTTCTTGATGTCAATTCCAACCGGTTCGTCAGGGTGTTTTCTTTCATAACCGGTCAGTTCTATTTGGCATTTTCTCTGATCCGCTGGAAGCTCCATAGATGCTTGAGAATCACGTTCCTGGGAAGTCTTCTTTGTCTGTTTGTGTGTTTGTTGGACATGCTCCTCTTTACACAGTGGATGGAACGCGAGGAAGGTGAAGGCCACCCCGGACATGACAATGATGCCGGAGATGATGGCAAAATAAACCTCGAATGAGAAATTATTATCTTCGTATATCGCTCTCATGGTTGTCACGGCTTCTAGTGACTCCGTCGTGTTGATGGTTGCATTAACGTATTCTGTAACATTGAGGCAGACAATACGGCCTGCCCCTTGGGCGAGTCCTAATAACCCTGAAAGAAGGCCACCAAGACCTTCTCCGCTGAAGTAGGCACTCATATACACAGGTTTAAACGTAGCCATGAAGGGGAAGAAGACGACAGTGGATGTACAGTCCACAAGCGCCAGGATAAAATTCAAAATAAACATGGCGGTGCTGTGGGGAGCTCCAGCAACGATGGTTGTCGTCTGCCAGAAGAATACCAACAGGAGACACGTTAAGGCCCCGATGCCAATGATGAAGTAAATGACCAATTTCTCCGACACACGGTTCGAACACAGTAAACTGTAAATAACTGGTCCAATGTTTGCAAGCTGGGTCAGAACGACAATATACGAGGGTAGATTCCACCCTTCTGGAAGCTCCTGGACCATGATGGGTAGCTCCACCCACAAACCATTGATGTCCACCCAGGAGGACACCCCAAACATTATCATCAAAATGTAGACGAGCACAGCCGCGCCTTGTCTGGTCGCCATCCTGGATTTGACCTGGCTGTTGGATCTAAACATTATATATAAACATGATAAAGGACACTGCGTGTTATTCCTGGATATATATGGTAACATCTGTTTTGTTTGATTATTCGGATCTACGTAAGCATAATGTTATTCCATGATGGAATCATTAATACAAATCTTCACGCCAGGATTAACCCATACAGCACCGACCAGGAACGAGCGAGTCAAGCGAGATGGTACAGAGGATGAAACATCATTTATACACCACTCGGTGGTAGACTCTGATCTTGGCTAAACATAATACTGATGCATAGGCTAAAACTATGGAATACGGCAAGGGACATTCTCGCGATCTCGACCTTTGGAAACGAGCTGTATATGCAACAAACACGAGAATGCGAGATCGCGGGAATGTCCCTTACAGCGTTCCATATAAAACACGTAGTGTTTACTCCAGACTGTGGATCTTTACCATCCCAACACACAAACACACACACACACACACACACACACACACACACACACACACACACACACACACACACACACACACACACACACACTGGAGCCTCTTTATCGTATTATGTCATTCTTGAATTCTACCATCGAAATACACAAACGGCACCTAAACATTTATAGTTTTCCTAAAATGTGCGCAAAGCTCTCTGAATACAATGTATATTCCTAATACAGGATATTTATAATTACAAAACACACGCGTGACAACCTCCATAATATATAATGAAATACACTACTGAACTCAACTCACACACACACACACACACACACACACACACACACACACACACACACACACACACACACACACACACACAGAGACTATACAAACTACGGAGTGAGTGAGTGAGATATTAAGCCGCTTTGAACTGGTTTCAGTTTTATCACGGTGTGTCAGCTTAGTGTGGGAGGATGCCCGAATCAGTCTTCACCAATGTCCTGAATCCAAGAATGTCACATCAACACACCCTGCTCCAAATACACAATCCATATTGGAACTACATTAACTAGTTTCACTAGTTCACCTGACTATCACATTACACAGCATAACTGGCGGTACCGGTAGTCGTGTCCATTTAACAAATACTGCTTGATCAAATTGTACAAACAAACATTCTAATCGGCCGTCATGGTGTACGAGCGAGTTAATATCTAACGTCAAATTCGGCAATAGTTGAGCCATATAGCGACTCACACTGTATCACCCAGGATCAGGGTTAGAATTTGTCTTCAGCAACACATGCTTGTCGTAAGAGGCAACTAATGGGATCGGGTACTCAGGCTCGCTCATTTGGTTGATTCATGTCATCATCCCAATTGCGAAGATCGCATCTTCCCGAGACCAGGGAGTCAACTGACTGTAAAAGTCCAGTTTCGATGCTCATGGTATCAATCACTGGATTATCTGCTCCAGTCTCGAATATTAACAGACCGTCGTCATATGGCTGGAATATTGCCGTATGTGGCGTTAAAAAACATACAAACAAACTGTATCATCTATATGCGAAGGGATCGGTCGATACGCAGGCGGTTTTCAGAGGAATCGTGTAAATTCAGAAAATTCGGTATTAGAGCTGTGTCCCTGAGCACGCTAGAAACCTATAATCGTGGGTTCGAATCCCGGTTCGCTCCGATCGTGTTTCTAGGTTTGTCAGCACCAAGTCCTTCTTCGTGGGTTTCAGCAAAGTGGTAAACGTCTAAGACCTGCATCATGGGGGCTTTCCCCTACGCTGACACGTCGTGATATGACTGGAATACTGTTCAAAGCGGTGTTAAACCCACCCCACTCACTCAATGTATTACGTCGATTGATAAAGGGGATTAAGCCGAGGTCTATTTTATACTGACATCACATCACAGCATTCAGAATCTAACTTACCCTCTATCCCTGGAGTAGGCAGTGTTGGATAACGAGTTGATGAAGCTGACTAGCCGGCTCCAGGCCACAGGATGAACCAGGATACATCTACAAATACACATGCATGCCGTAAATCGATGATATTTACGATACAGAAACACGTGAGGATAATCATCTCTTTATCATAAAAAGTATGTACCTCTTAAAATAATGGGTGTTTGAAACGTAATTACTTTCACTCTACCCGTGAAGATCCGGGGTAGAATCGGTCTTCAGCAACCCGTGCTTGCCGTAAAAGACGACTATGCTTGTCATAAGAGGCGACTAACGGGATCGGATGGTCAGGCTCGCTGACTTGGTTGATGCATGTCATCGTATCCCAATTGCGTGTATCGATGCTCATGATGTCAATCATTGGATTGTCCGGTCCAGACTCAATTATTTACAGACCGCCGCCATATAGCTGGAATATTTCTTAGTGCGGCGGTAAACAACAAACGAACAAGCAAAACTTCAAATCACTCCTATGATTTAATACCCTTTGTTCAGACTCTACGCCGTTAGGAAACCGCCCTGTAGACACATCTAAAATACTTTTCGTTTGATACAAAAGTCTCAAATATAACACGTTTCGTTTATTGATAGCTCTAACTCCTTTAATGGCCGTTTGTAGTGTTACTGTGTTGTTTCAGGAACCTGTTTCCTAAACCGGTCTCAGCGCTACGACTAACTCCAACGAGTAACGTATACTCACCGACAAAAGAAATGCGAATACAATACATGCTGGTTAATAGATGAAGAATTACTCATATTAAAGAGATATTAGATTGGTTCGATCATACTGGTATGTTGTGTAAATCGACGCTCATAAACGTATCACATGTGACGTCATAGATCCATGACTCGAGATGCACAATTTGTCTCGTGCAGGATTAGGGTTTGGAAATCACGTGCAGCACATTGTGGTAAGAGGATACACTCTGGGGTAACACTTGACTGATTGTATGTTTTGTCTTTAAGTGGTATACATAGGAAACATTTCTTCTTAACGTACACACCTCTCTTTATGCTTTTATAGTTAGAGTTTCTTTTGGCGGTGAGTATATTTTAGGACGGTCGTGACACTAAGATAGCTTTGTGACACCGGGCTCAGATGTTTGACCTTGTCTGGCCGCGACTGCTGCTGGGTTGCCCATCCTTTTTTTGCAAGTTATGACGGTAGGTAGTTTATTAGAATATATGAATGCAATCTGCGTATAGTACTCGAGCACCACTGCACCACCTGTTGCCAATACAAATAGTTTGTATGGAGCGTTGTGTGCGAGTACTCATGCATACACTGTAGTTCTTTGTTTGTTTGTTTGTTGTTTAACGCCGCACTCAGCAATATTACAGCTATACAACGCGGTCTGTGAATAATCGAGTCTGGACCAGACAATCCAGTGATTAATATCATGAGCATCGATCCACGCAATTGGGATCGATGACATGCATCAACCAAGTCAGCGAGCCTGACCACCCGATCCCGTTAGTCGCTTCTCACGACAAGCATAGTCGCCTTATACGGCAAGCACGGGTTGCTGAAGACCTATTCTACCCCGGATCTTCACGGGTTGCATACATTGTAAATATATGTTTAGATCCTACATACAAACCTTAACACGTTCCTTAGGTCTAAACATGTTTAGGATTGCGTTTAACAGTTAAATATGTTAAGGGTTTAAATGTGAGAAAGACCCGTATAACCCCTTAAAACGTAATACTTCATACCTCTATTGCGGGTAAGTTAGAGAAAGGGTCGCTTTCTATGTGTTTTTTAGTGTTTAATGGGGATACAGAAATGTTGGTGGGTGGAGGAGTTAGAGAAGTTAAGTGTCTATCATAGTAATCAAATATATACTTTCATTTTCTCTTCCGATTCCTGTATGAGAGAAATATTAGGGTATATTATGAACACAAAAAGTTCTTGACGGGATACGAACCTGCAACCTCTTGAACTGTAGTTCTTCACGTTACCACCAGTGCCACGGAATCTGTTGTCGTAACAAGTGTCAATTATCTTGGTCACCTAGCCTGGGGTATTTGTACATTCTTATATCGATAATGTACCAAGTTCGTTGTAAACCCTGATGGTACATGTGTGATGCTGGTTCCTGTGAATCTGATTGTACATCCAATTTCAATATACAGTCAAGTCTCGTTAATCCGACTTCGTTGGTTGCACATGCTTGTGTCGGATTAACGACTATGTCGGATTAATGAAATTAAGTGATTTGTGATCGAAAATCGGACGTCTTCACGATAGATAATAACCGTGTGTACCTTGTAATAAAATGATTAAAAAGGAAATATTTATATTGTTATGTTGTTTATTCATTCATTCCTTAATTTATAATTAATGACATTGCAAAAATGATAATAATTTTCCCATTTATACATAACAATAGAGTCATTACTCACTGAATTTATCACATGATCAACGACACACGTTTCCTCGTGTAAATGCAAGTGATACTGTCTTAACAACTTGCTTCATCTACTTAAAATAGTCTGTCAGTGTTTTCTGTTTCTCACATTTTGAAGGCACATTTCTCAAAGTCTCCTGCTCGCTTGACAATGTATACTATACATATTATCCATATTTGACTTAATGCCTAATGGCATGCACTTTATTTAAACATGTTTCAACATGTTTAGATTATGGGGAGTTTGAGTTTAGGTGGTGTTTAGGGTGCGAGACGATATTTATTTCATGTGTTTAGACCCTGAACGTGTTTAGGTAGAACACACCCAATGTGTATTCCGTTTTGAATGTAAACACATGCCTGACATGTTTATAGATCTAAACATGACTTGTGTGCGTTTACCTTCTAAACACATGTTTACAATGTACAGGCACACAATGTACATTAATGTTTATAACAACAGTGAAAGATGACAATGGAAGGTATTACTGGTTTGAAAACCCTTTTCTCATTCTGTCTTATTTTTATACAATTCAAAAACTTACGAAAAATGTAATAACTGGAATATAAATACGAATATGTTTGTGACTCCATGTTTGCTTGCGTGTCTGTGTGTGCTTGGGTGAGAGTTTTTGTTCTGAATTAAAAAGAAATGTATAGTATATAATATCGTCAATGGGAACATTTGCAGAATTTAAACTACAGTAAACTACGGTTATAACGAACTCAAAGGGACTACGAATTTTAGTTCGTTATAACCGTAGTTCGTTATAAGTACATATACAGCATGACTACAGCAAGTAGTCGGGACCAAAAAGTAAGTTCGTTATATCCGTCAGTTCGTTATAAGCGTGTTCGTTATAACCGTAGTTTACTGTGTGTTTAACTTTTCAGATCTCCGTCAATTGCCTTGTCGTTTTGATACTTCCCCTAGACGCCAAGCATCCCTTGTCAATCTGGATTCTGTTGTGACAAAGCACATGTGTATGTTATTGTGTCTGACCATAACATAGGTTAGGTTCTCACAGGAATGCATTGTTGCTACATCCACGAGTGATATATAGCCATACACCACGAGGAAGCTGTGGGAAATATGACTCTTTACGCTAGGCTTTTTTGACGACTCCCAAAAATGTGAACAAATAAATTAAAAAATGAAAAGTAGTGGGTTTTTTATTCCGCCGACTAAAAAAAGTAAAATATAAACTCAGGTGAATATACAGTCTCGATTATCCGTTGAAACGGATTCCAGTGGGTGTACAGGATAAAATAGTCGACGAAAATTATATAAATGGATCACTGAAAATCAGTGATGACACCAGGTGTTCGCAGAAATAATTTATTTAAATTACTTACATTACTACAATTAAAACCTGTTGAAAATATATCATGAAGGCCACAACGATTTTAAAATTATTTTTACTCACTCACTCTTCTTGTTCATCTCACCTTCTTGTGATGAGATGCCATTGGGACTATCACACTTAAGCGAGCGTCATACACGCATGAGTTTAATATGTAGGGAAAGCACGGCGTCAGGTCGGAGATGTTTATCACGTAGGGGTATAGTAACATCAAAGCATCTTACGCAGGGGCAATGTATGAGTCGAACCCATCATCAACGGACCACAGTATGAAAACGTGACCTTGCGATCAAACACAAGTCACGGAGTCTTTCCTACGGCGTCGGTGTGTTAACAGTGTTCTATCTTGAAAACAACGAAGTTTTTAATTTCATTATACTTCTGATGCTCCTTCTTGTCAGGTAAACCGCACATTCACACGATAAAGATTAACGTACATATTACCACCCTCAACATAGAGACATTTGCGGGTTACCTACCTTCAGTAACCCACCTTTCACAGGTTGAACACCTACATGTGTAGTCCTCCCTCCACCAGATCAACACCTGTTGTCCTCAGTACCAGCATCACGCTAGCACATCAACACAGGGTCATGGATAATGTAGCTTCCTTCTTTGACCGGCTTCATTAACATTACGTCACTGATTATATCTATAACTGGTTTCTGTGTCACCAAACGGGTTAAGGAAATGAATACCCAATGTTATGTAATATACGGACTCGCGTTTGGTTCCACCCAGATGGTTCCGATTAACCTACGACTGAGAGTAAAAGAAGTTAAGCAATATTCCAGGTATATGGCGGCGGTCGGTAAATAATCGAGTGTGGACCTGACAATACAAAGAGAGAGAGAGAGAGAGAGAGAGAGAGAGAGAGAGAGAGAGAGAGAGAGAGAGAGAGAGAGAGAGAGAGAGATAAACATGATACATACTGTAAATGGTGGACAGGCTATGTGATACGGACTCAGAGAGAGAAAGAGAGAGAGAGAAAGAGAGAGATAAACATGATACATACTGTAAATGGTGGACAGGCTATGTGATACGGACTCAGAGAGAGAAAGAGAGAGAGAGAAAGAGAGAGATAAACATGATACATACTGTAAATGGTGGACAGGCTATGTGATACGGACTCAGAGAGAGAGAGAGAGAGAGAGAGAGAGAGAGAGAGATAAACATGATACATACTGTAAATGGTGGACAGGCTATGTGATACGGACTCAGAGAGAGAGAGAGAGAGAAAGAGAGAGAGAGAGAGAGAGATAAACATGATACATACTGTAAATGGTGGACAGGCTATGTGATACGGAATGAGAGAGAGAGACGTCGTGTAGGCAATTAATCTAAGGGGCGAGAGAGACGTGTAAACATGATGCATACTGTAAATGGTGGACAGGCTATGTGATACGGACTCAGAGAGAGAAAGAGAGAGATAAACATGACACATACTGTAAATGGTGGACAGGCTATGTGATACGGACTCAGAGAGAGAGAGAGAGAGAGAGAGAGATAAACATGATACATCCTGTAAATGGTGGACAGGCTATGTGATACGGACTCAGAGAGAGAGAGAGAGAGAGATAAACATGATAAATACTGTAAATGGTGGACAGGCTATGTGATACGGAATGAGAGAGAGAAAGAGAGAGGAGAGAGAGATAGATAAATATGATACATACTGTAAATGGTGGACAGGCTATGTGATACGGACTCAGAGAGAGAAAGAGAGAGAGAGAAAGAGAGAGATAAACATGATACATACTGTAAATAGTGGACAGGCTATGTGATACGGACTCAGAGAGAGAGAGAGAGAGAGAGAGAGAGAGAGAGAGAGAGAGAGAGACGTGTAGGCAATTAATCTAAGGGGCGAGAGAGACGTGTAAACATGATGCATACTGTGAATGGTGGACAGGCTATGTGATACGGAATGAGAGAGAGAGAGAGAGAGGAGAGAGAGAGATAGATAAATATGATACATACTGTAAATGGTGGACAGGCTATGTGATACGGAATGAGAGAGAGAGAGAGAGAGAGAGAGAGAGAGAGAGAGAGAGAGAGATAAACATGATAAATCCTGTAAATGGTGGACAGGCTATGTGATACGGACTCAGAGAGAGAGAGAGAGAGAGAGAGAGAGAGAGAGAGAGAAATAAACATGATAAATACTGTAAATGGTGGACAGGCTATGTGATACGGAATGAGAGAGAGAAAGAGAGAGGAGAGAGAGATAGATAAATATGATACATACTGTAAATGGTGGACAGGCTATGTGATACGGAATGAGAGAGAGAGAGAGAGAGAGAGAGAGAGAGAGAGAGAGAGAGAGAGAGAGAGAGAGAGAGAGAGATAAACATGATACATACTGTAAATGGTGGACAGGCTATGTGATACGGACTCAGAGAGAGAAAGAGAGAGAGAGAAAGAGAGAGATAAACATGATACATACTGTAAATAGTGGACAGGCTATGTGATACGGACTCAGAGAGAGAGAGAGAGAGAAAGAGAGAGATAAACATGATACATACTGTAAATGGTGGACAGGCTATGTGATACGGACTCAAAGAGAGAGAGAGAGAGAGAGAGAGATAAACATGATACATACTTTAAATGGTTGACAGGCTATGTGATACGGAATGAGAGAGAGAGACGTCGTGTAGGCAATTAATCTAAGGGGCGAGAGAGACGTGTAAACATGATGCATACTGTAAATGGTGGACAGGCTATGTGATACGGACTCAGAGAGAGAGAGAGAGAGAGAGAGAGAGAGAGAGAGAGAGAGAGATAAACATGATACATACTGTAAATGGTGGACAGGCTATGTGATACGGAATGAGAGAGAGAGAGAGAGAGAGAGAGAGAGAGAGAGAGAGAGAGAGAGAGAGAGAGAGAGACGTGTAGGCAATTAATCTAAGGGGCGAGAGAGACGTGTAAACATGATGCATACTGTAAATGGTGGACAGGCTATGTGATACGGACTCAGAAAGAGAGAGAGAGAGAGAGAGATAAACATGATACATCCTGTAAATGGTGGACAGGCTATGTGATACGGACTCAGAGAGAGAGAAAGAGAGAGGAGAGAGAGAGATAGATAAATATGATACATACTGTAAATGGTGGACAGGCTATGTGATACGGAATGAGAGAGAGAGAGAGAGAGAGAGAGAGAGAGAGAGAGAGAGAGAGAGAGAGAGAGAGAGAGAGATAAACATGATAAATCCTGTAAATGGTGGACAGGCTATGTGATACGGACTGAGAGAGAGAAAGAGAGAGAGAGAGAGAGAGAGAGAGATAAACATGATAAATACTGTAAATGGTGGACAGGCTATGTGATACGGAATGAGAGAGAGAAAGAGAGAGGAGAGAGAGATAGATAAATATGATACATACTGTAAATGGTGGACAGGCTATGTGATACGGAATGAGAGAGAGAGAGAGAGAGAGAGAGAGAGAGAGAGAGAGAGAGAGAGAGAGAGACGTGTAGGCAATTAATGTAAGGGGCGAGAGAGACGTGTAAACATGATGCATACTGTAAATGGTGGACAGGCTATGTGATACGGACTCAGAGAGAGAGAGAGAGAGACAGAGAGAGAGAGAGAGAGATAAACATGATACATACTGTACATAGAGGAGAGAGAGAGAGATAGATAAATATGATACATACTGTAAATGGTGGACTGGCTATGTGATACGGAATGAGAGAGAGAGAGAGAGAGAGAGAGAGATTGAGAGAGAGAGAGAGAGAGAGAGCGAGAGAGAGAGAGAGAGAGACGTGTAGGCAATTAATCTAAGGGGCGAGAGAGACGTGTAAACATGATGAATACTGTAAATGATGGACAGGCTATGTGATACGGACTCAGAGAGAGAAAGAGAGAAAGAGAGAGATAAACATGATACATACTGTAAATGGTGGACAGGCTATGTGATACGGACTCAGAGAGAGAAAGAGAGAGAGAGAGAAAGAGAAAGAGAGAGATAAACATTATACATACTGTAAATGGTGGACAGACTATGTGATACGGACTCAGAGAGAGAAAGAGAGAGATAAACATGATACATACTGTAAATGGTGGACAGGCTATGTGATACGGACTCAGAGAGAGAAAGAGAGAGAGAGAGAGAGAGAGAGAGATAAACATGATACATACTGTAAATGGTGGACAGGCTATGTGATACGGACTCAGAGAGAGAAAGAGAGAGATAAACATGACACATACTGTAAATGGTGGACAGGCTATGTGATACGGACTCAGAGAGAGAAAGAGAGAGGAGAGAGAGAGAGAGACAAAAACACAAGTGATTTTTGAAGTGATACACATAAGGGAGAGAGTTTACGGATGTCAACTATTTTGTTATGAGGCACAACGTTTCGGAGAATACATTTTCTGCCTAACATTTATTTCATAGATTCATTCACATCAGAATAGGTATATGAATTCTCGTATGTTTTTGGAACACATATTTTTCAGATTATACAAGTACTTCAAGTCACACTGGTGGGTGAGTGAGTGAGTTGGTTGTTGGGTGTTTGCGTGGATGAGTGAGTGAGTGAGCGAGCGAGTTTGAAGCTGTCTGGAACAGATTTCAGCTATATCACGGCGTGCCAGCTTGATGTGAAAGGACATCCTGAAGTGATGTACGTGTACGGTATGGTGCTGAAAACATAGACAAATCGAACACACTGTCATTGGTTCCTGGCACATCTAAGGGACATAACTCTGTACATTGAGGTGTGGCGCCTTTGACGACAGGGTCACCCGTCCCCTGTCTCATTATTGTTTGTCTGTTGTTTAACGCCGCACTCAGCAATATTCCAGCTATATGGGTTCCAGGGGCCCGGTCCCACCCCACCCCACTCTTTTGAAAACCAAATGTAGTATGCTGTAGGCAGTAAAACTATCTGAGAGAGGAATGTGATATTTTGGACCATCCCTATTAAAATGCTGGATCCGCCCTTGAGGAGCTGCTGTAAATAATGTTGTTACTGTCATCGGGTGCGAATATAGAAAGATACCACCAATTTTTTCACAAATATTTTATCACAGCGAATGGTTAGCTTGTATTATGGTAATAAGGCAACACAATTACATTCAGTGTGATGGAATCTGGGGAACAGATGGAGAGTGCCGGTACTTCATATGATGTGAGGGGACGAGATGACGTCAGACCATATTATTACGAGTGTATAAGACACAATATTGGTCACGGAAGTCATGAATACAAACAATATTTCGTATGACTTGGAATTTGGGATCGAAATGAATACAAACGAATATGCATGTGACCTGGAAGTTGTGACGGTTGGTAAAGACAAAACATATTGCATACGACCTGGAAGTTGTGAAAGTTGGTAAAGGCAAAACATACTGCATGTGACCTGGAAGTCGTGAATGTTAGTAAAGACAAAACATATTGCATACGACCTGGAAGTCGTGAAAGTTGGTAAAGACAAAACATACTGCATGTGACCTTGAAGTCGTGAAAGGTGGTAATTGCAAAAGTTATTGCATATGCTATTATAGATGGAGATACCTAAAGGTTGCAGCTAGACTTCATAAATACAAAGACAATCTTGCTTTTACATATCACCAATGAATATCACGTGGGTCTAAGTGATGGTGTTCTGCTGATCTTGCCGTCATGGTGTTACAGACACCTGACTGCTACACTCTTCCAGATCCCTCCTTAGTAATGTTTAAGATAGACCTGAGTGAGTGAGTGAGTTGGGTTTAACGCCGATTTTAACAGTTTTCCAGTTAATATCGCGGCGTGTCAGCTTAATGTGGGAGGAAAGCCCGAGGTGATGCAGGTCTAAGACGTTTACCACTTCTGTGAAACCCACGAGCACAGGTATGGTGCTGACAAACCTAGAAACATAATTGGGGCGAACCGGGATTCGAACCCACAATCACAGGTTCCTGGCGTGCCCAAGGGACGCAACTCTGCACAGCGAATTGCGGCGCCATAGACGACTGGGCCACCCGTGCCCCCAAGATAGACCTGACATAGCATGAACACTAAACAACAGACCTAGGATAGCATGAGCACTAAACAACAAATCTGGGATAGCATGAGCACTAGACAACAGATCCAGGATAGCGTGCGCACTAGACAACAGATCCGGGATAGTATGAGCACTAAACAATATGTCTGAGATAGTATGAGCACATAGACAACAGATCTGAGATAAGAGCACTAAACAACAGATCTGGGCTAGCCAGGCACTCAGCTCTTTCACGGCTATGACCTTCTAGGTAGCAAATATATTTTGTATTTATACCCTACGTTACGCGGGAAGAGAGCGGATGTAGCAGGGGGTTGTGGGATATGATACAAGTGCTTGGACATCCTGTAACAAATAGTTTTCGGGCGTGTTTCGCATTGGCAAAATCAAGAACAAGGGTTAGCAGATTTAAAGAGATTCAAAACATTGACAAGGACAAACATGGCGGCACCTCCAATGGCGGAGCCGACTTGTGTTGCTACGCCACAGTGAAGCAAACCCTTCTTGCCTTCCACCCTGAAGAGCGACGCCAGTGACACCTTGACGTAGCTGAGGATGAATACGCAGACCACCCATGCCGTCACCTGGAACACAGAGAAATAATTTGTTCCAGAATATATTGGATAAAAATAGTTTTGCCTTAAGGATGTTCTGAAGGACATTAGCTGTACTACATAGAGATAGGTTGGCACTCATTTCAGAAATAAATGGTAGTGGCCTTTAAATATCTTGCTACCCTCAATACAAATGATAACTATGTTATAGAGGCTTGTACCAAGCGAACCAGATTTGTCACTGATCACACCATGGGAGTACGATAACACATGGCCCAATCAACAACGAACTGCCCTTTTAGCCTCAATCTAAATGCAATACAAAACATATAACATAGAGATGCCAAATTAACACCTTCGGTCGAATTAATTCCATTTTATTTCAAAACACTAATGTTTACGATACTTACAATCAAGATGGATCCAGCCAATGTTCCCACAAGAACTGGCACTGGACTCATCACCGCCGCCGCCATGATGTAAGCCCCGAGTAGGGAGCCCAGCAGAGTCAGGGAGGACAGCGCAGGAACGGAAGTGACGTGGATGAAAAGGTCAAAGAAACACGCCAGTGGATTGGCTAGGTTTGCTAGCGTTACAGCCAGATGGTACTGGGTGACACCGTAAGGTAGACAAGAGTAGGACTGAACGGCCAACAGCGCCGAGTTCCTCAAACAGTTCACCCATCCTGAAAGTAAAGACATCTTTATTTATTGAAAGAAAAGGGTTTTGCTCAATTCAGAGAGAGCTCCCAATACTTGAAGAATGTGCCCGGCTTGGGTTATTTTTCATTGGCATAAAAGTAAACAGAATGTGAGAAATATTTTAAAAAAGGTTGAACATATCGCATTCTATTTCCACTTCAAAATACTTCTAAGGCCTCCAATCAAGCATGGTTACTGATATCAAGTGTACCTTATAAGCTGGCCACAGGTTCCTCGGCACAGGCGGATCCAGGGGGCTCAATCAAATTAATTTCCAAGGATCAGAGGTACTTACCAACTAATGCGAGCAGGTATAATTTTCGTCCAAAACGTCCGGCCTCGGTTTGTTGGTCAGCTTCAGTCATGTGCAACTTCTGCTCATTCAATGGTAACATACTATCCTTCTCAACAGGATCCACCTTTGCACAGCTGTCTTCCGTATTCTCATTCAGCTTTAAAGGTGATAGATTCTCCGGCTTCTCTTGACGCTTAACAAATTCCTTCCTGCTCATTGGATGAAAAATTAGAAAGGTAAATGACATCCCAGAAATCACAATAATACCACAGATTATAGACATAAAAACTTCGAAAGAGAAATTTTCATCCATGAAATCCGGCCTAATGGACACTGATCCGTTGACGGTGACGTTAGGCGTCGTGACGTTGAGGCAGACGACGCGTCCTGCGCCTTGAGCAAGACCAATGAGTCCTGGTAACAGTCCACTGAAACCTTCCCCTATGAAGTATGCTGTGAGATAAGCTGGTTTAAAGATGGCCATGAAAGGGAAGAGAACTACGTTTGACGCACAGTCTACGAGAGACAGGACGAAGTATAGCGCCATCATGGCGGTGCTGTGAGGACCACCGGCAACTACGGTCGTCGCCTCCCAGAAAAACACAAGCAACAGGCACGATATCGCTCCAATAGCGATGATGATGTAGATTACCACCTTCTCCGGAACACGGTTGGCAACAATGGCGTAGAGCAAGGGTCCAATGTTTGCGAGCTGGGTTAAGGCAACCATAACCGAAGGCAGATTCCATCCTTCTGGGAGCTTCTGGACCATGATGGGAAGCTGCACCCACATTCCGTTGATGTCCACCCAGGAAGACACCCCGAATAGAATAATGCAGATATAGACAAGGACATTTACACTCTTGGAGCACGCCATCTTGGAAGGAGCGCTGACTGATACTGAAGGAACACACGTCAAGTATATCAATCAAGCATCGGCCTGAAACGAAATAAAGCCAAACAATATTATTTGGACATTGTGGATGAGTGAGTGAGTTGTGTCTTACGCCGCTTTGAATGGTATTTCTGTTATACAGGCGTGTCAGCTTACGTTTGGAGGGACCCGTGAAGATCCTGGGTAGAATAGGTCTTCAGCAACCCATGCTTGCTGTAACAGGCTAGGGATCGGGTGGTCAGGCTCGCTGACTGGGTGGATGCATGTCATCGTATCACAATTGTGTTGATCGATACTCATGATGTCAATCACTGGATTGTCTGGTCCAAACTCGATTATTTACAGACCGCCGTCATATAGGTGGAAAATTGCTGAGTGCTGCGTTAAACAACAAACAAACAAACAAACAAATACTGTTGAAGGAATGTTCAATGTGCGGGTCTCAGATGTTTACCGACCTGGTGAAACCAACAAGTACTGGTATGGTGATAACATGCTTAAGATCATAGAGGGTGAATATGGGATTTGAAACCACAAAAATAGAATCCTGGAACGAGTAAGGGACGCAACTCTGTACAACGGATTCCAACATCTATGCGACCTGTGCTTTTGTGATATCATGAAACACAACCAATGTTAACTGCGCACTGTTGAAGTTTGGATCGAGATAAAGATAGACGTAATCTACATGCTTTCATTAAATTTGGAAACGAAATAAAAGAAAAACGTTCATATGATTTGTTAAATAATAAATGAAGTAAGACTTTCAGAATACATTTTAGAATATAGGCACATACGTACACATGTAATAAACACGAACGATAAATCCGTATACTCCTTGAGGTATGTTTGAGTATTTAAATGATCCCAACATGTAACAACGTCAGTTTATATTTGGATGTTACTAGTACAATAACAACAGGTTGCATTTGCGGTTCGCATAATTATTGACCGCCACCGTGGTCTAGTTGTAGAGCGTCCACCCGGAGAGAGGACGGTCCGGGGTACGATCCCCGGTCGCGTCTTACATAAAGACGTCAAAAGATAGTACTTGTTGTTACCCTCGCTCGGCATTAACTGGTCCACTCGGAGTCAGTATACTGTGTCTGAGTTAGGTATTCATGGTTTCACAGTGGGCTAGCACTATAAAATCGGTATTAGAAATCGGCCTAGAACACACACACACACACACACACACACACACACACACGTATATATTCAATAATCTTGGACGCGACGTTATACCCCTTTTCACCCCACCTCTCGTAATCATCCGCTTATTCCAGGTACCCTCAGTTTATGTTTGAACAATACTGGTCTGGATAATCAACATTTTTTTATCTAGATTATCTTCTCCCAGCTGGGTAACTTTTAATCGTGTAGGTTGGAACAATCTTGGCTCCAAGCCCCTTCCTAAGTTTCAGTACGATACTTTTAGATAGGCGAGAACTGCAAAATCGGTTACGAATACAGTAAGCGATGGCACATCACACAGGTAAATTGTCTTTATTGGTTTATCAATACTCGTATTACGTCAATCATTCTAACGTGTGACCTACCTGTTTACCACTGCATCGCCTTCCCTCCAGGTAATTTACATGAAAAATACACACTAGTTATTCAGAAGCATGGCGTGTCATACCCAAGTAACCGCATGCGCTTTAACATCGTCGTGCTGAGGTCAATGTCAGGTTGTCCCTGTGTACCTTGGTAAGATAGGTAGAGTTCATGAACTTTGGAGGTACCCGTGATGTGTGACTGGTGTGTGACCTATTTACATGTAATTGATTATCTGCCTGTTTCAATGCGTTTCTGTTTCTCATTTGCGTCTCATAAGTTGCTGCTTTAATGTTCAAAATCCAATTTGCTTTCTGGGACAAATGATGTCAGATTGACCTATGGACACGGCTAATTCTAGTATCATAAATCGACGCGTGTCACAGTAATTTCGCCTTTGGTTTCATTGAGGTTGTTAAAATGTGGCTTTGTCTGGGGTTTGCTAACTTACGAAGTCTTTGTACGACACGTTTATAGATACTTTTTAATTGTTATCCGACATCAAATGCGAAAAAATCTTATTTTTCAAAGGATTATGTATGGTTGGTTGTTGGTTTGTTGTTTAACGCCGCACTCAGCAATATTTCAGCTGTATGACGGCGGTCTGAAAATGATCCAGTCTGGACCAGACAATCCAGTAATTAACATTATGAGCATGTATCCACGCAATTGGGATCGATGACATGCATCAACCAAGTCAGCGAGCCTGACCACCCGAAAGCATAGTCGGCTTTTACGGCAAGCATGACAAGGTCCGGATTGTGGGCACTGGAAATAAACACATTAAAAAGTTTCTGAAATATTTGTAACATTGTTATAAGCCATACCGGACACGTTTCTAGAGTGTCTGTTGAAGACTCGATTGTTTACAGGTCGTCATTGTCGAAGTACGGTTGTGCGGCGTCAAGCAACAAACAAGCTTTATGGTATGCAAGTTGTCTGAGTGGCGGTTGCTACCCGTAGAGCAGGTCAACTGTACCAAATTACCGTGTAACCAATGGGAAATTGCTAACCACGATAACACCTTTCTTTTCAAAATGTTATCTTCGTTTGAGTTGTGCGTCAAAATTTAGGCAAAACGTTTTCTGGACCTAAACAAGTTACATTAATGGCACACGACACTAGCGGTATTTTAACATGTTTAGGATTGTGTTTAACAGCTAAACGTGTTTAGGGTAAAAATGTGGGAAAGCCCGGTATTCCCCCTTGGCTTTCCTTGTGGGTACTATGCCTTTTTAGCGTTTAATGGGGATATAGAAGTAAGAGGCAACTTAAAAAAGGTAAGGGTCTATCGCATTAATTAGATATACTTTCATCGCCATCTTCCGTTTTCTGTATGATTAAATTTTGTTGTACGCCTAACTCAGCAATATTCCAGCTGTATGACGGCGGTCTGTAAATAATCGAGCCTGGTCCAGACAATCCGGTGATTGACATCATGAACATCGATCCACGCAATTGGGATACGATGACATGCATCAACCAAGTCAGCGAACCTGACCAGCCGATCCCTTTAGTCGCCTCTTACACAAGCACAGTCTCCTTTTACAACAAGAATGGGTTGCTGAAGACCTAGTCTACCCCGCATCTTCACGGATATTTTCTGTATGAGAGCAATACAAATTAGTCAACAGCAACAACGCCATTTATGAACACAAGACTTAAAAAAACCTTTGCGGTATACGAGCCTGCAACCTCTTGAATTGAAAACCTCCACGCTTCAACCAATGCTATAGAGGTTGTTCTCATCACAAGTGTCATTTTTCCTAGGCACCATTAGGGTGTCCTCCCATTAGTTAGACGTCCCAATAGTTAGACAGCTTATAACAACACTTTAAACGATTGAGTGCACACTAATCCTTATGCTTGTTAACTCAGACTTTAAAATGAAATAGTCCAGATAAGATCTGACAAACAAAGCAAAGCAGCTTTAAACAGATACTTTAATATTATACTTAAAATTTAATGACACTAATTTTATACAGTTTGTAACAACACTTTCTGACAGTTTTTGGTAATGTACACTTTACATTTAATAACTTTTACAGCGGTTTCTGTTGTAAATATATCCATCTAATATCAACTGCTCACTTCCACGCCGAAAGGTGATGTACTCTACTTTCCTTAAATCAGCCATATCGATACTGATGATGATATGTACCCAGGGATGTGAAATCTCCGCGGAAACGCGGAAAATCGCGTTTTTTAAAACAGTAGTCCTTGGAAAAAATCATCTTCCGCGTAAAAATATAATCAAAGATTTTTTTAAAAAAAACACTCTGAAAAATATGATCGAAAACGGGACAACCGTCGCGGATTGTCCTGTTTTCGATCAGAGCTTTCAGCAGCGTAGGTTTTCGGGTATCATACGTTTTCTATCACGAATACTTGCCCTATAACGTGGGGTGTGGCGTCACACAGAAATTGTAAATACTCTGAGTCAGATGATGGCTTATTTTTTAAGATAAATTAGTCTTTTAGCCTGTAAGTGAATGAGATGATTTACAGTTGTTCATGTGATTAGCGAGAAAACTATGAATGTTTCTTCAGCGTCCAAAAACAATTAAGCTACTCCATAGTTTACACAGTTAATCTCATGCCTATTGAACCTGTGCTGAGTTTAAGGTAATTTAGGTTAATTAAACGAAATTGTAACATATATATATATATACTCCCTAAACTGTGAGTCCCCTATCCCTACTCAGTACTTTAATCTAATTAGGACTGATCCATTACACCTGTAGGTATATTCCCTCTTTGCCTAAATAAACATGTCTAACAATTGGGACGTCTAACTAATGGGATATAACCACCATTAACGTAGCCTGGTTTATTTGTACATTTTATGTTGATATAGTACCAAGTTCGATGTAAGTCCTGGTGGTGTATGTGTGTCATACAAGAGCCCGTCAATCTGATTTGCACACCTAAGCTGAATATAGGTCAGGTTTGCTGACTTGGTTGATTCATGTCATCGTATCCAAATTTCGTAGATCTGGTCCGGACTCGTTTATTTACAGACCGCCTTCATATAGCTGGAATATTGCTGAGTGCGGCGTTAAACAACCCCAACAACAACACATATACAGTCAAGTCCCGTTAATCCGACATAGTTGGTTGCATATGATTATGTCGGATTAACGAGTATGTCGGATAAACGAAATTAAGTAGCATCAATGTTCGTGATCGAACATCGGACAACTACACGATAGATAAAGATACAACCATGTAATAAATAAAATGAAAAATGAAATATTCATATTGTTATGGTACATTGTTAGCGGAATATGTTTTCTAATCATGCAACCTCTCAAGCTTAACACAAAACTATGGTTACGGGTTGTATGGCTGATTTAAGATACTTTATAAAGCATAGTCTGGAACGGATGTCGCCAGTTTAAAACTAGTGCCGCAAAGTTCTAAAAAGCTGCTTTCTCACTAGCTAATGAGGGGCGGTCGGGTAGCCTAGTGGTTAAAGCGTTCGCTCGTTACGCCGAAGACCCGGGTTCCATTCCCGACATGGGTACAATGTGTGAAGCCCATTTCTGGTGTCCCCCGCCGTGATATTGCTGGAATATTGCTAAAAGCGGCGTAAAACCATACTCACTCACTAGCTAATGTCGATTTCCTGTTAGTCGGTCGGTCAAAGTTTGCGAAAGATCGTTCTGACATGACCTGTAACGCTCCCTCTATAATCATCTAAACTTTATATTTCGTAACACACCCTTGGAAATTGTTAAAGAGTTTTCATATTTAGGAATCTTTTTTACAAGCACTGGCCGTTTCCACAAAGCGATCAAAAAGTTAAGTGAGCAAGCATCAAAAGCAATGTACAGCATATTTAGAATAATAAGAACACTAGACATATATTAGATTGCCAACTTAAACTGTTCGACAATTTGGTTCAACCATACTTCTTTATTCTTCAGAAATATGGGGGTATGAAAATGTAAAGACAATTGAAAGAATTCACCTTAAGTTCTGTAAATATATCCTCAGATTATGACACTCAACACCCGATTTTCTAGTATATGGTGAATTAGGTAGACATCCATTAACGATTCAGATAAAAATAAGAATGATATCTTTTTGGAGCAAACTAATTTTATCGCCTAATAAACTATCTAGCCGCATCTATCTGCTAATTCATAAAATCACAATGACTAGCAATACTGCATTTTCATGGCTCACCTCAATTAAAATATTTTATATGAAACTGGTTGGAATTTTGTCTTTGATACTAACTCTTTTCCAAATCTCTCTTGGCTTAAAATAAACGTTAAACAAACCTTAATAGACAACTTCTATCAAAGCTGGAATGTCAAGGCTTGTTCTTCATCTAAAGGCAAATATTATACAATGCTAAAAGACAAACCACAGTTTGATGAGTATCTATTATCTCTCCCATTGAAACAAGCAATCTGGACTCTTAAACTGAGAACATCAAATCATAGAAAGGCAGATGGTTTAATATACAGAAGAAGAAAGAAGAAGAAAATTATTTTATTAAAGTGTCACATGCTGCAGTACTAAATATATGGACATATAAACATTTCATTAAAAAAAACAGCACCCGGCCAGTTGGCCTACGAGACACTAATTACATAATGGTACATTTAAAATATATAAAAAAAGAAAGGAAAAATTAGTTGCAACTTTGTATATTACTACACCCACACCCACACACACATCCGCATTAAAATCCCGCTCAAAGCATTCAAACAGGTAAGCATACAAACAGGTAAGCATACAGGACGCTCACAGCAATCTCATACAGGACACTCACAGCAGTCTCATACAGAACACTCACAGCAATCTCATTCAGAACACTCACAACAATTTCACACTCACAACAATCTCATTCAGAACACTCACAACAATTTCACACTCACAACAATCTCATTCAGAACACAGGCAGCAATCTCATACAAAACACTCACGGCAATCTCATACATGTCATACATCTATACACATATGCGTCCATATACACACAGCTTAATTCATCAATCGTGTATACTAACCTACATGTATAACCAGCATACATACTAACATACCAACCTACATACATACCTATATCCATCAAACATAAATCAATCCGTATTATACATACACAGGTCCATCCATACCTAAGTCCGTTCAAACACACCTCAATCCAAATATACTAACAAATATACTAACACACATACAACCATACATCCATACCTATATCCATCCATTCACACCTCAGTCCATATATACATACACACATACAACCATACAAGAGTCGTACTGAATACAGTATGAACATACATTAAATACAACTGATGATATAAATGAGAGGCACTGTGTACTAACGTACATAAACACACCCGCCTACACACCTACGTGCATATATAAGACAATGCTTAACATTATGGATGGGATAAAAAGTAATTAAAATAAAAGCTAACAGTTTATATAAAGTTTACGGCGCCTGTACATTCTGTAGACAAGGGAGGCTAGGGATTTACTTACACATGTAGTATTCATTAGATAACAGGTCTGTTGCAGTGGAGAAAAGGTTGGGAAGGAGGGCTCCAAGGAGGTAATATAATTCCATAAATCATATCTTAAATCAGAATAAAAGGTACATTCAGTTAGAAAGTGGATTTCATCTTCGATTGCTTTAGAGTCACACATTGCACTTTATGTAACGACCAAATAGGAGATGAATTTCACTTTCTATTAGTATGTCCAAGAATATATGACCTTCGAAAACAATACCTTCCGGCATACTATACTAAATATCCCTCCACTCTAAAATACAATCAATTAATGAAATGTTCATACAAACCCATTCAAGTAAAACTGGCTCAGTTCTGTAAAAAAGGTTTAACATTATTTACATAATTAAATATCATAGGATCGTCGATCTATGGCTGGAAAATTGCCCTTGCGACGTTAAGATTTGTGAATTTCACTCTACAATAAAATATATGTGTATATTTTATGTGTTCACGTGTGTAGTTATGCAGATCATATATGTATTACAGAAATGCATTATGCGTGATTGGGTGCATGTATGTATTCATGTATGTATATATTATTGGATATTATTGTTGGTGTGGTTGCGTATACATTCAACCTGATGTATGCTCTGTAATCACTCTGTGTGATTTTCTTTCGAGCAATAAACTTCTGTTCTGTTCTGTTCTCGTAATGGGATGTCCTAAGCGGTAGCGAGAGCTTGTATCTGGTTTTAATGAGATTGAGGTAATCTGGGCATGTGATTAATACTGTTTGGTTTGCTTAAAACATTAATTGTTTATTGTTAAGCAAGTTTATCTCTGCAGCTGTTGTGATAACTGTTTAACATACAGGCAGAGAAAGTGAAAGCTGTGTGTTCTTATCTGTGTTTGAGGTTCAGTGCATTTCTCCGGGTGATCACATCATGTATGTTAAACGTGTTAAACATCATTATCATAAACGCTTATATTATACTATACATGCTTCCATGTATTTACATAGTAACAATTAATGTGCATGTGATACAAGTCATATGATAATTATAGCTTGCTATTCTATTAAATATTAATAAACTTTTACTGACATTACTGGATACTATTTATCCAGTGGAACGGTGTGTGTTATCAGATTGCACATGTGAACGACCACTATTTTCAAACGGCCTGTGAGCGTACAATACATATCATAGGTCTGGAATGAATAGATTTCAACCCGGATATAGTATTGCCGTCATTGTTTCTCAAGGCACGGATCAAGCTCCTTCCCAGCGCGTCACACCTTCGTTGCACTCTCGGTAACATCGCTGCCCCCAGTGTGGGCGCGGCCATTACAAGAATCTTGAAATTTGCCCTCTAACCCCAAATGTAGTAACGTTAATACTTTTGTTTATGTCTTTGGGAAAGCCATGATATTTCATTTTGAAAAGGTTTACGACTGACCATGTTTTCCAGATGAATTTACTTTGTTCTTTTAAATAAATATAATCAGATTGGTTCGAGATTGCAGACTAACAGAAAATCAACCAACTTCTCCCTTACATTTTTACTATATCAATAACACGATAGTTTTAATGAAACAGAAATTCAAATTGACAAACGAAGAAAGTAATTTAGCAGCGATAAGTGTATTTGGCGTCACGACAGTCGTCACTTGTTTGTAAACATAACGCTTATTCGGTTGCGAGTTCAACTCCAAGCATGGTTGTGGCCACCTATTCACAGTGGGGAGTTTTGACTGGTGGCAGAGCTCCGCGAACGGGCTATCGCTGTGAGTAGCTTGGGCACGATATGAATTTGCCATCTTTGCCGTTGCGACCATTGAGGAGCAAAGACCGGATGTTGATTTGCCGTCTACGTAATTATGTCCTAAAGCCCGGAAGTAGAATTGCCGTCTACATCACTGTTTCTCAAAGCCCGGATGTAGAGAATGGATGTCAACCGCTTTCTTGCTCAAATCCCGGATATAGAATTGCCTTCTACGTCATTGCTGCTAAAAGTTAGGATGTAGAATTGCCGTCGACGTCCGGACGTATTTGAATGAATGAGTGAGTGACTGAGTGGATTTTGACGCTTCTTTGAGCAATATTCCAGCAGCAATATAATGGCTTGGGACACCAGAAATGGGCTTCACACCTATTGTACCCATGTGGGGAATCGAACCCGGGTCTTCGGCGTGACGAGCAAACGCTTTGACCACTAGGCTACTGAAGTATTACTGTCTACATGACAACATGTCTCATACCTCAGATGTAGTTGTGCATGTACATGTTTTTCATCCTAAAACCTGTATTTTGATAATAATAATAATAATAATAATAATAATAATAATAATAATACAGAAAAAATGTCAGTGGAACCTGTCTTCTCTTGTGTCAATAATGGCGTAAGAGACCCACCACTAAATATCCTGGGGATATTAATTTCAGACGGAATATAAAAAAACAACAAACACTAATAAAGATATCATGTGTTCACTGTTTATTATTCCGATATAACCCACAAAAACATTGAATACATGAACCGGGTGTATCTGATGAAGCTCATGAACACGGGTAAACCATGACAAAGAGATTAAGTATGGTGACGAAGACGAACATGGAAACACCTCCAATGGCGGAGCCGACTTGTGTTGCTACGCCACAGTGAAGCAGACCTTTCTTGCCCTCCGCCCTGAAGAGCGACGCCAGTGACACCTTGACGTAGGTGAGGATGAATACACAGACCACCCACACTGACACCTGAAACAAGGGATTGTTAAATAAACCACAACCGATAACGTATATCCGCCAGTAGTACCGTATAAGTGTTCGAAAGACACTGCCATGGGCTTGTTTAAACAACGTTTCCCATTTTTTAGGTACAATCGAGCACACTCTTTTGACAAAGATTTCAAAGAGCGTTATACGACGCTTGCTCAAAGGTTGATTGATCAAGATTACAATGCTCAATGCCATAGTAAAGCTCATCAGTGACCAAAATGATTTGTGATGCTCTATTCCCTTTTTTGAATTGTGACACACCTCAACGCGAACTCCTGGTATCATCGCTATTTTATAGTGATTCATAAACATATGCGTACGATACAGCTGGAATAGTACCAAGGACTTAACTTTCAGCAGATAGTTTTACGAAACGGATATTAAGCTTTCATTTAAAATAAATGCCATGCACATGTTGTATAGCAATTTACTCAAGATCTCATAACTCTCTCCACACATTCCTATAAGTAATGGGGATTTAAAGGGTGTACTCGTAAATAAGTATATTTAGTACCAGAATATCTATGCACGTCATACACAGATAAAGACAGACAACGATAGGTATCCCTACACACGTCGAAAATTGTGACGGATTACAGAACGTCCGGTTTTGCAAGAGTCCGCTGTGCTCAAGTCACTGTCTTTCTTACCATCAGAGGTCCACCAACGTCAGTACCCACAAGAACAGGATACGGACTCATAACCGCAGCAGCCATGATGTACACCCCGAGTAGAGAACCAGTCAGAGACAGGACCGACAGCGCAGGGACGGAAGTGACGTATACAAAGAACGCCATGAAGGAAGCCAGGGGATTGGCTACGTTGGCTAGGGTAACAGTCAGATAGTACGTGCTGGTGCTGTAGGGTAGACACGAATAGGTCTGCACCGATATCAGTACCGCGTTTGTCAAAGCATTTATCCAACCTGCAATGATAATGCATAGTACATTATATATACGGCATATTCTTTGCCAAGGTCTATTGTTTAACTTGCGACCGACGTAGTAACTGTAAACTAATAAGAAATGGAGCGTGCAAATGCTTGACCTCACAAACATACCTTTAAAAGACAATACTTTAGAGTTGCGTCTCCTATTGAGGTACAAATTGCACTATGATTGTAATGGTGTTATCTACCTCAGTAGAGTTCTGTGACATTAGGATATTGGTTACGTATTTTGCGTAATATTTTAGCACATCCATTTATATAAGTATTCAAGGGAATCTATTTTTCAGATCCACCGGTCGATAATTTTTTGGCCTTTGGCCTACATGAAACAAAACAACTAAAGACTTTTTTTCAGACGTATAATCAAGCAGAATCTAAAAGGAGGCACATGTGATATCCAGGTATTCAAAAGAAATTATCAATGCAAACGATCTATATAATTCAACAGACCTAAACCCTCGACCATGGCTCTACAGCAGTCACAGCGTCTAGACTTGAGCAAGGGTTAGAGCAAGTACTACTTTGTGCAATGGCACGGTATGCTGTTCGACAGCTATTGTCATGGCTTTACTTAAACACAGACATGGGAAAGTTGTGGGATCAGATGAAATTAGTGGAAACGGTCAGTTTGCTCAAAGTCATAACGTGTATTACAAATTTCTGTTAATTATGCTAAACTAAACTGCCGAGCAAACGAAAGTAATCTCTTACAATTACATTTGACCAAAACATTACTACTAGGCGTTGAAAACAGTAACAGAATCACTGCAAATGTAAGGTCCAAAACACAGCTATCATACCCGTATCAAATGCATCACCATTGAGTAACCATTTCTTGTTTGTTGCATTGTTAGCCACCATCAAACATGGGTGTATACTTTCCATTGCCCGACAATTTACGCACTTTCCATTTATTTATTTATTATTAATATATTTATTCATTTCTTTTCCCGTCTTCTGTCAGATGTTCTAGGCGTATTAAAATGACTGAAATTTTAGATGTTACCTGTTAGAAGCAGTGAAGCCATGTACTCTAGTCTCGTCATCCCCTGCGAGTCCTCAGTAGAAACACTGGGTAATTTACCGGAGTTCCGGAAGGCAATCCTTTCATCTTCAGAGTCGACGAGTAAAGCAATAACATGGCGATCTCCTTTCCTACAGTCGCTTAGTTTAGCGTCAATTTCATCACCATTACAATCGTTGAGTTTAGCATTAATGTCAGTGTCATCATCACCTTTGGCTGCGGCTGGTGGGCAGGCTGCATATTCCCTTTTACATCGAGGATGGTAGTTGAGCAGTGTGAACGAGATCCCCGACGTCACTACCATGCCGCCGATGAAGGCGAAGAAGACCTCAATTGAGAAGTTGTTGTCGACGTAGGATGGTCTTACATGATATGCCTCTTCTTCAAAAGAGGTTCCATTGATTGTAACATTGTTGATGACAGTATGATTAACACACTCGACACGACCGGCTCCCTGAGCGAGGCCCATTAATCCAGGAAGGAGTCCGCTGAAGCCTTCGCCTATGAAATACGCCGTCATGTATGCAGGTTTAAATATGGCCATAAAAGGGAGAAATGCAACCGAAGACGTAGTGTCAACAAAAGCTAGGAAGAAATTAAGACTGAGCAATGCTACGCTGTGCCGAACGCCACCAATAACCGCTGTCTCTCTCCAGAAGAACACCAAGAGGACGCACGCTGATGCTCCTACGGTGATAATAAAATAGATGGTCCCCTTCTCGGAAAGACGTCGTGGGCATTTGACACTGGTCAGTGTGAAGATGAGAGGTCCTAGGTTAGCCACCTGTATTAGGCTAACCATGTACGAGGGTAGATTCCACCCCTCTGGAAGCTCCTGGACCATGATGGGTAGTTCCACCCACAAACCATTGATGTCCACCCAGGACGCCACCCCAAACATGATGACAAGGATGTATACTACAACACTGACGCGTTGGGTGGAACCTTCCATTGCTGGGGTTTGTGTGGAGACTGGATAATTGTTCAGCTACACCTGCAAAACCAGGTATGTTTTATGAGCTATGAGCATTTACATCTTGCAATAATGCATTTGTTGTGGCAGAAAGATATATTGATATAATGGATATTTCTGAAGCATTTTCTGGGACAATTGATTTATTCATCTGGTATAATCAGAGCAGTAGTCCATATAATGAACGCACATGCATGAAATGAATTTGATAGTGATTCATATCGATATGCTCAGGATGTTGAAATGCACAATGGAGTGTTTCAACATTAATGTAAAAAATACTCTTTGTGTAAAAATGTTTACATTGAGGGTTACGTGTTAACTCTTAATGTATTTTTTAATGGTTCTAGTGTATGCTTAACTCTCATATACGCGTAATACTGCTTCAAAGTGTCCATTATTTTATGCCTTAAACTCCAACAACCCATCACCGTCTACGACTTGGTCTGGTCTGTTCCAATTTACTCAACCGAAAAGTCGCATCCTAACCCTAAATTTGTAAAAAATATTATCTGTCACTTCAACCCTTTATGTAATGTTTTACATTAAGAATATTTTTTTTACACTTAGTGTTGTAACAAGGATTAACCGCAACCCTTAATGTAAACAATGTGTACATTAAGTGTAAGTTTTACATTTAGGGGTTGTAACAATGGACTCCACATGAATTTAAGAAAAGGGTTTTGTCGATTTTATGTGTGTATGTGTATGTAGAAGAGCGCAGTTATAAGTACCCACATAAGTACAAGAAACGAGATATCGCCTTCCAATGGTAAGAAAAGTGATAAAAAGCCATACATTGAGGAGAAAAGTTTGGTTGACAGGCAGCAAGGGGAAGCAACTCGATTGTTCCATCTATGGGTAGTGTCCTACACAACAATTTGTAGAAATGTCTATTTAGGTATTGTAAATTGATAGCGTTTTAGTGCGATACATCAGACTTATGAATGAGTATCATTTCACGCTACATATAGCACTATCCAATACGGTTCTCTATGTAGTTATGCAATGAGGAAAAACAGTGGCGTCGACTGGCCGTGAAGAGTGAGTGAGTGAGTGAGTTGGGTTCAACGTCGCTTTTAACAGTATTCCAGTTCTGTTATCACGGCGTGTCAGCTTGATGTGGGAGGAACGCCCGAAGTGATGCAGGTCTCAGACGTTTACCACTTCGGTGAAACCCACGAGCACGAGTATGGTGCTGACAAACCTAGACACATAATCGTGGCGAACCGGGATTCGAACCCACAATCATAGGTTTCTGGCCGTGAAGAGCTAGGTAGTATCACCTTGCAAGGACCAGAAAAGTGATGTCGCCTTTCAAAAGAAGGGTAATGGGGATCTCATCCGAGTGTCTTTTGATATTTAATCAATACGAGTCGACAAAAATTCAAAACTCCGAAGCTTCTTTCGAAGAATGTTGATATAGTTCATGTCAAAAGACCATGCATGCACGAGGATGAGATTCTATTTATCTTCCAAAATCATTTTCATTTTCTAAACAGTATCTATTAGTGTCATGGCAGTAACAGAAACAGCTTACCAACTTCAATGTCAAAGAGATTAGTGATGTCATTTTTATTGTGACGTGGTACATAACGTCACAATGGTTTGAAAAACATACACCCAAGCGATATTTCATGTGAAAGCCAGTTTTGGAAAATAAAGTTATATTTTCGAGACTATCGTATACATTGTAAAATTTGATTTGACCAAAAGTTACAAACGTTATCAAAACGTTGCAATCGCCGAAACACGTAAAGTCCAAAACACAAGCATGATACCCGTCTCTAATACACAACCATCGAATAACCATTTCTTGTTGGACTTTTAGCCACCCTCAAACATGGGTGTACAATTTCATTTGGAGGTGCTTTAATTGTTGATTTAATATCTATAAAAATACATTCAATGAGTAAAATATAATATAACTACAATGTAAACTTTATCTATTTACAATAACAATATATATATATATATATATATATATACAAAAATGAGGTAAATGTTCACTCGGTGTACATGTAATATATAATAAAATAATAAAGTCCACGTTAGTCCATCATCTTCTTTATATCAGTTTCATACATAGTACTTTCGAGCGAAAGAACTATGTATGAAACTGATAAAAAGTAAGATGATGGACTAACGTGGACTTTATTATTTTATTATATATATATATATGCACAAATACGTTTCTCAAACATACCTTGCAAGTAGACTTAGTATAAGACGAAGTATATATTCGACGATATCTTTACAACACAGCTTACAGTGTGTTTCTTTGCGTCTGAAATGAGTTCCCTTGATATTGGCTGTGAATACGATGAATCATTTATCTCACATGAAAGTTGAACCATAGTTATGAAATGTAATATTGTTTGAGCCTTCTGTTCCATCCCTCGCGTAATATAAGCATCACCTTACATGTTAATGTTACGGCATTGAAAGGGACATTGTCAATACACTGTGTGTTTATGTGTGTGACGACAATACCCATGACGCGCCTCTATGGTATCATAGCTGTTACTTCCCAGCAATATTCCACTCCGTCTTTTGTTTGTTTCTCTGTGAACAGTATGTAAATTGTTATTGTAAATATATATATATATATTTTATCTATTTACAATAACAGTGAGTGAGTGAGTGAATATGGTTTTACGCCGCTTTTAGCATTATTCCAGCAATAGCACGGCGGGGGACACCAGAAATGGGCTTCACACATTGTACCCATGTCGGGAATCGAACCCGGGTCTTCTTCATTTAGCGAACATATGCATGTTGTTTAATGCCGCTATCAACAGTATTCAAATACTATCCAACCAACCTGCAGATAATCGACTCGAGGGCAGTTAAACGCGTTCTTTATTACAATTAGGAGCGGCGTCTTTGTGTAGGTTCTAACACCGTTATGAGTGAGTGAGTTTGGCTTTACGCCGCTTTTAGCAATATTCCAGCAATATCACGGCGGGAGACACCTGAAATGGGCTTCACACACTGAACAGATTTCGGGAATCGAACACGGGTCTTCAGCGTGACGAGCGAACGCTGTAACCACTAGGCCACCCGACCGCCCCAGCACCGTTATGGAGCAAGTGAAGTACAGAGTATGGTTGAGAAGCATATATACAGTTGAGGAAGCTGTTGTAATTATGGAGTTGTTCATCCATATTTTATATCCTTACTTAGGACTCCAACTACAAAATGCCTCTCAAAGAATTTGGCATCCGGTATTTAGTCACGTGGCACGGATACAACGACGCCCAATACATCACACCAAACCTTGTGACAGGTCAATCCTAATTTTAGTCAACACAAGGGGTACTGGGGTTCTAAGAGAGCAACCATTTTATTTTCGGGTGTGTTTTTTCAACAAAGACTGGTGCTCAATTATATATATTTTTAAAACTTAATAAAAAAACTAGCGAAGTGTGTTCTTTGTACGCTTCACAAGAAAAAAGGCACATCGAAGTATTTCCTGCAATGAGAGGCATATGCCATTTTTTTTTTTAGGAAAGTCACGGGCCCTCGTCAACCCCTAAAATTCAAATGGTTACCCCTTAATAATAAGGGGTGTCACAGCGGGTTCGATGGCAAGGGATCCGAGAGATAAGAATTGGTCTTCATGCAGCAACCCATGCCTGTCGCAAAATTCGACAACGTTTGTCTAAGCAATACTCCAGCTATATGACGGCGGTCTGTAAATAATCGAGTCTTGACTAGACAATCCAGTGATTGACATCATGAGCATCGTTCCACGCAGTTGGGATACGGTGAGATGCATCAACCAAGTCAGCGAGCCTGATCACCCGATCCCATCAGTCGACTCTTACAAGCATAGTCGCCTTTTACGGCAAGCATGGTTTGCTGAAGACCTATTCTATCCTGGATCTTCACGGATGGAACCAAGGCTTGAACCACGATCACAGATTCCTGACATTACTACGACAGAAAGGATGACCACATAATAAAGACGAAGGTACAATTACGAAACCGTAACTTAAAGACATGACGTGAAGATTCTAGAGGTTTACACTATGTAAGCGAAAAACACTGTGCCCATCTATGCCATGCAACACATTGCTTATGCTCTATTTTAAACACTGACGCTTATAGATAACTCACCACCAAGGTTGGCTGTCTCTGGTTGCAATGACCTGGTAGCCAGACCAGTTCATACTGCCCTATACTACGTCCACACTGTAATCCATAGCTGACACACTGTAAAATGACTTAAGTTTCTTTGTGGAGGGACATTGTGACAAGAGGAATGTCAAACAGTATCTGTTGGTTTGGGTGCCTTACCGATGGAATTAATCTTAACTCCAAACAGCTCCGTGTGTGGCTTACTTATGTACACGGTTGCTAATGTATGGAAGGGTTCATAGCTAACCTACTAACTCCGAAAATGGAAATAGTTTTGTTTGTCATCCCCGTTTTAGGACACGTGACAATCAGTACACGTGAATTTTGTTTACAACAATATCAGTATATACATGTCCATTCACGTTGTGTATATATGTTTATTTGTATGGGGGTGTGCGTAAACGCGCGCACATGTTCCCGAGTCCAGTTTCCAAATTTTAGTCAGTTAACGCCATCACCTACTGTAAATATACTTTTATCTGCATGTTGCCTTTCTGACAATAAATCATATTCATCAAATAAACATTAATTTATAATCTGCCCGGTAAAAGAAAGTATACACTTGAATATCCCTGCTTCATTCTCCTCATCACGGTGCAACCCAAGCTTGCTGCAGGCGACTATGCTTGTCGTAAGAAGTGACTAACGGGATCGGTGGTCAGGCTCGCTGACTTGGTTGATGCACGTCATCGTATCCCAATTGCGTGGATCGATGCGCATGATGTCAATCACTGGATTGTCTGATCCAGGCTCGATTATTTACAGACCGCCGTCGTATAGCTGGAATATTTCATGAGGTTTCAAATGTTACCTTTTGCACCGTCTAATCTATAGGTGACATACTCCGATGTACAAACAATCTGGCCTGTACTCTTTGAAGGTTCCTGGTCGATGAGCTCCCAAAAAGTTGCTGCAATAGATGGGTGCTAATTACTAGTATCAACTTCAATTTCTTTACTCACATTTGTTGGGTACAGGTTGCCCACTCGTCTAAGGCGCCGCGATTCGTTGTGCAGAGTTGCGTCACTTGGGCACGCCAGAAACCTATGATTGTGTTTCATGGTTTCTCAGCATCATACCCGTGCTCGTGGGTTTCACCGAAGTGGTAAACGTCTGAGACCTGTATCACTTCAGGCTTTCCTCCCACATTAAGCTGACACGCCGCGATATAACTGGAATACTGTTAAAAGCGGCGTTAAACCCAACTCACTAACTGATTCACTACTCATATTTGGCCACGTTCCCCTAAGATCCGGGGTAGAATAGGTCTTCAGCAACACATACATTTCTATACTTACCCATACTTGCCGTAAAAGGCGATTATGCTTGTCGTAAGAGTCCACTAACGGGATCGGGTGGTCAGGCTCACTGACTTGGTTGATGCATGTCGTCGATCCCAATTGCGTGGATCGATGCTCATGATATTATTCACCGGATTGTCTGGTCCAGACTCGTTTATTTACAGACCGCCGTCATATAGCTGGAATATTGCTGAATGCGGCGTTAAACATCAAACGAACAAACAGTTGAACAAGGGTGCATTTTAAAATGCCTCTGTACGACTTATGTTTTTAAGGTGTTCATGTAACGCGCGCAACGTTTTGAATAAAGGTCTTTATAAGACGTACAATGAATGAATGAATACACGTGAACAGAAAAAAACCAACCATAATAATATAATAATCCACACGATACCGTTAGTTGCCTCTTACGACAAGCAAAGTCGCCTCTTACAACAACCATGGGTTGCTGAAGGCCAATTCCAATACGGATCTTTCTCTATTAGAAAGGACGAAAAATGACCAGTTGTGTAGCGAAGCCTGACATACAGTGAAAACATAGAAACTTTAAATGAGTAGTTCATATTACCTCTACTTCACTAACATGATTGACTAATATAACACAGGCCGTGGCATCTAAATTGGTAAGGCATTAACTCGACTCGGCCGTTAAGGAAACACGCCATGCTGATCAATAACAAAAACTGGATTAATTCCTAAATGTGAAAGCAAGCTCCACCGTAAAAGTATTCTGCTTAATAAAAATTGTAAATAATACAACATAGATAAAAAAAAATCCAGTTCCAAGGCACTTGACTACATAATACCGTAAATCCTTTAATAAACTCCCGCCTTGAATAAACGCCGGGACCAACGACCCTCTGCCTTGAATAAACGCTATACTGACATTTGAAGAGTAAATAAATACTGTGAATCCTACCAATTAATGTATACAATACCGTATACCTAATCTGTTTGAGGTAGGCCTACAGAATGCGAGAAAAACAAGGTTTTGATGTAAAAGTTCCAAGTTCCGTAATTAAAGAAACAATGAGCGCATGTTTTGTACGTTCACTCCCTGTCGAACCGTGACTACTGTCGCAAAATGACTACTATCCTGTTATGGCGATAGAAAATCCGAACTAACCCTCAGTCGCCTTGACGACTTAGCTGTTTAGACCTCGACTCCCACAGGTTTTATAGACAAACCCTTGACCAACCTTGCTCCCGTGGTCACTCTTATAATGTCCAGACTAGGGTAATATCAGTAGGTCCTCATACTTCCATGTCTTGCAACATTTACGACATCTTGTATTATGTTAACCCTGCCACACTTGAAACAACAAAACCTAGAGATATTAGAGCATATTTTGAATGAAATAATCAACCACCCCACCCCTTTCAGCTCAAGAAGCCCGGCCAGGGCATACAGTATTTGTTTTAAGCGAATCAGTATTCCTACTTAGAATCCTTTATGTCTAATTCTGTTTCAGAGAGTATTTTTGTTTGGTCTATCGAAATTGATTAATCGCCGCTTCACTTGTTTTCCATAATGAACATATACACTGGACAAGTTCGTTTGATGGAGCTAGTGACAACTCCGTGCACAGCATTATCAATCGACACGGTAAGGAATAAGAAAAGCGGAAGTACAAATAGTGTCATGTGACACACTTACGTCCAAAATGGCGACAGAAGTTGTCAATATTTTCGGACGATGATCTCATGTCGGTTTTAGCATTCCCTAAAACTGACCGGATAGATTACTTCAGTGTCACAACATCTGGAATCGATTTAAAATGTCTTTGAGAGATGTCAAACTTTGCCTTCTTGGCGTGAGTAAACAATTTGGTTGTTGACCAATCAAGTTATTTGAATCATCAGCTATATTCTCAAGATCACGTCTGATCTAGTACTGCGCTAGACTACTGTCCAAGCTAGTAAACGGAACATGTTTCTGTATTCTTGTAAATCTGTAGATAAACATTTTCTCATGAGACTCACATGGTGTTAATAAATGATAATAGCCTATTGCATGATTAGTAGCGAAATACGAGGAAAAAATAATCATGTTTATTATCTTAAACTTAAAGGGGCACTGATCTAAAGCAATTCCTCGTGACTGGTTGTTGCCTTTGTTATGTTTTTTTCCCGTGAGTATCCCGATGATATAGCAGAAACCTAGTCTAGTTCGCAATTCGTAAGCACATTTGTCACTTTTATTGATAGTTAGGGCGTATGTTCACATCTATCAACAAAATGAAATAAAGTTTTGGATATAATAAGGAAATGGAGATATCTATGTGGGTAGCATCGGTAATGGTGACGAAGTTTTGATAAGTGACTTGCTTGGTAATTGTGCAATTTTCGTTTACACAAGTTTGACTTGCAACACAAAGTAAATGTTTCTCCTGAGCATTGCATTGTTTATATTTTTTACAGTCAAAATGTGCAAAATTTTCACTCAGGAAATTTATTAAAAGCCTGAATATTCAGTTATTTTACAAATTGACTGAAAAATATGTCCATCTGTATTATTATGATAACGAATTCCAAACATTTGTATGTTTAATATCATCACCAAGAGACTGAAAATGTTACGATGAAAAGTACATTTCTATATTGTTTGGCTTCTAATCCTACATAATAATCTATTGTGATGTTTATAGGCCTTTTTGATCATCTTAATCAATTTTAGTCAATCTGTTAAAGACATGGACAGATTTTTCAGTCAAAATGACTGAAATATTTACACATTTTATAAATTGCCTGAGAGAATTACATTTTACAAACTGACTGTAATATATACACGCTTACAAAGGAAAAGACATGTGAAAACAACGTCTATCTCACATCGAATAATTTCCCAACCAAGACGTAGAGGAACAGGAATGAATCTGTCCAATGCTACAGCAAATGAAAGAAAACAAAATGCAAATTTCATAATTACAACCTACCAAATTTATGTGTATAATTTTAGGCAGCTTCCTTGTTCGAGGAATGTATCCGTGAATATCAACACAAAGGAACAATATCCCACACGTCTTATTCAACGTCAGTGTCTCTGTAACAATCAAATATTTTAAAATATATATGTTGTTTCGGGATATTATAACCCGTTTTCGTTTCTCAACTGATCACTTAGATTGTTTCAGGTGTTTCACATAGGTGTCATGTCTCAAAGGTCAGCTAAGAAAACCCATGCGACAACTTTTTTCATAACGTCCATGGTTCCTAAAAAAATCCATTGAGTTAGATAACAATGAGCAATCAATCAACATATCATCAGTTAACCCTTTGAACAAAGTATGTTGTTTTTACATCGGCACTTCACGCCATGATATGAGTGTATTCCCTTTGTTTTAGTAAACCTAGACACGTAAACACTCACTTTTGACATATCCACCGTGCAAGATAACAGTGATTAATCAATCAATGTATTTTGTGTTAATCCTTTGATGACTAGGAACGATCCGTTGATTTACAAAAAAGTAAATCAACTGATCATTCATCTCTTGCTGGGCTGCCACATGCATATTACATAACACACATTTCACCTCACTTGACACCTGGATTTAGATTGAATAATTACCCCAGACACAATAAATGCCAAATGGGAACCTTTGTCGGGTATTCTGAGCAGTGCTACCACTAATTATGCCTGTAATAAATTCATTAACTGAGCATCAAGGGAATGACAACAAATACACAAGTGTAGGATTATACCAGAAAACATGGGTGACAACAAGGGAGTAGTAATCGTATTATCAACGCAATCCGAAATCCTAAAATCCTTTTACTGCATGGATACTCTTTTATTATTAAATTATAATAATCATATAACTATTTCAAAATGATGACATCCGATGAGCTTCTTTTTGTCTGTTTGTTTAGGCTGAAGAAATTAATTAACATGCGCTCTTTGTCGAAATCTTTAAAGATCACGATTAACCAATCAGTGTTCAAAAATGAGTTAAACAAATATTGCATCCAAGTTTATTCAGTTGTCCTTGCAGATGGTAGCCCAGTCTCTTGTCACGCTCAGTCATGTTGCGTATCATCCGGGTACTCACGGGGAAAAAACAATAACAAAGGCAACCACCAGTCCTGGGGAATTGCTTAAGATCAGTGCCCCTTTAATCATGGTTGATATTGGTTATCTAGACTAGTATTTTAAATAAGAATGAATTGGTTGATGGTGATGATACGTATTATCATTCTTGATGAAAGTTGTATTTCAATAACTGTTCATTAGATATATATATGCGATGTCCATCTATTTATGAAATTAAAAGTATATTGTTTGTTAGGCTATAACTCAGTACCCATGAAAACTATCACTGTATTTGCTTTGAAATCATGGTAATAGCCAATACTACTGAACCAGGAAACTTCCTGTTTTTGACTATATAAAGCTTCTTTGTAACATTGTGAAAGGCTCCCTTGTCTCAGTTGTTCAAAATAGATTTGCTTTTTCATTTATTTCTTTTGAATGGCAACAGCAGCAGGAAGTTAGTGACACCCTATTGACTAAATTTTTTCTGTGTTGAGCATTGCAGACCTTCCGTGTGAATAATATAGCATCACCGCTACTGGTGATGTTTGTTTTCGAAAAAAATAATTTGGGAAATAAACAAAATGAAATTAAGTTTGTCTGAAGCATAATGTTATGATTGTGATTATGTTTCTGGATACTTTATTCATCATAACTAGTGGTGATTGTACTTGAAGAGAATTTATCATTGATTAAGACATGCAAAGACGTATATACTATTCTATATACCATATTCGATGTAATAAGCGCCCAGGGCGCTCTCAAAATTAGAAATTGGGGGCTCTTATTAGAATATTATTTTGGTGAAAAAAACCCAGAGTTGAAAGATAAATTTCATGGTTATGCTGACAGCCTGAAATGTTTATGTATGACATATATTTTTCCAGAATTTTATTGCCCATAATTAAGGGCGCATATAGCACACGAGTGCGTATATATACGCGAATAAATTAGTCTTGTGTACATTGGTCAATGGGAAGGGGTGCTAATTGGGATTGTTCACCAGCCAATATATCAACAAATGTCACCATGGGCGCTTATTAGAGCGGGGCGCTTATTACGTCGAATACGGTACATCATTGATGCATGTAATATGACTGTGTTGATACTCATTGTCATGATACATATCTTAAAAGTAGAGTTGGCGCATTGGCACATAAATCATATTGCAACATTTCACAATATAGATAGCATGGTTTAGATAGGAGCACAGTCCATCCAAATGCCTCAAGATTGTAGACATAATTTATAAGATTATGTATTCTTTATTCTGTGACTGTATAGGAAAATATCAATACGAAAGGGTTGTATTCTGAAACGTGTATTGCTCTAGGTCATATAGCAATATCCCGATATAACAGTTATATTGCACAACGTTACCTGATAGTAAGGTCACAATGCATGATGCGATACATGAACCCTTGCAATGCTAAGAGGGGGCACGGGTGGCCCAGTCGTCTTAGGCACCGCAATTTGCTGTGCAGAGTTGCGTCCCTTGGGTACGCCAGAAACCTATGATTGTGGGTTCGAATCCTGGTTCGCCCGGAATATGTTTCCAGGTTTGTCAGCACCATACCCATGCTCGTGGGTTTCACCGAAGTGGTAAACGTCTTAAGACCTACATCACGTTGGGGTTTCCTCCCACATTAAGCTGACACGTCGTGATATAACTGGAATACTGATAAAAGCGGTGTTAAACACAACTCACTCACTCACTACAATGCTAAGAGATTTTTTACAGTATCAAAGGGAATTAATTGAAGAGCAACTGAAACATATTTGGCATATTTAATAGATTTCAGTTAAATTATGAAAAAGATATTTGAAACCTCTTGTTCATCATTTACATGCCATGCATACTGGCAGAAAATAGTAATTTAGAATTAATATTCATTAAATGTTACACATCGCTCTTTAATATACTTGATATACGTCTAATGCTTCTATATCAGTACATGACCTCTTGTTTAAATGGTGTGGTGATGTACCGAATGTTCAGTTATATTTTGTTTCAGGACTCTGGTGTGGGCAAATCAAGTATTGTCATGAGGTTTGTCAACAACCAATTCAAAAATGCCTTGGAAAGCACTATAGGGTGAGTCGGTTCAGCCTCAAGTTGCAAAAATCTGTTGTGTCTATTAATCCACATTTTTCTCTTCTCATCAGTTAAGTAGATTCTAGTGTTAATTTACATTATTTATGTATAAATGTATATGGACATTTATTCATGTTATTAGTTTAGCTTACCATATTCTGTCAATAGGGTTTTATCTTGACCTGCAAAACCCAGGAGATGCCCTATTACTAATTTCAATGGTCTTTACAGGAAATATAAGGGTCCTTCAGGAAGCTTATCGTATTCAATGTAATAAGCGCCCCACCAGTATATTGGCTAGTGAACAATCCCAATTAGCACCCCTTCCGATTGATCAATGTACACAAGACTTATTTATTCGCGTATAATACACACTTGTGTGTTACATGCACCCTTAATTATGGGCAATTAAATTCAGGAAAAATATATCTCTCGTATATAAATATTTCAGGCTGTCAGCATAAACCACGTAATTTTTCTTACATCTCTGGGTTTTTTCACCAAAATAATATTCTAATATGAGCCCACTATTTCTAATTTTGACAGCGCTTATTATGTCGAATACTGTATATTTCTTGTTTACAATTTGCAGTGACTTGTGTGGCCCTCAAGATGCCATATATCTTTTTCTGTGTCCATGCTAGACATTTGTGCATAGTGGACAAACATATCTATGTCTTGTAAAACCCTGAGTCAATACATTGTAGTGTTAATATCCATTATAAATGGACCTCATTAGCTGAGCTTACCATGTACTAGAAAGAGATTTACTAGACACAGGCTTTAGACTGGAACATGTATATACTAGACACTAATTTTCAAAGTGTTTGTGGCAATTCATTTAAGACAGAAAACATGACTGAAATAGACTAGGAGAGTGTAGTTCAATGTTTAGTGACAACACAATTCTTGAAATTTGGGGATTAAGACTTCTCCAGATGTGACGTCATAATCATGATAATATTAATGTGCGGTTCAGAACGGAGTCTTTTTAGGGGCCACTTAACCATGGCTTTGAACTAGGTGTGCACACATTTTCAATGCCACTCTCTTACCCTGAGTTCTGTGTGCTCAAACTGGTACGTCTACCACAGGCCAGCAAGATGTGATGGTTAGCCTCTTCTTACACAGTCTAATCAAGAAATTACATATGCTTTTCATCTGTTTCATTTTTTATAAATGTCCACATTTAGCTAAACAGATTTCCATTTGCGTATTAATCTTTTGTTCACATTGCCTGTGATTGGTTGTACGGCTCCATGTTCTGTTATTGAAGCCCATTTGAGAGGTAGCGATATCAGAGCTCCAGATAACTTTTGAGCAATTGAGTTTTTACTCTAGGGTTTCTATTTTAATTGGGTTATTACATTTTTACGCAAATACGCTGTAGCTCTGGATACGGTCAGTTGGTTGTGTAGAGAGATATATTGTCATGCTTCTCACTGTGGTAGTACTAGCATATATAATTATGCAAAACAATATATAAGGTACACTGAAAGGCTTGTATTAGGCCAGAATGCTTTATTTTCAAAATAAGCATGTTCGTTTACAAACAAAACTCCAGTCATATGAAATACAATTAGCTTGTGGTAATTTAATGCTAAGTCATCACTGTACTGGAGAGTTTCAATACCTGCCATAATGATCATGATGATTCATATATTTGGTATGAATATCAAAAACAATCTTTGAGAATATATACAGTGCCACACCCTGTTTAAACTAAAGGTTGTTCCCAATATTCCCTTAATTAAAACTAACAACCTATTCCTAACATTGGATTCAACCCCAAACAGGAAATCAAGTACCGCCATTCAGGCGATGTTGCTGACAGATCACGATCTGAAAAATACTATCATGAAAGTGTATCCCATGGATAAGTCGACCCCCTTCTACAGAATCATTTTTCTGGTCCTCAAAATTCGGCTTATCTGCGGACATATACGGTAGGCCCCAAATACATATCATGATACCTTGCTCACGATCAGATGCGTATCATGATACCTTGCTCACGATCCGATACGTATCATGATACCTTGCTCACGATCAGATACGTATCATGATACCTTTCTCACGATCAGATACGTATCATGATACCTTGCTCACGATCCGATACGTATCATGATACCTTTCTCACGATCCGATACGTATCATGATACCTTGCTCACGATCAGATACGTATCATGATACCTTTCTCACGATCCGATACGTATCATGATACCTTGCTCACGATCAGATACGTATCATGATACCTTTCTCACGATCAGATACGTATCATGATACCTTGCTCACGATCCGATACGTATCATGATACCTTGCTCACGATCCGATACGTATCATGATACCTTGCTCACGATCCGATACATAGTATGTAGTTTTATCTGTGGTCCCTAAGCCATTTGTTTCATAGACAGGATGACCAAATACCTGGTACTCTGACGATTTACAGTTGGCAGTGTCAAGTATGGCGCAATGGACAAAAATATTTATGTTCTCATTTCTAAATAGTATTTAGTGCAACAGTTATGACAGCAAACACTGAGGGTAAGAATCAATATTTTTTACGTAGTGTGCGACTGTGATTGATACTTGTATCAAGAAGTAAATAAAATGCGATCCACCGATGCATCGTGTATTGTCCCTCCACTCCGTATCATACCTTGTCCTGTAGCCATGGTCCGTGATGGTTGCAAAAAGATAAATATATTTGAATTTGGACCACTCTAAAATAGTCGATAAATCTTTTATTACACGACAAATCATAAATAACTTCTATTCTAATCTTTTTGAAACTCTGAAATGTGCAACGTAGATCGTGTTAGGTAGGCAGAGCATGTGTACTGTTTTGTTGGTCATCTACCACCTACGACTCAACCTTCGTATCATCTATAACACTCATCAATTATTTGGACCCCGAAGGTAGCGTTGTAGCAAGGGATCACTGTATAAGTATCAAAAGATTGGGTGTTCCAGTAAATATATGTTGTGAATACTTTCAGTGCATCATTCATGACCAAAACACTGTTGGTGGATGGCAATACATACAAGTATCAGATATGGGACACAGCAGGCCAGGAGAAGGTAAGCTGGAGTGAGTGAGGGAGTTGGGTTTAATACTATTCCAGCATTATTCCAATCACATAATGGTATTGCCCCCAAGGACAGGCTTCTCACATTGTACTCAGGTTTTGGGCCGTTGCTTCAACCACTATCCTACTCCAAAACATAAGGAGACACTGAAAGATGGAGCAATGCTTGAAACTACTCAGGTTTTGGGCCGTTACTTCAACCACTATCCTACTCCAAAACGTAAGGAGACACTGAAAGATGAAGCAATGCTTGAAACTACTCAGGTTTTGGGCCGTTGTTTTAACCACTATCCTACTCCAAAACGTAAGGAGACACTGAAAGATGGAGCAATGCTTGAAACTATTCGGATTTTGGGCCGTTGCTTCAACCACCATTCTTCTCCAAAACGTAAGAGACACTGAAAAATGGAGCAATGTTTGAAACTACTCGAGTTTTGGGCCGTTGCTTCAACCATTATCCTACTCCAAAACGTAAGGAGACACTGAAAGATGGAGCAATGCTTGAATCTACTCAGGTTTTTGGCCGTTGCTTCAACCACTATCCTACTCCAAAAAGTAAGGAGACACTGAAAGATGGAGCAATGCTTGAAACTACTAAGGTTTTGGGTCGTTGCTTCAACCACTATCCTACTCCAAAACGTAAGGAGACACTGAAAGATGAAGCAATGCTTGAAACTACTCAAGTTTTGGTCTTCACACTAGTACTCTTAGTTTGTCCTAAAATGTCACTCTTTTATTAACTAATATCATCATGATTATAAACATGATAAATAAATAGAAATAGATCATTTAACAGTGTTCATTGTCCAGCTGCAAGCTGTACTATCAAACTAGTTTTGAACACTGTGTATATATGCATAAATTATGATAAGGCGAATACATTTTAAGTGTATTTAGGCTTTCTCATACAAACTGTTATACTTGATATAGGAATGAATTATGTATAGGATAAAACACGTCCGAGGGAAGTGTTTTATCTAACTTATGAACTGAAAAAAGAAACTTAAAACAACATTTATAAACATTTTTATGTTACGAACATACTTTCCATGAACCTTAGGAAACGGGCGTAAAATATCTGTTGCTGGCGTACGGATCTTGAACAGGACATTCTAAAAAGCAGTGCGGCTTATCAACACCTCTGTAGCCTTGTGGTACACTCACTGGGCTACAGATATGAAGCTTGCAAGTTCGATCCTCGGGAATATAAAGAAAACATTTGTCATTTGATTTTACATTTCATGACATGTTACAATCTGAACGGAAGTTATATTAATAAAATACCCAGGAAATTATATAAAATCCCTGGGATATTATAACACATTATATAGCAAATATGACTTGAATATCCTATAAAATCCTGGGGATATTTTATAAAATCCCAGGGACATTACAACGTCCCTGTTTATGAGATTTAACCCGACTGGAGAACAATAAAATGATGTCACCGGAGGTTTATAAAACAGGGTATCATGTGAATCATGACGGGCAATAATTTATTTAAACACATTATTGACAAGTATTTTTCAATTCTTCTAAATAAATACCACCAAATTAGGAAGAGTTACCATTTGGACCTAAAAAACACATTAGTTTGTTGGAAGGGTATTCTTGTACAGTAAACTATGGTTATTATGAACTCAAATGGACTAATAATTTTTGTTTGTTATAATCGTAGTTCGTAATAAGTATATATACAGCATATATGCAGCAAATGGGTGGAACAAAAAGACAGTGTGTTATGTCCGTCAGTTCGTTATGAGCGTGTTCATTATAACCAAGGCTTTTGGAGCGGTTTTGAAAATAATGGACGATCCTTTTACTGTTAAATATTAGTAATATGTCGCACCTATGGATGATATCTTGTCTCTGTGATACAGGACCGAAACATTTGAATGAACACTCTCCTATACAACATATGGCAGTTCTCTGTAGCTTATTATTAGGGTTGAGTGGTTTTGCTTGTTTAGAGGTAAACTGCAAGACAAAATGCGTGTAAAAATGCGATATGGTCACCCCGAACCGGTTTTAGTCAGATCACTTAGGGAGTTTCCATTTAAGGTCGTATGTCACATTCAGGATGATTGAAAATCATTTACAATTTTAACAAGTCAGTCTGATTTTGAGGCTCTGCCAAATTACAGAGGTAAAGCAGCTATTTGGAAACATTTTGATCATTGAAAGCTTGAGAGTGTTGGATAGTCGGTAGTAACACTGCAGTCCGTATAATATGCAATGTTCAAGTCAAATGTTTGGGTCGGAATCATCACAAAGTAAAAGTTGCAATATATTTGCAATACATATCGCAATGCAGATTGTTGTATTGCAGACTATTGCAATAAGTAATTTCTGCCAATACCATCCCTACTTACGATCAGTCCCTTCAACACAGGTCGACTTGTGTTTCAGTATCGAGCCTTGGCCCCAATGTACTACAGGGGTGCCGCTGCCGCCATTATAGTCTATGATGTCACACGAGAGGTAAGTGAATGAATGATGTTGTATGCTGTATTACAAAAGTCTGTAAATACTGTATTCGACGTAATAAGCGCCCCTCTCTAATAAGCGCCTACGCCGATATTTGCTATTATATTGGCTCGTGAACAATCCCAATTAGCACCCTTTCCGATTGATCAATGTACACAATACTTATTTATTTGCGTATAATATGCACTCGTGTGTCATATGCACCCTTAATTATGGGCAATTAAATGCTCGAAATATATATCTCTCCTATATAAACATTTCAGGCTGTCAGCATAAACCACGAAATTTATCTTTCAACTCTGTTTTCTTTTCGACAAAATAATATTCTAATAAGAGCCCCCTATTTCTTATTTTGAGAGCGCCCTGGGCGCTTATTACGTCAAATACGGAAACCAGATCTTGGCCAGGCAACCACTGGTTGACGGTATGAGCAACAATAGCTCAGGTCACAGTGACATGCTTTCGACCACGCCACACACAGTAATCATCAAATCCAAATGAGAGTGTTCCTTCAAGAAGTATGGGGTACTTAGACATGGTTCAATGGCCTACAGGTTTTCTGCTGATGGATGACGTTAACCAGTGGAGTGTGTGCACAGACCCTAACAAGCATCAGTTCTGTCAGTGCGAAGTCCCTCTTTGTGAAACACATTAATTTTTGTATTTCTGTCTTTTCCATGGCAACAACGTTTTCCTAGTTTCAACTGAAGGCTGACAAACTAGGGAGTTATCTCTGTCTCCAAACTTAGTGCCCATGGCTGGCTAAATGGGAAAAAAATTGTCCCATTGTTCAAAATTTGACTGCACATCAAACTTTTTAATTAAACAGTGTATCAGGCTTAAAAAATGGCTTTTGAAATAATTGTGCAAGTGGGCGGTGTTCTGGGTGGGGGGGGGGGGGGGGCTGTTCAAGCTAGTATGGGACCAAATTTTGTCTACAATAATTTCTAGGAAATCATGTTGTTCTTAAGTATTGTAGCATTTAACTGCTGGGTCGTGTGTTGGAGAGGCAGAAGTATTTTCATGATTGGTACAGAGGTTTACCGTGTCGGCTGTTTATTTCAGTCCACGTTTAGGTCAGTAAAAAGCTGGGTCCAAGAGTTGAGAAGGCAAGGATCACCGAATATCGTCATAGCAATAGCGGGCAACAAATGTGACTTGGATGATCTCAGGGAAGTTAGGAAAAAAGGTGAGTGCTTTATTTCAGTATATCTCGATGCATTTCAAAGAAAACAATTCTATTTGGGGTTTGTTAGGCCTGCCTTGCTTCCAAACACCTCACATCATTGTATCATCCTCTAGCACCTACAGATGAAGATGTTCGCTATGTGAGTTCTGTTCTTTCTGGGGGGCATGAGTGGCCCAGTCGCCTAAGGCGCCGCGTTTCGCTGTGCAGAGTTGCTTCCCTTTGGCACGCTAGAAACCTATGATTGTGGCTTCAAATCCCAGTTCGCCCCGGTTATGTTTCTAGGTTTGCCAGCACCATACCCGTGCTCGTGGGTTTCATCGAAGTGGTAAACATCTAAGACCTGCATCACTTCAGGCTTTCCTTCCACATTAAGTTGACATGCCGCGATATAACTGGAATACTGTTAAAAGCAGCGTAAAACCAAACTCACTCACTCACTCTGTTCTTTCTGTCTGGATGGCACAGGTTTGAAAAAGCTTGAATTTTAGCATTGGTTTTAAAAAGGCCTTGATAATAAACAACATGACTTGAATTACACCCTTACTGCACATCAATTTCTTTAATTATTTAAACACCAAATACCAACATGCTTGTGAATGTCCCTGAACGAAGCAATACTGATTTATGATAACAAGTAATTTAAACTTCGCAGCTGATTTTGCATACCTCGTTTGCATGATGATTGCTTGAATTATGAGTGTTCTAAGGAATGAATCTGACTGCGATCTGGGATGCGTTATTGGATATTCTCTGTCCTTGACGTTTTATATTTATCTGCCGTGATTTACGAGAATAAACATCATTCATTCATTCATGAAATACCACGTACAGATGTTATACCCAACTTAAACCATGGTTTCATTTGTCTTTGACTGTGGTTTACCTAACTGAATTTTTAGTTAAACACCACTTGACAATGACGGAACTTCATTTTTTCCGTATCATTTATCTTGATGATAGAACAATTGCATGAAAAACGTTTGTCGCCAGTGGGATTCAAAGGCTAATGAATGTAGACTTCTGCCACGGCGACTTGGGAGAAATTGTATGAAATAAACAACTAAATATTTACCTACATCAGTACTAGTTGCTTATCCGTTTATGACCTGTGAAATATGTTTTATGTCATTTTTATACAGTCTGTTACTCTATGCATTCTAGTATTTGTACAGTACTTGCGGTTTGGAAACTTTTCGTTCAACAGATAGAAAAGAAATTACTATTATCTTGATCAGGACTATGTTTGCTCATAATAGGCCCATCAACATGGGCAAGTAATATTTAGGTGATTGGTAAATGTGCTCAAGTTGGTACAAAATGAATGGTATACTTGCCCCAGGACATGCATTTCATAACCCAAATCGGCAAAGTGCAAGGTGCATGTGCGAAAGGCTCGGGGAAGGGCCGACTTACACAGTGTTCTCACAGTTGAGCATAGAGTTCCTGGATATTTTCCAAAATAACTTTAACGAAACAATGTTTTTTAAGCATTTTAGGTGCTATAAATGTTTCACATGGTTTAAGTATGTTAGACCACTCGGACCCCAGTGTTTAATCATTGAAATGGTTAATCAAACCACTTGGCACTTTCAACGATTAGACACTGGGTCCTCGTTGTCTAACATATACATATTTCATGTGAATGATCAATCAACAGTTGTCCATGTCTTGAACATGTTGAAAGTCTAAGTCGTTTCGAATATTTAATGTATGCATCCTTCCATGGTTTGAGTGTTTCCTATAATTTGAAAAAGACCAGCTGATCAACTTATTATTCCAAACATTCCCTGCAGTAGGTTTTTACTGCCGTTAGTTTCAAGGCAATGAAATCAAACCTTATGTCATGGTCATCATGCTAGAATGAGAGGAATATGGATTCTGAACTCCATTTGTTCCAGGTCGAACTTTTAATCTTCAAAGACGAAGTGTTCATCTGCAGCAAAATTCCATGAATTAAATAAAAGCAATCAAAAGGAGAACTTTCGTTACATTACTTCATTCTATAGAATTATTTTTTGCACCATGTTTAGTTCCTGTCATGCCTACTCGATTCATCCCAACTTACATGCCAGGGACAAAGATTACATCAAAAACAGCGTATTAGTCTTAATAAAATAATATAACTGGTTCTCAGGCAATGGCTTTTGAAATGATTGTGTGGGCGGGCGGTGTTTTTTGTTTTGGTTGTTCAAGCTAGTATATAACAAAGTTTTGTTCACAATAATTTCGGGGAAATCATGTTCTTAAGTATTGTAGCATTTAACTGCCTGGGTTGTGTGTTCGAGACGAGTAATATTTAATGATTTTTAAAAAAAAAATGGAAATATATACGAAACATGCGACAGACTTTATGATAAGACGGGTGGTGCCTGAGAACCAAAACTATTATTTTTTTAGCCTTAGTTTTAGGAGAACATGTTCCAAAACATTTTTGTTGAAACTAATGTGAGAATTTTTCTTCATGGATTATTATGAACATTGTGTTTTGCAGATGCTCAAGACTACGCCCGAGACATTAATGCCATATTTTGTGAAACAAGCGCCCTGACAGCGGTCAACGTACCGCAACTCTTTGATGCCATATGTAAGTCCGGCAGGACCCTATCATGCCCATGGTGATTCTGTTACTGTGTGTAACACAGGCAGGCTGGTACACTTGTTAGCACCCTTGCTAAGTGTGCCTCTGTTCACCCAACTAATTTTTGTTCGTTATAACCGTAGTTCGTAATAAGCATATTTGCAGCATATATACAGCACATGGTCAGGACAAAAAAATAAGTTTGTTTATATCCGTCAGTTTGTTATAAGCGTGTTTGTTATAAAGTAGTTTACTATATGCCTCTGTTCTCTCAAAAGAAGGAGATGGAAATGTGACTGTTCACCTTCTACCACCTCCCAGGCTGCTTGGGTTGTATGATCCCCAGGGAGCTGAGAATGAAAATTGAGTGCATACTGAACCAGAGGATAATAATATCTGTCAATGTTAATGTAATTTTATGCTTACACCAATTGCCATGTTTCCGTTAAGTTTTCCAGAAACCACATTATGATGTCTTTAACTTGTATAATTGCCTTTTCTATCTGTTGTTCCCAGCTAAGGAGCTTCCCCCCGAGGAATTCAACAATCAACGCTACGGGAGCACGGTCAACCTTCGCCGCAAAGAAGAGCCGAGGAAGAAGGGGAAGTGCTGCGGAGGAGGGGGAGCGGGAGGAGGAGGAGGAGGGGGAGGGGGAGGGGGAGGGGGAGCAGGTTCAAGGGCAAGCAAGGGGACTTGACACCAACACCTGTACTGATTGCTCCATTTAGGAAACCATTGTCTTTCCCATGATATCGTTTCATGTACTAATATCCAGATGGTTTATTATTTGTGATTATTTGTTAAACGAGAAGGTTTAATATACTCATGTCAGCATATCATGTCATTAGGAGGTATGCAAGGGTAACTTCGGTCTTCAACATTTTGTTCCGAATGAAAGGAGTAAGGCTGATAATGACCGATGAGTTTGAAACATTGATATGAAAATATCAGCCCCTAGTTCTTATTTAGATTTATTTGTAGACACTGATGATTCATAATTTGTAAATTTGTTGATAACAAGATATCAAAAGTAGATTAGATTATTTTGTCAAAGATGTTTGAAATATTTTTAGAAAAGCAAACATTTGAGTGAATGGATAGTTTTGAGCTCACCTGTTGAAGTTATATTGTCATCTGTATTGTGTTGCGGGAACAACACTGTCTTCAAAGAATGTATATTTATGATTATGTGAACATTCCTTTAGAATAGATAAGGGCGCACGGTTGGCCCAGTTGTCTAAAGTGCTGTAATTTACTGTGCAGAGTTGTGTCCCTTGGACACACTACAAATCTATGATTACGGGATTGAATCCCAGTTCGCCCTGATGATGTTTCTAGGTTTGTCAGCACCATACCAATGCTCGTTGGTTTCACCAAAGTGGTAAAGGTCTGAGACCTGCATCACTTCAGGCTTTCCTCCCAAATTAAGCTGACATGCTGTGATATAACTAGAATACTGTTCAAAGTGATGTTTAACCCAACTCACTCACTCACTGAACAGATAAAGTAGAATATATTGTTATTAGACAACCCTGTCAGAAAACCCTGAGGTATGTAATTGCTTTCATATTAAAATGTGTTAAAGAAAATAAATAAGCATTGTGACAAACAGGTTACACTTTAAGGGTAATACATTAAGGGTAACACATTAAGGGTAACAGTGTTGATTGACCGATTGGACTATCATTCTAGGTACGATGTATTTACAGCAATCAAAACAAACAAAGCTTGTCAGTGTAGATAATCTTCATTGTGTTACAACTGCAGACAGAAATTGCTCAGTCCTAACTGTTGATCATGTCCGATCAAATTTAAGAATGTCCGGACAATACTTTTTAAAATGTGCGGACAGAAAAATTTAAATGTCCGGTAAGCAATATTTTAGACCGGACATTTGAGATTCCCAATCGGACATGTCCGGCGCATATGACGGTTTCCGGACCCCTGGGTAACACATTAATGAACCAGCTTCCTACGCCTAAGGAGACCTATTTTCCAAGAAGGCATTGCTTTGTTTTTCTGCTTTATACAGCTGGAGGAAGTAGGGTTGTATCGACATTAACACAGCATGAGAATATCGCTACAGTTTAAATAATAACACCTTCAAGATATTTGGAAATGTGCATAAACATATTTTGGAATATTTTAATTGAAAACATGTCTCAGGTTATGAATATTTTAAAATAACTTTTACAAGGAATGACTTTAACACAGCATTGACAAAATTAACTTTATGTTGTTTAAAATAGTGACCATCATGCTCTATAGTGTCACTAATGAGTGTATCGATTCATATGAAAATTTTCAGTTGATATGCTGATGTAAAACATTAGGGAACATATTGAATAATTGCAAATTGTTTACTGCCATTTTAAATACAATTGTTTTATAGTTGGGCTTGGAGGGGTAACTGGAGTACTCGGGTCTGGTGGGTACTGAGAAGGACCTGGGTACCCACAGGACTACCCGGACCCCTGGTTAGTCAGGTGATATATTGTGTAATGACAAAAATGATCTAAAACTCCATGGTTACACTATAAGTCATTAATGATCCCATTTGTTTCTAACACTGCATCCATTCCTTCTGACCTTTATATGTTTGAATAAAGATAAAATTCCATGCAGTAAACTTCAGTGTATGCATGACCAGATCGTTTTACACTCGTATCTAAAAACATTTTGCCAGGGCTACGGTCAAACTTTTCCAAATCGGACAGTTTGTACCTATCTCTACATACCTACAGCGGGTACCCAGGTAGGGTCGGGTAATAGGTTGGTGGGTACCCATGTAGTGACTTTGGACTCGTCCCAGCCCTACTTTATAGATACAACATTAGTTACTGAGTGATGGGTTTGATCATGAGTGAGTGAGTGAGTTTGGTTTAACGCCGATTTAACAGTATTCCAGTTATATCACGGCGTGTCAGCTTAATGTGGGAGGAAAGCCCGAAGTGATGCAGGTCTCAGAGGTTTACCACTTAGGTGAAACCCACGAGCACGGGTATGGTGCTGACAAACCTAGAAACATAATTGGGGCGAACCGGGATTCGAACCCACAATCATAGGTTTCTGGCTTGCCCAAGGGACGCAACCCTGCATAGCGATTGTGGCGCCTTAGACGACTGGGCCACCCGTGCCCCCTGTTTGATCATGAAGGGTTTGTACTCTGTAGACCCAGGGAGAGTAAGTCCCCAGCAAACCTGTGTGTCAGTAGAGGTGAACTTGGAGCAGATGCTTAATGTAATATGTGTGTCATCAGCCCTGACTGGGTGGCACAGTTCTTATTCTTGAACAATTGACTTGCCTTTGCATGTATTTGTGAAGGTGTCACCGGTAGGGCAGGATACGCTTACCTTTTCGCAAACACCTGGTATCATCACTATTTGACTCGGTTTATGGCAGAGATTTCTTATGAATTATCAATATGGAAAGGGTTTTGTTGCTTTTATTTATTATTATTCAGTCACTGGCTTGGGTGGCCCATACTCATTGGTCATTGTAATATTTAATTTTTAAAATAGTTTTTATTCATTCATACAGCTGAAATAATGCTTACTGTGTTGTAAAACAACAAACAAAATATGTTGTGTTTGCTATGTTGCTAAATAATTTCCTGTTATCTTAGGGTACAGATAAGCTATCCTTTCGTAGATCTATGTAGCCATTCTCTTTTGTATTTCTTTATACATTCGACAGTCATCTTCTGAACATGGACACTCACAGTCCGCAGATGAGTTGCGTCCCTTAGGAATGCCAGGAACCTATGATGGTTGGTCCAAATCCTAGATTCATTCTGATTATATTTCTAGGCTTCTCATCACCATTTCCGTGATCGAGGGTTTCACCACAGTGGTAAATATCTAAGGCCTGCATCATTTTGAGCTTTCCTCCCACATCAAGCTGACATGCCGTGATAGAACTGTTACTGTGTACAAAGCAGCCTTAAAATAAACACACTCACTCACTCAAAACTTGTGTCAGCTATGATGGCTATTTGTCAACACTGTCTGTCTCCATCATCAAATTTAATTCCTCTAGACCCACCTTTCACAAATTAATTTGAATTAAAATTTAACAAATTATTTTGTGTATCCTAAATGAAAGCTTATTTCATGTTTTGTAAGTATTCATAACATATGATGTTAATGGCCTGCTGTATTACCATAAATTGGGAAATTGGAGAAGGGCTTATTCCAAGTGCAGTGCTCGGTGCAATGACAGCAGTAGACCTGTATGCCTGTTCATACCGTTATTTTAATGTGTGATGAGAGGGGCACGGGGCGGCCCAGTCGTCTAAGGCACCGTGATTTGCTGCGCAGAGTTGCGTCCCTTTGGCACGCCAGAAACCTACGATTGTGGGTTCGAATCCCGGTTCGCCCCAATTATGTTTCTAGGTTTGTCAGCACCATACCTGTGCTCGTGGGTTTCACCGAAGTGGTAAACGTCTTAGACCTGCATCACTTCGGGCTTTCCTCCAACATTAAGCTGACACACCGTGATATAACTGGAATAATGTCAAAAAGTGGCGTTAAACCCAACTCACTCACTCACTTAATGCGTGTTGATGTATGTTTCCTTCGTTGTAGAGATCAGGATGGGGAGAGGTTTGTCGTACTGTTTATTCTAGACTGACATATGTTCATACTGTGTTTATTCTAGACTGACATATGTTCATACTATGTTTATTCTAGACTGACTTATGTTCATACTGTGTTTATTCTAGACTGACATATGTTCATACTGGTTTTTTTTGTGTAAATCCCTTACATTTTGGAAATATCAGCTGTTTCTTTTTTTGTTAAGTTAGTCGGTGATTTCTAATGTTAAGATTTCAGTGCTTCGAATTCTTAATACAGTTGAGAATCTTCCGCAGATCCATGAATTTCCGGGAATTTAAGTGACCACAAATTTGTGTCCCCCTGAACCCCCATAATCACCCCCAAATTATGGACCAAGCTCCATTGAAAAGAAGTTTCAGCTGAAGAAGAAAATATTGATTCTCATTCCTGTTAATAACACATCTGAAAACACATGTTTATAGATATCGTAAACTACAAACGTTATCAGCAATTTTCCTTATCTGCTGCTGTTGTGAAACAGACATGATGTCACTCCTCTGGAACACTACAGTTGTAAGACAGACATGACGTCACTCCTCTGGAACACTACAGATGTAAGACAGACATGACGTCACTCCTCTGGAACACTACAGTTGTAAGACAGACATGACGTCACTCCTCTGGAACACTACAGTTGTAAGACAGACATGACGTCACTCCTCTGGAACACTACAGTTGTAAGACAGACATGACGTCACTCCTCTGGAACACTACAGTAGTAAGACAGACATGACGTCACTCCTCTGGAACACTACAGTTGTAAGACAGACATGACGTCACTCCTCTGGAACACTACAGTTGTAAGACAGACATGACGTCACTCCTCTGGAACACTACAGTTGTAAGACAGACATGACGTCACTCCTCTGGAACACTACAGTAGTAAGACAGACATGACGTCACTCCTCTGGAACACTACAGTTGTAAGACAGACATGACGTCACTCCTCTGGAACACTACAGTAGTAAGACAGACATGACGTCACTCCTCTGGAACACTACAGTAGTAAGACAGACATGACGTCACTCCTCTGGAACACTTCAGTTGTAAGACAGACATGACGTCACTCCTCTGGAACACTACAGTTGTAAGACAGACATGACGTCACTCCTCTGGAACACTACAGTAGTAAGACAGACATGACGTCACTCCTCTGGAACACTACAGTTGTAAGACAGACATGACGTCACTCCTCTGGAACACTACAGTAGTAAGACAGACATGACGTCACTCCTCTGGAACACTACAGTTGTAAGACAGACATGACGTCACTCCTCTGGAACACTACAGTTGTAAGACAGACATGACGTCACTCCTCTGGAACACTACAGTTGTAAGACAGACATGACGTCACTCCTCTGGAACACTACAGTTGTAAGACAGACATGACGTCACTCCTCTGGAACACTACAGTAGTAAGACAGACATGACGTCACTCCTCTGGAACACTACAGTTGTAAGACAGACATGACGTCACTCCTCTGGAACACTACAGTTGTAAGACAGACATGACGTCACTCCTCTGGAACACTACAGTTGTAAGACAGACATGACGTCACTCCTCTGGAACACTACAGTAGTAAGACAGACATGACGTCACTCCTCTGGAACACTACAGTTGTAAGACAGACATGACGTCACTCCTCTGGAACACTACAGTAGTAAGACAGACATGACGTCACTCCTCTGGAACACTACAGTAGTAAGACAGACATGACGTCACTCCTCTGGAACACTACAGTAGTGCAACAGACATGACGTCACTCCTCTGGAACACTACAGTAGTGCAACAGACATGACGTCACTCCTCTGGAACACTACAGTTGTAAGACAGACGTGACGTCACTCCTCTAGAACACTACAGTTGTAAGACAGACATGACGTCACTCCTCTGGAACACTACAGTAGTAAGACAGACATGACGTCACTCCTCTGGAACACTACAGTTGTAAGACAGACATGACGTCACTCCTCTGGAACACTACAGTTGTAAGACAGACATGACGTCACTCCTCTGGAACACTACAGTAGTAAGACAGACATGACGTCACTCCTCTGGAACACTACAGTAGTAAGACAGACATGACGTCACTCCTCTGGAACACTACAGTTGTAAGACAGACATGACGTCACTCCTCTGGAACACTACAGTAGTAAGACAGACATGACGTCACTCCTCTGGAACACTACAGTTGTAAGACAGACATGACGTCACTCCTCTGGAACACTACATTAGTAAGACAGACATGACGTCACTCCTCTGGAACACTACAGTTGTAAGACAGACATGACGTCACTCCTCTGGAACACTACAGATGTAAGACAGACATGACGTCACTCCTCTGGAACAGTACAGTAGTAAGACAGACATGACGTCACTCCTCTGGAACACTACAGTTGTAAGACAGACATGACGTCACTCCTCTGGAACACTACAGATGTAAGACAGACATGACGTCACTCCTCTGGAACACTACAGTAGTAAGACAGACATGACGTCACTCCTCTGGAACACTACAGATGTAAGACAGACATGACGTCACTCCTCTGGAACACTACAGATGTAAGACAGACATGACGTCACTCCTCTGGAACACTACAGTAGTAAGACAGACATGACGTCACTCCTCTGGAACACTACAGATGTAAGACAGACATGACGTCACTCCTCTGGAACACTACAGTAGTAAGACAGACATGACGTCACTCCTCTGGAACACTACAGTTGTAAGACAGACATGACGTCACTCCTCTGGAACACTACAGTTGTAAGACAGACATGACGTCACTCCTCTGGAACACTACAGTAGTAAGACAGACATGACGTCACTCCTCTGGAACACTACAGATGTAAGACAGACATGACGTCACTCCTCTGGAACACTACAGTTGTAAGACAGACATGACGTCACTCCTCTGGAACACTACAGTAGTAAGACAGACATGACGTCACTCCTCTGGAACACTACAGTTGTAAGACAGACATGACGTCACTCCTCTGGAACACTACAGTTGTAAGACAGACATGACGTCACTCCTCTGGAACACTACAGTTGTAAGACAGACATGACGTCACTCCTCTGGAACACTACAGTAGTAAGACAGACATGACGTCACTCCTCTGGAACACTACCGTTGTAAGACAGACATGACGTCACTCCTCAGCAATGTGACAGTTGTGATGTCACTCTGGAAGGCAATGACATTATGATACAATTGATGACGTCATATTCTTCTGCAATACCTGAAAGCAATATCTGAAAACAGTGAAGTGAAGAACTTAATATCTAATTCATCTGGTTAACATAAAACATACTCCATGTGCAGTGAACAGTCCGAAAGATGTTCAGGATCCAATCATATTTAACTGTGTTTTTCTTCCAACCAGATTACTGTACACACTCCCATTGATTTAACCAGTGCTTTAACCCTCCATGTGTGTCATTTGAAGAGTACCTGCTTAAACTATACAGTTTTCACAATATCTACCTTAGAATGGTTCTATGTTCTAGTACAGACCAGTGGGCATATTTATTGGTAGACATTGGTGGTCTAGCCTAGTGGTTGAAGTGTTAACTCATCATGCCTAAGAACCGGGTTCGATTTCCCACATGGGTACAGTGTATGAGGCCTATTTCTTGTGTCCCCCACTGTGATATAGCTTGAATATTGCTTGAAGCGGCATAAAACACTACTCACTCACTCTTTATTCGTAGTAACATTTGTTGAATGTACATTTACTATATGCTTGATAATTCCTGTACTGTTGCACTTGTTTCTCCTTGAGATGACAGGAATGAGGATTAGTTGGTCACAATGCCTGGGGAGCATTAGTGTAACATGGTCTTCTGCCAGATTGATATCAATGCACCATGACAAGAAGCCGTCATATCTCTATCAGCCACTGGTTTGCCTGCCATCATGGCTTTCTCATAAAGAGTGTTGATGATTGGTTAACATTTCCTGATTAATCATTGGTTTGAAGCCACTGATGATTGATTAGTGATTGGTCTTTAATCTGTTAATAGGAATATAAAGGTTAAATTAGCAAGATTGGGGCAATCTTTTCCAGTACCAATCATTGCAATAACGATAAAGAAAACTCTTAGATAATAATGGACTCCACTCCTCAGGACTACGAGGATGCATTGCAGTAGACTGCCTGCCTTGATATCCAACTTTGATGTTTTGTCTACTTTGTTACTGTTTTAACAACAAATTTATTGACATTCATTTGAATAGAAGGAAAATAATCAGTCACAATTTCATGATCGTTTCCTTGGTAACAAGTGAAATCAATCAATGATACCTTGCCCTACTTTAGCTTTGCTACTGACTACTGACAGCCTGCCCTACTTTAGCTGTGCTATTGACCACCAACGGCTGCCCTACTTTAGCTGTGCTATTGACCACCGACGACTGCCCTACTTAAGCTGAGCTATTGACCACCGACGACTGCCCTACTTTAGCTGAGCTATTGACTACAGATGTCTGCCCTACTTTAGCTGAGCTATTGACCACCGATGACTGCCCTACTTTAGCTGAGCTATTGACCACAGATGGCTGCCCTACTTTAGCGGTGCTATTGACCACCGATGACTGTCCTACTTTAGCTGAGCTATTGACTACTGACAGCCTGCCCTACTTTAGTGTGCTATTGACCACCGATGACTGTCCTACTTTAGTGTGCTATTGACTACTGACAGCCTGCCCTACTTTAGTGTGCTATTGACCACCGATGACTGTCCTACTTTAGCTGAGCTATTGACTACTGACAGCCTGCCCTACTTTAGTGTGCTATTGACCACCGATGACTGTCCTACTTTAGTGTGCTATTGACTACTGACAGCCTGCCCTACTTTAGTGTGCTATTGACCACTGATGACTGTCCTACTTTAGTGTGCTATAGACCACCGATGACTGTCCTACTTTAGCTGAGCTATTGACCACCGACGACTGCCCTACTTTAGTGTGCTATTGACCACTGATATGACTGTCCTACTTTAGCTGAGCTATTGACCACCGACGACTGCCCTACTTTAGCTGAGCTATTGACCACAGATGTCTGCCCTACTTTAGCTGAGCTATTGAACACCGATGACTGCCCTACTTTAGCGGTGCTATTGACCACCGATGACTGTCCTACTTTAGCTGAGCTATTGACTACTGACAGCCTGCCCTACTTTAGCGGTGCTATTGACCACCGATGACTGTCCTACTTTAGCTGAGCTATTGACTACTGACAGCCTGCCCTACTTTAGTGTGCTATTGACTACTGACAGCCTGCCCTACTTTAGCTGAGCTATTGACTACTGACAGCCTGCCCTACTTTAGCTGAGCTATTGACTACTGACAGCCTGCCCTACTTTAGCTGAGCTATTGACCACCGATGACTGTCCTACTTTAGCTGTGCTATTGACCACAGATGACTGCCCTACTTTAGCTATTGACTAAAAAATGCCTAGGCTACTTAAATATAGGTGTTTGTTAAAATTTATTCAGAATTGTCACAAATAGGTAGAGGTATTTAGTTGACATGATGTTTTAAATATTATTACCTGTAGTATTAGTGTCACCTAGACACAAATGTCAAATGTGTTTTTAATTAATGTGATATGTAGATATAATAGCTTTACCTTCCAGATCAGACTTCAATTGCTATTGAAAACATCAAGTTGGCAAGCTTTCAAGGTAACTCCAGTATTAAATATGAAACTGGGGTTTTGAAAACAGCCCCGAAGTATTTTTGATCATTTTGATTATGAAATAATGATAGCACATGAAATAGACATACATCTGTTGTAGATAGTTTTTGTTGATGCACTTTGTATTAGTGTCTAAACATAATGCCAAAAAAATATTTTTACCAAGGTTTCCTCACAGGGAGATTACAAGCGAATAATCTTTTCCTCTACAAACTTTTTAATAATGAGAACACAGGAGGAACAGCACACTTGATGACCATGCTTGTCTGTGTAGTATGTCTCTATGACATTGTGCATTACGTGTAGATATGTTGTTTTATTTATTGTGCATGTTTTTTGTTTTTAATGAAAATTCGAGAGTCTATATATTCTGTTGAGCCATGTTTGTACAGTGTATGAAACATCTGTGCTATTTGGTGCATGTTTTATTCACACAAGCTTTCCTGCGTGTAACCGTGGAGGCAAAGAAGTGTTGTCATTGTGTCAATGAAGTTTTATCAAGGAAGTGAAAACTGATTTGGTCGATATATCATGAATAATATCATATCCTGAAAATCATGAATTATATTTTTATCACAAGATGATGTCAATTCAGTCAAAGGGAGACAACTCTGAAGACCCTTGGTAAATGAACTCTTCTTATAAAGAGGTATCAATTACTCTATGCAGATGTGTGTTTGTGTTACTACAAGTTATTCATCAATGTTCATACTCAATTAGGCATACAGCTGTGTTTATGTTTATGCTATACTGTCTCATGAACCAGCCATTCTAAGCTGTCAATATGTCAGTGTTAAATTTTTGAGAGAATTATTTCAGGAAAATGCTTTTTCTTTTTTAACTCGGGGGCACGTCTAAGGCGCCGCAATTCACTGTGTAGAGTTGCGTCACGCCAGAAACCTATGATTGTGGGTTTGAATCCCGGTTCACCCCGATTATGTTTCTAGGTTTGTCAGCACCATACCCGTGCTCGTGGTTTTCACTGAAGTGGTAAACCTCTGAGACCTGCATCACTTCGGGCTTTCCTCCCACGTTAAGCTGACACGCCACGATATAACTGGAATACTGTCAAAAGTGGCGTTAAACCCAACTCACTCACCTGCTCTTTTTTAACTCATTCCCATGATTGTATTGCTTTATAATAATCACATTCCATATTAACAATATCAAACAAACATGTACAAGGACACCAAATGTTCAAAGATGCTTTAAACAAAGACAGTCTGTGAAGCTTTTACACAGAGAGGGGAGACAACTCAATGCATACAATAATCTACATGCATGTTTTTGCTAAAATGCATGTTCAATCAAAAGGGCAATAATAATCATGATAATATGAGTCCAAATGTACACATGAACAATTTATATGGATAAGGGTGGATCTAAGCCAAATCTTTTTCAAATTTACAGTCGCAGATTCGACTAAAAATTGCAAACAGGAAATATAATAAGCAAAGACTGAGTATAATTTCTTTTGTCAGATCATTTTATTTTTGAGTGACTGGATTAAAGACAAGAAGAAGTAAGGACACAAATATTGTTTTATTTAGACTGACAAAGAAACCTGAAATTAGGTAAAAAAATATTATGGCTTTTGACGCGAACAAACTGGCCATAAATAATAAAAAGGTGAAAAAATAATAAAATTGTGAACCTTGTACTTGTGGTGAGGTGATAAGGTGACTATTTGTATAAAAAATATTTTAAGTACCATGATATTCTCCATAGAAACCACATACTCACCATGACTGCCGACCATTCCACTGTACAGTGTTTGTATAGCTCCAGGTCTCTGTGTGCTTTTCCATTGTTATGATAGTGTTGCCTGTACCCATAATGCACCAGTGTGTTACTGTGTCTATATACAAGGCTTTTGAGATTGTGTCAGTTCCTACAGAAAGTAATTTGGGTTGAATTAATTCTCATATTCATTGCTATGAGGAAAACCAAATTGTAAACTACTGAAAACATATATATTTGAGCTGTTTTGCAAAGTTGCTTCCCTTAGCTCTCACAGGATCTGCTTATGGGTTTTGAATCCCAGATACTACCTCGGTGTGACAGCACATTACCTGTGCTAGATGACCTGTGTCATTTTGGACTTTCTGACCATTATGCTGCATGCTGTGATATAAACACACATTTATGCCACCAAGACTGAGTTGCAGGGGTGGCCCAGTCGTCTAAGGTGCCACAATTTCCTGTGCAGAGTTGTGTCCCTTTGGCACACCAGACACCTATGATTAAGGGTTTGGGTCTTGGATCGCCCTAATCATATTTGTAGATATGTCAGCACTCTACCCATGCTGGGGGCACAGGTGGCCCAGTTGTCTAAGGCGCCGCAATTCGCTGTGCAGAGTTGCGTCCCTTGGGCACACCAGAAACCTATGATTGTGGGTTCGAATCCCGGTTCGCCCCGATTATGTTTCTAGGTTTGTCAGCACCATACCCGTGCTTGCTTGTGGGTTTCACCGAAGTGGTAAACGTCTGAGACCTGCATCACTTCAGGCTTTCCTCCCACATTAAGCTGACATGCCGCGATATAACTGGAATACTGTTAAAACGGCATTAAACTAAACTCACTCACTCACTATACCCATGCTTATGGGTTTCACCCAACTGGTAAAAGTCTAAGACTTGCATCACTTCGGACCTTCCTCCCACATTAAGATGACACGCTGTGATATGACTGTAATACTGTTCAAAGTGGTGTTGAAACAAACATGCACACTCACTCACAATGACTGAAGTATTGGATTTTCATCCACATTTATCAAATATAGGAGGCATTTGTTTCATGTTGTTTTCATCATTAACTTATCAAGTTACTATGTAAGTTTATTTTCAAGGGATGTGATTCACATGAAACATGAGTGCAGTAGGCCTATATGGTGTATTGCATCAAGTAAAGAAATTAGAAAACACACGTAATGACTTTCTTCATCTGTAGGTACAAGAGGCAAATAATGTAATTATTATGGCCTAATGTAAGCAGTTATAATCATGATTATCATACCACCAAATCCCAAATCCATTTTAATACTTACTGTGGGCCACTGTCCGAGTTGAGTATAACACTAAGTAAATTATTCAAGATATTTTAAGCATTTTCTGACATAGATATTGTAATCTGATTATGGGAATAATGAACTGGTATTTCTTTTAAAAAGAGACTGATTTTGTCCATATATTACTCAAAACAAGTTATGTAAAACCCAATTAACTATAGTAATAGGAAAAAATTGGTTCTTTAACTTCTTTTGAGTGGTATATGCCACAAACTACTTGAATGAAACCTTGTTAATCTAGATGCTTGTTTTCTGGTGGATAAATCTTGGTTAATGAGTTACTTGTGTTCTCAGTTACTTGTGTTGCTATTATCTTAGCAGTAATCATCCAATAGCTAAGTTTTTTTCTGATTGATGAGGTCCAGATGATTCAATAGCTAAGTTTTTTTCTGATTGATGAGGTCCAGATGATTCAATAGCTAAGTTTTTTTCTGATTGATGAGGTCCAGATGATTCAATAGCTTGGCTTTCTTCTGATTGCTGAGGTCCAGATGATTCAGTAGCTTGGCTTTCTTCTGATTGCTGAGGTCCATGAGGTCCAGATGATTCAATAGCTTGGCTTTCTTCTGATTGCTGATGTCCAGATGATTCAATACCTTGGCTTTCTTCTGAGTACTGAGCGCCAGATTAACAAGGTTTGACACTGTTTGTATAAATAGTTTCTGAATTTTTTCCTAGAGGCAGGTACTATTGTGATTAGATTTAAAAGTTTGCTTAAGATATGGTGTTAGGGATACAGCTTGTTTCTCAACATATTTTCAACATGACTTAGTTAACCACACAAGGCAAGACACTGCTTTACACTCGCTCATAGCGTGAGGCAGAAAAGATAAATCCAGATCAAATTGACCTTAAAAGAGCTGATATCAAACACATTTTACAGCACAGACTGCGGACACAGCATATTTTTAGTGATCCTCACGAAGAGGATAAATAGTTGGATTTCATGGCCTTTTTGGATACTTAGGATACAAAGGATACTTCAAAAGAAGTTTATCGCCATGCCATTTCTATGTTTCAGCTGGTAATTTCCACCAAATATGCTGTCATGAATTGTATTCATGATCAGTTACGTAGAAGCTGATTGACTTTTTTTTAAAACTTGCCTGAAAAATGCTTACCTTGTGGTTTATCCTGTAGTTTTTGCATTATGCTGAATCAGCATATTTTTTTAATGGTTAATTTGATGCATGTGGTGTATATTTGGCAAAGCTGTCACTGATGATTAAAGCCCTTTTACCTTGTTGTGCTGATTATGCAGTGTAATTATTGTACTTTCAAGTGTAATGACAGTGAAATGGAAAAGAATTAGAAACATTTCCATTGCACCTGAATGTTGTGTGTTATAAGAAAAGGCAGTTTGAGCTACAGTTCAGGAAAATAAACGCCAACTGAAATAAAAGCGTATTTGCTTTTGTTATATGAGTAATGTGCAGTGGGTTCTTCTGCATTTACATTTCTTTTGACTGTAATGATCATTGAGAACTGTCATATGAGATCGTTTCAGATGGGTCTTTAACAAAAGGGCAGGGGGTAGAACTCAGCAGTATCTAATGATTGAGATCCTGTGGGGGTTCCAGAAGAGAATATGACCCCTGCACCCCATGTTCTAGGGTGGAAATGGTCCCCAGCAAACTATGCTTGTCATAAAAGGCGACTTGATGACCGCCTCCGTGGTCTAGTGGTAGAGTTGCCACCCGGAGAGCGGATGATCCGAGGTTCGATCCCCGGCCGCGTCATACCAAATGGCGTTAAAAGATGTTTTTTTATTGTTACCCTGTCTTGCGCTCGGCATTAAGGGGGTAAAAAAAGGACCGGTCGGCTCGGAGTCAGTATACTGTGTCTGAGTGGGGTATTCATGTTAAACTGCGGCATGGTATCTCAGTGTGCTAGCACCATAAACAGCATCAGTCCGAACTAGTACAAGCACACTCTCCTACCCAGAGTTTCATGCGGCCAGCAGCCAGCTAGCATATGGTACCTCTGCCACAGGCCAGCGCCATGTCACATCTTTCACAGTCCAGTCAAGATATTGCATATGCTTTTCATCCGTTTCATGTTTGACAAGTCTACACATTTTCATAAACAAATGTCAAAGAATGGTTAACTTTCATTGAGAAAGTATGCAAATACGTAAAAATCTACTTGTTTTTGCGTAGTTATCCTATGTTTACATTGGTTGTACGGCTCCACGTGCTGTCACCGAAGCCCAACGGAGAGCTAGCGACACGGTCACTTTGATGCATAAATATATGGTTGGAAAGCAAAACAGCCTAAGTCCTACTTAGGACAAGTAGGACTTAGGCTGTTTTGCTTTCCAACCCTTCATATATTGGCATGCAACTCACTGTCGCAGTTGTAGTAGCATATCTATATAGTTATGCAAAACAATGTGTAAAGCGCCCCCAAATACTTGCATTAGTCCGTTCTATACTGATTTCTGAAAAAGCGCGTTTGTTTACAAACAAGAGAAAAGTCCGGTTACGTGATATACAAATTAGCCTGTGGCAGTGGTGTTATGCTCAGTCACCACTGCGACGGAGTGTGGTACAAGCAGCCACACACGCGCGCATGCACATCGCTAAGAAAGTGCTATAATCTTGGACGCGACCTCAGATCGCATCTCACTTCACCTCACTTAATGGGTCGTGTCGTCAGATTTGTGTTAAGTAGTATTCGGGATTCAGGGGTGAGCAACGAGTATTCAGGATTAAGGTGAGGAGGGGGTTGGCACCCTCAGTGCTGGTCGAGGTCCTGGGAACTGAGACGAACTTAGTGAAAGATGAACATGGACACTTGTAGGACAATAGCACTTTATTGATGAGCTTGTGATACACGTATATCAATTACAACTTTGCATTATCATATTTGGTACATAGACAACAGAACCAACCTCATAAAACAGACTTGACCTTTGTTAGAACAACATTTATTGGTCGCCCTGCCATCAATAAATCTCATTTGGTATAATATTTTGAAACGGGTCAAAAGGTGCGGTATAATCACAATAGATATGTACAACTTTATTAGCATGTTGATATTTATCAAATAGTGTGTATATCTTGTTTGACTGCATTGAAGTCACACCAGGGCCCACTTGCACAAAGCGATCTTAGTGCTAAGATGGTCGTAACTCCCATATTTTAACATAGGCTTACAATAGCCGTAGCACTAAGATCGCTTTGTGCAAGTGGGCCCAGGTTACATCTTATGAATTAGCATTTACAGAAAATAATGTTGATATTTAAAAAACACAAAATATCACAGAAAAGCTTTGAAAATGCCTTCACCTGAGAAGGAGGGGTATGTATCGTCGTTACTCGAGGTATTGAATGTTTTAACGTGTTGTAATCTGGACACGATCTATACCACTGGCACACTGAAATCATCGACAGCAGGTACAGATAAATTGTCAGATTTTCATCCTATGCACAGTGACACTGTTTGGAGGACTTTGTCAGAAGGGGTCTAAATTTCACAACTTTTACGGTACAATCGAGCATGGTCTTTCCACCAATATTTCAAGGAGTGTCATACGATTCTTGCTTGAAGTTGTTTGATCAAGGTTGCAACATTCAAGGCCTCAGTAAAGCTTTCAAAAAGTTTTATGGTAGACATGAGGAGGATATTTCCAAATTTGACGCATCAGTGACCATAATTATGCCCGACGCCAATTTTGACTTGAACCATATGTTTTCGTGTTTGTTTCAGGTGAACAATTGACTTGACTTTGCATGTGTTTATGACAGATGCCACTGCTGGTTCAGGACACGCCCCTGATATCATCACTATTTGATAGCGATTTATACACACATTCTCATGATCTAGTCAGAATCGTACAATCTGTTTTGGGCAGAAATTTCTTATGAATATGCACGTCGCTATATAAGTGCAAAAATCTTGGACGCGACGTTAAACCCCATTTCACCTCACCTCTTATGAATATGGAAAAGGTTTTGTCGTTTTAATTTGGTATAGACCTCCATCGTGAGTTATTTTAAAATATAAAAGGTTAACGCCAGAGAATAACCAGTCTCGATTTTCCACCGAAACATATTCCATTGGGCGTAAATGGCAAAATAGCGGTGAAAATTATATGAATGGATCACAGAAAGTCAGTGATGACACCAGGTGTTCACGAAAAGGGTAAGCGTGTCCTAGCCTACCAGTAGCACTACCCTCACAGTGTTCCACGAAAGGCACTAAAAACATATGCTACACCGTCTTTGTAGTCTTGGTGTGTAAACCTATGAGGAGATTATGACATTTAATAGATTATCCTGACAAGGATCTAGTCGTACCGCAGGTTTCATATGACCACCCTTTTCTATTAATGTTAAACTGGTTTAAGTGTTCACAGTCTTGGCAATATGATAAGTATTTGGTTTACTCCTATACTTGTTTAAGTTGTACGTTTATGCTGTTTCCAGTGACAGAACACAGGAGGTGAGTGAGTGAATATGGTTTTACGCCGCTTTTAGCAATATTCCAGCAATATCACGGCGGGGGACACCAGAAATGGGCTTCACACATTGTACCCATGTCGGGAATCGAACCCGGGTCTTCGGCGTGACGCTTTAACCACTAGGCTACCCGACCGCCCCAGGAGGTGATTGAGGTGAATGCAGAATACTGTTACATTTTTACATGGCCTTTATATCAATATATGATCTATACTGACACATGAAACGTACATAAATATTACATTAGGTCATGTTTATATAACAATGTTAAACTGTACGCATCGACATTATTAGTTTTTGAAGACATGAACATGTTTATGGATAACACCTTTTTTATTGTTTGTAACGACGTTTCAGAGCTTCTTGTTACCCCTGATGGAGAGTCAAGAAGATGCTTTGAAAAGTTACAAACAATAGAGAATCGTTATCCATACTGTTTCATGCTTCATGTTCTTCCAACTTGTAAATGCCCATCGAAGACATGATTAGTAATGGTTTGGAGCTAACGTGAAAATAAAGGTTATTTAGGGGTAAACAAGTACAACAGGTATGTTTAGGAACATATAGTCTCTGCTAATGCATGTCGAAGTCACTACAATGTGCTTGCTTCTATATCATTTCGTTGACACAACCCCTATAGTTAACTGCCGGGGTCACTCCCCATTTAGGCATGTTTATGCGAAAATCCTGATTTAAAACTGTTTTCAAAGAATCAGGCTGTGACCACACAGCTGTGAACGTTTCCACGCGTGTCGACGTCGTATTACGATGTACAAAGTCTTCTTTATCATAGTTATGACACCAACAGGAACCTGGCATGGACAAATTGACTATTTGATATTCTTGTGAGGCAAAATTATTTGCTTCCGGATATTTTTGGAACAAATCATTTTCATGAATTTCCACAGTATTGCACTTTCTTGGAGTAGATTACACTTCTATGAATCACATCATAACATATCAAAAGTACATATTTGTTCAGATGTGTTAAACACACGATGTATCTATTGCACAATTCTGGAGACATTATATAGTAGTTCACATCGACATGTGTTCAATTTCATTTCAAGTCCCGTGGTCAAAAGCTGTGCAGAGTTGCGTCCCTTTGATGTGCCAGGCTCCACTTATCATGGGTCCGAATTCACGATCCTGCTGTATCCGTGTTCTGTTCGTGTAAACGCTCATGACCTGCGTCATTGGTTTCCTCCCACATTAAGCTGAAGTAACAAAGCAGAGTAAAATCTCACTCATTCATATGTTCATTCCTTTGAAGGCGCCATATAAATGAGTTCAGTCTCTGCTTCCATTTCCGCCTTCCTGTTTGCACCCATGTCGAAGTAAGGGTTTTCCTGGCCTGTATCGGCCGAAGTATCGGTTACTGAACAGGACCAGTCACCCTGGATCAATAAGTCATTGGTCATTGAGTTACTTTCAAAAGGATCAAATCCTTTCAATAAATCAGCTGGCTTGGTCACAGTCATGTCCTCGCCTTCTGTAATATTAATAAGAGGAACAGGCAGCCGCTCTGTGTTTGTCATGGAAGGGCCAAGGCCCAAAAGGTCATCCACGGGAGGCTGGTTCGAAGGTGTCGTTTGAGGAGGTGTTGGTGGCAATGATCTGGAAATGGTTTCACGCGGAGGTGTTCCTGATGAAATTTTCCAGTCCCCTACAGAAGGGGCAAAGATGTTCAGACAGACCTCATTGGCATGTTCTAGGGGAGACGGTTGCCTTTTACCACCTTGTATAGGAATAGCATCAGAACCCAAGCTGTCTCGAGAACCTAAGTCTGGAATTGATGCGTACAAGTCTTTACTGCTTGATCTTGAGAGAGCTGCGGTTCCACCGACCTCGTCCACAAAGTCACCTGAAGAACCTCTTCGTCCTTGGTCAAAGTTTGCGAGTTTGGCAATACAGCTGTGTCTGAAAGCCTTAGAACCTGATCCAGTTCTCTGCAGCGGAGACACATCGGTTGGCGATTGACGTAGACGGAGGACTCGAGGCCTTTCTGGTAACGCTGGAGGGACATCTGTCTTCTTCGTATTTTCTTCACTGCTGTCCTTATCCTTGCTCCTGAACTTCTCCAAATCCTCATACTCATTCTCCTTTTTACACTCACCGGTAGAATGCCTCCTTTGTTTGCCATCCATTGATATTTTCTTCGAATCACCGGTAACATGTTTGTCGTCAATGTCATTGTATATAGGCACTGGGTGACTTTCTTCTTCGATGGGCTGTTCAACGTCGCTAATTTTCCGCCTTGCCTCTTCGAAAGAACCACTGGACACGGCACTATCGAAAGAGTTGCTGAAACATCTTTTCTCAACAGAAACCTTCCTCACTCTTTCTTGGGGCCCCTTTCCATCAGTTTCAGGGAACACAACTCCCGAGTCTCGCGATGTCACGGAAGTGCGTGACGTGAGAGACATGGTTCTTAGTTTGTCACGAATGTGGCTGTACCCCGTGTCATCACCATGTGCAGCTATATTGGGAACACTTGCATTTTTGGGGATCTTCCCCGGAGAATCCCCTAATCTACGCGCTGGTAAATTAGGTGGACTGACAGAAGGGGACGCTGATGTTGGGGAACAGGGTGGGGTCGAGCCGATGGACGACATGGTGGACGTCTTTGACGACGATGACAATATCGACCCTGATCGATCCCCTTTCATGTCACCAAACTTGCTGTTGTCAAGAAGCACATTGAAGTTCTTCTCGCTAGCGGTAAAGGACACTGTCCTGTCTCTGTTGTGATCCTGAGGTACTAACTCTCGTTGCTTTTGTTTGAGAGAAATGGCTTCCTTGATGCACATTCTGATGGCGCTGAGGATAGTCTCTGCGCGGCTTGACAAAAAGCGGAATATGCCTTCTCCGGTGTAGGAATTTCTGGAAGACAAGAAGTATCTTCAGTCAAAGCCATATAACTACAATGCTAACGAGGAACGGTAGCCTAGTGGTTAAAGCGTTCTTTCGTCTCACTGAAGACCCGAGTTCGATTCCCCAAATGGGTTCAATGCATGAAGGCCATTCCCAGTGTCCTCCGCCGAGATGTTGCTAGAATGTTGCTAAAAGCGGCGTAAAACAATACTCTTGCACTCACACCCCTGGCGAAATATTAGCCTTCTCTACAAATATGTATCATTCTACAAATACATTTGACAGAATATCTGACTTTTTTTTTTATAGTAAGCGTCACATACGTAAATAGAATAAGGTCCAAATACCTGACAGGTATTCTGGAGTTCCACTGACCAAATTTAATTATCAAATGGTGGTGAACGACTTACGGTCCACTGTGTATAACCAACACTTTTCTCTGATTGGCGTTTGGCTCTGTGTCTAGGTGGAATCTCTTCAGGGAGCCGAGGCTCCATTTTATGACGTCACCACCATCTGCCGTCTGAAGTGCCACGTCACTGGTTGTCACTGACAACGTGTACTTTCCATCCAGGTTTAATCTTGCAGAGTGAGTGTTGGGCTGGATACTGACCTCGTACCTGCCTGTAGACCAACATTTGATTTAATTTACAATCATATTTTGGAAGTAAAAAATATCATTGAAGTGGATAACAGAAAACAATAAATGTATACACTTACTTGTTGTTTAATACTGATTCTAGTTTAATTACTATAAAGTTTTCAAAAGACCGAGCGTTCTAAGATAACACAATTCGCTGCTCAGTTTGTTTGTTGTTTAACCCCGCACTCAGAGATATTCCAGCCATTTGGTGGCGGTCTGTAAATTAACAAATCTTGACCAGACAGTCCAGTGATTGACATCATGAGCATCGATCTCCACAATTGGGATACGATAACATACATCAACCACGTCAGCGAGCCTGACCACCCGATCCCGTTAGTCGCCTCTTACAAGCATAGTCACCGCTTACGGCAAGCATGGGTTGCTGAAGACCCGGATCTTCACGGGTCTCGCTGCTCAGAGTTGCGCCCCTTAGTCACGCAAGCATGCTGGGCCTGGATTCCAACCTCACATTCTTCCCTGTTATGATATTTCGTTTGTCTGCCGAACGTGGAACACGGGTGACTGAGTATGGTTTTAGGCCGTTTTAGCAATATTCCAGCAATATCACTGCGGAGGACACCAGAAATGGGCTTCACACATTGGGGAATCGAACCCGGACCTTCGGCGAACGAGCGAACAAGCGAACGAGCGAACGCTTTAACCGCTAAGCTACACCAAAAGGTCTACGACCTGCGTCCACATTACACGACATTCTTTGATATAACTAGTATATATATATAGTACTAATGTTCGAAACGGTGTTTAGCCCAACTAACACTCATAAATCTGTGACCTTCTTATTGGTTTAATTGCTTTTGGTTTTCCTTTCGACTTTTCTATTCACAGAAAACAAAAGATTACCGTATTCTCCTCCCGGTTTTTCTGGATAGAAGATTTTCTTAAAGGCGGCCATCCACTGCAGTGTCTCCTCATTGGACGAGCCTGAGAAGACTAGAACTGGTTCTGTCTCCACGATTTCAAACGCATAGGGGTGTGTCTTTGACGTCGCGAGCTGGACATCAGTCACGTGATCTAGGATGAACGTCTGCCTGTCTCCTGGCGTTCGAACGGCTGTCTCTTCGTCTGTGTACACCTCGATCTTGGCAGCGTAGGCACCGCTGGTGAGGTCGCTCATCTGGTGGACCACGATCCAGCGGCGTTTCCATGACTACGTAAAACGATAAATAATTCTAGTTAGACATTTCACATGCTGTTGAGTTGTCCGGGGGGCCCCTTCCACAAAGTGATCTTAGCGCTAAGGTGAAAGAGGTGGCTTTTAACGAAAGCTTATTACAGCGCGAAGTCTCTGGTGTTTGAAAGACAGTTTGGTCGTCAAGTGCGTGAGTGAGTATGGTTCTACGCCGCTTTTAGCAATATTCCAGCAATATCACGGCGGGGGACGCCAGAAATGGGCTTCACACATTGTACCCATGTCGGGAATCGAACCCGGGTCTTCGGCGTGACGAGCGAACGCTTGAACCACTAGGCTACCCGACCGCCCCGTAAGGTCGTCAAGGTGCCCTAACAAATACATAGTCCATCAACACGACAACTCTGCTTAAATTATTTAAAATGAATAGGCGATAGAAACAGTAATTGAATCTAGGGGCACTATACGTAGAAAACGTATATCTTTCTACGAAACCATAAGATTAAGTTCTTCAATGGGCATTTAGAAGTTGTTATGGTGAACAAGGGAGATAATTCTTTGGATATACAACTCCCTATACGAACATCGCCATCAAGCAAATCGTTTTTGACAACAGCGTTAGTAGCTATATCGAAATATCGCATTCATTGTAATAATAATTTGTATTTCTATAGAACTCTCTCCCTTGTTGTTGTTTTGTTTGTTGTTTAATGCCACATGACGGTGATCTGTAAAACCAGATAGTGGCCAATATTATGAGCAACAATTCCCGATGACGTGCAGTCAACCAAGTTACCCCTTCGTGACCAACTCGTGTAATTCCGGGACAAGCTCTTCTTGCACGTCACGGAAAGGGGCGAGTGGTGACGAATGCCAAGTTACCAAGCCTGGCCACCCAACCCACGTACGAGCATACGTTGAAGGGGAGCTATCTGCTATCATTGCCAGTCATTACTTTTACCGGGACTTCCTCGTGTCCTTGGTTCCCATTTAAACTGAAGACCAATGGCCAGATAGAAACCACATGCATTTGTTTCAATAGAAAAAAATCATGATCACTCAGAAAACCCATGAATAGCTAGTCAGTAGACATATGGGGGCACGGATGGCCCAGTATTTCAGGTTGGGGTGTGTGAGAGGAGGTATGAAACGCCAAGTCAAGTTTGAAAGCAGAGCTGTTTATGTATTCTTCGAAGTGTTTGATACTAAAGTATTGTTCATTATTCTAGTTGGAACGGGTGGCCCAGTCGTCTAAGGCGCCGCGATTTGCTGAGTAGCGTCCCTTGGGCAAGCCAGAAACCTATGATTGTGGGTTCGAATCCCGGTTCGCCCCGATTATGTTTCTAGGTTTGTCAGCACCATACCCGTGCTCGTGGGTTTCACCGAAGTGGTAAACGTCTGAGACCTACATCACTTCGGGCTTTCCTCCCACATTAAGCTGACACGCCGCGATATGACTGGAATAATGTTAAAAGCGGCGTTAACCCAAACCCACTCACTCAGTAGACATATTCAGCCATATTAGCGACCACGTTAATCATATACAGTTAAACCCCATTTATATGGACAGAAGAAAACGTCCGGATTTAAATATTTTCCGGATTAAAGAATTACTATTCCTTTGAATATAAGTAGACTAATAAACTGACGTCATGTAGCAGAGTGACCGACCGGGAAAGATGACATGCATCAACCCCACCACCCGATCCCGTTACTGGCTTCCGAGAAGCATTCTGGATATAGTAGGATTATTCGCAATCTACTAGTGAATAGATATGGATACAATATAATACCATCATGTTCAAAATATGAACTAAATGCTAAAAGAAAATAAGTTAAAAAAACATTTTCGGAAATTATGTTAACATGCAATTTAGACATTTAGCTATTGATTGTTTTCATAGATAATGCAGGCAAACTAAGCACCAAGAGTGGCGACATATAGGGGCACTAGGCATATACGTTGATGTTCGAGGCAATATTGTGGTAATGCATATCTTTATATAATGACACGCGGTCATGTCGTGCGGAGAGTGAACTGGTGATTCGAGCTTATCACATCTTTATCTATGTCGTGATAGTAATCCGCACGTACCCACTATGTTGTATTGCATGTA